>NC_090440.1:997718730-998418105 GCF_031143425.1 Pleurodeles waltl | reverse complement strand
GGTATAAATCCGTTCTGGTCCGCATGAATGAGGCGAGGAGCATGGGGCAGGAGTCTATTAGCTAGGGCTTTACTAAGGATTTTGAAGTTGCAGTTCAGCATAGATAAGTGCCTAAAATCAGTCACTGACGCTTCTTGTGACCTGGTCTTAGGCAGGGGAACCACCAGTGCCCCCTGCAGAGTCTCAGGCAAGGCCCCCGCCTCATAAGCCTCGGCGTAGAGATCAACTAAAATAGGAGCCAGCAGATCTATATAAGTCTTGTAGAACTCCATAGGGCGTCCATCAGAACCTGGTGCCTTCCCCGCAGCTAATTGTGTTTTAGCATTTTCACCTCCTCTAGAGTGAGCTGTTCCCATAGAGGATTCTGATCCTCCCGCTGCAGTGTAACCAGCGGGAGGTAACCTAAATGATGGTCTAAGAATTGCGGTAGCGCCTCCACAGGTTGGCTATAAAGGGATGTATAGAAGTTTTTAAAGGCGTCAGTTATCTCAGACGGGCCATAAACGTGCTTCCCCTCACCCCCGTACACTCGTGATCGGGGCATTACCTCCCTCCGTGCACACCAGCCTGCCCGATTTGCCCTCCTCTTCGTGTATGTACATGATATGCTGCCGATAATCGTGGCATCGTAACCGTTCCAACAGCTGATGGAATGAGTCCTGTGCTTGGTAGAGTCTACACTTCGTGGTCAAATCCAGTCCCTGTTCCACCTCCCTATCATGTAGTTCCTTTTCCAGTTGATTTACCTCGCACACCAGAGTACGTCTAACCCCTACTGATTGTCCCAAGCAATGACCACGTATCAACACCTTCAAAGTCTCCCATTCTACACAACGTGATGTGGTGGAGCCTCTATTAATACTAATATGCTCCAATAGGTGCGATCTGAGTCCCTCCCTATACTCTGGGTCCTCCAGAGCCCTTGGCTGCAGCCTCCACGACGGAGTAGGCGCTCTCTTCCCCACACTCTGCCAAGTAATGAGCAGCAGGCTTTGGTCAGATAGAGAAGTATTCGGAGCCCACAATCTCATGGGTGGTAGAGCCTGTGCACAGCACTTGATCTATTCTTGTGTGGAGCTTGTGCAGTCCAGAGTAAAAGGAGTAATCCCTGTCCTGTGGATGTTGCACGGCAAACGTCCTCCAACCCCCAGTGTGTCACCCAGTCAGTGAGATATTTCACCATCTTGTGCGTCATCGCCCCAGGCAAGGGCGGAAGGGAACGGTCCTTATCAGTGTCTAATACGCAGTTAAAGTTGTCCCCAATCCTAAAGCGCCCACTCAAGGAGCCGGCCAATCGCCTGGAAAGGGTCTGCCAAAAGGGGGTCTGCGTCTGGTTGGGTGCATACACACAGCACAACACCATAGGCCTACCCTGTAGCCTGCCCTCCACCGGACATATCTACAGTCGGGGTCTAAGTCCACAGAAATAGGCTTGAATGGAACCTCAGCCCTCACCCAGATCAGAGTGCCCCTTGCAAACGCTGAATACGTGGTGGCGAACAGTTGCCCCCTCCATCTGTGTCTCCTGGAGCAGTAAAATATGTACCCCTCTTCTCTTGAGGTATGCCAGTATCCTGTGCCGCTTAATAGGAGACCCCATCCCCCTGATACTCAATGTTAGCAACTTGAGGGCCATCGTTGGGTATAAATGAGTTCGGGGGAGGGCAGCCACCACCCCCCACGACCAACCATTCTCACCACCTCCCTATGTCCCATACAAACCACTGCAAGGTTTAGGTTACAAATAGTTAAGCTCCAGCGCATTCTAAGGTAAGGATACAGTAAACCCCAACTTCCACTTCTCAGAGCAATACCGCAACAGGTGGTTGTCCAGTAGAAACAAAGCAAACATGTCACTAACAATGAGTCATATAGAGTTCTCGCCATCCGATGAATAGCAGTTGAGAATCAAAGCTGGGGACCGTGGCTGCACTGGGCCCATAGACAGGCATAAGCCCCGGGTGAGGCACAGCGCTCTTCAGTGAACCTCAGCACAGATCATCTGCCGTTCGGGGAGTCACCTGCGGTGCTGCATCAGAGTGATGGGAGTCTGAGTCTATGGAGTGAGATTGGTGATCCGACTCACCCCTGCTATACTCATCAGCCGAGGTCACCCACTGTAGGGAAGCCGCCGCCTCAAATGCAGCCTGTCTGTCCAGCTCCTTCTGTGCAGGCGTCAGTCTAGTTCTTTGGTAGGATCTGTTCCGCTTCCTCCGCACTCTCCTGCGATCTTGCCGAAGTGCCTGCCCTAACTGAGCGCCGGAGTTGCCTTTTGCCATGTGTGTCTCCAACCACTCCCAGGCCTCCTCCGGCATCTGAAGGAACGTTGTATGCCCCTCCAGTTGGCCAAAAATAGGAGCGAATATTGGATGCCCGCTTCCCTCATAGCCCTTTTCACTGCCGCAAAAGAAGCGCGCCTGGACTGCACTTCCGCACTGAAGTCCGGGAAGAGGGTCACCGGGCCATTGTCCATGCTGAAGGGCTCAGCCTCCCTGGCCCGCCGGAGCAGGATATCTCTGTCTCTGTAGTGGAGTAACTTGGCCACTACCGTTCGCGGGGGTCGTCCCGCCTCAACAGGTTTTGAAGGCACTCGGTGGGCCCTCTCCAAGGTAAAAAAGAGGGTAAGCAGTCCCGGGGCAACCTCCTGCCACAGCAATTTCTCAAGAAAGGTCACCGCATCCGTCCCCTCAGCTCCCTCCGGCAGGCCAATTATGCATACATGGTTCCTCCGGTTTCGGTCCCACACCTCCTCAGCCCGGCGTTCCAGTCATTGAACACGGTCTGTTAGCTGCACCACCGTGGTATGGAGCTCATGTTTCGCCGGAGCTATATTCGTAAGCGTTGTCTCAGCACACCGTACTCTGTCAGTGAGCTTCTGATGGTCCGCACATAACAGGCCAAGCTCCACTGATACCTGGCCTATTTCTCACTGGAGAGTTGTTTTAGACTCCTCAATGGCACCCAGGATCTTGTCCAACGTATCCTGTAAGGAAGGTGGATCGTGGTCTCGACTTTTCCCCAGTGACTTTCCCCTCATGCGTGGTTTGGTAGACATACGGGCAGGCTGAGCGCCCCCCAGCAGGTGGTAGCAGAGGCTACGTGAATTGCTCACCGGGCCGTCCAGCCGCTCCCTCAGGCCGGCGCTGCCAAAGGGAGCACACAATTTCAGGGGGTAGGGCTCCCCAGGATAAGTCCTTCGCAAGTTACTGCCTTCTCCTCACCACCACTGGCCCCCAGGCGACGTCTTCATGAGGGTCCCCCCACTAGGGCACAGTCACCAAGGGTTCAACAATCCGAGGTCTCAGATGGCGCCCTCTGGGCAGAGCACCGTTCAATATACAAGTCTCACTAAACACCTCATCGGTGTCGACCAGTCCGGCTCTTCACTGAACCCAGTGGGGACAGGCACGACAGGTATGTGCCTCAATCTGGTCCCCATGGGCCAGTCTGTTCCCGCACCAGGCCACCCCACACCTTCAGCAACGCTCTGTGGCCTGCCTCCTCCTCACTGCAAGGCAGGGGCCTTCAACCTGCTACCTGGGGGCCCCACACCGCTCACCGCAACTGCACTCCAGCAGCGAATGGCTCCCCTGGTTCCTTTGGGGCCACCAACCGGCGAAAGTCCAGGCACGCCCCCGGGCTGATCCGGCCCTCGCCGCCAATTGCACTCAATTACAGCTGCTGCTTCAGGCCGCTGTGCCGCTGCGTCATCGCTCCGGTCAGCCCACACACCGCTGCTCCGTCGCAGCTCACGGGTCCCAGATGCTCCAGGGGCAGCCTCCTCCTGTGTTGAGGCTGCTCCCCTCCACTGCGGTCCGGGCGCACCACTCTGCAGGTCCTCAGCACGCACAGCGCCGGGCCAGGCCACGCCTCGTCCTCCAGGGACCTCTTCTATTCACGTGCACCGCTCCTGACGGTCCCGACGCCCCCGCAGGCGCTCCCAGGCTCTCACGGGGTTATGGGCTTTTCTCTGACCCCCCCTCGGGGCCACTCATACAGGATCAAAACTTGGCCCGGACGGAGCGAGTTTACTCCGCGTCCGCCATGCTTGCTGGTCAGGCCACGCCCTGTGGGAGTCCCTTTAAAGATGGTTTATTTTCTTCTTGTTGGACAGAGCCGCTGTCCACAGGAGTTTCTTGGTCCTCTGTGGTGCAGGCAGTCCTCTGGAGGCTTTTCAGGGGGCGCTGGTCCTGCAGGATGTGTTGCTTCTTCTCCTGCAACTTTTTGAAGCAGGAGACAGACCGGTAGGGCTGGGGCTGAGTCAGTTGTAGTCTCCTTCTCTTCTCTGCGGGGTTTTCAGCTCAGCAGTCCTTCTTCTTTCTTGAGGTCGTCAGGAATCTGAAAAGCTGGGTTGGGGGTCACCCATAAATACTAAATTTAGGGGTGTGTTAAGGTCAGGGGACAGTAGCCAATGTCTACTGTCCCTGAGGGTGGCTACACCATCCTTGTGTCCACTCCCTCTGGGGAGGGGGGAATCCCTATCCCTATTGGTCCTAACCCTCCAACGCAAGATAGGGGATTTCTCAAGGAGGGAGTCACTTCAGCTCTGGACACCCTAGGGGCAGTCCTGGCTGAGGGGGATACTCCTCTTTGTTTTTCTCATTATCCCTCTGGACTTGCTACCACAAAGTGGGGGTTCATTTGGGGGGCGGGCTTCTCCACTGGCTGGAGTGTCCTAGAGCACTGTAACACCAGGAGTGATCCCTTGAGTCTCACTGCCAGGTGTTACAGTTCCTACAGGGGTGAGTTGGGTAGCACCTCCACCCAGGACAGGCTTTGTTTCTGACCACAGAGTGCACAAAGGCACTCACCCCGTGTGGTCAGAAACTCGTCTGAAAGTGGCAGGCTGGCACAGACCGGTCAGTCACACACTAGCAGTTAGGCTAACATACAGGGGGCATCTCGAAGATGCCCTCTGGGTACATTTTTCAATAAATCTCACACTGGCATCAGTGTGGGTTTATTGTGCTGAGAAGTTTGATACTAAACTTCCCAGTATTCAGTGTAGCCATTATGGTACTGTGGAGTTCGTTTTGACTTTGTTTAAGGATTGACTTAGACACTGTAGGGGCATAGTGCTCATGCAGCTGTGCCCTCACCTCTGGTACAGTGCACCCTGCCTTATGGCTGTAAGGCCTGCTAGAGGGGTGACTTACCTATGCCACAGGCAGTGGTTTGTGGACGTGGCACTCTGAGGGGAGTGCCATGTCGACTTTGTATTTTCTCCAGTGTGCATATACTGAGTGAGGGGTCCCTGAGGGTGGCATAATACATGCTGCAGCCCTTAGAGACCTTCCCTGGCCACAGAGCCCTTGGTACCGGGGTTATCTTTTACAAGGGACTTAGCTGTGTGCCAGGGCTGGGCCAATTGTCAAAACAAAGGTACAGTTTTAGGGAAAGAAAAGTGGTCCCAGGGGTTGGTTAGCAGGG
Organism: Pleurodeles waltl; assembly: GCF_031143425.1. Classification (NCBI taxonomy): domain Eukaryota; kingdom Metazoa; phylum Chordata; class Amphibia; order Caudata; family Salamandridae; genus Pleurodeles; species Pleurodeles waltl. The sequence continues at coordinate 998,412,675 of NC_090440.1, read as the reverse complement.
TGCCAGCACACTTTCATTCAAAGCTGGCATCAACACTAGGCAAAAAGTGGGGGGTGACCATGCCAATAGTGGCATTTTCCTACACCCCTGCCTCCATTGGTGCCCATGTTATTTTGGCTCCTGTTTGACCTCTGCACCTGACCAGCTCTGTGTTGTTGGTCCTGGGTGTTTGGGGTTATCTTGAACCCCCAATGGTGGGCTACCTATGCCGAGGATACTAAACCCATAACTTTGTTACTTACCTCTGAAACTGTACTTTACTTACCTCCCCCAGGAAGTGTTGAAAATTGCAGTGTGTACTTTTAAAATAACTTTTTGCCATTTTAAAGAAAATTGTGTACATTGTTGATTTGATTCAAAGTTCTAAGTATTAAAATGCAGAGTACCTTTCATTTAATGTAATTACCTGCTAAATGAATTTTGTGGTTCTAGAAATAAATTAACAAAAGAATATTTTTCTATATAAAAACCTAGTGGCCTGGAGTTGTCATTGAGTGTCTGTTTTCACTTGTAGCTTGTGTGTGTGTACAACAAATGCTTAACACTACCCTTTGATAAGCCTAACTGCTCGACCACACTACCACAAATAGGGCATTAGTATTATCTATTATTGCCTCTGTCAGGCCTCTTGGGGAACCCCTGGACTCTGTGCACACTATATCCCATTTTGATATAGTATATACAAAGCCAGCTTCCTACAACACCTTTAAAGAAGCAATGTGCTCAGCACCAGTTCTTAAAGCTCCAGATTTTTCTAGGGAGCTCATTGTGCAAGAGATGCCTCCCAACATGGGATAGGAGCAGTACTGTCCCAAACCAAAGATGATGGCCTTGACCAGCCTGTTGCTTTCATTAGCAGGAGGTTACTCCCTAGAGAGCAGCGTTGGAGTGCCATTGAGAGGGAGGCCTTTGCTGTGGTTTGGTCTCTAAAAAAGCTGAGGCCGTACTTTGTTGGTACTCACTTTCTTGTTCAAACTGACCACAGACCTCTCAGATGGCTAATGCAAATCAAAGGTGAGAACTTTTGAGGTGGCCCATATCCCTGCAGGGAATGGACTTTGTAGTGGAACACAGACCTGGGACTACCCATGCCAATGCAGATGGCCTTTCCAGGTTTTTCTACTTAGATACAGAAGACCCCCTTGGGAAGGGTTAGTCTCATCCTTTTTCATTTGGGGGGGGGTATGTAGGAAAGTGCCACTGTTGGCATGGTCACCCCTCTACGTTTTGCCTAGTGTTGATGCCAACTATGATTGAAAGTGTGCTGAGATCCTGCTAACCAGGCCCTAGCACCAGTGTTCTTTCCCAAAAAACTATACCTTTGTTTCCACAACTGACACACCCCTGGCACACAGTTAAGTGCCTTGTAAAAGGTACCCATGGTACCAGGGGCCCTGTGGCCAGGAAAGCTCCCCAAGGGCTGCAGCATGTATTATTCCACCCTAGGGGACCCCTCACCAAGCACATGTACACTGCCTTGCAGCTTGTGTGTTCTGGTGAGGAGAAAAAGGTAAAGTCGACATGGCACCCCTCTCAGGGTGCCAATGCCCACAAACCACTGCCTATGGCACAGGTAAGTCACCCCTCTAGCAGGGCAGGGTGCACCATACCACAGGTGAGGGCATAGCTGCATGAGTAAAATATCCCTACAGTATCTAAGTTAATTCTTAGACATTGTAAGTGCAGTGTGGCCATATTGAGTATATGGGTGGTCATTGTGAACATGGCGTTTAACACCGCCCCCGGGTGGTGGCGGTAACTACCACCATCAGGTTGGTGGTCCTGACCGCCAAATAATGAAGCACATGAGAAACAAGTAGTCCATCCTCACACCGCCATCTCTGTAGTCCCGATGAGGACGGAGGAGGCCGCCCACTGGCCAGCGTAAAGGCTCTACCCGCCCACCAAATAATGAAACACCAGACCACCATCAGTTCTGGGGTGGGAACCACCACCAGGCAAAGCGTGTTGGAAATGAATAATATAAAAGGAAACAGTCACCGGAGGCACACAGAAAACGCCGACCCAGACATGGAGCGAGAGTTGGAAATAATGCCAGTGCTGCTCCTTGCCATATCGCTCCAGGACCGTGACCGACGACAAAGATGGTAGGTACTGCAGCCTAGTACGCATGGGAAGAAAGGGCACAGTTACACAACAACCCCACCCACCCTGTAACGCACTCCCAATCCCTCCCACATCCCAAGCCCTACATACCAAAACAAGACGTACTTGCCAGACACAAGGCAACAAAGATCTGCACCAAAGTACACACATGTGCACACCACACCCCCACAGTGAAATGCTGAACGTCACTATATTGTGCCAACAGCACTACTGGGCAAATAAATTTTATTGAAACAAAAAAATGTAATGCCCAAATAAGGCCATGGGCCAGTCCATTGGAAATATCTTGAAGGGCAAATATAGGTGGAACTTGACTCCCACATGTGCAAAGGCTACCCCACTGGAAAGGGGCATCAATGGGGCAGCCAGGCACCTCAGGGAACAAGGGGTGGCGGGGTGGGACTTACGTCTGGAAGGAGTGAGGCTTGGGCTTAGGTTTTGGAGGTGGAGGGAGTTTAGGCTTGCCCTTGGAAGGGGGGGAGTGGGCTTGGACCAGGGGTGGCAGAGGGACCTGGGGCAACATGGGGACTCTTCCTCCCTGGGGAATGGGAAGGGCGGACTGGGGCGGACTTGGACGAGGAAGGAGTGGACTGGGCAAGGACATGGGCATGTTTAGGGACAAGACGGGGTGAGCCAGTGGGTTCAAACAGGTCAACACAGGATAGGAAAAGCTTCTTAGGTGGAGTTGGAGGGGATTTGGAGGCAGTTCTGGGAATGGAGGTTGAGGGAGTGCTCGTACCAAGTGTAGGTGTGCCGGACGTGGATGCAGGTGCCTGTAAAGTATACTTATGTGTGGTCGATGTGTGTGGTGTGGATGTGTGCGAATCTTTGAGTGTTTTGGGAGGACAAGGGGTGGACACAATGGGAGAAGACAGGCTGCCAGTGTACATGGATGTTGTCTGGGTGTCTGCAGGTCTGGTGAGTATGCTGCAAGTGTCTGTAAATGTTGTCGTGGTGAGTGCAGGTGTGGTGTCTGAGTTGCATGTCTGGATGGCAGATGTTGTGGTGACTGCATGAATTGGGGCAGCAGCAATGACTGAGGGTGCAGTGCATGTGGGTGTGCATGGTGAGGAGACAGGGTGGTGGGGAGGTCGATACACTGGGGGAAGTGAATATTGTTGAGTGTGCTTTTGTATGTTGGGTGTGTGCATGTCTGTGGTGGGAAGTGTGGTGCTTGTGTGTTGATCTGTGTGCATGGCTGTCTGTATGTGTGCTTGGGATGGGTGAAGGGAGTGGGGTGTTGAAAGGGGTAGAGGCAGGGGGAGGGGGGGACGGAAAGACCAGGGACACTGGCTGCCGTCAGAGAGGAGGCTAGAGCCTGAAAAAATATCTGTAGGCCAGCCATGGCACCATGAATGTCTTCCAGGTATGCATTGCATTGCTGCACCTGGGATGCTAGCCCCTGGATGGCATTCATAATGGTTGTCTGCCCTTCAGAAATGGTTCTCAGAAGGTCAATAGCCTCCTCCGTGAGGGCAGCAGGGCTGACTGGGGCAAAGAGACGCCCACCCTCCTGGGTGAGCAGGGACAGGCAACTGGGTGGGGAGCAACTGGGAGGGCGGTGATGGTATGGGGGATGGCGGAAGATGATAAAGAATGGGTGGGCCCGGTAGGGTCCGCCCTCACCAGGGAGCTGCCATCGGAGGAGGTATCAGAGTCACTACCTCCAGTGGTAGTTGCCTCCCCCGTGGTACTCCCCTCGCCCTCCAACCAACTGGTCCCCTTGGTGTTGGTCAACTCTGCCTGCTTGGAACTGTGGGCTGCTGCATCCCCACTCGCCAGTGCCTCAGCTCCCTCGCCAGATGATGCTAATGTACACAAAGGACAGAAGAGCACAGGGGTGGGGAAACAAACAAGGGAGAACTATGTCAAATCCTGAATATATGTACAGTCTTGCTCACACACACTCCCACCCAGGTCACGCATGTACCCTCTGCACAGACAACATACGTAATGAATGTGCCCCTGACTAGTGGACATGACCCCAGTATACACCACATAATCCTCATGAAACACGACCCTGATAAACTGTGTGAAGTACACCCGTGAGAGACCATGCCCAGCCATTGTACTTACAAGTACATAAGGCCACAATGAATACCAGGTGACAGATAGGGAACCCCTCATAGGCCATTAGAGGCTGCCAAAACTAGCCCTTACACCATCCCAAGGACTTGGAGGGGGCAGGACTGCAGGGACACACCTGTCTAAGTGCCTGGCACTACAATGCATACATCCCACAGCACCCAAATACATCCATCAAAGTGGTATCACAGCAGTGTTGATACTCACCCCCTTGTGGCTGATGTGCTGCCTTCAAGCGCCCATCAAGATCCGAATACGCCACCACCAGTATGCGGGTCATTAGCGCGGGTCAGGGTCTGACGGGCACCCCTTCCTCGTTCAGAGGCCTTCCCTAGCTGGGCCTCTCCAGTCTTCCTGGCCAAGCGCCTCAGGTCTTCCCACCGCTTCCTGCAGTGGGTGCTCTGCCGATTGTAGATCCCCAGGGTCCGCATTTCCTTGGCGATGGCTTGCCACAGGCCTTTCTTTTGACAGGCGCAGACCTGCATGGGACACACAGAGCAAAGAAACAGACGTCAGTATGTGTGCACCGAATACAAATGCCATGTCGTTCCATATGGAACGACCATTGTTGACATGCATGTTTTTAACTCACAGGCAGAATGTGCCAGACAAACTACGACTGGGCAGTCACACATCGAACATACAGGCATCCGCCAAACTCACACACGTCTAAGGATGACAGATGCCAACTCACGTGCTCCTCTGGTCACCCATGCATACAACTTCGCATACAGGGGTAGGACACCGTCTACCAGCTTCTCCAGCTCCTCCGCGGTGAAGACCGAGGCCCGTTCCCCTGTAATGGGCAGCATCTCAGGGACCAGAATCAGGACACAGCTAACCTTTACGGGAATCAGGATTCAAGTGTCAAGGGTGTGACAAAATGGCATCGGCGGCGATCATGATTGGGCCAGGTTCCCCTTTGACAACCATGTAATCCAATGATCAGGTGCAAGGTGGTGAACACTGCCTTGCGCCATGACGATTAACGCCAGTGGAATGAAGTCACTTCCACTCTATGATACCCGGATGGCACAAGGCTGCCATTTTGCTACCACCACGTCTCCATACCCTGCCCAAGGGCCTCATCCAGGGCCCCAATCCCTCTCCCCTTCATTGCTTACTGACATCATTCTATAATACTCACATGTACCCATCTTTGGAAGTGTGAACACAGTGTGATGCCATTATGAAAGAGTTAACTCAGCAAACATTTGCCTGACTGTGTAGCTCATTCTTCCTGTTTGTGTGTGTTACCTACGTGTCGCATCTTGGAAAACAAAGTGACATCATGGGATGCAAGTGTAAGTGGACACTCAGAATGTGTTCTTTCCTCCCCCATAGGTACAGACTCATGTGGCGAGGGAGGGCCCCATCTGTATAGTATACAGACCCTTGGTAGATCTGAAAACTATAGAGGAACGTCACTTCATTATCACCTACAGAGTCAATAGAGCTACTATCCATGACCTCTGTGCATTAATGGATCATGTCCTGACACCTGCAAATCGAAATCAGCATGCCATCCCTACAGCTGTGCAAGTGCTATCTGCGCTCCATTTCTTGGCTACGGGCTCATTTCATGTGACAGTGGGCATGGCTGCAGGGTCTTGCAGCCAATGTTCAGCCAAATCCTGTCCAGATTCCTGGATGCCTACGTTCAACACTTGCAAACATATGTCCAGTTTCCCCAAAGGGCTGAACTTCCCGCCATTAAGTCTGGAATTTATGCCTTCGCAAAGAACCCCCATGTGATAGGTGCCATTGATGGAACCAACATGGCTCTCATACCCCCAAGAGTGAGTGAACAGGTGTATAGTAATGTACAATTGGTGTGCACTGCTGATCAGCACATATCACATGTCAATGCCAGAGTCCCAGGCTCAGTCTATGATTCATTTGTCCTGAGAAACAGCAGTGTGCCACACATGATAGGACAACTACAAGGGGCGAGAGGCTGGCTTATTGGTGAGTGTGTATGACACTGGATCAGTTACATTGCTGACACCCAGGCTGTATGCAAGAAAAAGGCAGTTTGTTCATGTCCTTTTTTGCCCAATTCTGCAGGTGATTCTGGCTACCACAACTTGCAATGGCTCCTGACACCAGTGAGGAATCCCAGGATAGATGCAGAAAGGAATTATGAGGCCCATGGACGTACTAGGAGGGTGATTGAGCGCACAGTAGGTCTCCTGAAGGCTAGACTTCATTGCCTCCATCTCTCTGGGGGATCCCCGTGTTATGTTCCTGACAAGGTGTGTAAGATAGTGGTGGCCTGCTGCATGCTGCACAACTTGGCTGTGAGAAAAGCTATCCCCCTTCTGGAAGAGGAAGGTGCTGTTCAACCAGTTCTGCGTTCTCAGTGAGTGGATGAGAGTGATGTTGAGGAAGAAGAGGGGGACGATCTCAACTCCAGGACCCAGCTAATCCGCCTATACTTTCAGTGACTCTAAGGTACTGTTCAATGATGCTGATGCCTTCAATGCATACTTAGAATCTGAGTAATGTATTAAGTACTGTGGTTTCTTTTGTCAGTGACAATGCTAATTGATGACTGAAGTGGCATGTGTCAGGGAACCCAATATTAGGTACAGTGTGACATACTTCAGACACTACAGTCTGTTGAATACCCTCCTGCAATAAAGGTGTGATTATGGCATTAACTGGCTAATGCATACACACTCACAATTCATATCTCATATTGATGAGGGACATACGATTTGGGTGCATTGGTGTATTTATTGAATGGCAAAATATACATATGTTTTGGGACAGTGAAAGAGAGTGAGCCCATGGTGCAAATACATGCTCAGGTACATATGCTCAACTGTTGGTAGCACTGTGTTTTGGTCCATGTGTCCATTGGAAGATGGTGTGATGGCAGTGGCATATCAACAAGGTAGCTCAGTGGCACACAAGGGAGACGGTTCAGGGCAGAGTCACTTCCTGGCACTGGACTTGGTCTTGGATGGTGTTTTAGTTTTATATCTGGGTCTGAGGGCACGTTTGTGAAGGTGCAGCTGGGCTGCAGGGTAGGGGTGCTGGTTTCCTGTGTGTCCTCTGGCAGTGCCACCAGTCCAGTTGCTGCTACAGATGTAGATGGCAGGGCAGTGTCCTGGCTAGTGTTTGGGGCTTGCAGGTGGGTGGAGGACTCAGGCTGGCTGTGGTACTGGTGCGGCAGCACCCTTGCAATGGAGGCCTTGGTGGCATTGAGCTGTTTCCATTTCTCCATGGCCTCGTGGTGGTATGCTATCTGCAGCCTCTCATTCTGCTTCAGGGTGGCCAGGATCTGGCCCATCCCGTCCTGTTTTTGGTGGTATGCTCCCAGGACGTCAGATATCACCTCCTGGGCTGCAGCATCCTTCCTTTGGCCACCCCCCTGGGCCACTGATGCCCTCCCACTGGCCCTAGCCCCCCTGTGCCTGTGCCCCCTGCACAGGTTAGCAGTCCCACTTGCAGTTGGCCCTTCATCATCCTGCCTGTTGGTGGGTGGAGACTCTGGCCTCTGTATATGTAGTCCACCAGTCCATGGCCGGGAGACAATGGTCTTTTGACCAGAGCTGATGATGGTGGCTGTGTGGTAGGGGTGTCAGTGGGGTCCTGGGTGGGGCTTCTGGAGGGTGACAGTCCAGGACTGTGTGATGGGCCAAGGAGTTCCTCTGTTTCCAGAGATCCCTCTGCACTCTCCTGAGTGGGGCCTCTGTCTTCAGGTGGAGGACTGGCACGCAATGACGTCTCCATCTGTGTGGCATGGGTGGTGGTTCCTGTGTGTGGGGGAATAGACAGGTGGGTGTCAGGTACTTTATCGGCATTTGTTGCACTGCTCTGCACTATTTGATGGTTATATTCCCCTGTTGTGGCATGCAAGGTCCCTTCATGTACATTTAGTTGCATTTTTTGTGGGGGGGTGGAGGTGAATTGTGGGTGCTGTAGTGCCACTGGGATTCCATGCAGGAGTAGGTGACTGTGCACAGGGGGCTGGATGGAGATCTGTTTGTGGGATTGTGGTCATGCAAGGAACTAGGATGTGGGTGTTGTGGACTGGGTAGGTTATGGGGTCCTGGTGGTAGTGAGGGGATGTGGTAATACATGCGTTACAGGGGTGGTGACTGTTAAGGTATTGTAGTTGACTTACCTGAGTCCAGTCCTCCATTGAGTCTGGTGAGGCCCTCCGGGTGCAGGATAGCCAGGACCTTCTCCTCCCAGTCAGTATATTCGGGGGGAGTAGGTGGGGGACCACCACCAGTCTTCTGTACCGCAATGTTGTGCCTGGATGCCATAGACCGAAACTTCCTGCGCAGGTGTTCCAGATGTCGTCCCTTGTGCGTGGATGGTTTCCCACTGCGTTGACCTTGTTGACTATCTGCTGCCATAACTCCATCTTCCTGGCCACGGGTGTCTGCTGCACCTGTGCCAAAATAGTTGTGGCTCGATCCTGAGTATTTCGCCCACCTTGGTACTTAGCTCCCTGTCTGTGAAGGGGGGGGGTGGTTAGGGGGTGCCCCATGGTGTGTGTTGTGCGTGGTGTGTTGTGGATGTATTGGTGAGGATGCTGTTGTGTGGTTGTGTGTGTGGCTTGTGATGGTGTTTGGGGTATGTATGTGTTTTGGTGTTGTATTTGTGTGTGTGACTGGTGTGATGTTGGGTGCAGTGTATGCGTGTTGTGTTGTCTATCTCAGTCGTGCAATTGGCGATGCAAAGGATTGTGGGGTGTGTAAGTGACTGTTTTACAGTGTTGTGGATGTGTGTCAGGTGTGTGGGTTTCAAACTTGCCAATGTGTGCATTTGTTGTTGGTGGGTCCCATTATGGCTGTGGCGGTCAGTACCGCCAATGGTCGTGTGGCATTCGCTATCCGCCACGCTGATTTGTGCATCAATATTTGATGAGTGGAGGGTTTGCCTGCATGGCAGTGGTGGGGTGCGGTGTACTGCCTTTCCGCTGTTGTATGCCCTGGCAGTGGGTGGAGGTTTCAGGATTTTTGGAGGTTTGAATTTCTGGCATTATTATTCGGCGGTGTGCAGTCCACTGCCACTGGCAGTCTTCTGTTCACCATCTCCACGGCGGTCGGCGGTGATTACCGCCAAGTTCATAATGAGGGCCATGGTCTGGGAGTTTGTCATTACAAACTGCACAGCTCCATAATGGCTTCATTGAATACTGGGAAGTTTGGTATCAAACTTCTCAGCACAATAAACCCACACTGATGCCAGTGTGGGATTTATTGAAAAATGCACACAGAGGGCATCTTAGAGATGCCCCCTGTATGTTAGCCAAACTGCTAGTGTAGGACTGACCGGTCTGTGCCAGCCTGCCACTTTCAGACAAGTTTCTGACCACATGGGGTGAGTGCCTTTATGCACTCTGTGGTCAGAAACAAAGCCTATCCTGGGTGGAGGGGCTTCTCTCCTCCCCCCTAGAGGAACTGTAATACCTGGCGGTGAGCCTCAAAGGCTTAAGCCTCGGATTACAGTGCCCCAGGGCACTCCCGCAAGAGCAGCTACCCGTTCCCCCCCAGACAAGGCCCCATGTTTGGCGGCAAGTCAGGCAGGAAAATTTGGGAAAACAGGGAGGAGTGACCACCCCAGTTATGACCATCCCTAAAGTGTCCAGAGCTGAGGTGACCCCCTCCCTGCAGAACCTGCCATCTTGGTTTGAAGTACAGGGACCAATAGGATTAGGATTATGCCCCCCTTCCCAAAGGGAGTGGGTACAAGGAGGATGTAGCCACCCTCAGGGACAGTAGCCATTAGCTACTGCCCTCTGACCCCTATAAAGACCCTAAATCTACGATTTAAGGGCTTCCCTTAACCCAGCTCACCAGATTCCTAGTGACCTGACAAGAAGGACTGCTTAGCTGAAACCCTCAGCAGAGAAAAAGGAAGACAACAACTACTTTGGCCCCAGCCCTACCAGCCTGTCTCCTTCTTCAAAGAACCTGCAAAAGAACAGCGACGCATCCAGTGGGACCAGCGACCTCTGCCAAGCTCCAAATGACTGCCCTGCACCCAAAAGGACCAAGAACTCCTGTGAACAGCGGCCCTTTCCAAGAAGAAACCAACAACCAAGCACTCACTCCAAATGTGTGAGTCCTAACCATTCTACACCCGACGCCCACGGCCTGTGTCCAGGTGGTCCAACCAGCTACAGAGTGAGCCCCGGGTCGTTCCGGGCAAGCGCCCACACTGGGCTGACCTCTCCACGACGCCGCCTGCAGAGGGAATCCCAAGGACCGCTCTGACTGCAAAAGCTCCGGACAAAGATATAAAACGCCAAAAGACCCGATGCACCTGCAGCCCCAGGCCTTGGAGAAACCGACACCCAGTGCAGCCACACTCAGCAGGTGGCCCTCCTCCCTGTCCAGCCAGTGGGGTGCGCCTGCAGCCTCTGAGTGACCCCCAGTGTCCCCTCATAGACCAGCATTGGAAACCCAATGTCCTGTTTGCACCCTGCACCCAGCCGCCCCTGTGCTGCTGAGGATGTGTGTTTGGTTCCTACTTGTGGCCCCTCCAGTGCTCCTCTAATCCCCCCTGGTCTGCCCTCTGAGTCACAGGTACATACCTGCAGGCAGACCTGAATTTGAGTACCCCCGTCTCCATAGGATCCCACGTTAAAATTGCTCATCTTTGACCTCTGCAACTAACCAGCCCTGTGTTGCTGGTGGTGGGTGTTTGGGGTTAACTTGAACCCCAACCAGTGGACTTCCTAAAACCCAGAGACTGAAACTGTAAGTGTTGTTCTTACCTGCAAATCAATCTAACATTTCTTCCCCCCAGGAACTGTTTCTGAAAATTGCAGTGGCCATTTTTAAAACAGATTATTGCCAATAATTCAAAAACTGTACAACTTATCGATTTCAAACAAAGTACTGTTGATACATGTGTGAAGTACGAATCTATTGAAGTGCTTACCTGCAACTTGAATCTCGTGGTTCTAAAAATAAAAGAAGAAAATATATTTTTTCTACATAGAAACCATTGGTCTGGAGTTAAGTCATTGAGTGTGTGCTTCTTCTATTGTCTGTGTGTGTACAACAACTGTTTTGCACTACCCTCTGATAATCCTAACTGCTCGACCACACTACCACAAAAGAGAGCATTAGTATTATCTACTTTAGCCTCTGTTAAGCCTCTGGGGAACCCTTGGACTCTGTATCTCATTTTGATATAGTATATACAGAGCCATCTTCCTACACCAGGGGTGTGCCAATTGTTGAAACAGTGGTACAGTTTTAGGGAAAGAACACTGGTGCCGGGGCCTGGTTAGCAGGATCCCAGCACACTCTCAATCAAGTCAGCATCAATATCAGGCAAAAAGTGAGGGGGGTAACTGTTAGAAATGGGTTCTCTATTTGGCAGAGGTATTCACCTTTGTCCAAATAGGGACCACAATCCTAGTCCAGGTAAGTCATACACAATCCAAATTATCCTGTGCTCACCCTCTGGTAGCTTGGCACTGAGCAGTCAGACTTAACTTAGAAGGCAATGTGTAAAGTATTTGTGCAATAAATCATACATTAACACAGCGAAAACACCACTAAAACACACCACACAGGTTTAGAAAACGATATTTATCTGGTTAAATTAAGATCAAAATGATAAAGATTCAATAAGCAAAAGTTGAGATATCACTTTTGCAAGTTTAAAAAGAGTCTTAAATCTTAGAAATCAACAGTTGTCTCTTGTTTGCACAAAATACCTGGTTGTGTCAAAAATAACACACACAGAGACCGCAGGGGAGGAGATGCCTGGTAAATTAGGGTGTGATTCAGAATTTCCGGCTCTGCACAGACAATGTGTTGTTTTTTTCTACTCTGCAAAGGGCTTTGCGTCGACTTTCGGCGCACAGTCTTGGTTTCTCACTGCAATGTGGGGATCTTTTCAATGCTCAGGGACGATGCGTAGAAATCCTGGGCATGCGGGACAAAGTCACAGGCATTGCGTCAATCCGTTATGGCGATGCTTCAAATTTTCTGTCACATGGCAGGTGTTGCGTCAATTCTTTACTCGGGAAGTCGGGCTGTGACGTTCCGGTTCTGCTGTTTTTCGATCCCGTAGGGCTGTGTGAATCAACGCAGCGGTCTTTCAACTGCGGTAAACCATTGGCAGTACACACCGCCGCGATAAAAATACACACACATTGACAAAACACAACTACATTGGACAATCCAAAATACACACACCTGATACACATACACACACCACTCCCACACACCCAATCCATAATATAACACACACCCACATTACCCACAAACCCTTGCTACCAGAAATTTGAAAGCAGGCCAGAGAGAGACACTACCAAAAACAACACCAGCATCCACAGACACACAACACCATTACTTATACAACATCCACGCACCTCAAACAATACACACCAACATATCCCCTCACACATCACAACAGACACCACCTCACACATCACCCACACCACATCATGGCACCTCAAAGACACCCCAGGTTCTCTGAGGAGGAGCTCAGGGTCATGGTGGAGGAAATCATCCGGGTAGAGCCACAGCTATTCGGATCACAGGTGCAGCAGATATCCATTGCAAGGAAGATGGAGCTATGGCGAAGAATTGTCAACAGGGTAAACGCAGTGGGACAGCATCCAAGAACACGGGATGACATCAGGAAGAGGTGGAACGACCTACGGGGGAAGGTGCGTTCTGTGGTATCCAGACACCAGATTGCTCTACAGAGGACTGGTGGTGGACCCCCACCTCCTCCCCCACAACTAACAACATGGGAGGAGCAAGTCTTGGCGATCATGCATTCTGAGGGCCTCGCAGGAGTAGAAGGAGGACTGGACTCTGGTAAGGCAAATCTTTACTACCTTATCCCCCCACCCCACCTGCATGCCATCACGTACTTCCACACTTACCCTTACCCTCACACCCATCCCCCCAACAACCCACAGATACCGCCCTGCATGTAACACCAATGCATGGACACCCATCACCCAAGCATGTCCAGTACAGAGACTAACTCATGCCCCAAAATCAGCAATCACACAAGGACCAAGCCAATAATGCAAGCACTGGAGTAGAGGGTCACTCACCCATTGCACACGATGGCACACACAGAAACAATAACTATGCATTTACACCCCAACAGGACCCCTACCCAACTTCACCGGACAGGAGGTGCCAGACATATCCAGTCCCCCCACAGAAGAGGCCCACAGTGATGACAGCAGCTCTGCACGCTTGGATCAAGATGAACAGCCCAGCCCATCTGGGACCTCAAGACAGTTCCCCTGCGACTGTCACAAGCCACCACAGAGCCCCCCTCCCCTCAGGAAACACCAGCACAGCACCCACCCAGCGGGCCCATCCCTCTGTCCTCAGGACACATCAATCAGCAGTGTGTCCATCACTACAGGGAACCCAGACAACCCACTAACACAGGACGATCAGGGACCTGGGGGCAGTGGGCACGCAATTCAGGGGACAGAGGCACAGTATAACAGGGAAACTGGGAGGACTGCTGTGCGACGGGGGGGACAGGCCCAGGGAACCAGCACTCCACGAGGCACTCTCCAACATCATGGGAGCTTACCATAATTCCACGGAGACCATGGCAACGATACTGGCCAAGTTTCAGGAGACCCAGCGGCTGCAGGAGGAACACTATCTTGGGAGGACTTGAAGTCCATTAACACCACCCTGGTCACCATTGCAGGGGTGCTGGCAGACCTTCTCAACACCAGGAGGGACACAGTGGCACAACAAGGGGCCCCTGACACTAGCCTGGACAATGAACAGCCCTCCACCCCTGCCGGCGCTAGTGGACAGGAGACACTGCCACAGGAACAACAGGACACAGGCACCCCACCCCCTGCAGATGGAGAACCACCCCGCAAATAGTCCCTGATATCCAGAAACATGACAGAGAACATTGCAAGACCCCCGCCAGGAAATGAGACCCCCCTGAATGTCACCCTTCTGTCCCACTATGTCACCCTTTCCATCCTTAAACTGCCATTGCTCCACTTCCTATGCCCCTTTGACAATGCACATGTGAAACAAATAGACTGGACTCTGCCATGGACATTCCTCCACCATCACCCCAGCCCATTTTACAACCTCCTCCACTTATTTGCACAGGAATAAACACACTTCAATCACAAAACAATCTGGAGTCAGTCTGTGCTTTCACAAATGTGTAATTGCAATAACTATGGACTATAGCAATGTCAATGTACTTGTTCACATACCAATGTAACACAGCTGTAGGCCAGGAGTAAACAGAGCATAGGGCACAAAGTGGGACACAGATCTGTGAAATGGAAAGTCAAAGTGACAAGTCAGGGTCCATACACTGAGTGAAAATGACAGACTTATGCTAGCTCCAACAACAATATGAAACGTGGGAAGCAGTTACATCTTCTTACCTGTGTCTTACTGGAAGTATTGGATGATGATGTTGTTTCGGTTGTCAATATCCTCTTCTTCTGCCTCCTCTTCTTCACTGTCCACAGGCTCCACAGCTGCCACAAGACCACCATCTAGCCCATCCTCCTGCAGAAAAGGCACCTGACGTTGCAAAGCCAGGTTGTGCAGCATACAGCAGACCACGATCATCTGGCACACCTTCTTCAGTAAGTAATATAGGGAGCCACCGGAATCTGGCCTTCAGGAGGCTGAAGGTGCGTTCGATCACCCTCCTAGTTCACCCATGTGCCTCATTGTAGCGTTCCTCTGCCCTTGTCCTGGGATTCCTCACTGGGGTCAGTAGCCATGACAGGTTGGGGTAACCAGTCACCTGCAAATGTCGATGGATATCTGTTAGACACACACTAACCCTTATGGACAGCCCCATACCCAGACACCTATGTCAACTGTATTGGGACCTTGGCCTCACCTATTAGCCACACATGGTGCCTCTGGAGTTGCCCCATCACAGAAGGGATGCTGCTATTTCTCAAAATGTAAGCATCATGCACTGAGCCAGGATACTTGGCATTCACATGGGAGATGCACTGGTCTGCCAAACACACCATTTGCACATTCATCGAATGGTAGCTCTTCCGGTTTCTATATACCTGTTCATTCCTGCGGGGGGTACAAATGCCACATGTGTCCCATCAATGGCGCCAATGATGTTGGGGATATATCCCAGGGCATAGAAGTCACCTTTCACTGTTGGCAAATCCTCCACCTGAGGGAAAACGATGTAGCTGCACATGTGTTTCAGCAGGGCAGACAACACTCTGGACAAAACGTTGGAAAACATAGGCTGGGATATCCCTGATGCTATGGCCACTGTTGTTTGAAAAGACCCACTTGCCAGGAAATGGAGTACAGACAGGACCTGCACTAGAGGGGGAACTCCTGTGGGATGGCGGATAGATGAAATCCGGTCTGGCTCTAACTGGGCACACATTTCCTGAATTGTTGCACGATCAAGCCTGTATGTGACTAGGATGTGTCTCTCTTCCATTGTCGACAGGTCCACCAGGGGTCTGTACACCGGAGGATGCCGCCATCTCATCACCTGCCCCAGCAGACGTGCCCTATGGAGGAGAACAGCGAGCAGAGAGTCATCCAACACTGAGGTATCACAATTTGTTATTTGCAGAAACGTTATTAATCTGCAATGTGCTGGTATCTGTCTATATTCCTGACCCAGATAGGTGTGACGCAGTTAACATTCATGTGGCCTCCTGAAATGGCGGCTGCCTGACCTGTAAGGTGGGACAAGGGGATATGAGGGAACTGCGCTGGCCTTGTACACCGTCGCGGTGTGCGGTCGAAGTCCGCGGCACAATTATGCATTGGTTAACATTGGGCCCTATGGGTCCCAGGAGCCAATGACGATGTACGCCGGCGGTGACTGTACGCACCGCCGTGGACGTGATCACCATTTTCTGTCTGTTTCCTCACTTGATACCTGACCTTCAACAGGAGAGGACCTACACTGCAAGTGCTGCTGTGACCTGTGTCTGGAAGCGACGATGGCTACAGTGTCTGGGGAAAGGGCCCCTGCCTTCACTTCGGAGGAGTTGCAGAAACTAGTGGATGGGGTCCTCCCCCAGTACACGCAACTGTACGTTCCTCCAGACAAACAGGTGAGTACACTGTGAGCATGCTGCATGGGCAATGCCTGTTTAGAGTGGTGTGGATGGAAGATACATGTAGGCGCTGATGCCTGCATGTGCGGATGGTAAGTGTATGTGCGTCAGGGCATGGGTGGGAACTGGTGGGCAATAAGTATGACGGTCCGGACGCTTAAGTAATTTCCTTTTCCCCGTACCATTCCTCTAGGTCAGCGCCCACCAGAAGAAGGGTATTTGGCGTGCCATCGCCAAGGACGTCCGGACCTTGGAGGTCTACCAGAGACGGAGCACCCACTGCCATAAAAAATGGGAGGACCTGCGCTGCTGGAGCAAGAAGATGGCGGAGGCCCAGCTGGTGATGGCCTCCCAACGTGGGAGGGGTGCCCGTCGCACCATGACCCCCCCCCTGATGTTCCGGATCCTGGTGGGCCACCTGTCAGTTGGATGGGCGCTTGAGGGCATCACAGCAGCCACAAGGGGGTGAGTACACTCTCATTCAGCCGACTCTGCGCGCATTACGAGGTGTCTGGGTGGAGGAGGTGGGCAGTGGGTTCCCCTAGGCCAGGGCAAACTTGGTAGGCAAGGTCCCTTGTGAGGCAGGCGATCTGGCACCCCAACCCCACCAGTGGTAAGAGCCATCTACACCTAGTAAGGCTCCTGTGACTTCCAGGTGTGCAGCAATTGGTCTTAGGCCTCGTACCCCATGGCCAGCTGAAATATCTAGGAACTGTCAGTGCATGACGTAGTGCAGAGGGCTGCTCCATGTGTGTTGTGTCCACCAACAGTAGTGGTTTTACATGCACTGAACATGTCTTTCTTCTGTCTCCCCCCCTTTTTGTGGTATTCCTGTTCTTGTGTGCAATATCACCATCAGGCGGAGGAGCATTGGCACCGGAGCAGGAGGGAGCTGCAACCCACTTGGCCCTGGAGGGTGAAGCAACGTAGTCTGAAGGCACCAGTGGGACGGAGGGCGAGGGGAGCTCCACGGCGGGGACAGGAGCAGACAGCAGTGACAGCGACTCCTCCTCTGATGGGAGCTCCCTTGTTGTGGCAGGCACCCCCTACCAGCACCGCCCTCCCAGCAGCCCCTCAGCGTGTGTCCAGTGCCCGCTCACCCAGGAGGGTGGGCATCTCCTTCGCCCCAGGCACCTCAGGCCCTGCCCCAGTCAGCCCTGCTGCCCTCACTCAGGAGGCTATTGACCTCCTGAGATCCCTCACTGTTGGGCAATCTACCATTGTAAATGCCATCCAGGGTGTAGAGAGGCATTTGCAACAAACAAATGCATAACTGGAGGTCATTCATTCTGGGCAGGCAGCCCAACAGAGAGCATTTCTGGCTCTGGGCTCAGCACTGATGGCAGCCATTGTCCCTGTCTCCAACTTCCTCCACCCAGATCCAATCCCCTGTACCTCAGCCTATCCCAAGAACACCATCAGACCAGCATGCACACACATCAACACACAAGAGTAGACATGGCAAACATAAGCACCACACATCCCACCGGCACTCACACAAGCACCATCCCCATGCAGACACAGCAACATCCACTGCCTCGCCCTCCTCCACGTCCTCCTCCTCCCTCCCTGTCATCTCCACTCACACCTGCATGCACTACATCCTCAGCCACTACCTCCATCACCAGCACGCCATCTCCACACACCGCTCACGTGCACTCACTACCCCCACTACCATACACACATCCCCAGTGTCCTCTCCCAGTGTGTAAGTGAGCCTTCCTCCCAAAGTACACAAACACAGGCACACACCCACCCAACAGCCATCCACCTCACAATAGCCTCCGGCCCATGCACCTTCACCCAAATTCAGCAGACTTACACCTCCTACAACCACTACCTCTACCTCCACTCCCAAACCCTCTGCATCTTCCCGTCCCAGTGTGTCTAAAAAACTCTTCCTGGCTAACATTGACCTCTTCCCTACACCTCCCCCCCCGACCTTCACCTAGGGCCAGGCTTTCCAGGTCCCAGCCCAGCACCTCAGCCACCACATCCCCAGGCACAGTGGTGCCAGCAACTGCGGGATCACCGAGTGAGCCACCCATCAGGGCTGCCAGTGTGCCACGTAGCGAGGGCAAGGACATTCTGCCACCTGCCAAGGTGAAAAAGGTGCCCACATCCCAGAGGGAGAAGCTGAAACTACCAGCCACCAAGGGCTCAGCGAAAACAAAAGGGGATAGTGGCAAGACAACTGCGGCACCATCAAAGGTGGGGAAGGGCCAAAAGCAGAAGAGCACGTCAGGAGAGGGCATGGTGGCACCGACTGAGGGACCAGTGTCACACCTTCTGTCCATGACCACGCCAAACTGTACGGCGGCGAACACCGCTAGCTGCCCCGCCACCACAACCGCCACCTGCACTGCCCCCGGCACATCTACAGCCCCAGCTACAGTCCCCAGCCTCTTCCCCAGTGGGCAGCCGTCTGAGGCTGCAGGAAACGTCCTGTTATGTCCCTCAGCAGGTGCTGACCCATGCACGCCCGCCAGCACTGCCACCACAGAGACTGCCGCAAGCACCGCCACCGGCCCGCGGCGTCCTCGGACACTGGCACCACCGCTGACATGGCTACCATCCAAGGTGGTCAGTCGTCTGAGGCTGGAGGTCAGTTCCTGGACCCTGGGCAGCTTCCATGAGGCCTGACTTCCATCACTGTTTGCACCTGCAGGTGGAATGCGAAGCCACAGCAATGTGAGGTATGTCGATGCCTCCATGGTGTATCATGCTACCTGAACCTCGCCAATCTCGTGGCACGCACACCCAGGTGAGGGAATTGTACCGGCCACACTGCACGTGGAGCACTCTGGGCACCATGCCCCCTCCAGAACCAGTGGAGATTGACATCCACTACCTCAGTCCTTCGCAGGATGAAGCACTCTGGGCACCAGGTCCCCTCCAGAACCAGTGGAGATTGACATCCACTACCTCAGTCCTTGGCGGGATGAAGCACTCTGGGCACCAGGCCCCCTCCAGAACCAGTGGAGACTGTTATCCACTTTAGAGACTGTGGCTTTGCACTCCCCAGTATAGAGCAGTAGACAAACCACCGACTGGAGAGTCTCGAGGGACTGTGGCTTTGCACTCCCCAGGATAAAGCAGTGGGCAAACCACCCACTGGAGAGACTTGAAAGACTGTGGCGTTGCACTCCCCAGGATAAAGCAGTGGGCAAACCACCCACTGGAGAGACTTGAGAGATTGTGGCTTTGCACTACCCAGGATAAAGCAGTGGGCAAACCACCCACTGGAGAGACTTGAAAGACTGTGGCTTTGCACTCCCCAGGATACAGCAATGGGCATGGAGCCCCTTCGTACAGCAGTGGCGTTGTGCGTTCATCAGGCTGAGGTGCCCCCCTCCCCCTGTGGTGCCTATGTGTTTTCGATCTGATGCCCCAGCAGTGTTCTCTCCGTTTCGAGTCAGGTATCATGTGTTGGCTTCGCCCATGCATTTTGGGCCCAGTGGGCCACGGACAATGATTGGTACACTATCCGGACTTGTGTAGTTGGTGTACATATTTGTCTATACTGAATTTTGACTAATGGATTTTTAATTATTACAATTGTTACCATCATTTTCTTTTGTCCTTGCGTTCTTCCAGGGGGTATGGGGGGTGTATATGTAATGTTGATGCATGTATTTGTGTGTATGTTGTTGGGTGTGAGGGAGGGGGTGTTGCATGTTGCATGTGTGTGTCACTCTCTTTCCTCCCCCCTCCCCTGTGTTGTAGGTGCAGTACTCACCATAGTTGCCGCCGCCGTTCGTACTCCTGGTAGAAGAGGAGGTAAAACCAACATGGGTAACACCTGAAGTTCGGGCTCCATGGCGTCCTGGTTCCTTGTTGGGTGTCGAGAGGTGAGTGTTTTCCCTTCTGTGTACTGTTTCCACCGTGCTTTTGATAGCGTTGGTTCCGCCCCGGAAAAGGTGGTGGATAGGCGTCTTGAAATACGGTGGGCGGTAGTTTGTCTTCCACCTGTCTGTTGGGGATTGCCACTGTGGTGTTTGTTTCTACCGCCGTGGCGGTCGGAGTGTTAAATTGGCTGTCTATGTTGGCGGGGTCCGCCACGGTCGTAATCCCATTTTTTTTCCCGCCAGCCTGTTTGTGGTATTACCGCCGCTTTAACACCGACATCCAGGGTTGTAATGAGGGCCAATGTCTTTTTGGCCCTGAGACTTCAGAAAACAGGAGGCAAGCTCAATCAAAGCCCTTGGAGAGCACTTCTAGCAAAGTCAGAGGGCAGCAGAGCAACAGCAGGTGTCTGATTTGGTGGGTTCAGGGACCCAGTTTATATACCCAAAAACGCCTTTGAAGTTGGGGAGACTTCAAAGAGTGGTTTTGAAGTGCACAAGGTCCACTTTGAGTACAGGTCTGTCTGCCAGGGTCCCAGTAGGGGGTTAGGCAGTCCATTGTGTGAGGGCAAGCCACTAGCCTTTGAAATATAAGTGTCAGGCCCTCCATCCTCCCAGCCCCGGAAGACTCATTCAGTATGCAGATGAGTGCAGGTGTGCCTGAGTATCCTGTGTTTGTGATTGTATGGGTAAAATGCACAAGAGAGCTGTTAACCAGCCCAGCCTAGATGTAGATTGGAGACAGGCTGTAAGGCACTGTAGGAGGCTGGCCTGGCTTGTAGTGGGTGTAGGAGGCTGGCCTGGCTTGTAGTGGGTACCAGAGGTACTTAAACCTTGTGCCAGGTCCAGTTCTCCCTTATTAGTGTAGAAGAGGTGTTTCTATCAGCTTAGACTGATAGAAGGTAGCTATGGCAAAGCAGCTTAGGCTGAACTAGGAGACATGCAAAGCTCCTACTATACCACTTATATCATATGCACAATATCATAAGAAAACACAATACACAGAGTTACTAAAAATAAAGGTACTTTATTTTTATGACTATGGGGGTCATTACAACAAAGCCGCTTACAACCCACAGCTCGGAATCTGCCAAAATTCAGACACCCACACAAGTCCGCCACACCAAACGTCAGTGTTAAACTGGCGAAAACAAAACCTCCACCGTCACGCCAACAGAAATACGCCCACGCTATCACGACACACGAATCCACGCGGCGGTCTTTCAACCGCGGTATTCCATTGGCGGTACACACTGCCGCGCTCAAAATACACACACATATACAAAACACTACCACATTGGACAAATCAAAATACACTCACCTGATACACATACACACACCACTCCCACACACCCAAAACAATATAAAACAATCACCCACATCATCCACAAACCCTTACGACAACATTACCGAGAGAAGGCCAGAGAGAGACACTACAATCCACAACCAAGCATCCACAGGCACAAAATACCATCACCAACAGAACTTCCACGCACCTCACACAACACACCACTACATATCAGCACACCTATCACCACACACACCACCCCACACATTACCCACACCACCCCATGGCACGGCAAAGACACCCCAGGTTCTCTGAGGAGGAGCTCAGGGTCATGGTGGAGGAAATCGTCTGGGTAGAGCCACAGGTGCAGCACACCTCCATAGCTAGGAAGATGGAGCTATGGCGAAGAATAGTGGACAGGGTCAACGCAGTGGGACAGCACCCAAGAAATGGGATGACATCAGGAAGAGGTGGAATGACCTACGGGGGAAGGTGCGTTCCGTGGTCTCAAGACACCACCTTGCGGTTCAGTGGACTGGCGGCGGACCCCACCTCCTCCCCCACAACTAACAACATGGGAGGAGCAGGTCTTGGCGATTCTGCATCCTGAGGGCCTTAACTATTACATCCCCCCCCCACCTGCATGCCATCACATACCCCCACCCTCACCCCCATCACTCCAACTCCTCACAAATGTCCCAATATCACAAACCACCCATCCCAACACCAAGCCCTGCATGCAACAACAAAGCATGGACACCCAGCACCAAAGCATGGCCATTGCACATACCCATACACCCCCCTAAACCATCATCACACAAGGTCACACACAGGAATGCAAGCACTGGGGTACACGGTCACCCACCCATTGCACACCATGCCACACACAGATGTAATAAACATCCTTTTATACCCCTGCAGGACCCCT
Source organism: Pleurodeles waltl (assembly GCF_031143425.1). Lineage (NCBI taxonomy): Eukaryota > Metazoa > Chordata > Amphibia > Caudata > Salamandridae > Pleurodeles > Pleurodeles waltl. The sequence continues at coordinate 998,390,332 of NC_090440.1, read as the reverse complement.
ACCCAACGTCACCGGACAGGAGGGTCCACACCACCCACAGAAGAGACCCACAGTGATGACAGCAGCTCTGTCCAACTGGATCTAGATGACCAGCCCGGCCCATCGGGGACCTCGGGACAGTCGGTTCCCCTCACACAGTCACAGGCCACTACAGAGCTTCCTCCCTCTGGAAACACCAGCACAGCACCCACCCAGCGGGCCCATACCTCTGTCCCCAGGACACGTCAAGCAGCAGTGTGTCCACCACTACAGGGAACCCATCTAACCCACCACCCCAACAACAACAGGGACCTGGGGCAGTGGTAGTGGGCACACGGTCCAGGGGACGGAGGCCCAGGAACGCAGGGGAACTGGGAGGCCTGCTGTGCGACAGGGGGAGGACAGGCCAAGGGGACCTACTCTCCACGAGGCCCTCTCCTCCATCATGGGAGCCTACCACCACTGCCAGGAGATGATGGCAACGGTACTGGCCAAGTTTCAGGAGACCCAGCGCCTGCAGAAGGAACAGGATTTGGGCTTCAGGGAGTAACTCAGAACCATCAATTCCACCTTGGGCACCATCGTAGGGGCGCTGAAGGAAGTACTCAACACCAGGAGGGACACTGTGGCACAACAAGGGGCCCCTGACACTAGCATGGCCGATGAACTGCCCACCACCCCCGCCGGTGCTAGTGGACAGGACACCCCACCACAGGACCACCACACCAGCACCCCACCCCCTGCAGCGGGAGAACCACCCCGCAAACAGTCCCTGAGATCCAGGACAAAGACAGAGAATGATGCCAAGACCCCCGCCAAGAAATAAGACCACCCTGAATGTCATCTTTCTGTCCCACTTTGTCACCCTATCCATCCTCAAACTGCCCCAGCTCCACTTCCTATGCCCATTTGGGCAATGCACCTGTGAGACTAATAGACTGGACTCTGCCATGGACATTCCTCCACCATCTCCCCTCACCATTTTACAAACCCCTCCAATATTGAGCACTTAAATAAACACCCTAGAAGCACAAAACAATCTGGATTCAGTCTGTGATTTCGAAATTGTGTATTAGTAATTACAGTGACAAAATGCTCTTTCAATTGTAATGTCAACACACCTATGTCACACAGCTTTAGTCCATGAGGAAACAAAGCAGATGTCACACAGTGGGACCCACATCTGTGAAATCGTAAGGCAAAGTGACAACTCAGTGACCATACACTGGGTGAAAAGGACAGACAGTAGAGAGGTAGTAGTGTTAAAGTACATGTAGTAGGCAGGTCTGTACTCTTACCTGTGTCTCACTGGAAATATTGCAAGATCACTGAGTTCCTGTTGTCCATGTCCTCTTCTTCTGCTTCCTCGTCTTCACTGCCCACAGGCTCCACAGCTGCAACAACACCGCTATCTGGACCATCCTCCTGCAGAAAAGGTACCTGTCGTCGCAAAGCTAAGTTGGGAAGCATACAGCACGCCACGATGATCTGGCACACCTTCTTTGGTGAGTAGAATAGGGATCCACCTGTCATATGGAGGCACTGGAACCTGACCTTCAGGAGGCCGAAGGTCCGTTCTAATCCGCCGAGTTCGCCCATGGGCCTCATTGTAGCGTTCCTCTGCCCTTGTCCTGGGATTCCTTACTGGGGTCAGTAGCCATGACAGGTTGGGGTAACCAGAGTCACCTGCAAATGGCGAGGGACAACTGTTAGACACACACTAACCCTTAGGGATATCCCCAGACCCAGACAACCATTCCCACTGTCTTGCTTCCAGGTGCTCACCTAATAGCCACACACGGTGCCTCTGGAGTTGCCCCATCACATAAGGGATGCTGCTATTCCGCAGGATGTAGGCGTCAGGCACTGAGCCAGGGAACTTGGCATTCACATGGGAGATGTACTGGTCTGCCAAATACGCCATCTGCACATTCATGGAATGATAACTCTTCCGGTTTCTGTACACCTGTTCACTACTGCGGGGGGGACCAAAGCCACATGTGTCCCATCAATGGCACCTATGATATTGGGGATATGTCCCAGGGCATAGAAATCACCTTTCACTGTAGGCAAATCCTCCACCTGAGGGAAAACGATGTAGCTCTGCATGTGTTTCAGCAGGGCAGACAACACTGTGGACAACACGTTGGAAAACATAGGCTGGGACATCCCTGATGCTATGGCCACTGTTGTTTGAAATTACCCACTTGCAAGGAAATGGAGTACTGACTCCAGCTGGGTACAGAGTTCATGGATTGTGGCACGGTCAAGCCTGTAGGTGATGATCACATGTCCTTCCTCCATTGTCGACAGGTCCACCAGCGGTCTGTACACTGGAGGATGCCGCCATCTCCTCACATGTCCCAGCGGACGGTGCCTATGAATGACAACAGCGAGCACTGAGTCAACCAACTTAGAGGTACGTACCCACAGCTTACACAGAACACAAATCATAATCCGAAAAGTGGCCTGTATGTGTGTTGAGGCTAGGCCTAGGTATGTGTGACGTACTTAAAATGTAAGCCATGTGGGCCCCTGAAATGGCGGCTGTCTGACCTCTAAAGTGGGACAATAGGATGTGAGGTAACTGCACTGGCGTTGTACACCGCCGTGGTAGGAGGTCAAAGACCGCGGCGCAATGCTGCATTGGTTAACATTGGACCCTATGGGTCCCAGGAGCCAATGACGATGTACGCCAGTGGTGACGGTACGCACCGCCTCGGACGTGACTGCCATTTTCTATCTGTTCAATCACTCGATACCTGATCTTCGACAGGAGAGGACCTACACTGCAAGTGCTGCTGTGACCTCGGTCTGGAAGAGACAATGGCTCGAGTGTCTGGGGAAAGGGCCACTGCCTTCACATCGGAGGAGTTGGAGAAACTCGTGGATAGGGTCCTTCCCCAGTACACGCTACTCTACAGTCCTCCAGACAAACAGGTAAGTACACTGGGAGCATGCTGTATGGGCTATGCCTGTGTGGAGTGGAGTGGATGAAAGATGGGGGGGAGGGAGAATGAGGCGTGCATGAAACGACGGTGAGTGCATGTGCCTCATGGCAAGGGTAGGGATGGGGGCCAATGACTGTGATGGTGCAGTTGGTAATAACATTTCTCTTCCCCCTGTACAAATCATGTAGGTCAGCGCCCATCAGAAAAAATATATTTGGTGTGCCATCGCCAATGATGTCCGGACCCTGGGGGTCTACCACAGACGGAGCACCCACTGCCGCAAAAGATGGGAGGACATTCGCCGCTGGAGCAAGAAGATGGCGGAGGCTCAGCTGGGGATGGCCTCCCAACGTGGGAGGGGTGCCCGTCGCACCATGACCCCCCTGATGTTCAGGATTCTGGCGGTGGCATACCCGGAGTTGGATGGGTGCTTGAGGGCATCACAGCAGCCACAAGGGGGTGAGTACACTCTCATCCTGCTGATTTTGCGCGCAGTGGAGGTGTCTTGGTGGGGGAGGTGGGCTGTGGGTTTCCCTAGGCCAGGGCGAGTTTAGTAGGCAAGGTCCCTCCGTAAGGCAGGCCATGTGGCACCCCACCCCACCTCTGTAGAGTGCCAAGTACACCTTGTAATGCCCCTGTGTCATCCATGTGTGCAGATGTCGTCCATAGCCTTGTTGGCCATGTCCCAGAGATTAAACAGTGGAGCCCAAGAGCGCGGCGTAGTGCAGGGGGCTTCTGTGTCTGTCATGTCCGCCAACTGTAGCGGCAATGCATGCACACAACATGTCTTTCTTCTGTTGTCCCCCCCCCCCTTTTTGTGGTCTCCCTCCCTGTTCTTGTGTGCATTAGCATCATCAGGCGGAGGAGCAGTGGCACCGGAGCAGGAGGGAACTGCATCCCACATGGCCCTGGAGGGCGACACTACAGACTCGGAGTTCACCAGTGGGACGGAGGGCGAGGGGAGCTCCGCAGCGGGGACATGAGCTGACACTATTCACACTGAGTTGTCCTCTGATGGGAGCTTGTGGTGGCGCCACCATCTGTGCCCCGTGCTTCTACAGGTACAGCCGCCACCCCCCCTACCAGCACCGCCCTCTCAGCAGTCCCTCAGCCTTTGCCCCGTGCACGCTCACTCAGGAGGGTGGGCATCACCTTCGCCCCAGGCACCTCAGGCACTGCCCCAGTCACCCCTGCTGCCCTCAGTGAGGAGGCCATTGACCTCCTCAGGTCCCTCACTGTTGGGCAGTCTACCATTTTGAATGCCATCCAGGGTGTAGAAAGGCAGTTGCAGCAAACAAATGCATTCCTGGAGGGCATTCATTCTGGTCAGGCGGCCCTTCAGCAAGCTTTTCAGACTCTGGCCTCAGCACTGATAGCAGCCATTGTCCCCGTCTCTAGCCTCCCCCCTCCAACTTCCTCCACCCAGACCCAATCCCCTGTACCCCAGCCTATTCCAAGCACACCTTCAGACCAGCATGCACACACGTCAACACACAAGGGAAGCTCAGGCAAACATAAGCACCACACATCCCACATGCACTCACGCAAGCATCAAACACATGCAGATACACCAACATCCACTGCCTCCACTGTGTCCCCCTCCTCGTCTCCCTCCTCCCTCCCAGTCTCGTCTACACTCACACCTGCATGCACTACATCTACAGCCACTACTGCCATCACCAGCACACACACACCACACCCCGCTCACGTGCAGTCACCACCCCCACTACCATTCACACGTCCCCTGTGTCCTCTCCCAGTGTGTCTGTGACGCCACCTCCCAAGATACACAAACGCAGGCACACACCCACCCAACAGCCATCCACCTCACGACAGCCTCCAGCGCATGCACCTTCACCCAAAGTCACCAAACGAACACCTCCTACAACCACAACCTCTTCCTCCACTCCCAAACCCCCTCCAACTACCCGTCCCACTGTCTCCAAAAAACTTTTCCTGTCCAACCTTGACCTCTTTCCCACACCTCCCCCACCCCGTCCGTCTCCTATGTCCCGACTCTCCAGGTCCCAACCTAGCACCTCAGCCACAACATCTCTGGGACCAGTAGTGCCTGTAGTCACCGGAATATGGAGTGCACAGGCCACAGGGCAGCCAGTGTGGCACGGAGCCACAGCACAGACAGTCCCCCATCTGTCAAGCATCAGAAGTTGTCCAGTGCCCGCTGGGAGAGGGGGAAGACTCCAGCCACCAAAGCCGCTCCCAGGGGTCCCGGTGGGAGCGTGGAGTCAGCTGCGACACCTTGCAAGGTGGGGAAGGGCCACAAGAAACCCGGCAAGGCTGGGAAGAGCAGCACGGCGGAGAAGACCGCCATCATCCCCGCTGCCCAGGAGGCCACCGCCAGCACCTGCCCTGCTGCCCAGGAGGGTACCGTCATCATCCCCGCTGCCCAGGAGGCCACCGCCAGCACCTGCCCTGCTGCCCAAGAGGCCAGCACAAGCCCCGCTGGGCTAGAGAGGACCGCCAGCACAAGCCCCGCTGAGCGAGAGAGGACCGCTAGCACAAGCCCCGCTGGGCTAGAGAGGACGGCCAGCACAAGCCCCGCTGGGCTAGAGAGGACCGCCAGCACAAGCCCCGCTGAGCGAGAGAGGACCGCCAGCACAAGCCTCGCTGGGCTAGAGAGGAACGCCAGCACAAGCCCCGCTAAGCGAGAGAGGACCGCCAGCACAAGCCCCGCTGGGCTAGAGAGGACCGCCAGCAGATGAGTCATTGCAGAGGAACCTGCTGCCACAAGCACCGCTGACCAGGGCACCGCCGCCACAAGCACCGCTGACCAGGGCACCGCCGCCACAAGCACCGCTGACCAGGGCACCGCCGCCACAAGCACCGCTGACCAGGGCACCGCCGCCTCAAGCACCGCTGAACAGGGCACCGCTCAACAGGGCACCGCCGCTACAAGCACCGCTGGCCCATGAGCACCAATGGCACTGACGCTACTGAGTCCGTCACGAGCAGGATGAAGCACTCTGGGCACAATGCCCCCTCCAGAACCAGTGGAGTCTGTCATCCACTACCTCTCTCCTTAGCAGGATGAAGCACTCTGGGCACAATGCCCCCTCCAGAACCAGTGGAGACTGTCATCCACTACCTCTGTCCTTAGCAGGATGAAGCACTCTAGGCACCATGCCCCCTCCAGAACCAGTGGAGACTGTCATCCACTACCTCTGTCCTTAGCAGGATGAAGCACTCTAGGCACCATGTCCCCTCCAGAACCAGTTGACACTGTCAGCCACTACCTCAGTCCTTAGCAGGATGAAGCACTCTGGGCACCATGCCCCCTCCAGAACCAGTGGAGACTGTCATTCACTACCTCTGTCCTTAGCAGGATGAACCACTCTGGGCACAATGCCCCCTCCAGAACCAGTGGAGACTTATCCACTTGAGAGACTGTGGCTTTGCACTCCCCAGGATATAGCAGTGGTCAACCCACCCACTGTACAGACTTGAGAGACTGTGGCTTTGCACTCCCCAGGTTGGAACAGTGGACAAACCACCCACTGGAGAGACTTGAGAGACTGTGGTTTTGCACTCCCCAGGACATAGCAGTGGGCAACCCACCCACTGTAGAGACTTGAGAGACTGTGGCTTTGCACTCCCCAGGATGGAACAGTGGGCAAACCACCCACTGGAGAGACTTGCGAGACTGTGGCTTTGCACTCCCCAGGATATAGCAGTGGGCAACCCAACCACTGAAAAGACTTGAGAGACTGTGGCTTTGCACTCCCCAGGATCAAGCAGTAGGCAAACCACCCACTGAAAAGACTTGAGAGACTGTGGCTTTGCACTCCCCAGGATTCAACAGTGGGCATGTGGCCCCCCTCGTGGATTTGGCGTTGTGCACTCAACCGGCTGAGGTGCCCCCCCTTACCATCCCCCTGAGGTGCCTGTTTTCTTGCTCTCTGATGCCCCTGCAGTGTTCTCTCCGTCATGGTCGGGGATCTTGTGTGGGCCTCGCCCATACCGTGTGTTCCACGGACTTCATTGGAGCACTACCTGGACTACTAAGCTTGGCGTAAATATTTGTTTATCGTGTATATATATATATTTTTTTGCGTACTTGTTTTTAACATATTACAATGGTTACACTCATTTCCTTTTGTCTTTGCATTCTTCCGGGAGGGTTGGGGGTATGTAACTGTAATGTAACACGCTGTATTGGTGTGTGTGTTGTAGTGGGTGTGGGTGGGGGTGTTGCATGTGTGTCCCCCTGTTTTTCCCTCCCCTGTGTTGTAGGTGCAGTACTCAACGTTGTCTTTGCCGCCGGCGTTCGTGCTCCTGGTAGAGGAGCAAGAAGATAAGGGATGGCAGGATGTGCAGCTCTGGTTCCATGGCGTCCGGATTCCTCGTGGGGTGTGTAGAGGTGAGCGTTTTCCCTTCGAAGTCCTGTTTCTGCTGTGTTTTTGTTCGCGGTGAATCCGCCCCGGAAAAGGTGGCGGATTGGTAGGTTGTGATACTGTGGGCAGTACTTTGTCCTCTGCCTGTCTGTTGGCGGTGACCGCCGCACTGTTTGTACCGCCGTGGCGGTCAGAGTGTTAAAGTGGCTGTCTTTGTTGGCGGTTTCCGCCACGGTCGTAATTCCAATTTTTTTACCGCCGGCCTGTTGGCGGTCTTACCGCTGCTTTAACACCGTCCACCAGAGTTGTAATGACCACCAATATGCCAAAAGTATCTCAGTGAGTACCCTCAGTAAGAAGGTAAGTAATATACACAAGTTATATGTACACAAACCCAAATCAGGTAAGTAAGAGCAAGAAAAGTAATGCAAACAGTGTAGAATTACAGTAGGTTGCAATAGGAGCACATAGGTATAGGGGCAACACAAACCATATACTCCAAAAGTGGAATGCGAACCACGAATGGACCCCAAACCTATGTGAGCTTATAGAGGGTCACTGGGACTGTAAGAAAACAGTGAGGGTTAAAAAAATATCCCACCCCAAGACCCTGAAAAGTAGGAGTAAAGTACACCTACTACCCCTAGAGAGCACAGAAGTCATGATAGGGGGATTCTGCAGGAAGAACAAACACCAGCAGTGCACAGACAACGGATTTCCCGACCTGAGTACCTGTAAGACAAGGGGAGCAAGTCCAATAGTCGCGACAGTTTTCGGGGGGGCAGGAGCCCAGGAAACCCCAGCTGAAGGTGCAAGGAAGCTGCCACTGGTTGGAAGAAGCTTGGAGTTCTGCAAGAAAGAAGAGGACTAGGAACTTCTCCTTTGGAAGACGGATGTCCCACATCACAATGAAGCTTGCAGAGGTGTTCCCACTCAGAAAGACTGCGAACAAGCCTTGCTAGCTGCAAGGGTTGCGGTAGAGGTTTTTGGGTGCTGCTGAGGGCCAGGAAGAACCAGGATGTCGCCTTTTGGAGGAGGAGACAGAGGGGGCGCTCAGCAACTCAGAGAGCCCTCACAGAAGCAGGCAGAACCTGCAGAAGTACCCCAACAGGCACTTGGAAGAAGAGTGAACCGGAGTCCATGCAAAGTTACAAAAGGGAGTCCCACGACTTTGGAGGACAACTCAGAAGGTTGTGCACTGCAGGACGGAGTGCTGGGGACCCAGGCTTGGCTGTGCACAAAGGAAATCCTGGAAGAGTGCATAGGAGCCGGAGCAGCTGCAAATCACGCGGTACACAGCTTTGCAGTCTAGCGTGGGGAGGCAAGGACTTACCTCCACCAAACTTGGGCTGAAGAGTCACTGGACTGTGGGAGTCACTTGGACAGAGTTGCTGTGTTCCAGGGACCACGCTCGTCAGGATGAGAGGGGACCCAGAGGACCAGTGTTGCAGTCTTTTGGTTCCTGCATTAGCAGGGGGAAGATTCCGTCGACCCACAGCAGATTTCTTCAGAGCTTCTGGTGCAGGGTGAAGGCAGGCTACCCTCAGAGAAGGCACCACCAGGAAACAGTCGAGAAAGCCGGCAGGATTAGGCACTACAATGTTGCTGGTAGTCGTCTTGCTACTTTGTTGCGGTTTTGCAGACGTCCTGGAGCAGTCAGCGGTCTATCCTTGCTAGAAGGTGAAGAGGGAGATGAAGAGGAACTCTGGTGAGCTCTTGCATCCGTTATCTGAAGAATTCCCCAAAGCAGAGACCCTAAATAGCCAGAAAAGGAGGTTTGGCTACCAGGTTAGGAGGATTGGCTACCAAGAGAGGTAACAGCCTATCAGAAGGAACCTCTGACGTCACCTGCTGGCACTGGCCACTCAGAGCAGTCCAATGTTCCCCCAACACCTCTGTTTCCAAGATGGCAGAGGTCTGGGACACATTGGAGGAGCTCTGGGCACCTCCCCTGGGAGGTACTGGTCAGGGGAGTGGTCACTCCCCTTTCCTTTGTCCAGTTTCGGGCCAGAGCAGGGCTGGGGGATCCCTGAACCGGTGTAGACTGGCTTATACAGAGATGGGCACCATCTGTGCCCATCAAAGCTTTTCCATAGGCTGGGGGAGGCTACTCCTCCCCAGCCCTTCACACCTATTTCCAAAGGGAGAGGGTTTAACATCCTCTCTCAGAGGAAATCCTTTGTTCTGCCTCTATGGGCCAGGGCTGCCTGGACCCAAGGAGAGCAGAAACCTGTCTGAGGGGTTGGCAGCAGCTGCAGTGGAAACCCCGGAAAGGCAGTTTGGCAGTACCCGGGTTCTGTGCTAGAGATCCGGGGGATCATGGAATTGTCCCCCCCATACCAGAATGGTATTGGGGTGATAATTCCATGATCTTAGACATGTTACATGGCCGTTTTTGGAATTACCATTGTGACGCCATACATAGGTAGTGACCTATGTATAGTGCACGCGTGTAATGGTGTCCCCGCACTCACAAAGTCTGGGGAATTTGCCCTGAACAATGTGGGGGCACCTTGGCTAGTGCCAGGGTGCCCACACACTAAGTAACTTGGCACCCAACCTTCACTAAGTGAAGGTTAGACATATAGGTGACGTATACGTTACTTATGTGCAGTGGTAAATGGCTGTGAAATAACGTGGACGTTATTTCATGCAGGCTGCAGTGGCAGGCCTGTGTAAGAATTGTCAGTGCTCCCTATGAGTGGCAAAAGAAATGCTGCAGCCCATAAAGATCTCCTGGAACCCCAGTACCCTGGGTACCTCAGTACCATATACAAGGGAATTGTATGGGTGTACCAGTATGCCAATGTGAATTGGTAAATTTAGTCACTAGCCTGTTAGTGACAAATTTGCAAAGCAGAGAGAGCATAACCACTGAGGTTCTGGTTAGCAGAGCCTCAGTGAGACAGTTAGGCATCACACAGGGAACACATACAGGGCACATACTTATGAGCACTGGGGCCCTGCCTGGCAGGGTCCGAGTGACACATAGACTAAAACAACATATATACAGTGAAATATGGGGGTAACATGCCAGGCAGTATGGTACTTTCCTACAGTGGGTACCTAAGGTACTTACAACAGGTCCAGTTATCCCTTATTAGTGAAATGTAGTCAGTGTCTAGAAGCCAGGCTCTCTAGAGGTAGCTGTAGCTCAGCAGCCAAGGTTCATCTAGGAGACATGCAAAGCTCATGCAATACCACTGTAGTCACACAGTATTCACACACATGAAATAAAATACTCAGTGTTACACAAATAAAGGTACTTTATTTTGGTGACACAAATGCCAAAAATACCATAGAAACTATACTCCCAGGTTTAGGAGGTAAGGACTACACAAATTATATACACTAGTATGCAGAAATAGGCATAAAAACTGTTAGAAAACAGTGCAATTAGTGACAATCACGATAGTTAGAAATGAACCCAAGGGGAGCACAAACCATATACTAAGAAAGTGTAATGCGAAAGTCAGTCTCCCACCTAGGCAAGTGTAGTGTATAGAGGGGAGCTGGGAGTACTAGAAAACCCCAAAGGTGTAAGTACCACAACTCAAGCCAGTGATCAGGAAATCAGGAGTAAATCACAGAACTCACAGAAAAGAAAGGAAGACTTATCAGAAACCCAGAAGAGACTGCAAGACACCAACAGTGGCTTCCTGGACAAGAAGACCTGTGTAAGAAGGGGACCAAGTCCAAGAAGCACAGAAGAGTCCAGGAAGAGCAGGAGCTCCTGCTAATCGGGATGAAGGTGCAAAAGAAGAATCACTGGTGAGGAAGAAAAGTCAGCACTGCACCGAAGAAGACGAAGCAGAAGACGAAGTAGGGTTCCTTGAGGGTGACAGTGATGTCCCACACCAGATGGAGAATTGCAGTCGGGGTTGCATGGTCGGAGTCTGCCAACAAGCCTTGGCACACGCAAAGCTCGCAATTAGCGGAAAATGGCACTGCCCGGGACCAGGTGGACTCTACCCAGGAGGGGGAGTCAGATGGAGCTCCCAGCACCTCAGAGAGCCCACGGAAGACCAGGTAGGGCACACAGGAGTCCCACAGCATGGGGACAAGAAAGTTGCACAAGAGGCCCACACAGCCCTATGACAAAGGCTCCCACGCCGCTGGAGAACCACTCAGGAAGTTGTGCGTTGCAGGATAGAGTGCTGGGGGCCGGAGCTACAAAATGCATGAAAGACTTGGAGGAAGGATGCCAACAAGCCTTGGCTCAGCAGGAGAGGGGATCCACGTAGCTGGTCAGTCACCATTGCAGTTGGTGCCTGCAGAAGTAGGGGAGTGACTCCTTCACCTCAATTGACATTCCTTCGCTGTTCTGATGCAGGCTGAAGATGGGATGTCTTCAGAGGATATACAACTGGGAAATAGTTGCAGTTGCAGGCAGAAGCCGGAGATATAATGTTGCAGAAGGCGTCTTGCTTGTTTGTTGCAGCTTGTAGAGTTCCTGGAGGGTCCAGATGCAGTTTCTTCAGTGACAAGTCAAAGTGGAGGATACAGAGGGTTCCTGCTGGAGTCTTACAATCCGAATCTGAAGAACCACCCAAAGGGGAGACCCTAAATAGCCCTGGAAGGGGGATTGGACAGCTAAACAGGTAAGCACCTATCAGGGGAGGGCTCTGACGTCACCTGCTGGCACTGGCCATTCAGATGCTTCCAGAGTTTCCTGCAAACTTGGAATCCAAGATGACAAAACAGAGGGACCCTCTGGAAGAGCTCTGAGCACCACCCCTGGGGTGGTGATGGACAGAGGAGTTTTCACTCCCCTTTCCTTAGTCCAGTTTCACGCAAGAGCAGGAACTGGGGGTCCCTGAACTGGTGTAGACTGGATTATGCAAGGAGGGCACCAAATGTGCCCTTCAAAGCATTTCCAGTGGCTTGGGGAGGCTACCCCTCCCAGGCCTGTAACACCTATTTCCAAAGGGAGAGGGTGTAATACCCCTCTCCCAAAGGAAATGCTTTGTTCTGCCTTCCTGTGCTCGAGCTGCTCGAGCAACAGGAGGGTCAAAACCTGTCTGAGAGATGGCAGCAGCTGGGGCTGCCTGGAAAACCTGCCTGGAAAACCTCAGAAGGCTATAATGGCAGTACTGGGGGTCCTCTAAGGAGCCCCTAGAGTCCATGGGATCATACAACCAATGCTTGACAAGCATGGGGATATGATTCCTACATGTTTAATACCAAACATGCCTATGTTCAGAGTTACCATTATGTAGCTAGACATAGGTAGTGGCCTATATCCAGTACACGCATAAAATGGTGCCCCCGGAAAATGGTCCTGGAGGTTGTGGAGGCACCTCTGCTAGTGCAGGGGTACCCTCACACACAGGTACTCTGCACCCTGCCCTCAGGGCTGGAGGGCCTGCTATAGGGGTGACTTATAAATGACCTGGTGGAGTGTAAATGGCAGTGAAAGGGTACATGCACCTTTTCACACAGGCTGCAGAAGCGTTTGCATGGGCTCCCTATGGGTGGCAAAAGACATGCTGCATCCCTTAGGGAGCCTCTGGAACCCCAATGCCCTGGGTACCTAAGTACCATATACTAGGGATTTACAAGGGGGCACCGGTATGCCAAGTGTGGGTGAAATACTGGGTTACCAGTATGCAACAACCAAATTTACAGGAGAGAGAGCATAAGCACTGGGGTCCTGGTTAGCAGGATCTCAGTGAACATAGTCAAGCACACAGGCAGAAAATGGGGGTAACCATAGCAAAAAGAGGGTACTTTCCTACAGGCACAAATGGATTTTAAGTGCAGAGAAATGCTCACTTTCTAAAAGTGGCATTTCCAAAATAGTAATATAAAATCCAACCTCGCCAACTAGCAGGATTTTGTATTACCATTCTGGCCATACTAAATATGACCTGGTTACTGCCTTGTGATCAGAATCTACCACTCAAAAGGTATATGAGGGTAGCCCTAATGCTTTCCTATGAAAGGAGCAGGCCTCACAGTAGTGGAAAACCAATTTAGGTGTTTTCCACTACCAGGACAAACAAACCACACATTTACATGTCCTGCCTTTAAACTACCTAACACCCTGCCCTATGGGTTACCTAGAGCCTAGATTAGTGGTTACTTATATGTAGAAAAGGAGAGTTTAGGGCTTGGCAAGTACTTTTAAATGCCAAGTCAAAGTGACAGTGAAACTGCACATGCAGGCCTTGCAATGGCAGGCCTGAGACATGGTTAATGGACTACTTATGTGGGTGCACAACCAGTGCTCCAGGTCCACTATTAGCATTCAATTTACAGGCCCTGGGCACATGTAGTGCACTTTACTAGGGACTTACAAGTAAATCAAATATGCCAATTGGGTATGAATCAATGTTACCATGTTTATAGGGAGAAAGCACTTTAGCACTGGTTAGCAGTGGTAAAATGCGCAGAGTCAAACCAGCAAAAACAGTGTCAGAAAAGTGGAGGGAGGCAGACAGGCAAAAAGTTGGGGGATGACCACCCTAAGGCTTTCAGGTCTAACAGTAACCATGCCAAAAGAGGCACTTTCCTATACCCACCCACAAGGAAGTCCTGAAATAGCCCTAACAGGGGGCTTGGTCACTTTGCAGGGTGACCACCTATCAGAGGGGGTCACTGATGTCAGTCACCTGTCCTGACCAACCAGATGCTCCCAGGGGGCTCTGCACATCTTCTTTCGAAGAAGGCAGAATCAAGTGGCCACCCTGCTCTGGGCACCACCTCTGGGGTAGTGATGAACAGGGGAGTGGTCACTCCCCTTTCCTTTGTGTAGTTTTGCACCAGAGCAGGGACTGTGCAGCCCTGGATTGGTGCAAATTGGGTTATGCAAGGAAGACTCCAAATGTGACCTTAAAAGCAAGCTGGTGACATGGGGAGGCTACCTTTCCCCAGCCATTTAACACCTATTTCCAAGGGAGAGGGAGTTGCATCCGCTCTTCCACAGGAAATCTTTTGTTCTGCCTTCCCCTGCTTGAGCTGGTCACGCAGCAGGAGGGCAGAAACCTGTCTGAGGGGCTGCAGCAGCATGGGCTGCCCACATACCCTGAAAGACTGGTAGGGGCAATACTGTGGGGTCCTCTAAGGAGCCCCCAGAGTGCATGGAATCATGCCACCAATAATAGCATTAGTATTTGACCATGATTTTGAAAAGTGTGATAGCAAACATGCCTAGGTTCGGAGTAACCATTATGTAGCTGGACCACAGGTAGTGAATGACCTGTGGCCAGTTCACGGGTAGAATGGCTTCCCCGCACTTACGAAGTTTAGTGCACTGGAGCTGAAGTTCGTAGGGGCACCTTGGCTCATGGAGGGGTGCTCTCACACAAAGAAACCAGCACCCTGCCCTCTGGGCTAGGAGAGCCTACCAAAGGGGTGACTTACAGTGACCTGGTGCAGTGATCAGTAGTGAAAGGATCCATGCACCTTTTCACGCAGGCTGCAATGGCAGGCCTGCAGACATAGTTTGCATGGGCTCCTGTGGGTGGCATAATACATGCTGCAGCCCATGGGGGATCCCTGGTGTACCAAAGCCTTGGATACCTAAGTACCATATACTACAGAGATTACAGGGGTACACCAGTACGCCAATTGTGGGGTGTCAAGGGTACCAAAGCAACCAAATTTAGAGGAGAGAGCAGAATCACTGGGGTCCTGGTTTGCAGAATCCCAGTGAGGATAGTCTAAGCACACTGAAAACAGGCAAAAAGTGGGGGTAATCATGTGAAGAAGAGTGTCTTTCCTACACCCTCCATGTTCCTCATTGTATCACTATATCAGCCAACTGGGCGGGCATTCCATGGTTAACTAGACCTTGATGAGGCGATGGGATATGTCACCATGGTTGGGAAACATCCCCTCCACACCTCACCACTGCAACATCCTCACGACTACCCCTGATATACGCTTTTACACTCTGAACGTCCATGGCCTCCACACTGCCAGGAAGCGGTACGATGTCTATTCATATATCAAGCACCAACGGGGCCAAATCGTCTTTCTACATGAGACTCACACCACAATGAGTGAACTCAAACGCCTACGCAAGTGTCGGAGGAGCCTCTTCTGCACCACCACACACTGAGCGTAAACATGGGGTGCACTGATTTGGATGTACTTTTCTGCAAAACCAGCAGGACCATAGACGGGGAGGCAGGTGTTCGCTTCTGGAAGGCAAGGTGGATGGCAGGACTCTCTTCTTTGGCAGCATTCATGCACCCAGTGCCGACCAAGAGGCTTTCTGGGACACCCTCTCCACCGAGCTGGCTCACAAGACTTCTGTGCCATGGGTGCTTGGAGGTGACTATAATTGTGTGCTCGATCTATTCCTGGATAGATTCAATGCTCCCCTCCCCACCTACACATGCAGGTAGACCTCTTCAGAAACTGGGTACATCACTCGTCACTCACTGACATGTCTCAATCTCAGCATCCAGGGGTCAGACTCTACTTCTTTCACTCTATCCCACACAATCTACAAGTGCAACTGGACCGTTTCCTCTCTTCTACTTTACTCATACCCTGACTTCAACATGCAGACTACTTAGGGCAAATAGTATCTGATCACAATCCACACATTATGGATCTTAAGTGGATCCCCCCTACTTCCACCTGGAAACTTCCTCACGATTGCTTGGAAGATCCAGTACTCCAGGAACAGGTGGAACATATACGAACAGTACTTCGCCCTCAATCATAAGACCGCCTTCTCCAGAGGCCTGTAATGTGATGCCTTTAAAGTTGTGACACACGGAAAGTGCATCCAGCAGATAGCTGGAGTACGCAGAACCCTCGAGCGGGATGTAATCCTTAACTGAACACTCCTTGGTGGAGCTGACCAAAGCGGGGGACACAAATTCCACACTTTCCCCATGCCTGGCAGGTGCAAAGGCAGTCTACGCTGCTCTTTTGGAGACTTACGACAGTACAATTTCACAGCTCACGTGGCAATGATGCACCGTGAAGTCGACAAGTCCTGTAGACTTCTGGCCTGGTTTTTTTCGCAGCATGACACTGAAACCTGCCCCATCACTGAAAGAGTCACCCTGGCATATGACACTACCTACTTGCAAACTGAAATCTTGCAAGCCTTTCATGATTACTACTCATCCATTTACAGATCCCCTATAAGTTGTCACTCGATCGCGTCACAGCATTTTTTGCAGGGATCAACTATTTGCACATCTCGCCCTCCTCGGGAGAATTTCTGGAGGAGGAGATTACGCCACTCGATGTGAAACAAACAATTCGGCGGGTCTGGATGTGCTACCTTTGGAGTATTATGACACCTTTGCCCCACTTTTGGCTCTGTGACTTACGGAGATGTATACACAACTAAGAATGGGACCGAGCCCTGGAATATCCCAAAAGGTCTCCCCCAACTAACGATTCAAAAATATACAATTCTTTATCCCGCATAGGGCATACCTGACCCTGGCGCAACTCTACCGCCATTTTCCAGAGCCAAACTTTGAGTGTCCGCGATGTCATGTTTGAAATATGGGCCTTCAGCATATGCTATAGTCTTGCCCGATTATCCAGAAGGATTGGCACTGTTTACATGACACATTACAAATGGTGCCAGAACTACCAGTCATTCATACATGGGAAATGTAACAAAAATCTCAAAGTACGAGTCCCGTTTGCAGACTTGGCAATGTTTATAGCCAAATGCACACTTACACTTCATTGGTGCTCTCCTGTAGAAAGGGGCAGTACACAAATGGGGTACAGCGGAGGAAGACACACTCTGCTACGAGGAAGTCTGTAAGCTTCGAAGGCAGACAATATCTGCTCATTGGGCCACCCTGCTCACACACTTTCGGCAAGAGGCAGAAAATGATGACCTCCCATCATAACCCCCAAGCCTCGCCTACATACACAGAGCACTCTTGTTTCGGCCACATCAGAATATGTTGGCCCGCATACGCACTAGGCCGCCCCCGCCTTTACATGTTTCTGATACACGGACATCCCTGACACCCCATCGCCCCATACACACTCTAACAAACTAGCATGTAGGACATTAGATCCAACTCGCCCCCACTCTCTTTGACATCTTCCTCACCCCTCCCCAGGTCATCCCCACACTACTAAACACAGCAGCATTACACCCCTAAGCATCCCAAGTTCACCACATTCTATGACGGTTATGCCTTCAACATATGCACAAGTCCCCCTTGTACGTACGCTTGCATGGTACAACACTGAGAACTGTGCCATAAGGTGTTGTGTGCTACTGTTCATATGGTGTAATACCTAATGTAGAAAAATGCCACTATTGGCATGGTTACCCCCTCTTTTTGACTAGTGTTGATGCTAACTTTGACTGAAAGTGTGCTTGGACCCTGCCAACCAGGCCCCAGCACCAGTGTTCTTCCCCTAAAACTGTACCTTTGTTTCTACAATTGGCACAGCCCTGGCACACAGTTAACTCCTTTCTAAAAGGTACCCCTGGTACCAAGGGCCCTGTGGTTAGGGAAGGTCTCTAAGGGCTGCTGCATGTATTATGCCACCCTGGGGAGCCCTCACTCAGCACAAGCGCACTGCCTGGCAACTTGTGTGTGCTGGTGAGGAGAAAAGACAAAGTTGTAGCACTCCCCTCAGGGTGCCCTCTCCCTAAACCACTGCCTGTGGCATAGGTAAGTCACCCCTCTAGCAGGCCTTACAGCCCTAAGGCAGGGTGCACTATACCACAGGTGAGGGCATAGTTGAATGAGCAATAAGCCCCTAAAGTGTCTAAGTCAATTCTTAGATATTGTAAGTGCAGGGTAGCTAGACCGAGTATATGGTCTGAGGGTTTGTCATTGTGAACTCCACAGCACCATAATGGTTACACTGAACACTGGGAAGTTTGGTATCAAACTTCTCAGCACAATAAACCCACGCTGATGCCAGTGTGGGATTTATTGAAAAATGCACACTGAGGGCATCTTAGAGATGCCTCCTGTATGTTAGCCCAACTGCTAGTGTGAGGCTGACTGGTCTATGCTAGCCTGCCACTTCCAGACGAGTTTCTAACCACATGGAGTGAGTGCCTTTGTGCACTCTGTGGTCAGAAACAAAGCCTGTCCTGGGTGGAGGTGTGTCACACCTCGCCCTGCAGGAACTATAACACCAGGCAGTGAGCCTCAAAGGCTCAGACCTGGTGTTACAGTGCCCCAGGGCACTCCAGCCAGTGGAGATGCCCACCCCCCGGATGAGCACCCACTTTTAGCGGCAAGTCCAGAGGGATAATGAGAAAAACAAGGAGTCACCCCCTCAGCCAGGACCACCCTTATGGTGTGCAGGCCTGAAGTGACCCCCTCCTTGAGAAATCCTCCATCTTGCTTTGGAGGATTAGGACCAATAGGGATAATGATGTTCCCCACTCCCCAAAGGAAGTGGGCACAAGGAGGGTGTAGCCACCCTCAGGGACAGTAATCCTTAGCTTCTGCCCCTGACCCTAACACACCCCAAAATGTAGTATTAAGGGGCCACCTTTAACCCAGCTCTTCAGATTCCTGATGACCTCAAGAAAGAAGAAGGAGTGCTAAGCGGAAAACCCCACAGAGAAGAGAAGGAAACAACAACTGATTCGGCCCCAGCTCCACTGGCCTGTCTCCTGCTGAAAAAGCTGCAAAAGAAGAAACAACGTGTTATGTAGGACTAGCGACCCCTGAAAAGCCTCCTGGGGATTGCCTGGACCACCGAGGACCAAGAAACTCCAGTGGACAGCGGACCTGTCCAAGAAGAAGAAAAAGCAACCATCTTTAAAGGGACTCCCACCTCACTCCAGAAGCGTGAGTCCACAACTACTCTGCACCCGGCGTCCCTGCCCTGTGTCCAGAGGAACCAGCTATTCCAACCAAGTGTCCACCCTGGGCTGCTCTCTCCAGACCCCCACAACGACGCCTGCAGAAGGAATCCCAACCTGACCGCGACTGCCCGGGACGAAGATATCTGACGCCTGGTGAAGCACTGCACCCGCAGGCCCCAGACTCGAGAGAAGCCGACCACTGGTGCAGCAGTGACCAGCAGGCAGCCTCCTCCCTGCCCAGTTGGTGGCTTGCCCAAGAAGCCCCCCTGTGCCTTGCCTGCAGTGCCTAAGTGACCCCCAAGTCCCTCCATTGAGTTCCATTGGGAATCCAGTGGTCTATTTGCACACTGCACCCAGCTGCCCCTGAGGGTGTGGTTTTTGTGCGTACTTGGGGCCCCTCCAGTGCTCCTCTAAACCCCCTGGTCTGCCCTCCGACAACATGGGTACTTACCTGCAAGCAGACCGGAACCAGAGTACCCCCAATCTCCTTAGGCGCCTATGTTATTTTGGCTCCTGTTTGACCTCTGCACCTAACTGGCCCTGTGTTGCTGGTGCGGGGTGTTTGGGGTTATCTTGAACCCCCAACGGTGGGCTACCTATGCCCTGGAGACTGAACCCGTAAGTTTGTTACTTTCCTCAAAAACAGTACTTTACTTACCTCCCCTAGGAACTGTTGAAAATAGCAGTGCCCACTTTTAAAAGTACATTGTTGATTTGATTCAAAGTTCTAAGTATTACTATGCAAAGTACCTTTCATTTAATGTACTTACCTGCTTAATGAATCTTGTGGTTCTAGAAATAAATTAAGAAAGAATATTTTTCTATACAAAAACCCATTGGTCTGGAGTTAAGTCATTGAGTGTGTGTTTTCACTTATTGCTTGTGTGTGTACAACAAATGCTTAACACTGCCCTCTGATAAGCCTAACTGTTCGACTGTTTATCTATTATTGCCTCTCTTAAGCCTCTTGGGGAACCCCTGGACTCTGTGCACACTATGGTGGTCATTACAACCCTGGCGGTCGGTGTTAAAGCGGCGGTAAGACCGCCAACAGGCCAGCGGTAAACAATTAGCAATTACGACCGTGGCGGAAACCGCCAACAAAGACAGCCACTTTAACACTCCGACCGCCACGGCGTACAAACAAACAGCACGGCGGTCACTGCCAACAGACAGGCAGGAGACAATGTACCGCCCACACTATTATGACAGGCCAATCCGCCACCTTTTCCGGGGCGGATTCACCGTGGATAAAAACACTGCAGAAACAGGAATCACGAAGGAAAAACACTCACCTCTACACACCCCACGAGGAACGAGGACGCCATGGATCCGGAACTCCAAATTCTGCCTGCAATAGTCTTCCTGCTCCTCTACCAGGAGAACGAACGCCGGCAGCGAAGACCACGGTGAGTACTGCACCTACGACACAGGGGAGGGGGGAGGGAAAATACAGGGACACGCAACACCCCCACCCACCACAACACACACACACACTAATGCATATCAATACATCACAGTTACACCCCCTAAACCCCCTGTAAGAATGCAAAGACAATAGAAAATGAGTGTAACCATTGTAATATATTAAAAGCAAGTAGGCAGAAACATATATATACACCATGTACAAAATATATACCAAGCATAGTAGTCCAGGTAGTGCTCTAATAAAGTCCGTGGAACACTGGGACCACACGGTATGGGCGAGGCCCACACAAGATCCCCAACCATGACAGAGAGAACACTGCAGGGGCATCAGAGAGCAACTAAACAGGCACCTCAGGGGAGGGTAAGGGGGGGCACCTCAGCCGCTTGAGTGCACAACGCCAAATCCATGAGGGGGCCATGTGCCCACTGTTCAATCCTGGGGAGTGCAAAGCCACAGTCTCACAAGTCTCTCCAGTGGGTGGTTCGCCCACTGTTCAATCCTGGGGAGTGCAAAGCCACAGTCTCACAAGTCTCTACAGTGGGTGGGTTGCCCACTGTTCAATCCTGGGGAGTGCAAAGCCACAGTCTCTCAAGTCTCTACAGTGGGTGGTTTGCCCACTGTTCAATCCTGGGGAGTACAAAGCCACAGTCTCTCAAGTGGATGACAGTCTCCAATGGTTCTGGAGGGGGCCTTGTGCCCAGATTGTTTCATCCTGCTAAGGGCAGAGGTAGTGCATGTGATACTCCACTGGTTCTGGAGGGGGTTTCGTGCCCAGAGTGCTTCATCCTGCTAAGGACAGAGGTAGTGGATGTGATACTCCACTGGTTCTGGAGGGGGCTTTGTGCCCAGAGTGCTTCATCCTGCAAAGGACAGAGGTAGTGGATGTGATACTCCACTGGTTCTAGAGGGGGCTTTGTGCCCAGAGTGCTTCATCCTGCTAAGGACAGAGGTAGTGGATGACAGTCTCCACTGGTTCTGGAGGGGGCTTTGTGCCCAGGGTGCTTCATCCTGCCAAGGACAGAGGTAGTGGATGTGATACTCCACTGGTTCTGGAGGGGGCTTTGTGCTCAGAGTGCTTCATCCTGCTAAGGACAGAGGTAGTGGATGACAGTCTCCACTGGTTCTGGAGGGGGCATGGTACCCAGAGTGCATCATTCACCCCGTGACGGACTCAGTTGCGTCAGTGCCCTTGCCCCTCATGGGCCAGCGGTGCTTGAGGCGGCGGTGCCCTGTTCAGCGGTGCTTGAGATGGCGGTGCCCTGTTCAGCGTTGCTTGAGATGGCAGTGCCCTGTGCAGCGGTGTTTGAGGCGGCAGTCTCCATTGCAGGGACTCAGCTGCTGGCCTTCATGGCCCAGCGGGGCTTTTGCTGGCGGTGGCCTCCTGGGCAGGTGGGCTTGTGGTGGCGGTCCTGACCTGGGCAGCTGGGCTTGTGCTGTCAGTCCTGGCCTGGGCAGCTGGGCTGGTGCTGAAGGTGACCTCCTGGGCAGCGGGGATGATGGCGGTCTTCTCCGCCGTGCTGCTCTTCCCAGACTTTCCTGGTTTCTTGTGGCCCTTCCCCACCTTGGAGGGTGTCACAGCTGAGTCCACACTTCCACCGGGACCCCTGGGAACGGCTTTGGTGGCTGGAGTCTTCCCCCTCTCCCGCCGGGCACTGGCTGCCCTGGTGGCCAGTGCACTCCAGATTCTGGTGACTACAGGCACCACTGGTCCCGGAGATGTTGTGGCTGAGGTGCTAGTTCGGGACCTAGGAGACGGACTGGGTGGGGGAGGTGTGGGAAAGAGGTCAAGGTTGGACAGGAAAAGTTTTTTTGACACACTGGGACGGGTAGCTGTAGGGGGTTTGGGAGTGGAGGAAGAGGTGGTGGTTGTAGGAGGTGTTCGTTTGCTGACTTTGGGTGAAGGTGCATGCGCTGGAGGCTGTCGTGAGGTGGATGGCTGTTGGGTGGGTGTGTGCCTGCGTTTGTGTATCTTGGGAGGGGGCGTCACAGACACACTGGGAGAGGACACAGGACGTGTGAATGGTAGTGGGGGTGGTGACTGCAAGTGAGCGGGGTGTGTTGGTTGGTGTGCTGGAGAGGGACGTAGTGGCTGTAGAGATAGTGCATGCAGGTGTGAGTGTAGACGAGACTGGGAGGAAGGAGGGAGACGAGGAGGAGGGGGACACAGTGGAGGCAGTGGATGTTGGTGTGTCTGCATGTGTGTGATACTTGCGTGAGGGCCTGTGGGGTGTGTGGTGCTTATGTTTGCCTGAGCTTCCCTTGTGTGTTGAGGTGTGTGCATGCTGGTCTGTCGGTGTGCTTGGGATAGGCTGAGGTACAGGGGATTGGGTCGGGGTGGAGGAAGTTGGAGTGGGAAGGCTAGACACAGGGACAATGGCTGCCATCAGTGCTGAGGCCAGAGTCTGAAAAGCTCTCTGAAGGGCCGCCTGACCAGAATGAATGCCCTCCAGGAATGCATTTGTTTATTGCAACTGCCTTTCTACACCCTGGATGGCATTCAAAATGGTAGACTGCCCAACAGTGAGGGACCTGAGGAGGTCAATGGCCTCCTCACTGAGGGCAGCAGGGGTGACTGGGGCTGGGACTGAGGTGCCTGGGGCGAAGGTGATGCCACCCTACCAGGTGAGCGGGCACGGGGTGAAGGCTGAGGGGCTGCTGGGAGAGCAGTGCTGGAAGGGGGGGTGGTGGCTGTACCTGTAGATGGGGGGACACAGATGTTGCTGCCACCACAAGGGAGCTCCCATCAGAGGACGAGTCTGTGTCACTGGTCTCAGCTCCTGTCCCCGCCGTGGAGCTCCCCTCGCCCTCCGTCCCACTGGTGAAGTCTGAGTCCATAGTGTGGCCCTCCATGGCCATGTGGGATGCAGCCTCCTGGTGCTCCCGTGCCACTGCTCCTCCGCCTGATGATGCTAATGCACACAAGAACAGGGAGACCACAAAAAGGGGGGGGGGGGACACAGAAGAAAGACATGTTGAGTGCATGCATTACCGCTACCGTTGGCTGACACAACAGACACAGAAGCCCCCTGCACTATGCCGCGCTCTTGGGCTCCACTGTTCAATTCCTGGGACATGCCCTACAAGGCTATGGACGACATCTGCACACATAGATGACAAAGGGGCATGACTAGGTGTACTTGGCACTCTACAGAGGTGGGGTGGGGTGCCACATGGCCTGCCTTACGGAGGGACCTTGCCTACGGAACTCGCCCTGGCCTAGGGAAACCCACAGCCCACCTCCCCCACCTAGACCCCTCCACTGCGCGCAAAGTCAGCAGAATGAGAGTGTACTCACCCCCTTGTGTCTGCTGTGATGCCCTCAAGCGCCCATCCAACTCCGGTAGGCCACCGCCAGGATCCTGAACATCAGGGGGGTCATGGTGCGACGGGCATCCCTCCCACGTTGGGAGGCCATCCCCAGCTGAGCCTCCGCCATCTTCTTGCTCCAGCGGCGAATGTCCTCCCATCTTTTCCGGCAGTGGGTGCTACGTCTGTGGTAGACCCCCAGGGTCCGGACATCCTTGTCGATGGCACGCCAAATAAGTTTTTTCTGGTGGGCGCTGACCTGCATGAAATGTACAGGGGAAGAGTAAGTTATTACCAACTGCACTGTCAAAGTGATTGGCCCCCATCCCTACCCTTGCCATGTGGCACATGCATTCACCGTTGTTTCATGCATGCCGCACTCTCCCCCCTTCCTTCTTATATCCAGCCCTCTCCACACAGGCATAGCCCATACAGCATGCTCCCAGTGTACTTACCTGTTTGTCTGGAGGACCGTAGAGTAGCGTGTACTGGGGGAGGACCCCATCCACGAGTTTCTCCAACTCCTCCGATGTGAAGGCAGGGGCCCTTTCCCCAGACACTCGAGCCATTGTCTCTTCCAGACCGAGGTCACAGCAGCACTTGCAGTGTAGGTCCTCTCCTGTCGAAGATCAGGTATCGAGTGATTGAACAGATAGAAAATGGCGGCCACGTCTGCGGCGGTGCGTACCATCACCACCGGCGTACATCGTCATTGGCTCCTGGGACCCATAGGGTCCAATGCTAACCAATGCAGCATTGCGCTGCGGTCTTCGACTGCCTACCGCGACGATGTACAACGCCAGTGCAGTTACCTCACATCCCATTGTCCCACTTTAGAGGTCAGGCAGCCGCCATTTCAGGGGCCCACATGGATTAATTTTCAACTGCGTCACACATACCTAGGCCTAGACTCAACACACATACAGGCCACCTTTTGTGTATGAATGGTGTTCTGTGTAAACTGTGGGTACGTACCTCTGAGTTGTTTGACTCTGTGCTCGCTGTTGTCCTTCGTAGGCACCATCCGCTGGGACATGTGAGGAGATGGAGGCATCCTCCGGTGTACCGACCGTTGGTGGACCTGTCGACAATGGAGGAGCGACATGTGATTATCACATACAGGCTTGACCGTGCCACAATCCAGGAACTGTGTACCAGTTGGAGCCAGACCTGATGTCAGCAATCCGCCATCCCACAGGAATCCCCCCTCAAGTGCAGGTGCTGTCAGTGCTCCATTTCCTTGCAAGTGGGTAATTTCAAACAACAGTGGCCATAGCATCAGGGATGTCCCAGCCTATGTTTTCCAACGTGTTGTCCAGAGTGTTGTCTGCCCTTCTGAAACACATGCGGAGCCACATCGTTTTCCCTCAGGTGGAGGATTTGCCTAGAGTGAAATGTGATTTCTATGCCCTGGGACATATCCCCAACATCATAGGTGCCATTGATGGGACCCATGTGGCTTTGGTCCCCCCTCACAAGAGTGAACAGGTGTACAGAAACAGGAAGAGTTATCATTCAATGAATGTACAGATGGTATGTTTGGCCGACCAGTACATCTCCCATGTGAATACCATGTTCCCTGGCTCAGTACATGATGCCTACATCCTGTGGAATAGCAGCATCCCTTATGTGATGGGGCAACTCCAGAGGCACCGTGTGTGGCTATTAGGTGAGCACCTGGGAGCAAGACAGAGGGAATGGTTGTCTGGGTCTGGGGATATCCCTACAGGTTAGTGTGTGTTAAGTTGTCCCTTGCCATTTGCAGGTGACTCTGGTTACCCCAACCTGTCATGGCTACTGACCCCAGTGAGAAATCCAGGACAAGGGCAGAGGAACGCTACAATGAGGCCCATGGGCGAACTAGGAGGGTGATCGGGCGGACCTTAGGCCTCCTGAAGGCCAGGTTCCGGGGCCTCCATATGACAGGTGGATCCCTATTCTACTCACCAAAGAAGGTGTGCCAGATCATCGTGGCCTGCTGTGTGCTTCACAACTTGGCGACAACAGGTGCCTTTTCTGCAGAAGGATGGTCCAGATGGCGGTGTTGTGGCAGCTGTGGAGCCTGTGGACAGTGAAGACGAGGAAGCTGAGGAAGAAGACATGAACAACAGGGACTCAGTGATCCAGCAATATTTCCAGTGTGACACAGGTAAGAGTACAGACCTGCCTACTACATATACTTTAACACTGCTACCTCTCTACTGTCTGTCCTTTTCACCCAGTGTGTTGACACTGAGTTGTCACTTTCCCTTACGATTTCACAGATGTGGGTCCCACTGTGTGACATCTGCTTAGATTCCTCATGGACTAGAGCTGTGTGACATAGGTATGTTGACATTACAATTGTAAGAGCATTTTGTCACTGAAATTGCTAATACACTATTTCGAAATCACAGACAGACTCCAGATTGTTTTGTGCTTTAAGTGTGTTTATTTAAGTGCTCAATATTGGAGGGGGTAGTAAAATGGTGAGGGGTGATGGTGGAGGAATGACCATGGCAAAGTCCAGTCTATTAGTCTCACAGGTGCATTGCCCATATGGGCATAGGAAGTGGAGCTGGGGCAATTTAAGTATGGACAGGGTGACAAAGTGGGAAAGTAGGATGACAATCAGGGTGGTCTCATTTCTTGGCGGGGTCTTGGCATCATGCTCTGTCTTTGTCCTGGATCTCAGGGACCGTTTGCGAGGTGGTTCTCCATCTGCAGGGGGTTTCTTTAGGTGCCAGCTGAGCTAGAGCCAAAAATCCACAGCTAGGCATTTTGCAAAAAAAGCGTGTCCATTTTCAGTGGAAAAATGTGTTGTGTCCATATTGCATTTTGGGGCAGTTCCTGTCATGGGCACTAGGCTTACCCACACATGTGAGGTACTATTTATACTGGGAAACTTGGGGGAATGCTGGGTGGAAGGAGGTGTTTGCCTCTCCTCAGATTTCAGACCTTTGCATCACCAAAATGTGAAGAAAATGTTTTTTAGACAAATGTTGAGGTTTGCAAAGGATTCTGGGTAACAGAATCTGGCGAGAGCCCCACAAGTCACCCCATCCTGGATTCCCCCTGGGTGTCTTGTTTTAAAAAATGTACAGGTTTGCTAAGTTTCCCTAAGGGCTGGCTGAGCTAGAGCCCAAAATCCACAGCTAAGCATTTTGCAAAAAAACGTGTCCATTTTCAGTGGAAAAATGTGTTGTGTCCATGTTGCATTTTGGGGCAGTTCCTGTCATGGGCACTAGGCTTGCCCACACATGTGAGGTACTATTTATACTGGGAAACTTGGGGGAATGCTAGGTGGAAGAAAGTTTTTGGCTCTCCTCAGATTTCAGACCTTTGCATCACCAAAATGTGAAGAAAATGTTTTTTTAGACAAATGTTGAGGTTTGCAAAGGATTCTGGGTAACAAAATCTGGTGAGAGCCCCACAAGTCACCCCATCCTGGATTCCCCTGGGTGTCTTGTTTTAAAAATTGTACAGGTTTGCTAGGTTTCCCTAAGGGCCGGCTGAGCTAGAGCCCAAAATCCACAACTGGGCACTTTGCAAAAAATGCGTCCATTTTCAGTGGAAAAATTTGATGCGTTTTAGGGGATTTCCTGTCAATGGTACTAGGCCTATCCACACCAGTAAGGTACCATTTATATCAAGAGACTTGGGGAAACACAGAATAGCAGAACAGGTGTTATTACCAATTGTCGTTCTCTCCACTTGTGCCTTTGAAATGTAAGATAGTGTGTAAGAAAGAAGTCATTTTGTGAAGTGCCCTGTAATTCAAATGCTAGTATGGGTACCCCCAAAGTCAGAGATGTGCAACTAACCACAGCTTCTAAACTCCATATCTTGTGCCAAGTTCAGAAATACATGTTTCCTTGATACCTATTTTACACTCTTTATATTTTGCCAAATGAATTGCTGTATACCTGGTACACAATGAAAACGCATTGCAAAGTGCAACTCATTTATTGGCTCTGGGGACCTTGGGTTCTTTGTGAACCTATAAGCCCTATATATCCCCGTAATCAGAAGGGTTCAGTGGACATAATGGTAGATACCTTTCTGCAATAGCTGGAAAAAGTTACAGATTAAAACGTAGATAGAAATGGCTGTTTTTTCTCAATTCAATTTCAATATTTTTTATTTCAACTGTTACTTTCTATAAGAAAATAAACCCTGAAGACTCCAGACAGTGAACCCTTGCTGAATGCTGAATTTTTTCTACTTTTCAGATATGTATAGCTTTCCGGGATCCACCATTGGTTTCGCACCCATTTCTGTCTCTAACTGGAAGGAGGTTGACAGCACATAAAAAAGGAAAAATGGGGTATGGTGCAGTAAAATGCCAAAACTGAGTTGTGATTCTAGTCTGCCTTTTCCTGAAAGATGGGAAGATGGTGATTTTAGCACAGCAAACCCTTAGTTAATGCAATTTGCAGGGAAAAAAACAGATGCTTTCTTCTGCAGCACTTTTTTCCTATTTCCCCCCCCCCCCCCCCAAAAAAAAATTGTTTTGCTCTATTTGGCTAATTTCTCGGTCCCTACCGAGGGAATCCACAAACAGGTTGCTGGGAAAAAAGGACGCAAATTTGGCATGGGTAGCTTATGTGGACAAAATGTAATGGGGGCCTAAGCGCAAACTATCCCAAATAGCCAAAAAAAGGCATAGCATGGGGGAAGGCTTATCAGTGAATGGGTTAACCTACAACATCCACTTGTGGGTATGGTATATGTTCAGGCAGGTGGAACGCCCCAGCATGAACCTTGACTGATCCCTAAAAGTGACGAGTGTTATGGCCCGGAGCAAACATGTCGCCAGTACAGCGGACGGAATTTTGACTTTCATACTTAAGAGTGATATTGGGTGATAAGAGGCACACCTGCCACGGATTTGCCCTCTTTGTGGAGGACTGTGATGGTGGCTGTCTGGAGGTCTGGGGGCAATATGCCTGCTTGTTGATTTCTATACAAAGGTTCAACAGATGGGGACCCAGAATATCAAGAAAGAGTTTATAGAACGCAGCAGGAATGCCTTTGGGCTCTGGGGTTTTAGCCAACCTAAACCTGGAGATTGCTTCCTCTATCTCAGCAAGGGTAAAGTAGTTCTCGAAGGCTTCAACCTCTCCAGGCTCTATTAGAATGCAATCTAGATCATGAGTGAAGGCTATGTGATCAATTAACAGGCCTTGTAAAATGAACTATAGTAAGTTACAAATGTTTGGACAATCTGAACATCCGTGGTGTGAGAAGCCCCTTCGTCATCTCGGATCTCGCTGACCCATCTGGCCTCCATTTCTTTTTTACTAATCCAGGCATGCATTTTCCCAGACTTATCTCCAAATTTGTATAAATGGTGCAGGGTCGCCAACCTCTGCTGTCTAGCATTATCTTGCGACAAGTCGCGGTACTCCCTGCGCAGGGTTTCTAGTTGTCTCAAAAATAGGGGGTCGAGTGTGCGGGCCACCTGCTGTCTAGGTGGAGGATTTGTCATTCTAGGCGCACCAGCTCTGCCATCTCTCGCTTCTTTTTTTGGGTGACCAGATTCTGTGCTCTATCTCTTAGGACAGTTTTGTAAGCTTCCCATAATGTGACTTTTGATTTGACAGAATCTATATTTTTCTCAAAGAGGAGTTCAGTCTCCACTCGGAGGCCCCTGTCTACCTCCCTATTAGGGCGTCCACACACATTCAGCTTCCACCCTGTGCCCGGAGCTCTGGGTTTCGTCCCAAGTTGAACCAGAAGCAGTAAGTGGTCAGCTAAACCTCTTGCAAGGTACTCTGCCTGGGATACCTCTTCCACCTCCCCATCTGGCATGAAGCCCAGTGGCGGCCGGCAGCTTTAGGAGGGAGGGGGGAGGGCGGGACACACACACACACACACACACACTCATTCTTTCACACACACACGCACGCACATACGCACATCCATTAACAACACTCATAACACTCAAACATGCACGCGCGCACCAAACATTCAGTTTAAAACATCACACACATACACACACATACACACTTACCTTCAGCCTCCAGGTCCCAGGAGGGTTGGGATTGCTGCCTTCCCTCATTGGCTGACCTTAGGTCTGCCAATGAGGGAAGGCAGCAGTCCCAGCCTCGTCACAGAGTGGGATGGGGTCAGTGAGACTGCTGACCCCACCCCACTCTGTGACGAAGTGTCACTGATTGACACTTGCCCTGGGCACTTCAGGGCTTAAACTGAAGCACCCAGGGAGAGTGTCAATTGGTGACGCTTTCCTCGTCACCCAGGGGAGGGCCTTGAGGCACCTTTGCTGAGCCGAGGAGGTCACGCCCATAGGAGCTGTGACCTCCTCAGCCCAGCAAAGTTCAGCTCAGGCAGCCAGGAGTGCGCGCATGTCTGCTCCTGGCTGCCTGAGCTGAACATGGAGAGTGTCTGTCAGGCTGGAATTTGTTCAGCCTGACAGACACTCTTCATGAGGGGCAAAAGGTGGGGGGGCGTGGCCTCTCCACCCTAGAGGACGGGCTGCCACTGATGAAGATGTGGTCTAGTCAGGAGTAGACTCTATGAGCCCCTGAGAAGTATTGTCTGGCATAGAGATGTTGGCGTCTCCACAAATCAAACAGTCAAACTGTCTCCACAAATCGGTGGGGTAACTTGTGGATTTCCCCCCTTGGTTTTGGAGTAGTCCAACAATAGTTGCATCACATCATTAAAATCCCCACCTAGAATATGGAGGGAGCTGGGGGTCTCTAACAAGATATCTACCATTTTGGCCAATGTGGGGCCTTGTATTTGGGAGATGCATGGACACTTATCTAGGTAAGTTCCTGCCTCGCCCACATCCCCCTAACTTCCAAATATCTACCCTGTGGGTCGGTTCATGTGTGGTCACTATAAAGGGGGTGAATGTTATCAATATTGCCACTTCCTTGGAAACTGAGGTGTAGCCCAAATGGGCTAGGGTAACCAATGCTCCCCTCCCCAGAAAACAACATTGAGTGCCCTTCAAACGTGTTTCTTGAAGCATGATTATGTCAAGTTGTAGATGTTTAATATAGTTCGTTACCAACCTATGTTTGATTATATTCCCTAATCCATTCATGTTTCGCGTTGGTACCGTGAACCCTGGAGTGGTGTGGGTAGGCGCCACAGCCACTGTGTAGTTATGTTGATGTCCCGCCGGTGGTAGATTGTCTCTCACAGCCCATTAGTCCCCACTTATGCATATGTACTCCAACAACCACCACTGAAACTCAAAAGAAGAAACAAACTGTAAAACACACCCTCCATGTAGCCAACCCCCCCCTTCTCACACCCACAATCTCCATGCCACATCAAACCACATCAACATTTAACAACTGTGTGCAAAAAGATACAGAGATGTCTGTCACCCGACCCTTAAGAACATCCAGCACTAAATCATATACAAAAGCGAGAAAAGGGGACATAGAAAGGGAAAAAATAGAGGAGAGACAAAAGAAGTGGAAAGAAGAGAGCAGAGCCATATAAGTAGACAAGTGTCTAAGAGCAGAGTTCAGCTATGCTGTCCCAAAGGGGGGAGGTAACGTGGGCTATTGTAGTCTGGTCACTGCCCAGACCTCTGGCCATAGGGATGCAACTTCAGGGGTTGGACTGTTCTCAGCCATGGGTCTGCAACTGTTGATCCTGGTCCATCATGCCTGCCTCTAGAGCTGTGACTTCGTCAGAAAAGGGGTGCAAACTTTCTGCCTCCGAGAGTGATTCCCCCCATCCGGTTCCAACAGAAGAGTCTTAGTCAGCATGCACCCCGGGGCTTCTTTGGGGTGAGTCTAATGTCCCCCTTCGTATCCAAGGACAGTCCTCTTCTGTGTTCTGTCATTTGTTTCAGGTGAGGGGTGTCCCCTCTGATCAGTGTATGCCTACGGTTCTTCCTCCATTTTCGTTGTTGGCTGGTCTTCAGTCTGGCCCCCAGGTTCCCTTGGTAGCTGCTGACTGGGTATTGCTTCTGGCCTCAATGGGAGTCTGGGCCATTCCTCCATCCAAGCTCAGGCCTCCTCTGGTGTTTTAATGAAGAGGGCCCTATCTTGATATAGGACCTTCAGTTTGGCAGGAAACAGCAACATATATTGGAGTTGGAGGGCAAGCAGTTTAGTTTTTACTGAGTCAAATGTGCAGCGCTGATGTTGAACCTACCGACTGTAGTCTGGAAATACCGCAGTTTTGGAATCATTGTGGCGTACGCCCATCTTGTTGTGGGCCTCGGGAAGAATCATGTCTCTGTCCAGAAAGTTAAGAAGCTTTGCTATTATTAGGCGAGGCAAGACTCCTGGGAGAGGCTTTGGATTAAGGGTTCTAAGTTAGGTCATGGTGCAAGAAGGATACTTCTGAGCATATCTCGTCTATCTTGCCCTCAAGTGCCTGCCTAGGGGACTGAATCACCTGGAGAAGGGATGCATTATTGGGTATAGAGGATACCTCGGTCTCCTGCTCTGGCGGGGGCACAGCTTTTGTGTATCGGTCCATTTTGCCTAGTCGCAATTGTTTGGCTTCCTTGCCTTTTGCCATGATCCCAGGCTTTTTCTAATCAGCTTCAGGGTGGGAAAGATGCCACACAGCGCCTCCGATGGGGAAGTGGTGGGAGATGCAAGGCAAAAGAAAGTTTTGCAGTGTCAGCCCTGCTCTGAGCCATGTCAGGCGACAGGCTAAAATTTGTATGGCCACCGGCCTGGTCCTCCTCTCCACTCCCCCTCTCACTGTACGGAGCAGGTCCCCTCAGCATGCGCCTTCACAATCTCCCTGCTCGTAGTGTTGTGCCCAGAATCACTGCCATCGCAACGGGCATTCAAGAGACCAAGGCATGTGAAGTGAAATATGTGTTTTGACAACTGACTTTGTGTTGCACCACTTTGCACCTGGATTAGCTGTCCAGTGTTCACCAGTTACAGACTACATTTTGTATTCAGTTTAGCCTTAGATTCATTCTGCCTGTTGACTTTATCGTAGCATTAGACACTGTCATGTTAAAGGCTGCCCGTAATTTTCCACATTGTAAACTGTGCATTCTGTCTTGTTTTTGTGCTTTTGCTCACCAAGGGCTTTGGTTGATAAGGATGTACTCAGACGGCAGAGAACGGCCTTGTTTTGACTTGACATCTTGGGATTGTGGTCAAACCCCAATGTGTTATTTTCAAAGCATGTGATAAACTAGCCTCTTTCTAGCATGGTTACCCCCACTTTTGGCCTGTTTGTGAGTGTGTGTCAGTGTGTTTTTACTGTGTCACTTGGATACTGGTAGCCAGGACCCCAGTGCTCATAGTTTGTGGCCTAATGTGTATGCCTGTGTAGTGCCTAACTGTGTCACTGAGGCTCTGCTAATCAGAACCTCAGAGCTTATGCTCTCTCTGCTTTAAAATTTGTCACTGTAGGCCAGTGACTACATTTACCAATTTCAATTGGCATACTGGACCCCCCTTATAAGTCCCTAGTATATGGTACCTAGGTACCCTGGGCATTTGGATTCCAGGAGATCCATATGGGCTGCAGCATTTATTTTGCCACCCGTAGGGAGCTCAGACAAACCTTTACACAGGACCGCCATTGCAGCCTGAGTGAAATAACGCACACGTTATTTCACAGCCATTTTTACTGTACTTAAGTAACTTATAAGTCACCTATATGTCTAACTTTCACTTGCTGAAGGTTAGGTGCAAAGTTACTAAGTGTGAGGGCACCCTTGCACTAGCAAAGGTGCCCCCACATAGTTCAGGGGCATTTCCCCGGACTTTGTGAGTGTGGGGACACCATTACACGTGTGCACTACCCTCCCCCATTCCTCCCTCTCTTGCCCTCATCCCTTCAACATGAGAACCCATTTCTCCCCAGCATTTTGCCATTCCTTAGAGGGACTAACAATTTTTTTTGTACAA
Source organism: Pleurodeles waltl (assembly GCF_031143425.1). Lineage (NCBI taxonomy): Eukaryota > Metazoa > Chordata > Amphibia > Caudata > Salamandridae > Pleurodeles > Pleurodeles waltl. The sequence goes on along the minus strand of NC_090440.1, from coordinate 998,356,676 downwards.
ATGTTTCTTTGTATTCTCTGGTATATCATTTGCAAATATGTGTGCAGATTCCATACTGGCTGGGCTCCTTTGTTGAGCCATCTATTCTTGTTTCGTATTGATTGCCATATCTGCACAGTCTGAGCCTGTCCAGTCTGCTGTGATACATTACATTGAATTGCAACGTGCTGGATAATGTTGTGTTTCATGCTATCTTGTTTTGTAAAATCTTCAATAAAAAGATTTCTTGTAAAAAAGCTCGGACAAACCCTTACACAGGACTGCTGCTGCAGCCTGCGTGAAATAGTGCACACACTATTTCACAGCCATTTTCTCTGCACTTAAGTAACTTATAAGTCACCAATATGTCTAACCTTCACTTGCTGAAGGTTAGGTGAAAAGTTACTAAGTTTGCGGGTACCCTTGCACTAGCAAAGGTGCCCCCACATAGTTCAGGGCCATTTCCCTGGACATTGTGAGTGCGGGGACACCATTACACACGCGCACTACATATAGGTCAATACCTATATGTAGCTTCACAATGGTAACTCCGAATATGGTCATGTAACATGTCTAAGATCAAGGAATTGTCCCCCCATTCCAAATCTGGTATTGGGGAGCCAATTCCATGCATCCTGGGGGCTCCACCATGGACCCCCCAGTACTGCCAAACCAGCTCTCTGAGGCTTTCACTGCAGCTACAGCTGCTGACACCTCACAGACAGGGTTCTGCCCTCCTGGGGTCTGGGCATCCCAGTCCCAGGAAGGCAGAACAAAGCATTTCCTCTGAGAGCTGGGTGTTACACCCTCTCCCTTTGGAAATAGGTGTTAAGGGCTGGGGAGGAGTAGCCTCCCCCAGCCTCTGGAAATGCTTTCAAGGGCACAGATGGTGCCCTCCTTGCATAAGCCAGTCTACACCGGTTCAGGGACCCTTTCTCCCCTGCTCTGGTGGGAGACTGGACAAAGGAAAGGGGAGTGATCTCTCCCCTGTCCATCACCACCCCGGGGTGGTGCCAAGAGCTCCTCCAGTGTGTCCCAGATTTCAGCCATCTTGCTTTGCAAGGTGTGGGGGCACTCTGGAGGGCTCTGAGTGGCCAGTGCCAGCAGGTGACATCAGAGACCCCTCCTGATTGGTCCATAACTGATAAGGTAGCCAATCCCCCTCTCAGGGCTATTTAGGGTCTCCCCTGTGGGTTCTCTTCAGATTCTGCTTGCAAGTTTCCTTCAGAAATCCTCTGCAACAACTTCAGACTCTTCTAACCTCGTATCAACCCCAGCCTGCTCCAAGGAATGCTATAACTGCAACAAAGTGTCTACAAGAGACACTTTTCTTCAGCACCCTCAGTTTCAAGTCAGCAACTGCAACAGTTTCCATGGTGTGCATGCTCTGGGGAATCCCTGTCTTCATCCTGCACCAGAAGGACCAAAGAAATCTCCCGTGGAGTGACGGAGTCACTCCCCTGCTCCAAGCAGGCAGCTTCCAAGGCGATGACCAGTACCCTGGAAGTCCTATGCCGGCAACAAGCATGCTCCTAAGGACACAGAGGGTGGACATCATCAACATAGACTGTCCTGAGGTCCTGCTGACACAATTTGGAGGAGGTGAGACCTTGCCTTCCCCGAGAACGATGGTACCCCTGTGTTTTGTGTCTTCTTCGCCTCCTGAGGCCTCTGTACACTCTTTGCAAAATGCCTTCATGCACAGCCTGACCCAGGTCCCCAGCACACCACCCTGCGATGCTCAAGTTGTTCTCCGGTGGCATGGGACCTTCTTTTGTTGTGCTACATCATCTGCATTTTGCACCTCCTTTGAAACCAGATCCTGCAGCTTCTGGGGCTGCTGACTGGCATCCTGAGGGCTCTCTAAATTGCTGAGAGCCCCCTCTTCCTCCTCACACAGAGTTAAGGACCCCAGGTCCCTCCTGGGTCCATCCAGTGCCATTTTGATGAAAAACACACTTTGTCGTAGCCAAGGCTTATTGGCGCCTTCCAACACGAAATCTCATCTGCAACGATCTTCACACTGTGTGACCTCTTTTGCATCATGCAAGAACCCGCTGGCATCCTCCTAGGGTGCATTTCTGCAGTCTTCTACTAACCAGGGACTCTTCTTTTGCACCCTCTTCTGGGTTGGCAGGGGCTCCTGTCCTTCCCAGAACTTCTTTCGACTTCTGGACTTGGTCCCCTTCCTTTGCAGGTCTTCAGGTCCAATAATCCAGCAGTTGTTCTTTGCAGACTTGGATGGCTACTGCAAAATCCCCAAAACGAGGTGTAGTGTGTCCTAAGTAAACTTGCAGTACTTTACTCCTGCTTTTCTGGGCTCTGGGGTGGGGTAATTTACTTACCTTTACTTTATTCTTACTCTCCCAGCGATTCTGCACACATTACACTTGTCTAGGGGGGAATTTGTGATACACATTCCACTTTTTTTTTGTATATGGTTTGTGTTGCCCCTAGACCTATTTTCTCCCATTGCATTCTGTAGGATTTCCTACTGTTTGCATTGTTCAATGACTATTTACTTGTCTAATTTTGGTGTCAAGTGTATATATTGTGTATAATATTTACCTCCAGAAGGAGTATTTTCTGTAAGATATTTTTGGTACTGTGTCACCCAAATAAATACCTTTATTTTTGGTAACATTGAGTATTGTCTTTACTTGTGTATACGTACTATGTAACTATAAGTGGTATTGCATGAGCTTTGCATGTCTCCTAGTTCTGCTTAAGTTGCTCTGCTACAGCTACCTCCTTCAGCCTAAGCTGCTAGCACATTCTACACTATACTAATGCGGGATAACTGGACCTGGTATAAGGTGTAAGTACCTAGGGTACCCACCACAAACCAGGCCGGCCTGCTACAAAGCATACCTAAACTAGCCAGCATGTTTGATTTGCAAAATGGGGGAGTGTTTCCAGAAAGCTCCTTTGCTTTTTTAAGATATAAAAACACCCATTGCGACAGTGAGAGTGTCAGTGGCCTCAATCAGGATTCTAGATGTCGAATGCCTGATATATTTCCCATGAGGGAAGAGATCTCTTTCTCTTTCGCAGTCGAACGGGGTCATCGTCTTCCTGGCATGAGAAAGATAAAGCACCTGACAGGCCCTACGGTGATGCATTTTTAATTCATTATTTGCTTTGCATTATAATATAGGTACATCTATTTGCTGTGTATATTGCAGTGGAGAATCATTTTGGTATGTTTTCATTCATTCATTCAACATGCTAATATCCTTTTAGGAAACTCGCATAGTGAAATAATAAATGTCTTCTTTGCATTAAAAAGTGCATTCCAGAGGTTTTTGTCAGCTCTGTCTTTAGTGAAAATCAAAACATTTTGGCATAGATCGGACAGTCTAAAAAAGAGAGGTTGGAGGTTGAGAGTGCGCAATTTAAAAGTGTAAATATGTTTTTATTCAGAGACTCAAAGGAATCACCATAAACCGTGTTTGAAAATGCATGTGAAATTAAAATGCCCTATGATGGCTTGGCAAATGTGTTTTTTCTTGTTTATCAAGAGTTCCTAAATTTTGGAATGGGTGCTTGGATAAAACAAAATTACTGAATGTTTGTACATGTTTATAAAAGGTGCTTTTTGAACGGAATGATATCCCTTTTGTTCTTCACAGGAGGGTCTGGATACTTTTTCTTCTTGCAGAAAAATGCATGAGAGATGTAAACAGTTAGAATATGCAAATCAAAAACTGAGACAACAGCTTGACCAAAATAAATCATTACAGAATAAAGCTGAATTCTACCAAGCTGTTACAGGGAAATCTGACTTTTGACATTCCAGTAATGAGGAGGTTAAAAAAGGTGGGGGCCAGTGTGAGCTGCATGAGCAGAACGTAGTTTGTGCGCAGCCAATATGTGGACAAAAAATGCAGAGTAGCCCCCCGTTTTTGGCAGGAGTTGAAATGCATTCTTTAACAGATTACACTCAGCAAGAAGTTCAGGTTGTTAATGATATATTCAGACAACTTTTGCAGAGTAAGATGTGTACAGTTAATTCAGACAAGACACCGGGACTGGTGTAAAATGTGCAGTTTCTAGGAATTCAGTGGAATCCAGAACATGTAGAGATGCTGTTACAGGTAAAACAAAAGATGTTGGAGTTTGCTACTTCTCGCACTAAGCAAGAGACACAGAGTTTCATGGGATTGTTTAATTTTTGGAAACAGCATAACCCTCATCTGAGTAAAATCTTAACCCTTTGGTACAAAGTAATCAGGAAAAAACATGAGTTTGAATGGGGTGAAGAGCGGCAGTATGCTTTTGATTTTGAAAATAAAATAATTCAACAGGCTTTTGACTTGTGGCCAGTGCAAGAGGGAGACATTAAGGGCCATATGTACGAACACATTTTCCCATAGACACAGAATGGGTAAAAACCTTTGCTACATCTGGCCCTAAGTTACATGTAACTGTTCAGGGACAATATGCAAATTGAAATATGTGGCAAAAACAAGGGAGGACCAGGGTGCCCCTGGGGTTTTGGACTATAAAACTACCTGACTTTGGGGAGCGCTATACTCCTTATGAAAAACAGCTTTTAGACTGTTATTGGGCTCTAGTGGATACTGAGCAAATAACACTAGGTCATAATGTAATTCTGAGACCTGGAATACCAATTATGCAGTGGGTGATGAGTTCACCTAAATCTCACTGTATAGGACATGCTCCAGAGGCTAGTATCATATGCTGGAAATGGTACATGCAAGACAGGGCTCGAGTCGGACTGGCAGGCACTGCAGTCCTACATGAACAGGTGTCACAAGCCCCTGTAGGGGATGAGGAGAAGGTGCAGGAGGTACTGTAGGTGAAAGAGTCACCAGTGAAATGGGGTGCACCATTTGAATCCTTGTCCCCTGAGGATAGCAAGCATGTTTGGTTCACTAATGGTTCATTCAAATACGTGGGTACCAAAAGACATTGGAAAGCAGTGTCAGTGTCATACACTCCAGTTACTAAAAAGTTGTTGACCACCACAGGAGAAGATAAAGGCAGCCAATATGCAGAGTTGTACGCTGTGTATAAAGCTGTAAAGCAAGAGCTGCTTGGGACTTGTCATATTTACCCTGATTCTTGGCCCACTGCCAATGGATTAGCCATTTGGCTTCCCACGTGGCATGCACATAACTGGTTCATTCGCACAAAGGGGGTGTAGAGCAAAGAGTTGTGGCAGGAAATTTGGGAAATGTTAGAACAAAGTAAAGTCATAGATGCTCATTGTCCCATTGACTCACTAGAACACTGGTTTACTTCCCTTGCAGATGACAAAGCCAAAAATTTCAGAGGCAGAAGTAGCAACCCAGAATTCTGACTTGGTGGGGATGGCTAAGTGGCCGCACCGGAAATGTGGACACCTGGGAGAAAAAGCCACTTATAGGTGGGCAGAGATTAGTGGGATGCACATTCCCCTAGATTTGATAAAAACTGATTTTGCAATGTCCTATTTGTCAGCACACACACAACAGAGATCTGTCCCACAAGCAGTCAAAGTTCAATTGGGGAGAGGAAAGTCACCAGGACACATAGAAATCAAAGCTATTCTGTTAAATAGTGGAGAAGCTGATTTATTCATACAGATTGGATACAGAATTGCCCAACTTGTCATAAGTTCAGTGTATGGAGGATTGGCGAGGAAGGGGACTGCCCCAGCCCTTCTAACAGGGCAAGGAAAGGGAAGTTGTAGTTTAGCTGATAAAAACCCCAGTGCCAAGGTATGGGTTGAATCCCCAAATGGCCCTCCAGATCCTGCAGAAATTATAGCCAAGGGCCCCAATAATGTTGTGCTGATTATAAAACAAGGAAAGGAACAATGGAAGCACATTTCAGATGACAAATGTTATTTGCAAGAAAAATCATATTTGTTGCTTTTACAGATCTTACTACGACTTGCCACTGATCATGAGTGTGCTGTGTCGTCTCCCTTCTGGCGTTTGCGTGTGGGGTCGGGGGAAGGACTGCACCCCCAACTTGAACCTGATTGATAACCATTGTGCAACGCTCCTGCTGCTTTTAAAGTACAAAACCTATGGATCCATTTAGTGCTAATTGTGCTTCACAGATCAATGTTCTGCATGGGAACAAAGCAGAGTACATGGATGTTCTGTCAACCTCTTTGTTGACATTTTTCCCCGAACTAATACATAGCTTGTTATCACCTGTTGACTGCTGCCAGTCTTAGTAAGCATGTTTAAATTGCCAGTTGGCTGACTATTTTTGTATAGGATTACTTATATTCCAGCAAACATTACAGGTAGACCGTGTACCTTTACATGATTAGGACTCATGATGTTTCCATCTAATTCTATACCAACTTGTTTTCCTAGAGACACTATTCAATCAGTTATTATCCCAATTAGAATATATAAGCTTCAGTCTTTTCATTGTAGGTTTGTCTGGTTTAACTGTTTATAAGATCAATACGGTAATCCACTTCCATTGCTTTATAGTGATTGCTTTATCATTTCATTATGTTGCTGTTTACAATACATACCTGATGTGCTTGTAATGATTTTTTTTTAAAGAAAAAAAATAAGAGAGAAGTTGATTTTCAATCTGTAGTTTACACAAAGTCATTGATCAAAAGGCGGAATATAGTGAAATATGCGTTTTGACCACTGACTTTGTGTTGCACCACTTTGCACCTGGATTAGCTGTCCAGTGTTCACCAGTTACAGACTACATTTTGTATTCAGTTTAGCCTTAGATTCATTCTGCCTATTGACTTTATCGTAGCATTAGACACTGACATGTTAAAGGCTGCCCATAATTTTCCACATTGTAAACTGTGCATTCTGTCTTGTTTTCGTGCTGTTTCTCACCAAGGGCTTTGGTTGATAAGGATGTACTCAGACGGCAGGGAACGGCCTTGTTTCGACTTGACATCTTGGGAGTGGCCAAACCCCAACTTGTTATTTTCAAAGCATACCTAAACTAGCCAGCATGTTTGAATTGGAGGATGTTTTTTTTTTTCCAGAAAGCTCCTTTGCTTTCTTAGGATATAAAAAGACCCAGAGCAACAGTGAGAGTGTCAGTGGCCTCAATCAGGATTCTACATGTCGGATGTCTGATATATTTCCCGTGAGGGTAGAGATCTCTTTCTCTTTCGCAAATCAAACGGGGTCATCGTCTTGCTGGCATGAGAAAGATGAAGCACCTGACAGGCCGTATGATGATGCATTTCTAATTCATTTTTTGCTTTGCATTATAATATAGATGCATATATTTGCTGTGTAGATTGCAGTGGAGAATCATTTTGGTATGTTTCAATTTCATTGCTGTGACTGTTTTAAAACGTGCGCTTTCAACATGCTAATATCCTTTTAGGAACCTCACATTGTGAAATAATAAATGTCTTCTTTGGATTAAGAAGAGTATTCCAGAGATTTTTGTCAGCTTGGTCATTAGTGAAAAGCAAAACACCATGCCCGGGACATATCAAAGCATGGTGCTCACCTTGGGCCAGAAGGTAAAGCGACCCCTTCAGGGGACTTCGCAAGTGGTGGTATGTCTAGGGGTCCACTTCTTAATCAGTGGACAAGACCCTTCCAGATGTGACCTTGAATGTTCCTTTCTTAGGCCCCAGGCTCCTGCCATCCTCCCCCGCGGATTAGCTGGGGCCCCAGTGACCAGCGGCGGCAGTCACCCCCTCCTCCGTACGACCGGAGTGTTCCAGAACTTCCACTGTTTGTAGGATAGGCCCTGCCTGGACCCAGCAGCGCTTCTGTCTAGCGCCACCTACAGGAGCACTCAGCTGGCACCTGGCCACAACTCAGCACTGTTATCGACACACAGGTAAGACTCCCAGTGAGTCTCGAAGGAGAGGGCTCTCTTCATCTGCCACAGGTGCCAGCTCCGCAAGGCACACCCCAGGGCACTAGGGTGGAGTGAAGTCTCCCGGCCTCACTCCGCTACCAGGCTCCCTCAAAGCCCGCTCTTGCTCTACTCCGGCCCAGTCCCCCGAGGGCCCTGTTTGAGCCGAGCAGCCCCTGTCGCCCGCTCAGCCATGCCAAGGCAGCCGGCCTCTCCAGCTCACAAGCTGCAGGTCAGATTCTCTTTCTCTCTCTATCTCTCTCTCTTGAGAGGCCTTTTTCTTCTCTCGGGCACCAGGAAGTGGAGTACCAAGGGGAGGACCGAAGACCCACACTCATCACCTCAGTGCCGGGGCGTCTTCTTTCGGGTCGGCACTGTGAATCAGGCAAGGGGAGCGACCACCGCCATGTTGATTCATCCGGGCTTCCCTGCGCTCGCGGGCAACAACATACATATGTGTATGGTATTTAGACCATCCGTTGGTCCTCAGCGGTGCGGGATGGGACACATTATCAAAAGCATCTCCACAGCAGGTTTAGGTGGCTTCTGATTGGGTAGGATTAGTCTCGGATCAACTGCCAGTTGACAGATCTCACGAGGAGTTCAGTTATTTAGCCATGATGTTGGTCACGCCCCGAATCAAGACATTTTCGTTTATTTCGCCTTCTCCACCTTTCAGCTGCCTACAATTCAGTCAACCATATCTCCAACTTTGTGAAAGAACAAATGAGAATTGACAGTATAGTACTGAACTGGTTCATCTACCACTGGTCAAATGAAAACTAAACAGTTAAAATAAGTAACTTTGTAATCAGCAATGTCAGTCTATAACAGGTGGTACCTCAAAGTTTCATTCTGTCTTCAAAATGGTTTATTCAGTATTTGGAGCCACTAGGAGCTATCCACTTAAACTCTAGAATATTTTATCATCAATATGCAGATGACACCCAGATCTATCTTAAAATGTTATCTCCAAATGACATTTCTTTGCACCCCATTACTCTGGGAAGCATGCAAAGATGGATGTCTGATTACCACTTATCACAGAATCCCTCTAAAACAGAGTTTCTGTTAAACTCTGTGGAAAAAAATCAACCTACCTGTTTAATTGTGGATTAAATCTGGAACTCTCCTGGATTGTAAACGACAAGCATTGATAATGTCAAATCCCTGAGTTTCATCCTTGAAAACAGTCTTAACCTACAAGGCAAATCCCATGTATGGCTAAATGTATGGTTTATTAGCTTATGTTACTTTGGGGTACCCACCAGTTTATTCCTAAACATGCCTTAAAGGCCTATATTCAGTCACCTGTTCTATCCAGACAGGATTATGGGTATTTGCTTCCCAGAGTTCTTCCAAAAATTTATCTATCCGCCTTAAAACAGTGCTACATGCACCCACTTACTTTGTTTTGGGAGACAAATTCAACTACATCTTGCCTATACTTATCATACTACAATGGTATCCCACTGAAAGTAGATGTAGGAAGTTGGCTGTGTATATACTATTTCAAAGTAAGAAATAGTGTGCACAGAGTCCAAGGGTTCCCCCTTATAGGTAAGATAGTGGCAAAATTAGATAATTCTAATGCTCTATTTTGTGGTAGAGTGGTCGAGCAGTAGGCTTATCAGAGGGTAGTGTTAAGCATTTGTTGTACACACACAGGCAATAAATGGGGAACTCGCACTCAAAGACTAACTCTAGGCCAATAGGTTTTTATATAGAAAAATATATTTTCTTAACTTATTTTAAGAACCACAAGTTCAAGATTTGAAGTAAATACATAAAATGCAAGGTACTCCACACAGGTAAGTTAGGAACTTTGAATTAGAGCAATAACATATACAGTTTTTGTTCAAATGGCAATAAGCTATTTTAAAAGTAGACAGTTGAAAAATCAACAGTTCCTGGGGAGGTAAGTATTGGTTAGATTGTGAGGTAAGTAAGACACTTACAAGTCTCAGTTCCTGGGCATAGGCAGCCCACCGTAGGGGGTTCAAGGCAATCCCAAAATTACCACACCAGCAGCTCAGGGCCGGACAGGTGTAGAGGTCAAAGAGGTGCCCAAAACACATAGGCGCCTATAGAGAACAGGGGTGCTTCGGTTCCAGTCTGCCAGCAGGTAAGTACCCGCGTCCTCGGGGGGCAGACCGGGGGGGTTTTGTAGAGCACTGGGGGTACACAAGCAGGCACACAAAACACACCCTCAGCAGCACAGTGCTTGGCCCAGGCGTTGGGTCCCTTGTTACAGGCAGTCGCGGTCAGGGGGAGTCTCTGTACTCTCTCTGCAGGCATCGCTGTGGGGGTCCATGGGGGTCGTCTCGGGCTACTCACGGGGTCGCAGTCACCGGGGAGTCCTCCCTGTGGTGTTAGTTCTCTGGATCTCGAGCCGGGGGCGTCCGGTGCAGAGTGTGAAGTCTCACGCTTCCGGCGGGAAGATTGAGGTCTTTAAAGTTGAAGAAAAGTTGCAAGTTTGTTGCAGGATGTTGAGCAGAGTCGCTGCTCATGGGAGTTTCTTGGTCCTGGGGGTCAGGGCAGTCCTCTGAGGCTTCAGAGGTCGCTGGTCCCTGTTGGATGTGTCGCTGGTTGCAGGTTTTTTGACTCAGGAGACAGGCCGGTAGGGCTGGGGCCAAAGCAGTTGTCGTCGTCCGTCGTCTCTGCAGGCTTGTAGGTCAGCAGTCTTTCTTTGTAGTTCAGGTTGCAGGAGTCTGATTTCCTGGGTTCTGGGGTGCCCCTAAATACTACATTTAGGGGTGTGCTTAGGTCTGGGAGGGCAGTAGCCAATGGCTACTGTCCTGGAGGGTGGCTACACCCTCTTTGTGCCTCCTCCCTGTGGGGAGGGGGGCACATCCCTAATCCTATTGGGGGAATCCTCCAAAACTAAGATGGCACCTTTTGGGCTGTCCTGACTGGTGGGTGACTCCTCCTTGTTTTCCTAATTATCTCCTCCAGCCTTGCCGCCATAAATGGGGGCAGTGGCCGGAGGGGTGGGCATCTCCACTAGCTGAGATGCCCTGTGGCGCTGTAACAAGGGGGATTAGCCTTTGAGGCCCACTGCCAGGTGTTACAGTTCCTGCAGGGGGAGGTGTGAAGCACCTCCACCCAGTACAGCCTTTGTTCCTGGCCACAGAGTGACAAAGGCACTCTCCTCATGTGGCCAACATCTCGTCTGGTTGTGGCAGGCTGGCAGAAACTCCACACAGGCATCAGTGTGCATTTATTGTGCTGAGAAGTTTGATACCAAACTTCCCAGATTTCAGTGTAGCCATTATGGAACTGTGGAGTTTGAGTTTGACAAACTCCCAGGCCATATACTCCTATGGCTACCGTGCACCTATAATGTCTAAGGTTTTGCTTAGACACCGTAGGGGCATAGTGCTCATGCACATATGCCGTCACCTGTGGGATAGTGTACCCTGCCTTAGGGCTGTAAGGCCTGCTGAAGGGGTGACTTACTTATGCCACAGGCAGTGTGAAGTTGGCATGGCACTCTGAGGGGAGTGCCATGTCGACATAGTCATTTTCTCCCCACCAGCACACACAAGCTGTGAGGCAGTGTGCATGTGCTGAGTGAGGGGTCCCAGGGTGGCATAAGTCATGCTGCAGCCCTTAGAGACCTTCCCTGGCATCAGGGCCCTTAGTACCAGTTACAAGGGACTTATCTGAGTGCCAGGGCTATGCCAATTGTGGAAGAAAAGGTACAGTTTAGGGAAAGAACACTGGTGCTTGGGCCTGTTAGCAGGGTCCAGCACACTTTCAATCAAAGCTTAGCATCAGCAAAAGCAAAAAGTCAGGGGGTAACCATGCCAAGGAGGCATTTCCTTACAGTAGAGCACAGTTTAAGAAGACCTGCATCACCCACAAAGTCCTACACGTGTCCACTCCTTCCTATTTGCCTGACAAACTGAAAGTCTCAGGTCAGCAATAGGGACTGAGAAGTGCAGAACCCCCCTCCTTCAGCATGATATCATCAAATAAGGGTGGTATATGAAGCAATCCTCCTCTGGCAGTGCCATATATAGCTGCAAATTTCTTTCACCAGCTCTAATTCCACTCCATGTCCCGCAAATTTCTAAAAATGCGCCTGAAGTCCTCCTATTACAAAGTAACTTTGATTGGGATTGAAAACCGTATCTCTCTTCTTATACGTATGCTCTAATCTGTTAATAGGACACATCCAAGGCTTCATATGAGAGAGGTCCATATCAGGCTTCTAGATTCCTGTCTTTGCTCTACTTGCAAGAACACTGATTCTTTTCTCAACGACGACTGTAAAAAGCATTAACATATTTCATGCCCATTTTACTTCATCTTGCAATGCCTTAGACTATTTGCTTTTTTCAAGATGAGTTTCTGTATTTTTTTCATGCAGTATATGTCTTTGGTATAGTGAATGCTTTGAACTTTGTCGCCTCTAGTTGTTGAGTGAGTTCATGTTGTAGGTGGATGTTTGACAGCAAGTTGTGTAGAATACATGCTCACCCAAACCTTGCCCCTCCTTCAGAGAACAGAAAATGATGGTCACATATGTGGCAATTGTGTGAAAGTGTGAGATATGTATATAGAGGATTTAAGAAAGATTATGGGAAAACAAACTGTATATGGCTAATACAGTGAGAGTCTGCAGAAAAAAGTGGGGTGAACCGTAGTGTCTGGGACACTCCTCAAGCCAATGTCTGCTTCCACAGGCCATATTAATGCTCTAATCACTGTCTCAAATTTTCTAAATGTAAGCATTTCCAAATCTAGTAATTCCCAACAAAATCAGTTATTATTCTGCTTTATCTAACAGCTAATTAACATTGACAAATGCTTGATTGTTGTGTGACATTTCCAAAAGCAATAACGAATAACTCACAGAGGAGCACCCAATGACTTTTACATGTTTTAAGCCACACTATTGATTTACATAGGCTACATCTCTAGGAAATAATTCCCAGATACGCTTCTTTGGCCACGCACCTTTAAGATACCGCCCCCCAACCACCTTTTTCATTCCCTTTGAAGCACTGGCTACACCTCACAACCGCTCACTACCCACCCAATTTCTACCTATCCTTGTTCTTTCACCCTTCTATACTCCTGTCCCCATCGTCTTGCTTTTCAGTCACATTTGCCTGGCTCACCTAATTGTTATAATTAGTATTATTAATATTCTTTCAGTTAAACTTTTTGCTATTAGTATTCTAAATATATAAGAATGGTACTGCCCGTCCTACCTCCCGTTACGCGCTTAATGGTATAACGCTTCGGTTGAGTGGGAATCTGCTTTAGAATGTTGGTGTGAGGCAGACTGCTGATCGACTGAATGGAGGAAACGGCGAGCGGAGACCTGCCTCATACTCATTACAGCATTTGGCGATGAGCTGTCTGCGCAAAGGGGCAGCGTGTACTTCTCCCCTTCTGTGTGCCTTCCGCTTCCAGCTGTAAAGATTCTGTACATAACCCTCGTTATCTTCTCTGAGGATGTGTAAGTCGTCACGCTCAATTCTGCCGATATAAGGTACTGTGGCAGTAGTTTTGTTTATGCCCTGTTCAAATCTACTCTTCCGGGGGGTGCATATTGAGTCTTTTATCACTGGAAATCTGCAAGCTTGTGGTGGTGAAGCTTCATGTTCCAAGACATTAACAGGTTAAGTCACTAACCTGTCCTGAGAGTTGTGCCCTGCTTCCTGAAGCACATTTGTTCCAGAAATCCTTTCTAGCAATTCTAAGGCGGCACACTCACTGCAATCTAAGCCATGTAGTCTAAATCAAAATATATTCTGTGACACGCACACCATATCACTTATCACAAGTTGAGCTCTGCGTGTCCTCGTGGATTGGGCTCCCTGCTCCCCGTTTAAACTATAATTTTCAGGTATTTTGACCGGCATCACTTATTTAAAATGTTTTAATCCACTTTAAGTACATGGAACTGTATAAAACTGTTGGTAATTTTGAGAAATAGCCATTTATTTAAAATTACTACAAGAACGATTATTTACAGTTGTGGTTGCACGTCACACAACTATTCATTATCCTACACTGCCCTCTACTGGCTAGTTAAGGAATATCAAGTATACTTAAGGGTATTGCATTTATTTTGTGCTGGCAAATTTTAATGGTTTAAACTCTGATCTGGGATGAAGTGTAATGTGAATTTTTCAATTCCTAGAGCATACAGCATTATCATTGCATCAGTTTAATATCTTTGGAAGATCTTTCTACATTTAACCTAATCTACTCAGAGAAGTTTTAAAAAATGACAAACTGTACAATTGTTTGATATTGTATGATGGAAAAATGTACTACAACTAACTAAAGCTTATACATTCTAGCTAACTACAACAAATCTTGGAATTTTCATACCACCATGGCAGCTGCTAGTATGCTACAACCTCCACCATTCTTAAATGAACCGAGGGAGCCCAACGAACCATGGGACGAATGGGTGCACATCTTTGAATCCTACCTTATAGCTATAGGCGGTGAAAGATTTAGCCCAGTAAGAAAACAGCATATTTTATTTCACAGCCTAGGACCCCATGGCAAGAAAATGTTTTAAACTATTTCTGAACCAGAAATATTGGACAACGACGTAGATGAGTACAAAATTACTTTATTAACACTTCAAGATCAATATGGAGACAAAGTCAACATTGTACTGGAACGTCACAAATCCTTCAGCCATGTGCAAGGGACACAAGAAAACATAACTAGTTATGTTGAAGCTCTCTGAGGCTTAAGCAAGTTCTGTGATTTTGGAAATCTCACTGATTCGTTAATAAGGGACCAACTAGTCAGATGTACAAACAACGTGAAAATTCAGGAACAGTTGCTGCAAAAACAACCGCATTTATTGGAGGCCATAGAAATTGCCAAGTCTATAGAACACACAGCAATATGTTTGAAGGAAATAAAGTCACTACTGCAAATGAACAGGTGTCCAAAATATTAGAAGAGGATCTGGAGGGCAATGTATGTAAGATTCAATTAAAAAAATGACTCCAGTAAGAAGCAATGTCAAAAAAACAAATTTATGCAAAGTAAAACTATGTGTTATCATTGTGGGAGCAGTAACCATTTGGCCAACTATGTGAATTGTATATATATATATATATATATATATATATACAGAGACTTGTCAAGAAGCTCAGGAGGCAAGGAGAGTAGTATGAGAGAGGAAGATTCCCAAAGTATAAAAACCTAATTTTACAAATAGGGGATGACAGCTCAACCAAACCAAGTAAGATATCCAGTGTGCGACATTAGTTTACAATGCAAACCGGTGAGAATGTTCGCAAACTCTTGTTCACCATTTACGCTTATCAACATCTCTGACTTCAAATTGATAACCAATAACAGCTATCCTGAATTCGAATCCCCAGATATTTCACCAAGCGGATATACTAGGGACCCGATTCCACTGAAAGGCATGTTTCATACACGCATCGCTTTCAAAGATCGATCCACCGTGGGCAAAGTATACATAGTACAAGAAGGCTCAAATCTCCTGGGCTGGCAACATCAAAGGAATTAGGAATAAAGTTAGATCCCAATAACCCGGAGCAAGAACTACTAGTGGATCAAGCCATTGCAAGCAAACACATCTGTAACAAATTCCCTAAAGTATTTTCTGAAAAATTAGGACTTCTAAAACAGTACCAACACCAGATTAAGTTGAAAATAAACTACAAACTGGTAGTACATAAGACAAGACCGATACCACACTTAATGTGGGGCCCTTTAGAAAAGGAATTAACCAGACTAAAAGATTTAGGAGTCATACAATCCATAGACTGTCCAGAATGGGTATCCCCTATTGTATTAGCCAGGAAAGCCAATGGTGACAGCATCAGGTTATGTGTGGATCTACGTGACCTGAACAACAACATTTGTATTTTGAGACATCCACTACCTCGCATCCACAAAATGCTAAGTACTATGCGCGAAGCCACATATTTTTTGTTACTTGATTTATCAATGGCATATCACCAAGTAGAATTACACCTAGGTGTTTAACATCATTCACCACACCTATGGGCACCTTTATGTTCAGCAGAATGCCATTTGGTCTGGCATCTGCGGCCGCAGTATTCCATAAAATAATGCAGCAAATTCTGGAGCTTATACCCAAAACCCTGTGTTTCCAAGATGATGTCCTAATTTATGGCTCCACAGTGGAAGAGCACAATAAAATTCTATGCAATGTCCTCATCAAGCTCAAAGGAGCAGGGCTCACTTTACAGAAAGACAAACGCAGAATCGGAGTCAGAGCGGTGGACTATTTAGGCCATACTATATCCAAGGAAGGTTTTAAACCCAAAGTATGCTTACTGGAGGCAATACAGGAAGCCCATGCCCCGGAAACTAAAGAAGAACTCAAATCCTTCTTAGGCTTTGCAGAATATATGGCAAAGTATGTGAAGAACTTTGCTAGCACAACAGCTAATTTAAGAGAATTGTTGAAAAATCATACTCAATACAAATGGCTGGATGAGCATCAAGAATCCTTTATGAAGCTGAAGGATGCTATCCTTACAGCTCCGTATCTGTGCAGCTTCGACCCCAATAGAAAAACCATACCTACCACGGATGCCAGCAACAAAGGTCTGGGGGCTACCCTCTCCCAGATGATTAATAGCAAGAAAAGAATCATTGCGATCGCCTCACGATATCTCAGCAAATCTGAAAAGAACTACTCTGTACTAGAAAAGGAAGCCTTGGCATGTTTCTGGTAGCGTCAAACATTTCAAATTATTTTTGTGGGGGCTGCAATTCAAAATCCGTACTGATCACAAGCCCCTGACGTACATGTTCACAAACAAATGAGCTTCCAACAGCACTCCACGTATAGCCAGATGGGTCTTAGCATTGGAGGGCTTCTGTTTCAAGATAGAATATGTCCCAGGGAATCTCAACATGGCTTCAGACTTCCTTTCCACGACACCATTGAACAAGGAAGAAGAGTAGGAAACCTGTGAATATCCCATTTTAGAAATTAATTCCCCATCCATCAATATCAAAGAAAGGGAAGATTGCACAGCGGAAGACGAGGTGTTACAACACCTGAAAGATTACATTTTGCAAGGTTGGGCTAAAAGTAACAGGAACTTAAAGGAGGATATCAAACAATTTTGGGAGGTACGTCAGGAACTCAACATGAATTTGTATTTGTATTTGTATTTGTATTTTGTATTTATAAAGCGCATTCCGGCCAAGGCATCGAAGCGCTAAAAAGGTAAGAGACGCGTCCACCGAGTGAGAGAGAGGTCAAAAGAAGGCATTAGCACAGAAAGAGCCATGTTTTGAATAACGTCCTAGAGACTAAAAAATATTGTTCCTTCCTGATAGTCAAAGGTAGGGAATTCCAACATTTTTATGCAGCCACCGTAAAGGCTTTATCTCCCCATTTTGCTTTGTAGTTACGGGGAACCTGAATTCTGAAAGCTCCTGCTGAGCGAAGAAAACGTTTGGGTCTATATCAAAACAGTTTAGAAACCAAATATTTGGAGCTGTTTCCATAAACTACTTTATGGGTCAAACATAAGGTTTTAAAAATAATGCGCTGGGCCACTGGAAGCCAGTGCAGTTGTTTTAAGCTGTCACTAGCCGAAGCTGAATGAGGGAGATTCAGGATTGCCCTAGCAGCAGTATTTTGGATCAGCTGAAGTTTGTTTAGAGATGATTTGTCTAGATTAAGCAACAGGGCAATGCAGTAGTCCAATTTGGACATCACCAAAGCCAAGGTTACTGTAATTTTTCATTCCCTTTGAAGGAAGGGAAAGACTTTCTTTAGCATTTTTAGTGTCCAAAAACTAGTTTTCACAATATGATTAACGTGTTGTCTAAAAGAGAGACAATTGTCAAAAATGACCCCTGAGTTTCTTGTAGAGGGAGTAGGAACTGGGAGAGTTCCACAGTCAGTCGGCCACCAACGAGAATTCCACAGTTCATTTCCTGATCCAAAGCAAAGTATTTCGGTTTTGTCACCATTTAATTTAAGCCAATTAGACTTCATCCAACCATTGACTTCACGTATACATTTATTAAAACGATCAGCCACTTCCTCCCAATTTTTGTTAACTGGGATGATCAATTGGTATCGTCTGCATAGGAAGTTGGTCTGAAACCAAACGAACGAATCAGTTTGGCCAAAGGAGCAACATACAAATTAAACAAAGTGGGGCTAAGTGATGATTCCCTGAGGGACACCACAAGGTAAAAGGTAAGCAGGGGATCTGAAGTCACTGCAGCTTACCGTGGTCCATCTATTTGTCAGAAAAGATTCCAATAACTTAAGAGCCTCATCTCTAATACCTGCTTGGTATAGGCAGGCTATCATAATCTGCATAGAAATGGTGTCAAATGCAGCGGACAGGTCTAATTGGATCAGAATAGCCCCTTGCCCTTCATCCACCATTCTCCTGACTGAATCCAAAGAGGTAATGAGGGCTGACTCTGTGCTGTGTGCTTTCCTGAAGCCATGTTGGGAGGCATCTAGTCATCCTGATTCTATTAGGAAGTTAACTAATTCCCTGTTAATGTGTTTTTCCAAAATCTTGGCCAGAAAGGGAAGTAGGGCAATGGGACGCAAATTATTAAGGTCCTGGCTGATTCCATCTTGTTTCTTTTTCAATGGGATTACTGTACCCTCCTTCCAAGATACAGGATAGACTCCAGAAGTGAGGACCTAATGAAAAATTGGAACTAAGGCTCAAGAAACAAGATTGGGGGCTAATTGAAAAATAGAAGGGGGGCAGGGGTCCAAGGGAGAACCTGATTTAATTTCAAACATCAACTTATTTATTATTTCCGGAGGTAGAGGTTGGAAGTTAGATAGTGTAAGGTGGTTCATACTTGAATCAATATTAACTGTATCAGGATGGCCAGTTCTCTCCTCACAGGGATTAAAATTAGCAGAAATTTGTAAAATTTTGTTTTCAAAGTGCAGAGCTACTTTATTGTAGAATTCCTGCGAATTCTCCATCTCTGACAATATTGGAGGGGAAGTCAAAGCATTAATCACCTTGAAGAGTTCTCTGGGGGCGTTAGAGGCCTCTTCAATTTTTAAGGGGTAAAATTCAGATTTAGATTTAATGCTCGCCTCTTTATAGTTTTTGAGAGCAATGTTTAATTTTTCTTTCTCAGTCAAAGTAGCATTCAATTTCCATTGCCGCTCTTGTTGGCGATACTTTCTTTGGAGTA
This sequence comes from Pleurodeles waltl, assembly GCF_031143425.1. NCBI lineage: Eukaryota > Metazoa > Chordata > Amphibia > Caudata > Salamandridae > Pleurodeles > Pleurodeles waltl. Next base: position 998,337,680 of record NC_090440.1, on the reverse strand, counting down.
GCTTAAGGTCCTTTGTGAAACAAGGTTGACAGGGTTTTTTTTTATTTTTCGTGAATCATAGGCCTTAAGGGGGGCCAATTGGTTCATAGCAATGGCAATTCCCTGATTGAAACTATCCAGAGGTGACAGTGACCGCTTTTGGCCCTGTTCCATCCTTCTTCCAGAGCGGGCACTAACTGTTCTTTTTTAATGTGCTTCCAGTGCCTAATCATTATTATTTTTACGGTTAGGTGGCTGTGGTAGAAAACCAGCCATAAATTTGAACGTCAGTACAAAATGATCAGTCCAGCTTAAAGGAGCATTAAACAATGCCAACTGGTCCTTGGTACGGGCAAAAATCCAGTCTATCAGATGTCCCGCTATATGTATGAATGTTAAAGTCAGCTAATATGATGGCCTTAGTTGACATAACTAAGGGCTCTAACAAACCTGTCCAATTCTGAAAAAAGTTTAAAAGCGGTCCGGGTGTTCGATAAATTAATAAACCTTCAAGGAGTAAAATAAATTGCTGATAGATTTTTAAATACATTGCTTCACATATCTCAGAGGGGGGTTAGGACTGTTTCATTGACACGTGAATTCTGATCTACAAATGATCGCTAATCCTCCTCCCCTACCAGTTGTCCTGTCTAATCTATAGGAGGCATATCCCAGGGGAGAAGCCTCAATAAAATCGGGGTTATAGTCCAGTTTTAGCCCATGTTTCTGTGATAAAAAGGCAATCAATGTTATTAGAGCTGATTAATTCCCTAACTTCCAATTTATGTTTTGGAAGCGAACGGGCATTTATCAGGGCATATGTGAGAGGCCTCCTACTAACGGACCTACCTTGTACATGTTTACTTCCTATCTTATTTATCCCTGAGATCTGGGCTCTAGTCTCCTCTATGGTTTGGGGAGCTTGAATCTCCCAGTTACAGTGCCTGCAGTTCCATGCAGTAGAATAATCTAAGGCCACCTTGTGTTGGCAGCATTTACCTGCAAAAGAGCAAAGATATGCAGGGGAGATGGCAACAATTGTCAGTAATTGGGCATGGTTCTCGGCCCCCAGCCCCGGTTGGGCGCGGACGGGCACAGATGGGCGCAAACGGGCTTGCCTTAGGCGCGCATTAACAACTTGATAATGAGAAATGACAAAATAATCCCACCAGACGCATTGAAAGAAAAGGTTATAGACCTTGTACATGAAGGCCATTTAGGCAGAAGCCTCACAAAGGCCAGACTAAGGGAGCATTACTGGTTTCCTGGCATGGACTCTGCTATTGAATCTAAAGTTAAGAACTGTACCATCTGTGCTAACAGTGATAAATCCAAAATGATTCGTAAAACTCCTATATCCTCAGTATCTGTTCCAGATAAACCTTGGGAGAAAGTACCTCTTGACATAATTGGCCCAGTCAATTATAAAGGCCTAGCAAAAAGATTCACATTTGTATTGGTCGACTATCACTTCCATTGGGTATTTGCACGGTTGATAAATCAGATTACCACAGACTCTCTCATAACATTTTTTAAATATACTTTTACAATTGAAGGTATACCTTCTACTATTATTACGGACAATGGGGTACATTTCACTTCTCTTGCAATGACAGAATTTTTAACAAAGCTTGGAATCAGACATCTGAAGATGGCATTGTACTGCCCCAGAGCCAATGGAATGGTTGAAAGAACAAACAGAATGATAAAGGAGTGCATCCTGTTAGCTTGTGCAAATCACATTCAAGTGGAGAAAGCAATCCAAGACATGTTCTGGGCATATCACACCACCCCTAACCTAATCACAGGGATCTCTCCTTTCACAGCACTCAAAGGAAGGAAACCTTGCACTAATTTTTTTCCTGGTTGGTTAGGAGGAGGAGCTGAAGTAGTGTACAACACAGAAAGAAGGAAGGACTATGTTGCCAAATAAGTGCCACGTGTTGATGCATTGTAGCCTAACCATTGCTTCTTCACATAGTTCAACAATTTATAGGTTGGGGTATGTGTTATAATTAATATTCTTTCAGTTGAACCTTTTGCTATTAGTATTCTAAATACATAAGAATGGTACTGCCCGTCCTACCTCCCGTTACGCGCTAAATGGTATAACCCTTCGGTTGAGTGGGAGTCTGCTTGAGAATGTTGGTGTGAGGCAAACTGCTGATCGACTGAATGAAGGGATGAAGCGGTGAGCAGACACCAATAAAGGATACTGCAACTGACCTCGTTTTTGCCTCATACTCATTACAACACTAATATTGTCTCTATCTTGAGAACCTTTTCTGTCCTCATTCGCTGGCTATTGCTAAATGATATGCTATTTGTTTTTTTTATCAGTATATGTTATTTATTTTAGCTTGTTTGCAAAGTGGTCTAATGCCATTGGTCAACCTTCTTGTTATAGCAACGGCTTAAAATTGCAACACATTGCATGTGCTTCTGGAATTTGTTCTCCTATGCCAATGTATTTTATGTGCGACCAGTGAAGCTGCCATATTGCAATCCGCCCGTCATTTTACCCCAACAGGTGTTCTGTTCAATGTTCACAGACGTACAAAAACTAACCTTTCCTTAGTCTTTTATCCTTACTTTCCTGACCACCCCAAATTATGTGTGGGCCAATGTTTATGAACAACAGCCAGCCGATTTGAGAGCTTCCTCTGCATCTCAACTCCTTATTTCTTTCAGAAAACCTTTCAAACCTGTCTCCTCCCATACTTTAGCTCGTTGGGTCTGACGGATCATGACCATAACGGGTATTGATACTTCTGCTTTTGGGGCCCATTCTGCTAGGGGAGCTATGGCTTCCAATGCTTTTTGGGCCTGTTCCCGTCTAGAGGAGATTCTCAGATCGGCTGACTGGTCTAATGATAATGTTTTCAAAGTGTTTTATTGTAAACCTGTCCAACATGCTTCAATAAATGTGATTGATTCACTTTAAAATAGCATAATAGGAGCCTCCGGTCTTGTCATAAAATGTAGATTTTCCTAGTAAGTTTATGAGGGAAAGTCTTAATTTTATTAAAGACACTGAGGCGAGTATTATCCCCCCTCTACAAATTCTTATTTATTGTTTGTGTTCCCTCCCAACATGTTCAACGACTCCACAGACTTCCTCTTAAGGGCTACTGCTCTCATCATCTTTCTGGAGCCTTTCAAGTCAACCATCTGGACCCGAATGTTCTGACCCTGCCACGTTCTATTTCTGGACTATTGATCATTATTCAGGAACGTTTGTCAGTGTTCATGGCATTATGCATATGTTATTCCATTATTCCTTTGTTTGTCACCTTTTAAGCTCGCTTTAGAAAAGAAGGCTGTTCTCAGTCAAGATAAGTATTATAGGGGCAACCTGTTAGTGATTGGCGCATCATTGTGACTACTACTTTCTTCCCATTGGCCACTTTCTCTAGCCTCATGGGAATTGTAGTTTGTCTTGTCTTGACTGCAGCTGCTATTTAATTAAACAAGAAAAGATAAGCATAATATGAGCCTCCGGTCTTGTCATAAAATATCTGCTAACTACATACACTGTTAATTCTGGAAACCTCGCCACCCTTTCATTGCACCCTGCCCTGCTTCGACCACCTATGTCTGACGACAGTTCGCTATTTCTTCCAGAGGACTGAGCTATACTTGCAGGAGCCCAATTAGCCATGGGGTCTGTTTTTCACCACAAGTACGTATTTCCTGAACACGCAGTGTCGAATTCTATGTCAGGACCGGAGGCTCTGATTATGCTTCTCTTTACATGCTTTTAATATTCAGCAGCCAATAGGAAAGGGTATACAAAAAAAAACTACAAATCCCATGAATCCCAAGGGACACAACTACAACCATAGAGACCAGCCCTATAAAACCCTCATGACCCAGTGTCTCTTCCTCTTTCTTTGCTGCTGCGCAGCCAGTTAAGTCGTTTTTTGCCTTAGCGCGATTGATTACTTTGATATCGTATGTTTGCTGAAAATGGTAATACTTAGTTTGCTAACGCGCACCGTACTGCCGAAGGACAGCTTGCCGCCCGCAGTTCTGTGGAGTGGGAACCGATATTGGGGAACAGGACTGCGCGACCTCGTCGCGCAGTCCTATTTCTTGCAGAGGGCGCGCGAGCCGACCGGCATTTCTCCTTCTATTACAAGGACTTGCCGATCGACTCGCACGCCTTCGGTTGGGCAGAGAGTGCCCTGAAATCATCTTCTGGGCTTGAAAGCTTCGCTTTTGGAAAGTTAGGGCATTTCTATGCCATAGCCCTGTGCTCCCCCTGAACGCCCTTGTCAGAAAGTGTCTGCAGGGTTGTAAAATCATAATTACAGGTGTTTCACCTAGAGCTTGGTGCAGGTGCTGCCTCCACATTTAAACCTCTTATTGATCTCACTTGCATTGGGGTCAGATTGGTGTATATATACTCTTATTTATATATATATATATATATATATATATATATATATATATATATATATATATACATACAGTGACAAGATCCCCCTCTACACCAGTGCTTTGGTGGCCTTTCTTACCTTTAAGGTATTATGTATGAAGAAGAGATTGAGGGTGATGAAAACTATTTTTATGAAGAATCCCACCCAGGTTCCTTCGAACAAGGTCTGGCCCCATGCTCTGGACGCAGGCGTGCGCCAGACAGTGAATGATGCCCTAGCCAAGGCAATCACCCCTCTGAAACACCACCTTTTTGGGTTTGCACAACAGCAGGGCTGGCTTCCCCCCAAAGGAAGCATGTTGGAGGGGCAGTCCAATCCTCCCGCCAAATCCATTCACGCCGAGGCATTCGAGAAATTAACGTCATCATTAATGACGGAGCACCCTTATAGCATGTCAACTGATCCTCCCTCAGACCCTTCGGAGGACTCGGAGGGTAGCTCATCTCACAGCCCACCTATGGATGATTCACAACCTAGTAAGCGCAAAGCTAAATCCTACCACACTTCCGTGGCTAAACAACCTAAACTCTTAACATTTGAACCGGTGGAGAGCATTCACCCCAGATCCTCTGCTTGGATTCCTCCCCCAGAGGTCTCCGATTACGTAAAAAACCACCTGCGCCAAGAATTTGATAAGGAGGTAAGAGCTCGCCTCCTTTCTGAATGCCCTAGACCGGACCTCCCAGACAAAATATCAGAAACTCCGGAAATAGACCCATCCATGATTACTTGTATACTAAAGACCCTAAAAAAGGAATCGACAGGGCCTGGAAATCCTGTCAGGATAAGCTTTTGGATTTAACAGGCCCTTTGACCAAGATCCTGGAACTCGCTTCCCAAGCGAAATAATCCAATGTCCCGATAGACTCGTATACTCTCATTGGATGGTCTCAAAGAGCAATCTGCATACTAGGCAATACCAATTGCGCCATTTCCAATGAACGCCGCAGATCCATTCTGATGAAAATGGATCCCAAATTAGCCGATCTGGCATCTTCGGAAATGGGCCCAGCGGCCCAAGGTCTCTTATTTGGAGCCCCCTTCTTAATACAACTATCCAAATTCGTTGCCACCTTTTCCAGCCTGGATAAAGCTCAGGGCTCTATTAGGAAAGCTCTTTGCCCTCTTTTTTCCCGGGCCGGACGCTTCAGAGGGCGATCGTTCGGCCGGAGATTTCACAATCCCCCTGGGGATGGCTTCCAGGGCCATCAAGGCAGAGGAGGTTACCAAGATCAGCCCTCCACCTTCTATCCCTCAAGAAGGTCCTTCCGCGGCCGCTTCCGCAGAGGAAGATTCAGAGGGGCAGCTGCCGCCATTCAAGACTCCTCCTCTACAGGTGAGAATCATTCCTTGGAAGGAAATTTCTTTGGGGGGGTGCACTCGCCTTTTCTATCACAATTGGCTAAAGATATCAAACGATCCTTGGATACTCGAGACCATTCTCGGTTTCAAGATAGAATTTTTTCAATCCCCTATTCAGACTTTCCCCACAAACACAATGTATTTTTCCCTCTCAGATCGGTCTTTTATACACAAAGAAATTATGTCTCTCCTGTCAAAGGAGGCGATAGAAGAATCAATCTTACACCCCAGGGGTTTTGTAAGCCCCATCTTCTTGGTAGACAAAAAGGGAGGCGGAGCAAGATTGGTCCTCAATTTGAAAGAATTCAACCAATGGATCCTTTACCGACATTTCAAAATGGAGGGGATCCATTTACTTCGAGACATCCTTCGAACAGGAGATTGGATGGTCCGCTTGGACCTCAAAGATGCTTACTTGTCCGTCCCCATCTTTCCCCCTCACAGACGTTTTCTGAAATTCCGCTGGGAGGGAGGATATTCGAATTCAAAGTTCTCCCTTTCGGCCTATCGTCAGCTCCATGGTGCTTCACGAAGTTGATGAGACCGGTGGTGGAATATCTGAGAGCCAGGGGTGTTCGTCTGATCATCTACCTGGACAACATCATAATCATGTCCCAATGCCACCAGACGCTCATGTTACATCTGGAATGGGCGATTTCTCTCCTTCAGAATCTGGGTTTTGTGATCAATGTCCAGAAATCCATACTGTCTCCGTCTCAATCAATAGAATTCCTAGGGTTCCTGGTGGATTCTCCCTCTGCTCAACTGATTCTCCCACAAGTGAAAGTAAAGAGGATCAAGAAAGAATTGAGACTTGCATTGTCCAAGACGACTGTATCATTGAGATTCCTAGCCCATATAGTGGGACTACTAGCGGCTTCTATCCAGGCGATTTTTCCGGGTCCTCTGCATTACAGAGCCCTCCAGCCTCTGAAGAGCCTTCACTTGAACAAAGGTCTGTCCTATTCCCAATTAGTTCCTCTATCAGAAGAAGCGAGACTCGAGATCTCTTGGTGGTTAAACCACATGGAGACATGGAACGGAGGAGCCATTTTTCCATGTTCTCCAGACCTGACCATAGAGGCGGATGCCAGCCGTTGGGGTTGGGGTGCTCGCTGCGGTCCCCTCTCCACAAGGGGTCGTTGGTCCCAGGAGGAACTTTCAATGCATATCAACTGTCTGGAGCTCTTAGCGGGTTCCTTTGCCATCCGCAGTTTTTCTGCAGGCAGAGCGAAATGTTGCATCCTTCTTCGGATGGACAATGTATCAGCAGTGCGATATGTGAACAAATTGGGGGGAACCCGGTCCCAGATCCTGACGGAGATCGCCAAGGATTTTTGGCACTTCTGTCTCCAGAACCAAATTTCGGTGACAGCAGAGTACCTTCCGGGTCAACAGAATGTTATAGCGGATTGGCACTCCCGTCATCTGAGGGATGCCAGCGATTGGAGATTACATCCTCGAGTCTTCAAGACGATTATGCGGATGTGGGGTCCTTGTTCAATAGACCTATTTGCCTCCCGCCTGAACACACAACTTCCGTCTTATTTCAGTCGGCGCCCAGACCCGGGAGCGAGAGCGACAGACAATTTTCTCCAGGATTGGTCTTCCTCTCTAAATTATGCCTTTCCTCCCTTTGTGATGATCCCCATGTCCTAGCACATCTTCTGAGACAAGAGGCGGAAATGGTGTTGATTGCTCCTTTTTGGAGAGCGCAACCTTGGTTCCCCATCATCATGGAGCTGACTTGTGCTCCCCCCTTCCTCTTACCTTGGTATTGGGACCTTCTTCTAGACCCAGGGAGATCGCCCCATCCCTTGATCTTATCGGGCCATCTGTCTCTCCTGGCCTGGCATCTTTCAGGCAAAATTGGAACCTCCCAGGCCTTTCGAGCGAAGCTCAGGAATTCATCAACCAGGCCTGGGCCCCCAACACTCATAAACGCTATACCTCAGCCTGGCGACGTTGGTGTAGTTGGTGTTCTTCACGGGGTTCAGATCCCCTTACTGCCGATTGCACCATGATCTTGAATTTTTTTGCGTCATTAGCCGCCTCAGGTATGGCGTATAACTCGATCAACATTTTTCGATCGGCCATTTCGGCTGGACATGTGTTTGTCGAAAGGTAGACCTATTGGTCAGTTGCCTATGGTTTGTAAACAGATTCGAGGTATCAGAATGTTGAATCCTCCTCGCCCCAAATATTCTCATCTTTGGGATGCTAACGTTGTTCTACAGTTTTTAGACTCCTGGCCTTCCAATAAGTATCTCTTCAGAAAACAGCTGTCAGCAAAACTTACCTTTTTTACTCTGTCTGGTATCATGTAAACGAGTGTCTGATGTTAAAGCCTTAGATTTGGCAGGGAGAAGTTTTTCTCCGGAGGGTGTCTCCTTTATCATTTCCAGAAGAACTAAATGCAGTACAAGGGTAGCATCTTATCCAGCCTTTCCGGATAACCAGAAACTCTGCGTTGTACAATGTCTGAAGGATTACGAGGTGAGTACGGCAGAATTTCGTACTGATATGACACGTCAATTGCTTATTTCCCTTCAAAAGCCTTTTCGACCAGTTGCATCTGCAACCTTGGCTCTGTGGATTTTAGCAGAAGCAGGTATTGATGTCCCAAATGTGGAGCTCACTCAGTGAGAGGTGCTATGGCATCAAAATCTTTCATTTTAGGTTCTCGTCTTGAGGACATTTTAACCTTTTACGTGCGGGCGTCGGTCAGTGGGCGACGCCCACACTCCCTCCCTGGTGCGGGTCACGACCAGTGGCCGACACCAGGGAGGGGGTTAAAAATCCTTTTTTTTTTTTTTTTTCGTGGGAGACGCGGAAGAACTTCCGCGTCTCCCTCCCGCCCCCTTATGACGTCAGCGCGCCGCAAGGCGCGCTGACGTCACAGTTTTTCCCCACCGGAGAAGAAGAGAAGCAGGTAAGCGTTCTCTTTTTCTCCAGTGGGGAAAAAAAGGCCAAAACGGCCTCCCCAGATGCCAGGGAGGCATCGATGGAAAGGGGAGGCTCTCCCCTTTCCATCGATGCCTCCCTGGCACCATTTCCTGGCCATGGATTGCAGCGCGGCTGCGATCCATGGCCAGGAAACGCCCCTAGGCACCAGGGATCTTCTTTGGGGGGGTCGGCCCCCTTGTAAAAGGGCCACCCCCCCCGGGGGCAATATTATTTGATTTTTACTGTTTTGGGGGGCGATCGCTCTTAGAACACGGGCCGACCCCAGGGGCAAAAATAAACGTGTCGTTTTGCCTGGGAGGGCCGATCGCCCCCCCAGGGTAAAAAACAGGAAAAAAAAAAATTGTTGGTGGTCAGCCCTTAGGGTGACCATCAATGGGGCCATTTTTTTTTTTATACATGTGTGCTTTGCCAAGGGCAAGCACACATGTATAAAAAAAAAAAAGGTTTCTGACATGAGTGTCTTGTTTTTTCTCTCTCTCTCTCTCTCATATATATGTGTATATATGTATATATATATATATATATATATATATTTATTTTTTTTTTTTTTTTTCAGGACAAGCATTGCAGCGCCCATGCGCTGCTTTTCTGACTTGTTGGTGTGTATCTGGACTTCTAACAACCCCCACCTCACGCCCATCACTACCACTCGTTCGTGGGTTTGCCCTTCAAAAATCCTTTGATTACATTGGAAAATGGTTTACCTTTGTCCCTCCTTGGGGAGGTTTTGTTACCGCCTTGGCCATCGCCCCTGGTACATGGCTAATTGCACTTTTGCTGTTACGTTTAACTGCGAGCGAACTTCTTTTCCTTTTGTGTATCTCTTCACATGATGCTCATGGTGGCCATGGCGCTGTGAATCGGCTCTCTTATGTGAAAGAGTTTAACTTTCAATTATCAATTTATATGGCAAGAAAAGTTGGGTTAGGAGTTTATAACGCTAATAGCTCTAACTCGAGCAGATGCGAGACCCATTGCATTGTAAATGCTTGTTTTTCTTTTGTGTGTTGTTTTATAATGGTGAACAATTTCACCGCACTCCACGAGGACCGTGATCAAGAATCCTTGGTGAGTTGAAACACGTTGGTGGTTATTGACTGCAATAAAATACACGTTTATTTGTACCTCGTGGAGTGCGGTGAAATTTTTCGGCATTACATAATTTCTAGATTGGTCTTCTCTTTCACTGGGCACCGGCAGTGGAGTGTGCCGCCCAGCAACCCTTCAACCACTTTGTTTCTAAACATACTGTATATATATTGTTATATATATATATATATATATGCAACACAAATTGGTTAAAAAGATTGTTGCGCAGCGCACTCCACTGCCGGTGCTCAGTGATGGAGGAGAGCAACCTCGAAAATATTTTGTGAACAAGAATCTCACCGCACTCCACGAGGTTCAAATTGACATGTTTTATTGCAAGTATAAACAATGAAAGAAAAGAGGGACTCATTTACTGTGATCAAGACTCCTTGAGAGTGGAAACGCGTACGTGGCTGTTGCTTGCAATAAAAGATGTCAATTTGAACCTCGTGGAGTGGGGTGAGATTCTTGTTCACACAATATATATATATATATATATATATATATATATATGCATGCATGCATGTCTTTTCTGTAGTGGCAGTTGCCATAAAGTAGCTGAGTGGATTAGTAAAGGCAAGCGTTACCTGCGCTTTAAAACAAATGTAATGCCAGGGGGACTATGGAGATATGAGTGGCACTTTTGCTGGGTAGTACTGAGGGAATTAAAAGAGGAGGTAATGGGAGGCAGAGCACCAAAAATGACTGTTGCACAGGGTGTGTGGTAAGGTGAAGTAATACATTCTTTTTTTGTTTTTTTCAGTGTTTTCAGAGAATCTGCAGAATTGGAGAAGAAGCGAAGGTAAGGTGACGACATTTCCTGTTGTACACAACAAACATACCCACAAGCAATTTTGTGACTATGGGGGTGATTCTTACTATGGCGGGCGGCGGAGGCCGCCCGCCAAAGTAACCCCGTCAGAACACCGCACCGCAGTCGAAAGACCGCTGCGGTGATTCTGAGATTTGCCCTGGGCTGGCGGGCGGCCGCCAAAAGGCCGCCCGCCAGCCCAGGGCAAATCAACCTTCCCACTAGGATGCCGGCTCCGAATGGAGCCGGCGGAGTGGGAAGGTGCGACGGGTGCAGTTGCACCCGTCGCGTATTTCAGTGTCTGCAAAGCAGACACTGAAATACTTTGCGGGGCCCTCTTACGGGGGCCCCTGCAGTGCCCATGCCATTGGCATGGGCACTGCAGGGGCCCCCAGGGGCCCGCGGCACCCCCTACCGCCATCCTGTTCATGGCGGGATTCCCGCCATGAAAAGGATGGCGGTAGGGGGTGTCTGAATCCCCATGGAGGATTCAATGGGGCAGCGGTAAACCGGCGGGAGACCGCCGGTTTACCCTTTCTGACCGCGGCTGAACCGCCGCGGTCAGAATGCCCTCGGGAGCACCGCCAGCCTGTTGGCGGTGCTCCCGTGGTCGGTGACCCTGGCGGTCACCGGCCGCCAGGGTCAGAATGACCCCCTATATGCCTTCTACGTAGGCTAGTAATTTAGAGGGACAGTTTAGCCAGTTGCAGAGATGGCGTCTCGTTGGATGACTGATGATCAAGCCCTAGCTCGGGTTATGGAGGACAGTTCTGATATAGGCTCAGAGACTGAGACAGCAGACACTGAGACAGCATCTGAGGGAGAGGACAATGGGGCAGATTCTGGGAGTGATTTTTCAGTCGGCGGAGTCCCATCCGACGACACCTCTTCCAGTGAGTCTGAAGGAGACAATGACGACATCCGTGCTGTCCCTTCGCAAGCACATTCTGGGCAGCGGGACCACATTGGGTTAGCCGAACCCAGAGAGCACGTGCTTGCTGCCGCAAGCACAGAGAGAGTGCTCTCTTGGCAGCCCCCCTGTTTGGTTCAGCCCCAAATTCCACCTTTTACTGGTGACGCTGGATGTAAAGTCGATACAGCTAACTTTTTGCCAGTCGACTACATCTATCTGTTTTTGGATGTTGACTTTCTTCAGAAAGTTGTGCAGCAAACAAATTTGCGTGCAGACCAATTTCTGAGGGAGTGCGGAGGCACTCTAGGGCCCCGTTCTAGGGCACGCCAGTGGACTCCCACTTCGCTGGCGGAGTTGAAGATATTTTTGGGCCTTATGCTCAAAATGGGGTTAGTGCAGAAACCCACCTTGCAGTCCTACTGGACTACTCGCACGGTTTGGGTAACTCCCATCTTCGCACCATACATGAGCAGAGATCGTTTTTTGCTACTGCAGCGCATGCTGCATTTCAATGACAATTCTGCTGCATTGCCCCGGGACCATCCAGATCATGACAGGTTGTTCAAAATTCGGCCTGTCGTGGAACATTTGTCTGCCAGGTTTCCAGAGATCTATACTCCTGGAAAGAATATAGCAGTCGATGAGTCCTTGATCCTGTACAAAGGACGGCTGCTTTTCAGACAGTACATTGCGAGCAAAAGAGCTCGCTATGGCATAAAGCTGTACATGATTTGTGAGAGCTCTACTGGCTATGTGTACAGCTTGAGAGTGTATACAGGGAAGGATTCTACCCTAAACCCTGTAGGTTGCCCTCCCGCGTTAGGGGTCACAGGTAAGATTGTATGGGAACTTGTCCAGCCACTTCTTCACAAAGGTTATAACCTTTATGTGGACAATTTCTATACAGGAGTAGAGCTGTTCAGTGAGCTCTACAAAGCTGGCACTGTGGCCTGCGGTACAATTCGTTGTAACCGCAAAGGATTCCCGCGGGAGCTTGTTTGCAAGAAGGTCCAGAAATCACAGAGTACTGCATTGCGTTCTAACGAACTGCTCGCAGTCAAGTTCCTAGATGGGCGTGATGTATACGTGCTCACTACAATTCATGATGAGAGCACTTCTCCCATCACGGTTTGGGGTCAGATGGCCGAAGTCCACAAGCCCATCTGTATACACGATTACAATAAGTACATGGGTGGAGTGGACAGGAATGACCAGGTTCTTCAACCATACAATGCGTGTCGTAAAACTCGCACTTGGTACAAGAAAATGTTTACCCACCTGATTCAGATGGCAACATATAATGCGTATGTTGTTTACCGTCAGACAACCACAGGAAGACTCATGACTTTCCTTGACTTCCAGTTGTCTGTAATTGAAAGCCTCACTGCTGTTACAGAAGAAGCAGCAGCCTCCACCTCATATGTTCTGGAGGATGTGGCAAGGCTGCAGAAGCGACACTTTGCTGATCGCATACCTAAAACACCCAAAAAGGATTGTCCATGTCGTCGCTGTAAAGTGTGCTCAAAGCATGGAAAGCGGCAGGAGAGTCGGTATTACTGTCCCCAGTGTCCATCACAACCAGGCCTCTGTATCCCTACTTGCTTTACGTTTTATCATACTAAAGCAAAGTTCTGGGAAATCGACTGAGGTTGAGCTGCTGTTGGGTAATCCTTTCAGTGGCAGTGCATGGATACCGAACGTCCATGGGCCACTGCTTTGTTAGGCAAGGAGCCACAGAATTTTACTTCATCATGGACTTCCTTTTGGCGTGGTCGGTGTTCTGTTCAATTAACATGCATTATATTCCCCCTACTGCATATACTAGTGGACAGAACATATGCCACATTGCCACGGAGTACCCTTTCTTCACCTGCATGTCTACCTTACTTTCAACGGTAGATATGCTCTGTCAGTTCGAGGAATCACTTTGTACGGCATACTTGGAAACCCCCAACTTGCTTCCACAAACTAGTATAGGTTCACTTGGCTATTATACAGGATTAGCCAGGACTCTGATGAGAACAGAGACATGGATGGGTAAGGAAAGCTTATGGTAGGAGTGCCTTCACAGGGTTATTGCACAGGTAGAAGGCAGATAGTAAAGGTAGTACAGATGTACAGCATCTACACCTATGGATTCAAACCCATTGGTGCCATCGCAGCACTGAAGGAGAATGACTTGTATAGGTCAGTGTTTGACCTGCTTTTCATGTTCATCCTCCATCAGAACTTAGTAGATGTTCAGTTTGCTGTATAAGTGCATTATAGTCACATCACTGCACATAATGTTGGCTGGGACATATGCTATGTTCTCATGCACTCCCCTATGTACCAAACACTACCCTTTTTCATAGCCTATGACCTTCTCTTTAGGGAACATCATGAGAAATCCCCAGCATGTCTCCCTTAGTTTCAAAGGTAGATATGCTCACTCAGTTCGAGGAATCGCTTTGTACGGCATACTCGGACACCCCCAACTTGCATCCACAAACTGGAAGGAGTTGGATTTAGCACAGAAAGTGCGTTAAAGGTGCATGAAAATCATGTCTTCCTGAGCCTCAGGTGGCTGTCACAGGAGTCATTAGTAAAGGTTTGTTACGCATGCATTTGGTAATGTTAAGGAAGAAGGAGGCAGTTAGCCTATGACCTTCTCTTTAGGTAACAGCATGAGAAATCCCCAGCATGTCTCCCTTAGTTTCAAAGGTAGATATGCTCACTCAGTTCGAGGAATCGCTTTGTACGGCATACTCGGACACCCCCAACTTGCATCCACAAACTGGAAGGAGTTGGATTTAGCACAGAGAGTGCGTTAAAGGCGCATGAAAAACATGTCTTCCTGAGCCTCAGGTGGCTGTCACAGGAGTCATTAGTAAAGGTTCGTTACGCATGCATTTGGTAATGTTAAGGAAGAAGGAGGCAGTTACTTGACAGGTGGTAAAATGTAGTCAAACTACTTCCGTTCTGTGGCGTGTGAATGTGATGGGCCCTTGTCTGGCAGCGGTAAGTTAATGTGAGTGCAGTGATTGGTTGGATTGGGCCCGTGGCTGGCGATATGAAAGGGTTGTTTGTTGTGCGTGAATGGCGTGTGAATGGACCATAAAGAGGTTGGTGCCTGGACGCGGCTTTATGGCCCACCTTCAGAAGGCTTGGTTTCAATATTCAGATACTTTGATAAGTAATCATGCTTTGAAACCATAATTTCTGGAGGTGCTAAAACCAACCAGTGTGAGTGGTGGGTTAACTTTAACAAACTAGTACCAGGGGAGTCCAAGGGTGCAGGAATTGCGTGGCTCTCACCAGTTTTCCTTCACCCAGAATCCCCTTGAAATCACAAAATGTGTTTAAAAAACACATTTTTCTTGCATTCCAATGAGCAGAAGTCCAGGGATCTGCAGGGATCCTCAAAATTCCTACCACCCAGTGTTTCCCCACTTGTCCTGATAAAAACGCAACCCCGCTTGTGTGCCTGCGCCTAGTGCCTGCTTCAGGAATGAATCACTCCAGGGTTAACAGTAGACCTCAAGCAAGGACTACCATTGACCCTTCTGTGATCCATTCCTGTCGCGGGCGCTAGGCTTACCCACACAAGTGAGGTATAATTTTTATCGGGAGACTTGGGGGAACGCTGGGTGGAAGGAAATTTGTGGTTCCTCTCAGATTCAAGAACTTTCTGTCACCGAAATGTGAGGAAAACTTGCTTTTTTAGCCACTTTTTGAGGTTTGCAAAGGATTCTGGGTAACAGAACCTGGTCAGAGCCCCACAAGTCACCCCATCTTGGATTCCCCTAGGTCTCTAGTTTTCAAAAATGCACAGGTTTGGTAGATTTTCCTAGGTGCCGGCTGAGCTAGAGGCCAAAATCTACATAGGCACTTTGCAAAAAACACCTCTGTTTTCTTTTAAAAAATTTGATGTGTCCACGTTGCGTTTTGGGGCATTTCCTGTCGCGGGCGCTAGGCCTACCCACACAAGTCAGGTATCATTTTTTTCAGGAGACTTGGGGGAACACTGGGTGGAAGGAAATTTGTGGCTCCTCTCTGATTCCAGAACTTTCTGTCACCGAAATGTGAGGAAAACTTGTTTTTTTAGCCACTTTTTGAGGTTTGCAAAGGATTCTTGGTAACAGAACCTGGTCAGAGCCCCGCAAGTCACCCCATCTTGGATTTCCCTAGGTCTCTAGTTTTCAAAAATGCACAGGTGTGGTAGGTTTCCCTAGGTGCCGACTGAGCTAGAGGCCAAAATGTACAGGTAGGCACTTTGCAAAAAACAGCTGTGTTTTCTGTCAAAAAATGGGATGTGTCCACGTTGTGTTTTGGGGCATTTCCTGTCGCGGGCGCTAGGCCTACCCACAAAAGTTGGCTCTTTCCTCTGCTGCTCGTCGCTCCTCTTCTTCTTCACCTCCTTCTGTCTTCTGCGCTCCTCTTCTTCACCTTCACCTTCTTCTGTATTTTTCTGTCTTCTGCGCTCCTCGTCTTCTTTGCCTTCTTCTGTCTTCTGTTCTTCGGCTCCTCTTCTTCTTTACCTTCTTCTGTGGTCTTCTGTCTTCTGTTCTTCGGCTCCTCTTCGGCTCCTCTTCTTCTTTTACCTGCTCCCTGGTTCTTCCCGCGCCTGTCCTCCTGCTCCTGTCTCGTCTCTCTCCCTCACTCGCCTCCCCCTCTGTATCACCCCTATCTACCTATCTCTCTATTTGTCTCCCTCACTCGCCACCTTCTCCTATCTACCTATCTCTCTATCTTTCCCCCTCACTCGCCACCCCCTCTGTAACCACCCCTATCTTCCTATCCTTTCACTCTACCTCTCACCCACCTCTACAACCCCCCCTCCCCTATCTTCCCAACCTTCCTCCTATCTCTCTTCCTAAACTCTTCCTAAACTCACCCCCCACCACCCTGAACCCCCCCTCCCCCATCTCTTCTCCCCTCTACCTGTCCCCCCACTCTCCGCTTTCCCGCCGCCACCTCCTGCACGCCCCGCCCCCCAGCTCCCATTCTTCGCCCCACTTCCGTCCCCCGCCTCAGCTGACCCCTCCCCCCCTCCTCCCTCTTATGGCAGCCGCTGCGCGACAGTGGTAGCGACCCTTGACCCAAGGGTAGGTCGCTCCCCCTGCCGCTGCAGCTCCTCCAGCTCCTCCAGCCCAGGTTCCTGAGACCTCCTAGCAAGCCCAGCTACCTCGCAGTAAGTACCCCCCCACCGCCCAGCCTCTCGCCCTGCCCCGCGCTACTCACCCTCTCTCCTGCTTCTTTTCTTCTTCTCTGTTCTTCCTCTGCGCTCTTCTTCTGTAGTCTTCTTCTGTACTCTTCTTTCCCTCCTGCTCCCCGTCTTCTGTCTTCATCTGTGTGCTTCTCTCTCTCTCCTTTGCACCGCGACCTGCGTGTGCCTCTTCTTCTCTGTCCCTCTTCTTGGCTCTTTCCTCTGCTGCTTGTCGCTCCTCTTCTTCTTCACCTCCTTCTGTATTCTTCTGTGCTCCTCTTCTTCTTTACCTTCTTCTGTATTCTTCTGTCTTCTGTTCTTCGGCTCCTCTTCTTCTTTACCTTCTTCTGTGGTCTTCTGTCTTCTGTTCTTCGGCTCCTCTTCGGCTCCTCTTCTTCTTTTACCTGCTCCCTGGTTCTTCCCGCGCCTGTCCTCCTGCTCCTGTCTCGTCTCTCTCCCTCACTCGCCTCCCCCTCTGTATCACCCCTATCTACCTATCTCTCTATCTGTCTCCCTCACTCACTCACCACCTCCTCCTATCTACCTATCTCTCTATCTTTCCCCCTCACTCGCCACCCCCTCTGTAACCACCCCTATCTTCCTATCCTTTCACTCTACCTCTCACCCTCACCCACCTCTACAACCCCACCTCCAACATCTTCCCAACCTTCCTCCTATCTCTCTTCCTAAACTCTTCCTAAACTCACCCCCCACCACCCTTACCCCCCCTCCCCCATCTCTTCTCCCCTCTACCTGTCCCCCCTCCCTCCGCTTTCCCGCCGCCACCTCCTGCACGCCCCGCCCCCCAGCTCCCATTCGTCGCCCCACTCCCGTCCCCCGCCCCAGCTGACCCCTCCCCCCCCTCCCTCTTATGGCGGCCGCTGCGCGACAGTGGTAGCGACCCTTGACCCAAGGGTAGGTCGCTCCCCCTGCCTCTGCAGCTCCTCCAGCTCCTCCAGCCCAGGTTCCTGAGACCTCCTAGCAAGCCCAGCTACCTCGCAGTAAGTACCCCCCCCCCCCACGCCCAGCCCCGCGCTACTCACCCTCTCTCCTGCTTCTTTTCTTCTTCTCTGTTCTTCCTCTGCGCTCTTCTTCTGTAGTCTTCTTCTGTACTCTTCTTTCCCTTCTGCTCCCCGTCTTCTGTCTTCATCTGTGTGCTTCTCTCTCTCTCCTTTGCACTGCGACCTGCGTGTGCCTCTTCTTCTCTGTCCCTCTTCCCTGCTCTTTCCTCTGCTGCTCGTCGCTCCTCTTCTTCTTCACCTCCTTCTGTATTCTTCTGTCTTCTGCGCTCCTCTTCTTCACCTTCACCTTCTTCTGTATTTTTCTGTCTTCTGCGCTCCTCGTCTTCTTTACCTTCTTCTGTATTCTTCTGTCATCTGTTCTTCGGCTCCTCTTCTTCTTTACCTTCTTCTGTGGTCTTCTGTCTTCTGTTCTTCGGCTCCTCTTCAGCTCCTCTTCTTCTTTTACCTGCTCCCTGGTTCTTCCCGCGCCTGTCCTCCTGCTCCTGTCTCGTCTCCCTCCCTCACTCGCCTCCCCCTCTGTATTACCCCTATTTACCTATCTCTCTATCTGTCTCCCTCACTCGCCACCTCCTCCTATCTACCTATCTCTCTATCTTTCCCCCTCACTCGCCACCCCCTGTGTAACCACCCCTATCTTCCTATCCTTTCACTCTACCTTTCACCCTCACCCACCTCTACAACCCCCCTCCCCTATCTTCCCAACCTTCCTCCTATCTCTCTTCCTAAACTCACCCCCCACCACCCTTATCCCCCCTCCCCCATCTCTTCTCCCCTCTACCTGTCCCCCTTCCCTCCGCTTTCCCGCCACCACCTCCTGCACGCCCCCGCCCCCCAGCTCCCATTCGTCGCCCCACTCCCGTCCCCCGCCCCAGCTGACCCATCCCCCCCCTCCTCCCTCTTATGGCGCCCGCTGCGCGACAGTGGTAGCGACCCTTGACCCAAGGGTAGGTCGCTCCCCCTGCCGCTGCAGCTCCTCCAGCTCCTCCAGCCTAGGTTCCTGAGACCTCCTAGCAAGCCCAGCTACCTCGCAGTAAGTACCCCCCCCACCGCCCAGCCCCTCGCCCTGCCCCGCGCTACTCACCCTCTCTCCTGCTTCTTTTCTTCTTCTCTGTTCTTCCTCTGCGCTCTTCTTCTGTAGTCTTCTTCTGTACTCTTTTTTCCCTCCTGCTCCCCGTCTTCTGTCTTCATCTGTGTGCTTCTCTCTCTCTCCTTTGCACCGCGACCTGCGTGTGCCTCTTCTTCTCTGTCCCTCTTCTTGGCTCTTTCCTCTGCTGCTCGTGGCTCCTCTTCTTCTTCACCTCCTTCTGTATTCTTCTGTCTTCTGCGCTCCTCTTCTTCACCTTCACCTTCTTCTGTATTTTTCTGTCTTCTGCGCTCCTCGTCTTCTTTACCTTCTTCTGTATTCTTCTGTCTTCTGTTCTTCGGCTCCTCTTCTTCTTTACCTTCTTCTGTGGTCTTCTGTCTTCTGTTCTTCGGCTCCTCTTCGGCTCCTCTTCTTCTTTTACCTGCTCCCTGGTTCTTCCCGCGCCTGTCCTCCTGCTCCTGTCTCGTCTCTCTCCCTCACTCGCCTCCCCCTCTGTATCACCCCTATCTACCTATCTCTCTATCTGTCTCCCTCACTCGCCACCTCCTCCTATCTACCTATCTCTCTATCTTTCCCCCTCACTCGCCACCCCCTCTGTAACCACCCCTATCTTCCTATCCTTTCACTCTACCTCTCACCCTCACCCACCTCTACAACCCCACCTCCAACATCTTCCCAACCTTCCTCCTATCTCTCTTCCTAAACTCACCCCCCACCACCCTTACCCCCTCCCCATCTCTTCTCCCCTCTACCTGTCCCCCCTCCCTCCGCTTTCCCGCCGCCACCTCCTGCACGCCCCGCCCCCCAGCTCCCATTCGTCGCCCCACTCCTGTCCCCCGCCCCAGCTGACCCCTCCCCCCCTCCTCCCTCTTATGGCGCCCGCTGCGCGACAGTGGTAGCGACCCTTGACCCAAGGGTAGGTCGCTCCCCCTGCCGCTGCAGCTCCTCCAGCTCCTCCAGCCCAGGTTCCTGAGACCTCCTAGCAAGCCCAGCTACCTCGCAGTAAGTACCCCCCCCCCCACACCCAGCCCCGCGCTACTCACCCTCTCTCCTGCTTCTTTTCTTCTTCTCTGTTCTTCCTCTGCGCTCTTCTTCTGTAGTCTTCTTCTGTACTCTTCTTTCCCTCCTGCTCCCCGTCTTCTGTCTTCATCTGTGTGCTTCTCTCTCTCTCCTTTGCAATGCGACCTGCGTGTGCCTCTTCTTCTCTGTCCCTCTTCCCTGCTCTTTCCTCTGCTGCTCGTCGCTCCTCTTCTTCTTCACCTCCTTCTGTATTCTTCTGTCTTCTGCGCTCCTCTTCTTCACCTTCACCTTCTTCTGTATTTTTCTGTCTTCTGCGCTCCTCGTCTTCTTTACCTTCTTCTGTATTCTTCTGTCATCTGTTCTTCGGCTCCTCTTCTTCTTTACCTTCTTCTGTGGTCTTCTGTCTTCTGTTCTTCGGCTCCTCTTCTTCTTTTACCTGCTCCCTGGTTCTTCCCGCGCCTGTCCTCCTGCTCCTGTCTCGTCTCCCTCCCTCACTCGCCTCCCCCTCTGTATCACCCCTATCTACCTATCTCTCTATCTGTCTCCCTCACTCGCCACCTCCTCCTATCTACCTATCTCTCTATCTTTCCCCCTCACTCGCCACCCCCTGTGTAACCACCCCTATCTTCCTATCCTTTCACTCTACCTCTCACCCTCACCCACCTCTACAACCCCCCCTCCCCTATCTTCCCAACCTTCCTCCTATCTCTCTTCCTAAACTCTTCCTAAACTCACCCCCCACCACCCTTAACCCCCCCACCCCCATCTCTTCTCCCCTCTACCTGTCCCCCCTCCCTCCGCTTTCCCGCTGCCACCTCCTGCACGCCCCCGCCCCCCAGCTCCCATTCGTCACCCCACTCCCGTCCCCCGCCCCAGCTGACCCGTCCCCCCCCCTCCTCCCTCTTATGGCGGCCGCTGCGCGACAGTGGTAGCGACCCTTGACCCAAGGGTAGGTCGCTCCCCCTGCCGCTGCAGCTCCTCCAGCTCCTCCAGCCCAGGTTCCTGAGACCTCCTAGCAAGCCCAGCTACCTCTCAGTAAGTACCCCCCCCCACGCCCAGCCCCGCGCTACTCACCCTCTCTCCTGCTTCTTTTCTTCTTCTCTGTTCTTCCTCTGCGCTCTTCTTCTGTAGTCTTCTTCTGTACTCTTCTTTCCCTCCCGCTCCCAGTCTTCTGTCTTCATCTGTGTGCTTCTCTCTCTCTCCTTTGCACCGCGACCTGCGTGTTCCTCTTCTTCTCTGTCCCTCTTCTTGGCTCTTTCCTCTGCTGCTCGTCGCTCCTCTTCTTCTTCACCTCCTTCTGTATTCTTCTGTCTTCTGCGCTCCTCTTCTTCACCTTCACCTTCTTCTGTATTTTTCTGTCTTCTGCGCTCCTCGTCTTCTTTACCTTCTTCTGTATTCTTCTGTCTTCTGTTCTTCGGCTCCTCTTCTTCTTTACCTTCTTCTGTGCTCTTCTGTCTTCTGTTCTTTGGCTCCTCTTCTTCTTTTACCTGCTCCCTGGTTCTTCCCGCGCCTGTCCTCCTGCTCCTGTCTCGTCTCTCTCCCTCACTCGCCTCCCCCTCTGTATCACCCCTATCTACCTATCTCTCTATCTGTCTCCCTCACTCGCCACTTCCTCCTATCTACCTATCTCTCTATCTTTCCCCCTCACTCGCCACCCCCTCTGTAACCACCCCTATCTTCCTATCCTTTCACTCTACCTCTCACCCTCACCCACCTCTACAACCCCCCTCCCCTATCTTCCCAACCTTCCTCCTATCTCTCTTCCTAAACTCACCTCCCACCACCCTTATCCCCCCTCCCCATCTCTTCTCCCCTCTACCTGTCCCCCCTCCCTCCGCTTTCCCGCCACCACCTCCTGCACGCCCCCGCCCCCCAGCTCCCATTCGTCGCCCCACTCCCGTCCCCCGCCCCAGCTGACCCATCCCCCCCCCTCCCTCTTATGGCGCCCGCTGCGCGACAGTGGTAGCGACCCTTGACCCAAGGGTAGGTCGCTCCCCCTGCCGCTGCAGCTCCTCCAGCTCCTCCAGCCCAGGTTCCTGAGACCTCCTAGCAAGCCCAGCTACCTCGCAGTAAGTACCCCCCCACCGCCCAGCCCCTCGCCCTGCCCCGCGCTACTCACCCTCTCTCCTGCTTCTTTTCTTCTTCTCTGTTCTTCCTCTGTGCTCTTCTTCTGTAGTCTTCTTCTGTACTCTTTTTTCCCTCCTGCTCCCCGTCTTCTGTCTTCATCTGTGTGCTTCTCTCTCTCTCCTTTGCACCGCGACCTGCGTGTGCCTCTTCTTCTCTGTCCCTCTTCTTGGCTCTTTCCTCTGCTGCTCGTGGCTCCTCTTCTTCTTCACCTCCTTCTGTATTCTTCTGTCTTCTGCGCTCCTCTTCTTCACCTTCACCTTCTTCTGTATTTTTCTGTCTTCTGCGCTCCTCGTCTTCTTTACCTTCTTCTGTATTCTTCTGTCTTCTGTTCTTCGGCTCCTCTTCTTCTTTACCTTCTTCTGTGGTCTTCTGTCTTCTGTTCTTCGGCTCCTCTTCGGCTCCTCTTCTTCTTTTACCTGCTCCCTGGTTCTTCCCGCGCCTGTCCTCCTGCTCCTGTCTCGTCTCTCTCCCTCACTCGCCTCCCCCTCTGTATCACCCCTATCTACCTATCTCTCTATCTGTCTCCCTCACTCGCCACCTCCTCCTATCTACCTATCTCTCTATCTTTCCCCCTCACTCGCCACCCCCTCTGTAACCACCCCTATCTTCCTATCCTTTCACTCTACCTCTCACCCTCACCCACCTCTACAACCCCACCTCCAACATCTTCCCAACCTTCCTCCTATCTCTCTTCCTAAACTCTTCCTAAACTCACCCCCCACCGCCCTTACCCCCTCCCCCATCTCTTCTCCCCTCTACCTGTCCCCCCTCCCTCCGCTTTCCCGCCGCCACCTCCTGCACGCCCCACCCCCCAGCTCCCATTCGTCGCCCCACTCCCGTCCCCCGCCCCAGCTGACCCCTCCCACCCTCCTCCCTCTTATGGCGCCCGCTGCGCGACAGTGGTAGCGACCCTTGACCCAAGGGTAGGTCGCTCCCCCTGCCGCTGCAGCTCCTCCAGCTCCTCCAGCCCAGGTTCCTGAGACCTCCTAGCAAGCCCAGCTACCTCGCAGTAAGTACCCCCCCCCCCACACCCAGCCCCGCGCTACTCACCCTCTCTCCTGCTTCTTTTCTTCTTCTCTGTTCTTCCTCTGCGCTCTTCTTCTGTAGTCTTCTTCTGTACTCTTCTTTCCCTCCTGCTCCCCGTCTTCTGTCTTCATCTGTGTGCTTCTCTCTCTCTCCTTTGCACTGCGACCTGCGTGTGCCTCTTCTTCTCTGTCCCTCTTCCCTGCTCTTTCCTCTGCTGCTCGTCGCTCCTCTTCTTCTTCACCTCCTTCTGTATTCTTCTGTCTTCTGCACTCCTCTTCTTCACCTTCACCTTCTTCTGTATTTTTCTGTCTTCTGCGCTCCTCGTCTTCTTTACCTTCTTCTGTATTCTTCTGTCATCTGTTCTTCGGCTCCTCTTCTTCTTTACCTTCTTCTGTGGTCTTCTGTCTTCTGTTCTTCGGCTCCTCTTCTTCTTTTACCTGCTCCCTGGTTCTTCCCGCGCCTGTCCTCCTGCTCCTGTCTCGTCTCCCTCCCTCACTCGCCTCCCCCTCTGTATCACCCCTATCTACCTATCTCTCTATCTGTCTCCCTCACTCGCCACCTCCTCCTATCTACCTATCTCTCTATCTTTCCCCCTCACTCGCCACCCCCTGTGTAACCACCCCTATCTTCCTATCCTTTCACTCTACCTCTCACCCACCTCTACAACCCCCCCTCCCCTATCTTCCCAACCTTCCTCCTATCTCTCTTCCTAAACTCTTCCTAAACTCACCCCCCACCACCCTTAACCCCCCCTCCCCCATCTCTTCTCCCCTCTACCTGTCCCCCCTCCCTCCGCTTTCCCGCTGCCACCTCCTGCACGCCCCTGCCCCCCAGCTCCCATTCGTCGCCTCACTCCCGTCCCCCGCCCCAGCTGACCCCTCCCTCTTATGGAGGCCGCTGCGCGACTGCACAGCGGGCGTGCCGCTGGCGTGCCGAAGGCGTGCCATAGGCAAGCCCGTCTGCGCCCATCCATGCCTGGCCTGCGCCCAGCGCCACGACCCCTGGTCCTCAGCACTCCCAAACCCCGCTGCACCGCTACGACCCCACCACCCTCCACGCCCCAAACCCAGGGCGCTCCAGCACCTGCTTCCAAGCTAACCCGAAACGTACCCATGGACCTTTCGCATGTCACACCTGCAAACGTATCTTCCACCACGAAACTATCACGACCACAAGCCCACGCGCCATCAACCACCTCAAATGCATCCTGGTGAACGCTCGATCCGTCCACAAGCACGCCGTTGAACTCTGGGACCTCCTGGACTCCACAGTACCAGACGTCGCCTTCATCACGGAGACCTGGATGAACGCCTCTTCGGCCACCGACATCGCCATAGCCATCCCCGAAGGCTACAAGATTTCCAGGAAAGACCGCACCAACCAAGTAGGAGGAGGAATCGCCATCGTCTTCAAAGACTCCATTAGCGTCACCACCTCCACCGAAGACACCCCCCTCGCCGCCGAGCACCTGCACTTCCAGATCCGCACTGACCCCAGGACCACCCTCAGAGGATCACTCATCTACCGCCCCCCGGACCGCACGCCCTTTTCAGCGACTCCATCACCGACTTCATCTCCCCGCACGCCCTCGCCTCGCCAGACTATATCCTCCTCGGCGACCTCAACTTCCATCTAGAACAGAACAACGACCCCAACACCACCGCCCTGCTAGACAACCTCGCCAACCTCGGCCTCAAGCAACTGGTGAACACCCCCACCCACATCGCCGGACACACGCTTGACCGCATCTTCTCCGCCAGCAAACACGTTTCCTTCAGCCACGCCTCCGCTCTACACTGGACCGACCACAGCTGTGTCCACTTCACCTTCCGACGCGAGACCCGCCACCTCCGCACTCAACCCATCCCTCGTCGACAGTGGAACAAAATCCCCGAAGAACAGCTTTTCTCCACGCTCATCGACAACCAACCTACCTTCACCACCGACCCCAACGACGCAGCCCTCAGCCTCACGAACTGGATCACCAACTGCGCAGACAACCTTGCTCCCCTCAGACGCCTTTCAAGACAGGCCAACACCAAAAAACCTCTCTGGTTCTCTGACACCCTTAAAGAATCAAAGAAAACCTGTTGCGCCCTCGAGAAAGCCTGGCGTAAGGACCACACCGCTGACAACATGACCGCCCTCAAGAACGCCACCCGCGAACACCACCACCTGATCCGCGCAGCCAAAAGGAATTTCTTCACTGATAGACTGGACAAAAACAGCCACAACAGCAGAGAACTCTTCAGCATCGTAAAAGAGTTCTCCAACCCCAACGCCAACGCCATCACGCCCTCACAAGACCTGTGCAACTCCCTCGCCACCTTCTTCCATCGTAAGATTACCGACCTTCACGACAGCTTCGGACACCAGACCCAGCCGACCAACACTGAACCCACACCCCCAGCCATCACCCTCAACGCCTGGACCCACATCAACACAGAAGAAACCAAAACCACCATGAACTCAATCCACTCTGGCGCCCCCTCGGACCCCTGCCCACACTTCATCTTCAACAAAGCCGACGACATAATCGCCCCGCACCTCCAGACCATCATCAACTCCTCTTTTTCGTCTGCTACCTTCCCCGAAAGCTGGAAACACGCCGAAGTCAACGCCCTGCTAAAGAAACCTACGGCTGACCCAAGCGACCTGAAGAACTTCCCTGCCAAAGTCATAGAGAAGACCGTCAACAAGCAGCTTACCAACTTCCTTGAAGACAACAACCTTCTCGACCCCTCACAATCCGGATTCCGAGCCAACCACAGCACTGAAACCGCCCTCATCTCAGTCACAGACGACATCAGAACCCTGATGGACAACGGTGAAACAGTCGCCCTCATCCTCCTCGACCTCTCGGCTGCCTTCGACACCGCCTGTCACCGCACCCTAATAACCTGCCTCCGCTCCACTGGGATCCAAGGCCAGGCCCTGGACTGGATCGCCTCCTTCCTCTCCAACCGCTCTCAAAGAGTCTACCTCCCACCTTTTCGCTCAGACCCCACCGAGATCATCTGCGGCGTCCCTCAAGGCTCCTCGCTCAGCCCGACACTCTTCAATGTCTACATGAGCCCCCTCGCTGACATCGTACGCAAGCACAGCATCATCATCACCTCCTACGCCGACGACACTCAACTTATACTCTCCCTCACCAAGGACCCCGCCAGCGCAAAGACCAACCTGCAAGATGGTATGAAGGACGTCGCAGATTGGATGAGGCTCAGCCGTCTGAAACTGAACTCAGACAAAACGGAAGTCCTCATCCTCGGCAACACCCCGACCGCATGGGACGACTCCTGGTGGCCCACAGCCCTTGGCACCGCACCGACCCCCTCAGACCACGCTCGCAAACTCGGCTTCATCTTGGACCCTCTTCTCACCATGTCCAAACAAGTCAACGCTGTGTCCTCCTCCTGCTTCCTCACCCTCCGCATGCTCCGTAAGATCTTCCGCTGGATCCCCGCCGACACCAGAAAGACTGTGACCCACGCCCTCGTCACAAGCCACCTGGACTACGGCAACACCCTTTATGCTGGGTTCACCGCAAAACTCCAGAAACGTCTGCAACGTATTCAAAACGCCTCCGCCCGCCTCATCCTAGACATACCCCGCAACAGCCACATCTCCGCCCACCTGAGACACCTGCATTGGCTCACCGTCAGCAAAAGGATCACCTTCCAACTTCTCACCCACGCACACAAAGCCCTCCACAACAAAGGACCAGAATACCTCAACCGACGCCTCAGCTTCTACGCCCCCACCCGTCTCCTCCGCTCCACCAGCCTCGCTCTCGTCGCCGTCCCTCGCATCCGCCGCTCCACAGCGGGTGGGAGGTCCTTCTCCTACCTGGCGGCCAAGACTTGGAACACCC
Source organism: Pleurodeles waltl (assembly GCF_031143425.1). NCBI lineage: Eukaryota > Metazoa > Chordata > Amphibia > Caudata > Salamandridae > Pleurodeles > Pleurodeles waltl. The sequence continues at coordinate 998,310,776 of NC_090440.1, read as the reverse complement.
TCCCCACCAGCCTCAGGACCACCCAGGACCACTCCGTATTCCGGAGACTCCTCAAGACCTGGATCTTCGAGCAGCAGTAACCCCCTTCCCCCTAGCGCCTTGAGACCCGCACGGGTGAGTAGCGCGCTTTATAAATGTTAATGATTTGATTTGATTTGATCATTTTTATCGGGAGACCTGGGGGAACATAGAATATCAAAACAATTGTTATTGCCCCTTATCTTTCTCTGCATTTTTTCATTCCAAATATAAGAGAGTGTGTAAAAAAATGTCTATTTGAGAAATGCCCTGCAATTCACATGCTAGTATGGGCACCCCGGAATTCAGAGATGTGCAAAAACCCACTGCTCCTCAAAACCTTATCTTGAGCCAATTTTGGAAATGCAAAGGTTTTCTTGATACCTATTTTTCACTCTTCATATTTCAGCAAATGAATTGCTGTATACCCAGTATAGAATGAAAACCAACTGCAGGGTGCAGCTCATTTATTGGCTCTAGGTACCTAGGGTTCTTGATGAACCTACAAGCCCTTTATATCCCCGCAACCAGAAGAGTCCAGCAGACATAACGGTATATTGCTTTCAAAAATCTGACATCGCAGGACAAAATTACAGAGTAAAACAGAAAGAAAAATGGCTGTTGTTTTCAGCTCAATTTCAATATTCTTTTATTTCAGCTGTTATTTTCTGTAGGAAAACCTTGTCGGATCTACACAAATGACCCCTTGCTGAATTCAGAATTTTGTCTAGTTTTCAGAAATGTTTATCTTTCCGGGATCCAGCATTGGTTTCATACCCATGCCTGTCACTAACTGGAAGGAGGCTGAAAGACCCAAAAATAGTAAAAATGGGGTATGTCCCAGTAAAATGCCTAATTTGTGTTGAAAAATGTGGTTTTCTGATTCAAGTCTGCCGTTCCTGAAAGGTGGGAAGATGGTGATTTCAGCACCAGAAACCCTTTGTTGATTGCATTTTCAGGGAAAAACCCACAAGCCTTCTTCGGCGGCCCTTTCTTCCCATTTTTTGGGAAAAAACTAAATTTTCACTGTATTTTGGCTAATTTCTTGGTCTCCTCCAAGGGAAACCACAAACTCTGGGTACCATTAGAATCCCTAGGATGTTGGAAAAAAAGGACACAAATTTGTTATGAAGGCCTAAGAGCGAACTACCCCAAATAGCCAAAAAAGGGCTCAGCACTGGGGGGGGAAACGGCCCAGCAGCTAAGGGGTTAAACGCGGCAGACTGGTCTTCGGATTCCACGTTTAAGAGGTTTTATTACAAACCCATTTTGGATGTAGCTTCTGTGGTAATGACTAAACTTTAAACTAGCATAATCAGAGCCTCCGGTCCTGACATAGAATATAAAATTTTCTAGCTTTCGCGTCTAGAATTTTCAATTCTATTAAGGATACGGAGGCGAGGATTATCACTCCCTGGCAGAAAGTTCGATAATACATAGTGTATTGTACAATGTGCTGTTTGAATTGACTATTTGTTTCTACCCCTCCCTGAATTTCAAGTTGTTCAGATGATAATGTTTTTGTAACGATTTGACATTCAAGGCAGTTTTTATGGCTATGTGTTCTGTTCTTGTCTTAGGTCAAGAAGAAAAATGATGTTGTGATCTTCGTCGGGATTTCTCCTTGGAACCCGTTTCTTCTCCTTCCTCTATGATGTTCTGCTTCGTCCTGGTTGGATGTTTTGTTCATGTTGCTGGACTTGAGGTTTCGTTTGTATGACTTTGAGCATCAGTGAAGTAACTGTATCTATTTGCAAAGAAAGAGGAAGAGACACTGGGTCATGAGGGTTTTATAGGGCTGGTCTCTATGGTTGTAGTTGTGTCCCTTGGGGTTCATGGGATTTGTAGGTTTTTTGTATAACCTTTCCTATTGGCTGCTGAATATTGAAAGAAAAGCATAATCCTCGCCTCCTGTTGAAAATTCTAGACGCGAAAGCTAGAAATTTTTATATTGTGTGTAAGTGATAACTTCCGGTAAGCCACCGCCGAGAAAAAAAAAACAATTCGGCGGTGCTTGTTAGGCGTGCGATTCGTGATTTGCAGTGGCGGCCGTCATGAATTTTTATTTCCTAACCAATCGCTGTGCAGTCCCCAATTCCTTTTATTAGTACCGTCCACAACCTGGCAATAAATATAATCCAGCTTCGTATTTTAACTAGTTGAAGTTTAACTAATTGAAGTCCAGCCCTGCGAATATTCATGTAGTCTACAGTATACTTCAAAAGAGGAGCATTACGATTCATAAAATCCTTTGTTGGGAAGTAACTATGCAGTTCCGTCGTTGTGACAGCTTCCCAGGAGCATGTCACTGATTGAATAAACACGCCCCCTTTTCATTCGCGCATGCACGGAAGCCAAGAAAACCCGCTAACTGGAAAAAAACTCGTCTGTTAAAGTATTCTGTCTTTTTTTTTTGTGTGACTTCTTTCGCACCTTGTTCCAACTAAAGAGGTTACGTATCGGGATCTCGCCTCTTCATGTTTCCACAGTTTTAGGGATTTCGAGGTGAGCACCTTTTATTGTTGGCTGTCTTTTATATATTTTTGTAGTGGAAGTGAAGCAGCAGGGTGTTACAAAATTGTAGTACTTTGACACAATCCACCAGCGCTACACTATTCTCATTATTCTCCAAGGCCTTACGTTGTTTATCGTTGTTGGTTACCACCTACGTTATACTTGCGCGCTATAGGTGTATTGCCTGTTAGTGTATTACGTATTATGTGGTTAATATGGGCTTACTCGCCCACTTATAAGCATACTAGCAGTGCCCGAACCGGGACAGCATATTCCTGGAGCTTGCCGATTGGGTGAAGGGACGGGATGTGTCTTGCCGGCGCAGCGTCAGGTGGAGCGACTTCAGTGACAGGCTGTCGCTGCCGCTGCGTATACATTCATTTTACAAACTGTGCCTCAAAAGTAACTGATGAGGAAATAGCATGGTAAAGCTGTTGTGTGATACTTACATTCTCCGATTCGTTATCTAATTTTACTGAATTTTAAAGGTAGCTTAGAGAGCTAAGGCCTCCGCTGCCACATCTGTTTCTAGCCCATAAGTCCCTGATTATAATGCTGCTAAAATAACCCCTGTGGTCCTTGCTTTTTTTTTGGTGTTCTGGCTAGACATATGTCGATGAGTTAAATCATGCCACCGTTGATTGCGACTTTCATTCGCTCCGTTTTGGCTTTAATTACTCTTACATTGGGGATTAGTAACATCTCTCATGTACACTAGCCTGGGAATGACAGGTGTTGTTATGTGTTAAGTAAATCATTATTTTTCATGTAATTGCACTCCTAGAAAGACGTGAAACTTTCTCTGGAACACAATTGGGTCTTATGTTTTACCCAATTACGGATCTTGAAAAATAAAAAAAAAACACTTTCATATCTCAGTGTATTTCTTTGCTTTTTATGAACAGTCATGCTTTGTCTTTTGTTTTTCGTTCGGCCTGCTTTGTCTGAATGAGGATTGGTTGTGAGGTTGAGGTTCTGTGCTGTGTTTGATGTTCATCATGTGCAGCTATGATCCCAGTCCACAAAAGGACCATGCGTAAGTGTGTGAAAAAGGGAGCTTTATTGGAAAACAGGTGCACTTACATTACAAACTTTGGCCTTTGCCTTACAAAACTAAGGGCCTCACTATACAACAATGAAAAATTTCTTAGCTAACGAGAAGGAAAGTTTAAATTCTGTTAAGTGCATGGAGGCGAGGATTATGCATAACGTTCTTTACTTTATATCAACAGCAGATTCAAAGAACATAAGTAAAAAATATGCAGACTACTAGTCCCATGAGTTTTATAATGTACAGTCTGTAATAGTCCAATCATAACACAGTACAGCGTATAAGTAGGTATGACGTCCCTTCCTGTTCCTCTTCTTCACTCGAGGAAGTTAAAAATGATAGAAGATTAGTCCATTCCTTGGTTATTTCTTCTGTAAATAAAATAATTATATACACGTTAACCAATTCTTCATACAACATTAAGTTTCAGAACAGAAAGCACAATGCTGAAAGAAAAATATTTCGTTCATAATGAGAGAAAAAGTAAAGATTAATTTGTATGCAACAATCAAGAATTTAAAGCATGAACAGCACTGCAATAAATGGTTACTTACTGGAGTAAGAGAGGTAATAGTAGAAGGGAGGGAGAGGCTTTATGTAGATCAAATGCCCAGGTGGGATAATCCTCGCCTCTGTGTCCTTAATAGAATTGAAACTTTCCTTCTCGTTAGCTAGGAAAATGTTCATTCTATGTCAGGACCGGAGGTGAGTATTATGCAATTTTGAAGCTTACTGACAACCAGAGATGCAGGTTCTAAAATAGGTTTAGAATATAACTTTTTGAAGGTGGATTCCGAAGACCAATCCGCTGCACCCATGATGTCTTCAAGTCTACCACCTACATGTATGGCTTTAGAAGCCATTGCTCATCTGGTGGAATGAGCTCCACATAGATGGATGTCAATACCTGCCTCTGCCATGACCCATCTAGCAATAGTAGGAGATGAAACTGCTTTAAAGGGTTTCTGTAAGGCAGTGAGAAGTTGATTCTCACCTGCAGGTCTGACGTCCAATGTAATGTCTTCATATGCTTTGATACAGTTTATTACACATAATTTTCGATGATCTGGAAAAGCCAGATAAGAAACCACTCTAATATTGGTTTTGGTTCTCCTAGAAATAGTGAAAGTTACACCATCTGGTGTAAAGGCTCTAAACGATAGATCTAAGGCTCTAACATCAGATACTCTTTTACATGAAAATGAAACAGAGTAGAATGGCCAATTTAGCTGGTATTTGTTTACTAGATAAGAGATGATTATCGTGCCATTGGGAGAGCAAATTTAAAAGTACGTTAATGTCTCATAATCCTGAATATATGGGCTCAGGGTGCTTTGAAAGATGAATGCCCTTCATTAATTTACATATACATGGATGTTCACTACTAGTTTGTTGTTAATGGATATATGTGTAGGAGGCTGGCCTGGCTTATAATGGGTACCTGATGGTACTTACACCTTGTGCCAGGTTCAGTTATCCCTTATTAGTAGATTAGTAGTGTTCTAGCAGCTTAGGCTGATAGAGGTAGCTATAGCAGAGCAGCTTAGGCTGAACTAGGAGGCATGCAAAGCTCCTACTATACCACTTATATCAAATAGCACTATATCATAAGAACCACAATACTCAGAGTTACTAAAAATTAAGGTACTTTATTTTAGCGACAATGTGCCAAAAATATATTAGAGGATATTCTCCCTTAGGAGGTAAGTAAAATACACAAAATATACACACAAACCAAAATCAGGTAAGTAAACAGTTAGAAAAGTAGTGCAAACACTGTAGAATACAATAGGATGCAATAGGCCCAGGGACAACACAAACCATATACTAAGAAAGTGGAATGCGAACCACTTAGGGACCCCAGGCTTAGTGTAGTGTGTAGAGGGTAGCTGGGAGTGTAAGAAAACACTAAGGGTGTCCAAGATACCCCACCTCAAGACCCTGAAAAGTAGGAGTAAAGTTACCCTACTTCCCCAGAAACACACTAAAGTCGTGATAGGAGATTCTGCAAAGACCACAACTGACTGCAAAGCACTGAAGATGGATTCCTGGACCTGAGGACCTGTAAAGGAAGGGGACCAAGTCCAAGAGTCACGAAAGTGTCCGGGGGCGCAGGAGCCCACTAAACCCCAGATGAAGGTGCAGAATGGCTGCCTCCGGGTGGAAGAAGCTGAAGATTCTGCAACAATGGAAGATGCCAGGAACTTCTCCTTTGCACAGAAGGTGTCCCACGGCGTGTTGGAGGATGCAGAGTTGTTTCCACGCAGAAATACCGCAAACAAGCCTTGCTAGCTGCAAAGGTCGCGGTTGAAGAAAATGGGTGCTGCCCGGGCCCAGGAATGACCAGGAGGTCGCCCCTTGGAGGAGGAGACAGAGGGAGCGCTCAGAAGCACAGAGAGCCCACGCAGAAGCAGGCAGCACCCGCAGTAGTACTTGAACACGGGTTCAAGAAAACTGAGCAACGCGGTTGTCTCCACACTACAAAGCAGGGTCCGACGAAGCCGGTGGTCAACTCAGCGAGTTGAGCAATGCAGGACGGAGTGCTGGGGACCTGGGCTATGCTGTGCATTAAGGATTCCTTGCAAAAGTGCACAGAAGCCCTAGCAGCTGCAGTTCACACAGTACACAGGATTACTGTCTGGCGTGGGGTGCAAGGACTTACCTCCACCAAATTTAGACAGATTGACCACTGGACTGTCGGGGTCACTTGGATCTAGCTCCTGTGTTCCAGGGACCACGCTCGTCACGATGAGAGGGGACACAGAGGACCGGTGAAGCAGAAGTTTGGTGCCTGCGTTAGCAGGGGGAAGATTCAGTCGACCCACGGGAGATTTCTTCTTGGCTTCCAGTGCAGGGTGAAGGCAGACAGCCCCCAGAGCATGCACCACCAAGAAACTGTCGAGAAAGCCGGCAGGATTAGGCGCTACAATGTCGCTGGTAGTCTTCTTGCTACTGTGTTGCAGTTTTGCAGGCGTCCTAAAGCAGTCAGTGGTCGATCATTGGCAGAAGTCGAAGAGAGAGATGTAGAGGAACTCTGGTGAATTCTTGCAAGTCGTTATCTGAAGAGAAATCCACAGGGAAGACCCTAATTAGCCCTCAGAGGAGGATTGGCCACCATGTCAGGTAAGCACCTATCAGGAGGGTTCTCTGACGTCACCTGCTGGCACTGCCCACTCAGAGGCCTCCATTGTGCCCTCACACCTCTGCATTCAAGATGGCAGAGGTCTGGGACACACTGGAGGCGCTCTGGGCACCACCCCTGGGGTGGTGATGTACAGGGGAGTGGTCACTCCCCTTTCCTTTGTCCAGTTTCGCGCCAGAGCAGGGGCTGGGGGATCCTTGAACCGGTGTAGACTGGCCTATGCAAGGAGGGCACCATCTGTGCCCTTCAAAGCATTTCCAGAGGATGGGGGAGGCTACTCCTCCCCAGCCCTTAACACCTATTTCCAAAGGGAGGAAATTCTTTGTTCTGCCTTCCTGGGACTGGGCTGCCCAGACCCCAGGAGGGCAGAAGCCTGTCTGTGGGTTGGCAGCAGCGATAGCTGCAGTGAAAGCCCCAGAGAGCTAGTTCGGCAGCACCCAGGGTCCATGCTGGAGCCCCGGGGATGCATAGAATTGGCACCCCAATACCAGATGTGGCATGGGGGGACAATTCCATGATCTTAGATATGTTACATGGCCATATTCGGAGTTACTATTGTGAAGCTACATATTGGTATTTACCTATATGTAGTGCACACATGTAATGGTGTCCCTGACTCACAAAGTCCAGGGAAATTGCCCTGAACTATGTGGGAGTACCTTGGCTAGTGCCAGGGTGCCCTCACACTTAGTAACTTTGCACCTAACCTTCACCAAGTGAGAGTTAGAGATATAGGTGACTTATAAGTTACTTAAGTGAAGTGTAAAATGGCTGTGAAACAACGTGTACGTTATGTCACTCAGGATGCAGTGGCAGTCCTGTGTAAGAATTACCGGAGCTCCCCATGGGTGTCAAAATAAATGCTGCAGCCCATAGGGATCTCCTGGAACCCCAATACCCTGGGTATCTAGGTACCATATACTAGGTAATTATAAGGGTGTTACAGTGTGCCAATCAGAATTGGTAAAAATGGTCACTAGCCTGCAGTGACAATTTTAAAGACAGAGAGAGCATAAGCACTGAGGTTCTGGTTAGCAGATCCTCAGTGACACAGTTAGGCACCACACAGGGAACACATTCAGGCCACAACTATGAGCACTGGGGTCCTGGCTAGCAGGGTCCCAGTGAGACATATAAAACACACTGATAAATAGGGTTTCCACTGTGAGCACTGGGGTCCTGGCTAGCAGGATCCCAGTGAGACAGTAAAAGCACCCTGACATATACTCACAAACAGGCCAAACGTGGGGGTAACAAGGCTAGAAAGAGGCTACCTTCCTACAATATGTCCTGCAGATATGGCTGATCTAAAGGTATTAATGGTACAATAAGCCAGACCGGAGTGGGCAAGCTCTGCCAAGAAGTTTACAATATACTAGAGAAAGGTGTCCCTGGAGAACTAACGGATAAGGAGACCCTTGGTGATCGAGAAGTATCGAAGGGAATGATGGTAAACGGATCGGAAGATCCCTAGACAATTCCATCAGACTCGGGAACCATGCTTGAGATTTCCAAATCGGAGTCACTAGAATCAAGGAAGCTATTTGACATCTTACCTGAGCTGCAACTCTGAATCATTATGAAGGGGGGAACACATACGGAAGATCTTTTCACCAATCTTGAAGAAAAGCATCTATCGCTCTCGCTCCCGGATCTGGTCTCCAGCTAACATATCTCGTCTGTTGGTGATTGAGACGGGAAGCAAAAAAGTCTAGATTGCAAGGCCCCCACCTTTCCCTCTGGGCTAGAAAAATTTGCCTATCCAATTTCCAGTCTGTGCTGTTCGTGAAGTTCCTGTCTGTTACCATGTTCCTGATTCCTGGAAGATACTCTGCCACTACAGAGATCTGTTTCTGAAGGCAATGATGCCAGAAATCTTCCGCTAGTTCTGAGAAGGCCTTCAATCGAGAGCCCGCCAGTCGACTGATATACTGGACCTGTTGTCCATCCTCAGAAGAATGGAACAGCACACGTTGTCCTTCGTGAGAGACTTGATTGCAAAAGATCCTGCCAGGAGTTCTAGACAATTGATATGGAGAGAGAGCTCCTCCTCTGACCATCTGCCTCCCATGGAGATTTCCCCACATCTGGCTCCCCATCCCAGACGACTGGCGTCTGATTTTATAGTCCTGTCCGGTGCAGTACCGAAAATCGCTGTGTCATTCCAGGCTTCCATGTGGTTTATCCACCATTGTAGTTCCGTTTTGGCTTCTGGAGATAAGGAAATCATTTCCGAGTAAGTTAGACCCTTTCAGTGATGATATGCTTTTAATCTTTGTAATGCACGGTAATGAAGAGGACCTTAGAAGATGGCTTCGAAAGAAAAGGATAGAAGTCCCACAATCCTGGCCAATTAACAGAGTGAAATGCTCTCCCTTCTGAGAACCTTGTTGAGTTCTTTACGAATCTTGGAAAGCTTTGATAGTGAAAGGCTGAGAAAAGCTGCAACAGAATTTATAAGGAAACCTAGAAAGACTATTTTTTGGGTTGAATTAGTTCTGATTTGGACTAGTTGATCACAAAGCTGAGATTCTGGAGGAGAGCAATAGTCATGTTCAGATTGGATTTGAGCTGGGCTAGTGAGTGGCCATCAGGAGAATATCATCCATATAATTATCATCCTTATACCCCTGGTACAGAGAAATTCTACTAAACGCCACGGAGCTGATGATAGACCGAAAGGGAGAGTTAGGAACTCGTATATCTGCCAGATTGCTTAGCTTGCTCCGCTATTTGGATAATCTGGGTAAGCGGACCAACTACATCCAGAAGTTTGTCTTGGCAATTTCTCTAAGATCTGTCAATACCCTTTTTAGGATCTTTAATATAATTACTAAAAAAATTGCATAATTTTGGATTGATATTGGGAGTGACTGCTACCTTGCCCGGTAAAGAGGGTCTGCCCTAAGTTTTGCTCTGACCTCCTTCCCTAGGGGTTGGCATATTTTATCAGCCACATAATCAGCTACCTTAGGCTCAGGATCCCATTTAGAAGTCCTGGGATGATACATTTCTGAAGGGTTAAACATATCAGAAAATTCTTCAGGAGAATCTGGGGAAACAGAATTAGGACGCCAAGGTCTGCTCAATTCTTGTTCCTCGTCTGACGAAAAATCAGCATCTGAAACACCCTCCCCTCCAAGGGAGACCCCAAAGTAAGGGTCTGAATTTTTTGTGACAGTCGCTTATTTCTCCGGGGTTATCTTCCTCCTGGTAGGGCAAACGTTTAAGCGTGCGCGCACTCTTATGGAAGGTTTCAGTACGTTTATTAAAACCTTTCAGGTGCCCCGCGACACGCTTTGAGGCCTTTTTACCCCCTTATCTAACCCCACTATGGCCCGTTTGGGTTGAACAGGATCATTAAAAACCCACCGGTATGCTCTTCGCAAGCTTATTAACCTGTTCCCTAAGAGGTGCAAGCACATTGGAAATAGCCATGGAAATCGCGTGACTCACCTCTGGGGGAAGACGTTGGAGAGGCCACTCTTGTGCATTCTGAAAGGAAGCGCTTTCATGACCAATAGATTGGTCCATTATGAGGGGGTGAGAGCACCAAAGACAACTAAGAGTATAATAGAAAAGAATTTATAAAAAAAAATATACGTATATATGCTAAAAAAATGTCTTAACGAAAAATAACACCCAAAAGATAAAAAGGGCAGCCCCCTTGCTGGTGCTCAAATTATTATTATGACAAGAAAATATATAATATAGTAAAAATATATAAATTGGCCGCAAGGTGGGGAAATTTGTCTAAGAAATGTTCACCAACGGAGTCGAAGTGAGGGTTGGTTCAGGGAAGAGGAACGCGTGACAGGAATCCAAAGAATTTCCCGTCAGCGTTTCCCTGAAGCGCCCATGGTCGTCAGCTGAGACGCTCCGAAAGACCCGCCTCAGGAAACAGCTGACGCGCCTGACAGTTCTGTCGAACTGCGAGTAAATAAAAAAGAATAAGCGCTCGGGCCTAAAGCCTACCGCGCTTCAAGTGCAATGAAACCAAAAGATATAAAATACATACAAGATAAGGAAAAACGTTATTAAGATTGTACTTAACTGATGAGCAGTGAAGAAAGAGGAACAGGAAGGGACGTCATACCTACTTATATGCTGTACTGTGTTGTGATTGGACCATTACAGACTCTACATTATAAGAGTCATGGGACTTGAAGTCTTTGCGTATTTTTTACTTTTGTGTACGTTCTTTGAATCTGCTGTTGAAATAAAGTGAAGAAAGTTATGCATAATCCTCGCCTCCGGTCCTGACATAGCATTCAACTGTGTATAACTCACCTACCTCCCCTACCCTCCCCCCTCTCTTCGTCCCCCGATCTTGTAATCCTATATTTCCTTAAATATTCATACTGCTTCCTATCTTTAAACTACCTTCTATTTTATCATAAGCCTGCAACTGTAACTAATATAACTTCTTGAGCAACACTTAATTTCCTGGCTCATCCATGCATGCCATTGCCTACCCGCTCCCTATTAACCTGGACTGCCAGTTTGAACAACTATACCTTTCTGTACACCATGGCAACTTGCCATGCCCCTACCACCCAGAAAAAGGCTTCCAGACTTTTTCTGCCCCCCCCCCCCCATAGGCAATGTGTAGGAGCTGCTTCAAGGAGTCCCTAATCCTGGTACAGATCGAGCTCCATACCCATGAAGGACAGGTGTACTCCACCCCCCCTTAAAGAACTCATCGTCTCCAAAGCACAAATCTGTGTTTTCCAGCACAGTAACCGCTCTACTTGAACAAAACACCCTCATTTCCTTGTTAATTTTTCTCCTTGTCCTCTCAATTGCCCCTGGCTGCTGTACACCCTGCCAAATTCTCAGCGAAACAAAAGCCGACCAAATAATAAGACAAGACACCCAGCCCACTGTCCCTGAATCTCCCACAGGTCCTTTTTTATCATCTTAACCATCTGCAAATCTTTCTCTACCACTGAATCATTCTACCCTAGATGCAGCAAAAAAAAATGCCCGTGCAGTGACCCCTTCCCCTGCACCTATTTAGACAAGGTAACAAATCTCTCCAGTAGATTTCCCCCTTGTCCCTCCAATCGCACCCTAAATGCTTCAGGATCCAAACCCAGGCTTCACCTCTGGCTCCTTCTCCACACTTTTCTTTGTGCCCACTTGACAAATGAATGTTCCATCAACCAAATAGCTAGGCTGCTGAATTCCGGTCCCAGTACCGAACCTGGAAAACACACAAAAAATTCAGAAACTCCCCAGCGTACAACTTGCACACCTCGGCAGGCATAACTCTGGAAACAGCCTGACTTCCACCTGCCTACGTGCATAATGCCTTCCCCCTCCTACTCTGCTTGCCAACCTCCATAGCCATACCTATTTGAAACAAGTGGGTACCAAAAGCTGCTGCCTCCAACCTCTTCAATCCTTTGCGTAGAATGGACATTAACTGAAAGGCTATGACCGACCATCCCTCTGTCCAAAAACCCTACCGAGGGTTTGCCCTTGTCTACATGAGTTGCTAACTGTTCACGCAAATTCCTACCCCATCCTAATGGTATAAGGGTGGGGATGGATTCTCCCACAAGTGCACCAACTTACCATGTTGCCTTTGATCAGCCTTGAACCTCTGAAACCAAATCTGTACACCTTCTGGACTAATATGTGTTTCTTCCCAAATGAGCACCCTCTGTCCCCTGCCTCCCAGAAGCTTTGATACGCTGTACCCTCCAAAGAAAAATCTACAAATTATGGTCCCAAGAGGGTTGCTTCATCCCTGCTGTTTCATATTGCCGGGAAGGAGCCTATATTCTGTCCCAACAGGTCTAGCGAGATCAGTCGTCTTGCCTAGCCAGACCCACCCACCTCTCTAGCCCACCCTTCCAGCATCCTTTTGCCCAGTTACCCTGCCAAAGGTGCATACCACCACAGCATCTTGCCCATGAAGGCAATGCCTGCTAACTTGCTGGCAATTGTCACCCTTGACTGGCCTCTCTCTATAATCCCCAGGATAAATTGTACTTCATCTTCGACCCTCTCCCATTCAACCTGACACTCTTCTGTCCCATGCTGTAGGAATTCCTGCCACATCTGCACGTACGCCTCACGTATGGCCACTGCCAACGAGTTTACCACCAACTGAAGGAACCTCTGTCTCCTACATTCCATAGCTGCAGCGGGGGAAACATCACTTACAACCTGGCGAATGCAACGAGGTGCATTTACCACAAGCCTTTACCACGCATGTGGGTTTACCACGCATGGCTTTACCACAAATATACCTTTACCACACATGCCTTTACAACAAATTTCATTGTAAAGGCATGTATGGTAAAGGTGTATGCGTGGTAAAGGTTGTAAAGGTAAGTACAGGTAAGTATTAGGTGGGTTGAGTTTTTTATTTATTTATATATATATATATATATATATATATATATATATATATATATATATATATATATATATATATTTGTGTTTAAGGTGGGTAATGGCTATTGGTGATAAAGGCATTTTTAAGTTTTAGGGTGGGTATGGAATTTGGGGTGGTAAGGGCATTTTTAGGTTTTAGGGTGGGCATGGTTTTTTGGGTGGTAAGGGCATTTTTAGTTTTCAGTGTGGGTATGGGTTTTGAGGTGGTAAGATCATTTTTAGGTTTTATGGTGGGTATGGCTTTTTGGGTGGTACATCCCTGCAGCAGCATCTGAGTCCTGCAAGGTGCCGCATCCGTGGTCAGTCCATGCAATCTCTCCCACTGCAAACGAGACAAGGCATCTGGTATGCCATTCTCTACCTCCGGAATATGCCTCTCCCTGAATGCTATGTCATAACACAGGCACCCCAACACAAAAACTCTCACTAACTGCAACGCTTGAGGGTCCCTGTCCAACTGTCTGTTGTCTACCTGTACTACTTCCAAGTTGTTGACCCTGAAAAACACTTTCTTGTGCACCAGCTGTTTGCCCCACATATGCACAGCCACCACCAGAGGAGACAGCTCCAGAAAAGCAATACTCCTACCACCCCATTTCCACTTGAGGGGTCATTCCCCCATGCACCAGCTATCCTGACAATAGATTCCACACCTCCCCCCAACCTGCAGCGTCGGAAAAGATCTGAGCATCCCATTCCAATTCCTGCCAGGCCTGTAGTTGTATACCATTGAACTCCTCCCCCAAAAAAATGCCATATGCGCAAGTCCTTTCTCAGTCCCGCTGACAGGTGCTACTTTGGTGAGGCAGCCTCCTCCCTGACAGTGACAAGCCTAGGCCTCTACAGAAAGTGCGACCCGCCCGCGCTACCCTGCAAGCGACGTTAACATGGCTCAGCAGCACCTGTATCTCTTTGACAGTTACCTTGTGTCTTACCAACATGCTCTGCAGCAGCCCCACCATCACGTCCTTCTTATCCTGCGGTAAGCAAACCGCCATTGTGTGCAAGTTAATTTCCACACCCAAAAAAGTCAGCGAAGTGCTCGGGCCCACCATCTTCCTGAGAGCCAAGGGGACACCAAGTTTCCTCATAATCTCCTGAAATCTGTCCAACAAAAATTGCGCTGATTGGGGTGCGCTCACCAAGAAGAAGTCATCCAGGTAATGTGTCACCCCATTGTGTCCGTCCGCTTGGCAACAAAACGTTGCAAAAAGGTGCAAAAACATTAAAAAAGGGTGCACGATATGGAGCATCCCATTGGGAGTGCTTTGTCCACATACCAATGGCCTTGGAATTGCATACCTAGTAGCTCAAAATCATCAGGGTGTACCGGCAGCAAACAAAAAGCTGACTTTATTACTTTTTGCTATCAGCGCCCCCTGTCCGACTTGCTCCACCAGTGCCATAGTCACATCCACTGAGGTGTAAGACACAGACACTTGTTCCTCTGGGATAACGTCATTAACCAAATGTCGTTCAGGCCAAGAGAGGTGCTGGATGAGGTGAAATTGCCCATCTTCCCTTATGGGCACCACACCAATGGGTGATACCATCAGGTTCTGCATCAGCCAGTCCGTAAAAGGGCCTGCCATATGACTCTCTTTCACCTTCTTTGCAGGTTTATCCCACACCACCTGTTTGTGCGCCCCCCACTGATTTAAAATGTTCTGCCCAGCGCCGCTGCCTCAGCTTCCTGTAGCCCAGTCTGAAACCCCAAGTAAGCCCCTCCAAAACCAATTCAGCATCCACCCTACATTCGTACCTGTCCAACCAGAACGGGGCCTCTACAGATTAACTGGAATAGGAGGCTTTACCGCCAGTGCTGTGTGCACCCTTGCCCCGCCCCCCGAAACTTGGCTGCTAGTTGTTCTGTTGGCCCCCCTCCGTTTGGTTGTGACTGACCCTGAGGACATGCCCCCCCTGCTGTGTTCCTGTAGTAATTGACCAGGCCATGTCTGCCGATGCACCTGGAACGTTTGTGCCTGAACTAACAGTATTCCCTGGTGCAGAGTCCCCTATTGAAATCTCAGCATGTACCAATCTCGCTGGTTGGGGTCCCTTGTGCACCTGCCTGTCCTCTGCCTGATGACCACACCCCTCCTCGGGTGGGGTGGGCCTGAAAGGGCCGATAAAATATTGGAAGCCCGCTGGCCATGAAGACTGTTTTCCCAAATTTTGTGGGCTCCATGGAATGCTGCCACAGGTCAGAGTTGATCTTTCCCTTTTCATCTCCTGGCTCAGCGCCTTGCATGCTCTAAACTCCTTTTCATATTGTACCCATGCGTACCCGCCATAATTATCTGGGCTTTACTTATAATATTCATATATTTGAAAAGAGCCACTGACCTCTCCGGATACTTTTCGCAATATACGCTGGCAAATATGAGGAATGGCACCATCCAATTTTTGATCGTGACCGGCACACTTGGCCTCTTCGCCAATTCATATTCCTCCTCCTTCGACCCCTCCTTGAACCTCAACTCCGAATGCAGCAGTTTCATCATCTCTATGGACTCACCCTTCCAGATCTTTTCTTTGGTGTCTAGCATTAAATGCGCCCCCAAAGGCTTAGCCATTCCCATGTGCGATCATTTGTTCCGCTTCAGCTGTTTGCTCTCTAGAGGTTCTGACTTGGCATCCACGGCGGGCTCTTGGGGCCCGCTGCCCCCTAGCTTGCTATCTGGTATTGCTAACCCCCTGGCTGCCCCAGTCCCGGTCCCCTTAGCCTTGGCCGCCACCTCCTCCTCTGCCACTTTGTCCCTACCGTCCATCTGCACCCCCACAGGTCCTACATCTGTCTCACACAGGTATCTTTTACATATATACCTTTCCGCAGGGCCACCCACCGCTTCCTTGGCCTCTACTGCCACTGACACCATATTGTACCTGTGCCGCAAAGTACACTCACCGGGTGCCAAGGTTGGTCGCCGCTCTGGTGCCTACCGCCTCACCGTCTCTGCCTGTTGCCACTCGTCCCAGGATCTACCAGGCCTCTTTGACACCAGTAACAACTCATGGACAATCTGATGAGTTGCCCCCCACCCCGCCTGTCCCCCTTTTGCCACCACTGCTTTATCTCCCTTTGCTCCCCTTCATCCTCCCTGATTGCCCCCCTCCTTCATATTCTCCTCGTCATAGTCTAACAGGGACTGCTCAGCTTCCCTGTACCAATAGGAGGGCCCTACTTGTGAACCACATGCCTCTGATACTTTGCCAGGGGCATGCATGATCTCCTGTGGCCATTGTTGAAGACCATTCTTTAGCGCCCGAATGTGGCCTCTCCGCGGACGTGGCTCTGGTGGGTGCAGTGTCCTGACCATCTTGCGGCGAGGATTCCATGAAGCGCTCACTTTCCGTGTGCGCTATCCAGTCTGATGACACCCGACTGGCCATCTTGGGCCCCGCCTTCTCTTCTTACTGAGGGCACCGAGCCATCCCAAGCTCTCCCGGGTCTGCCACATCCCACAAAAACTCTTCCTGCGAACGATAACACAGATCTGGAGTGCTGTGGCACCCCCTCTGATTCTAAGTCTCAAGTGGCATTCTGTCCTTCGCCACCCTCCAAATCGGTGATCCTGCCCCCACGCCCGCGCTCCCCCCAACACCGTCCTTCCCAGTGCTGTGCAACCCCTCCACTAGGCTCTGCTTGCCATATACCTTATTAGCAGGGATTACCGCCTATGTGCAGCTCGCTCCCCCCTCCCGTTGTGACTTCTCCCTCTGTTGCTCGTGTCATCCAGACCCTTCCCCACCATCGTCACTCCATTCCAAAAGCACTGGCTACCAGAGCGGATGCTGGTTCTAAAGGCTCCCTAGTCCTCCTCTCCCATGTCCCCTGCCCTCCCCCTCCCTCTCCATCTCCATAACCCCCACTGCATCCTTCGACATCCCATGCCGCTCCTCTACCTTGCTGGTCTCTGCCCTCCTGTGCCCCCCCCCCCCACCCAAAATTCCATGGGGAGTGGACCTATGCCCTCCTTGATGCACTTCTTCCCCGCCCCCATATTGCCTCATTCCCCCCCCCAATCACCCAGTCCCTCTTCCTGTGTGCCTGCTATTTTCTTCATGGGCCTGACCCCTTCCCTGCCTCCCAGTCCACCGTGGCTTTCAAAACAGGCTTCCCTGACCCCTCCCCTACCTCTGCCCTTCCCTGCTGCATAGCGCGTGTTGCTGGAGTCCTCGCCTCTCCCCAAAACCCCCCTTCCATCCCACGCGGCTCGCCTCCGTTCGGAGCCTGGAAGCACTTACCCGCCACTTCGCTGAGCGCACGTGCGCTCCCCACCTCTCGTGGCCCGACATTGTGGGACTGTACTTTACAAATTTTCACTGCCACTGCCTCCCCGTGAAGTCGATGACAGCGATCACCTTCCCCGTGGCCTGCCCCACCCACTGATGGGTGCTCTTCCTCCTCACGTGCAGCCCCTCTCACCTCCCTCCGAGCTCCTCTGAGGGGGCGGCCAGCACAGCCGCCGCCATGCCCTCCGACCCTCGTCACAAGGGCCAACCACCTACCAGGGCTCTTTCGTTGAACAGGTCAAGCCTGCCCACCTCCGACAACAGATGGTTTTCTTGGCATTTGACATCTCGCCTGTTAAGTGCTAATGATATCTTCACCGTTACGCACAGATGAGATACCTCGCTAAAATAGTAGTAGGACCACAGATACATGCAGAAAATACCCTCAACCTTCTGCGTGAAAGTCTAAGACCTAAACCGTTACACCACATGGGACTGCTAAGAAAAAGGACCTAAGCTATCCCCCAGCCGCCGTGTCACCACAAAATGATCACCTCGGGGACAAAATGTCAGGTTAAATACCCGGGCTACAACATAGCTCAAAATAACCCAAATTAAGCCTGTGACAGTTGAGGACTGCACACCTTACCACTAACCTCCCAGGAGGGGAGACCTCCCAGTGGTCGACTACCCCCCCCCCCACCTCCCCTAAGGCCCAATTGTCAGGGAACATTGGCCTCTATTCTACTTCTATCCTGCTTAATCAAACACAGAAGTTGGCAATTCATTTAAATTAATTGTGCATCTATTCCTAAACATCTATGAACAAATGATTAGGTTTAATATAGAGTATAGATTGAGCCCAGTGAGCAAAGGAGATGGTTCCAGCTCAAGTGATAGAAATATAAGGCACAAATCGAGTGATTCGTGGTAAGTTGCAGTTGGTAAGTTAGGACATGCTCTATGTTATGTTGCAGAAACTATTTAAGTTCAGTCCCGACTCAGGAACTATATGCAGAAAACGTAAAAAACAGATTGTTAATTCCACTCCACCTGTTGCTCAAGTAGAATAAGAACACGTGTAGCGTCTCTGAAGTAGAGGAAGCAGTAACAACGCTCCTGAGTGAAAGCACAGAGAAGGCAAATATTTCATCATCATTTTATTTATATACACTTCATTTTCAGGTATCAACCACTTTCTGACGATTAACAGATCTCACTGATCCCCAAGAAAAAAGTATGTCTTGAGTACCTTCTTAAAGGAACTGGTCCTTGAGGTGCAGCTGTTCTGATAAAGCTATTCACGGGACAATCACAGGCCTAGTCTCTGGGATGGGGAATTCCCTACCCCCTGTCCTCACAAACCTATTGTAGGGGGATCATGGTTTGTTTTCTACTACACCTAATTTCTCTGCTTGACTGTTGAGTGTTATAGAATCCTTAAATTATTTAGTCACTTTTTAGAGAAGGCAATGCTAATTAGTATAACAACTTCACATTTTACCCTTTCAAGTACTGGGAGCAATGACTAGTTTCCCAAGCAGAGGATCGGGCTGTGTGTCAGAATTTAAAATAACAAATATTGTCTGAAACCAGGTCCTCCTCTCAAGGCAGCCCCATGGCCCAGCCTCATTGCTTTTTCTCAATGAGTCACCTGGGGAGCCTCACTTATTTCAATGTAATTGTTGAGCTTTCATGAATAGCACAAATGCCCTGGGTTACTTGAACAGCAAGGAAACCTGTGACCCCCTGCTATTCACTTATGCATGATAACAGCCACTATCGCGATTGACATTGCACCATGCTTAACCTTCAGCGTACATTAAAAAAAAAAAAAGGCTGCCAGTGTCACCTGTTTTGTTTTTCCTGTTGTGAAAAGACTTTAGCCAGGCTTCTCTGACATTGAACAGAAGTGGTGGCTCTCTTGTGGAAAGAATGGCAACTTTCTGCTGTTGTCCTGCTTACTGCCAATATCCCTGATCTGCTAATATTATCAAAAGAAACACAGAGAACACACTTTGGATCCCCCAGTGACTGTTCATTTATTCACTCCCATGACATTCTCTTTGGCTATATAAGGGACTAGAAATGGATCATGGCACTGCCTTAATAGGTCCTAAACTGATAAGATAATTCAGTGGGCTAATTGCAGTTGCTACTGAGATGTTCCTACAGTCTGTGGCTTCACAAGTTTTCTTGCTACTCAGCCTTTTATTTCCAACCCAAAAGTGGGGAAGTAAACACTGAAAATAACTTTTATTTAACGATAAAAGAAATCTGAGCTGTCAGGTGTCCCTGAACTCGATAAACACAATTATTTGTGCTTCACTTAATAGTGATGTTTTGGGACATTTTGAAAGGCAAAGTGCATACCTCATTTACATCTCTAAATGTTATTAGCTGTTGAGTAACTAGCAGCTCTGTCAGCGTTTCATCAGAGGATTTGAAAAACACAGGGCCACAGTTTTTACAGCTGTGATGCTGAAGGGTTGAGAGCAGGATCAAATATTCTAGAATCTGATCAAAAGGAAAAGGTGAAGGGGCACAGAGATGAGACGGGTGGAGGTGTTATTAGAGGAGAGCTGGAAGATAGAAAAAGTGAGAGTAAGGGAAAAGTTGTATATAAGACAAAAGAATGGCAAGGAAAGAGTTGAGTGAAATAAAAGGAAAAGCGTGAGTAGAAGGCAAAATAAATATCATGACAGAGAAGAGTGCCTAATTTGTGCTGGTGTTTGCCAGTGCTCAGGATTGGCACTTATTTATGTAGCCCACTGCATGGTGGCGCTTTGTCTTTTTTTAAAAGAGCACAGGAGCCGACTGTTTATCAATCTGATGTCTGTCTGTAATAATAATACTGTTGTGCACAGGCCATTCTTATACCTTTAGGTGACCTGGTAAAGCCCAAATTGTCACATTTGTAGGAGTGTTATGGTAAGTGGGTGACATTACGTTTTGATATTTGGCAGCTTTGGAAGGGCCTGTATGTGGTGCAAGCTGCAATGGCTTCTTGAAGAATATTTTAGGATATGGCACTTATCTTTTGATAAATTAAGCACTAACAGGTTTGGTTAGAGAAGAGAAGGCCATAAAGATGTTGTGAGAGGTGGTTGAAGGAGGTGTCTGGTGAAGTAGGGTAATGGAGTGGGGCAAGGCGGAGTAGGAGAATGATAGACAAAGTGTTTGGCAATGGGGAATCATTTACTGAGAGGGGAGTAATGCGAGGTGAGAAGAGGGAGAGCAGTAGGGAAGAGTGAAGGCAAAGGATGACTGTGTTGAAGGATGAGTATGATGAGAAATAAATGTGGTCATAAAGAAGGGTGATGAGTAAATGATCATGGAGAGGGATGGAGAAAAAAAGAGAGGATAGTAAGACAAGGAGAGACAAGTGGAAAAGAGGAAGAAAACCTGAAAGAAGCAGCAACCTCCAGGCCACAATTTAGGAGAAACAGTTCAGATTTGGGGCAGTCACATTAGCTGTAATTTCCTCCTAGTTCCCCTTAATATACATTCCGCTCAAGAAACTGATAACCAAATGTAGAAAATAGCCACTCAATGAGAAGTCCAGTCCTCATCCTCAGAAGCTGTACTCAGTGGGTAGCTAAGGGTAGAAACAGGCACACATTTGATGTTTGGTTGGTTCTCCTCAGGTTGCAAACTTTGTCTAGTTCTCCATTTGTTATCAGACTTTTGGGGAGTAAATGTTCAGCAGTAGCCACTATTCACAACTTTACAATTTGCACTTTTCTTTACTATCTCTTTGAAATGCAAATAATGGCCAGATCTTTGTAGAATTTGGGCATGCTCATGAGAATGACTGATATAATACATGCCACACTGCTGCTACAATTCACATGTTGAAAGCTACCAGTGAAAAACACATCCAGGGAAGCAGGAGTGTAAGGTCTGATTTTGCACATCTGCACACCAACACAAGTACAGTCACACACTCTTGTACAGTAGCAGATCAAGCTCCCTTCCTTCCAATTTTTACCTCATATGCAGCAATAGTGAAGGTGATGCTGACAGAAGACAGTGACATGGAGGGAGAGGGCTGTGAGGTGGAGAGAGATGAAAAGGTGAAGCAAGATAAGGAGAGGCTGATGGGTAGGAGTTAGGGGTACAGAGAGGTTTGTGAGACAGAGGGAGAATGTTGAGGAAGAGAGGGAAGATGGTGGGTTAAAAAGGTAGAGGAGGATGTGGCAGAGATTGGGAAGCGGAGAGGCCAAGCGAGAAAGGTAAGCTGGAGAGAGAATGGTGAGGTGGAGACAGAAGGGTGAGGTGGAGAAAGAGGAGGTTGATGTGCAGTAAGAAGATGGAGAGGTGAAGTGAAATTGAAAGGTGAGGTGGAAAGAGAAGGGTGAGGTGAAGAGAGTGAGGAGGGAGGGTAAGGCTGACAGAAAGGAGGGCATGGCAAGAAGAAAGGAGAATAAGGTGGGTAGAAAGGGTGAGGCAGAGAAAGAGGAGGGTGAGGTGGAGAGAGAAGAGGAGGTGATGGAAGGAAATCGAGGTGGGCTAGAGAGCATGGAGTGCGTGGCAAAGAGGGCAGAAGATCACAAAGATACAAATCCTCAGAAACTCAGAATAAAACTAGTTGGCACAACCAGTAGGGTAGGTGCAGTATGCTCCTCACCCCCCAACAAAACTACCCTGCATGTCCACAGCCAGCAATCAAATACCTATAAAATGCTAGGAATCCTATTCATCTTCCTAACCCACCCATGCCTCTTCATAGCTCTCCTAGATCCGGAATCCTGGAACTTTGCCTGGTCTGAAATAAACATAATGGCCTAAATATCATTTACAAATATGTTGTCTGATTAGGTGAGATTTTATATTATTAACTCCAATTGGGTGATAGTTTTTTAAGTGATATTTACGACACAATGTTCATGTCGGACATTAATCTCACTACTATCTTCCAACACCACACCAAAGAGGCATGTTCTCTCCTTGTGGATGTTCACCTCTGCTGTAACTGTTGGATTGTGGATGACTTGCAGCTTGTGTGTGCTTTTTGGATATACCAACTTTGAGGGCATTGCAGTAATCTTGCTAGTCTTTCCTATGCTAGAGACCTCTGGGACTGGTCAAGCTTGCTTGAGCTGGCACAGGTTGCTGTACGGAGAGACCACCAAAGTACTGAACTAACCTTCCAGTGCGTTTTTTAAATTTTTTTGTTAGCTAGGATAGCAATCTCATCAGTCTGAGTTCTGCTCTAGATTTCCTGGGCTTTTCTTCACTACACAATTAGACCATGTTAGTGGAAACTATTTTTTTGCTCATGCTAAACTAGTTCTTGAGCATCCACTGTTGGTTACAGAGGTATGTCTGTTTAATCATATCCTCAGCTTTCTTCAAGTTGCCTGTTAGTGGTAAAGCAGTTTGCGCGTTTTACACATAATTGTAGAACAATTGCTTTAATTCACATAACAGTGATATAATGACAGAATGCATATGTTGGAAAGCAGGGGTGACAGACAAGAGCATTGGAGAACAGCACCCGTGATTGGCTTTGCTTTGACATAGGCTCTTCTCTTCACATTTGGCACGTCTTTAGAAAAAAGGAAAATGCCTGCCTGCTAGCTCCAGTAATCCACCACATTTTACATTCTGTGCAGCAATATTCAGTGATCTACTCACCAATGTTTCTTCACTGTGGTCTGTGGACCCCTGAGATTCCACAGTACCTATTCAGGGGCCCTTGACTACTTACAAAATTAAATCATAGAAAATTAATAAAGTAAATATACATAAAAAGCAAAATGTAAAATACAAAAAATATTAAATGTTCTCTACATGTAAAGGATTTTGAAATTGAAGGTTACAAATTAAGTTGGGGTCAGCATGTTTTGTAGAAGCAGTGCAAGTACAGTAAACAGTATCCAGTATGGACAGTTGGAGGCCCCAATTTAAGTGCTAATCATTGACAAAAACAGAGCTTGCACTAAACACAAAAAAAGACAATGTGATATGTAAGAGTCTACCATACTGAAATAAAACCATATTTTAAAAAGCTCCGACCTTCCCGTTAAAATTGTGATTTTTGTTTGTGAATTAAATATGTCATAATTGTATATTTGTTCAATCTGTACTTGTTTCTGTATTGTGTATTGTTTCGCGGTTCATATCGTAGAAACTGCTTAAGCTGGAGTCTCCGCTTTTTTTATAGTTATTCAGTGGTGGTAACCAGAAGTCAAAAGGTTATGAACCGCTAGTCTAGACAATGAAAATCCGCAGATAGCGCTATCCATGAACTTAAGAACAGTCCTCTAAGTATCTACAAGGTCTTTCTCTGTTCCTCTCTTTTGTATACATCTAGATAGTGACTCTTCTAGCTTGTGGTGAAGCTTTAAATACGCTTGCAGTTGCATGAGCAGAGGTGCTCCTACAGACTCCAGCTCCATTACACTGGACTTTGTAAGTGCGGGGAACCATTTCACCTGTGTACTGGACACAGGTCACTACCTATGTCCGGCTACATAATGGTAACTCTGAACCTGGGTATGTTTGGTATCAAACATGTCGGAATCATACCCCAATTCTGTTGCAACTATTGGTTGTATGATTCCATGTACTCTGGGGGCTACTTAGAGGACCCCTGCCTTTGCTCCTACCAGTGTTTTGGGGTTTTTGGGCAGCCCTCAGACAGGTTTCTTCCCTCCTGATACTTGACCAGCTCAGGAAGAGGAAAGCAGAACAAAGGATTTCATGTGGGATATGGAGGTAACACCCTGTCCCTTGGAAATAGTTGTTACATGGCTTGGCAGGGGTAGCCTCCCCAAGCAACTGGTATGCTTTGAAAGGCACATTTGATGCTCTCCTTGCATAAACCAGTTTGTACCAGTCCAGGGATTCCTGGCCCTGCCCAGCCACGAAACTGGACCAAGGAAAGGGGAGTGACCACACCCCTGTCCATCACCACCATAGGGGTGGTGCCCAGAGCTCCTCTAGGTGGCCACTCGATTCTGCCATCTTGAATCCAAGGTGGGCAGAGGCCTCTGGGAGCATCTGAGTGGCCAGGTCAGGTAGGTGACATCACAGCCCCCTCCTGATAGGTGGTCATCCTGCTAGGTGACCAATCCCCCTTCCTGAGTTATTTAGGGTCTCTCTCTTGGGTGGGTCCTTAGATTGGAAGTGCAAGATTCCAGCAGGATTCCTCTGCATCGTTTACTTCATCTTCTGACCACTGGGACTGAAACTGGACCCTCCAGGAACTGGCAATCTGCAATTCCAACAACGACTCAGCTCCACAACATTGTTTCTTCGGCTCCTTCCAGCAACATTTTCCCATCTGTGCATCCTCCGAAGGCGACGAAT
This sequence comes from Pleurodeles waltl, assembly GCF_031143425.1. Taxonomy (NCBI): domain Eukaryota; kingdom Metazoa; phylum Chordata; class Amphibia; order Caudata; family Salamandridae; genus Pleurodeles; species Pleurodeles waltl. The sequence continues at coordinate 998,286,090 of NC_090440.1, read as the reverse complement.
CTTCGGCCTGCACAATTAGTAAGAAGGAATCGCCCTTGGAGTGAAGGGGTCACTCCCCTGCATCCGCAAGCACCAACTGCAACGACAACCGGCTGCGTGGATCCTCTCTCCTCTGGAACTGTGTAGATCCTGCATCACAGGTGGTGGTCTGGTTTGGTCCCCTTGGTCCTCTCTACCAGCTGTCGAACTAGGGAGACGGTAAGCCCTTGTCTGTCCTTGCAGGACAGTACCCCTGTGCACCACGACTCCTGCAGTTACCAAGGATTGTTTGCTCCTCCTCCAAGGGATCTTCAGGCTCCGTGTAGCCCCGGACCCCAGCAATTCTTCCTGTAAAGCACAGTCTCCTGCCTGCTGTTCCAGCGACGTGGGACATTCCTCGAGGTATGCTGAGTGGACCTCACTACGACTCCTGTGCCTGCTGCCAGTGGGTTGCCTGTGGGGGCTGCCTCCTCGTCTTGTGAATCTTTCAGCTGCTAAGGGTCACCTCAGACTCCCCTCCTTGGGTCGAGTCCCCTGGAACTTGCTTGTCCTCTTAAAACGGTCCTTTCCATCTCTTGCATATGCCAAGGCCTGTTGGTGGTTTTCCAGCACCACTGACCAACTGCCAACAGGGGATACATCATTTGCATCACTTCTAAGACTTCTCTTCTGCTCCTGTACTGCACGGCTGACCTTCTTCGTCTACCGTCGACCTGGTCCTGCTTCCACAGAAGGGTGGGTTGTAGCCCCTGCCATCACCAGTCACTCCAATGCGAACGGGACTTGGTCCCCTTCGTTTGCAGGTCCTCTTCTGTGAAGATCTACCTTCGGGTTCTTCCAGGCTTGGTTGGGTCTTGCTTACTCCTTTTCCAAAGTCCTCCTGTTGGGTTTGGGGAAAACAGGTCTTACCTCTGCTCTCCTGGTTGCTGGGGGTCACCCTGGTACTCACCTCTTGGGGTTCCTAGTTCCTCCAGCTCCCTTCTACTGATCCCACATCCTTTGGTGGGGGACTGCCTTTCATATCCCACTTTTTTAGTATGTGGTTTGGCCCTCCCCTAGGGCTCTCACTATTAGCTATTAACTTTTACCAATGCTTATTGCTTTATATGCTATTTACTGATTGCTAAAGTGTATATAATACTGTGTTTACTTACCTCCAGTTGGGGGTTGCCTATTCAGTATTCTAGTATTTGTGTTACTATAATAAAGTACCTTTATTTTTGTAACACTGTGTGGTTCTTTCATGTGTGGGAGTGCTTTATGACTGTAGTGGTATTGCATAAGCTTTGCATGTCTCCTACATAAGTCTTGGCTGCTCATCCATAGCTACTTCTAGAGGGACCTGGCTTTCTAGACACTGCCTACACTTCATTAATAGGTGATACCTGGACCTGGTATAAGGTGCCAACACCTTAGGTGTTCCACCACACACCAGACCTTCTTCCTACAAGCTTCTTCCTATGTCTCAACTCAATGGTGAGGTGAATATGGAGGAATATTTGGAGGGGGTTAATCCCCAGCCTTCCTTGTGTGGTGAGAGATGTTCTCAAAAGGCCGTTTGAAAAAGTGGGTGGGGTTGATGATTAAGTTGGTAAAGGCCTTGGGACTGATCTGTTGATCTCAGTTCTTTGTAAAATGGTTGGATTGAACCTGGTCGGGTTCTTGACATGTGAGACAGAGGAAGCAACTAAACATATGGAAAACATTACATATCCAGTCCTCCCCAGGCTTCATAAACAACAACATCTCCACTCGTCAGAGCGAGCTCTCCCTAACATTGGTGTCAAACTATATTCACAAAAGGCCTAAAACTCCCCTGTTTATTAAGAAATCTGCATTGACAAATTCATATAAACACTATGCAAACTGCTAAAAATCTAATTACAACATAAATACAAAAATATATTGTTTATTTTAGGATTAAAAATGTTGAAGTTACACATGTATTAAAAATACACATTTCTCACAACAATGGAACTTACATACAAAACCACCCATCTATTTTTTATTTAATGACTCTTGATACTGAATTGAACAGTGGGTCATCAGCCATGCTGATTGAACCCCACAAAGTATCAAGGATGGTCCACTGGCATATATAGAAAAGCACCACCCTTTTTTGGCTATCAATAATAAAGAAAAACAAATGAGCCTTGATCTGAGGTGCAGGAAACTAGTTTTGGATAGCTCTTGTTCTGTTCTTAGTAATAAGATGTCTTTGACTGAGAAGGTCTGAGACTATCCTTTGATGAGAACTTGATTGATTTGTAATAGGCGGACAGAAGAAAAGAAAACCAATCCAGCATAGTATGTGAGAGAGTGAAAAAGATCACATTTTGCCTTTCTGAGTTAACATCATACTAGGCAGCTCAATGTCCCTTTCTTTTATGGAGTGTTATTGTAAAGTCACATGTTTTAAAGTTTCATGATGTCTTTATAATATCAACCAGATAGGAACTTTGTGTGGGAGATTTCCAACTCTGTGTTCTGTAAAAGGTGGTTGTCATTACTCTATCCTGCTGAAACCTGTCAATGAACATTGTAAACTCTTTACTTGTCTCCCATTATGGTATTGGAATAAGGATTGGTGACCTAGTCATCATTGATTTGTGAACGATGAGAAAGAATCATAAAACTAAAAAGATAGGTAGGTTTTATATGTAATCTTCTGTTTATGAATTTTTCTATTTTTAATAGTTGTGTAATTTTCTTAATATTTTATAATCTTAACATAGACAATATTTTTTGTGTGTCTGTTGTAATTTGATTTGTTTCACTGTTTTCACAGCGTTTTATATGAATTCATCAGGGCAGATTTCTTAATATCCAGGGAAGTTAAAGTTGTTTTGCCTTGTCCTCTTGGTGTACAGGGTTAACTCTCAATTTTTCTAGAGCCAAACTATATTCTTCTGTCTTGGTGGATGGACTACAGGGGAGTATTCCCCAACAGATTTGGGGCAAGGAAAGCAGGCTTCATTGGAGTCCAACCGGCTGATTATCATCGTTAAGGTCCTATTGATGCAAAGGTTCGCTTTACGTTGACAGACATTTTGACTGTGTAAAGTGGATTTTTCTGATAAAGGTCCTCTGGGGAGCCGAACAGTGGTGATTCTTGATATTTATTCAACACCTACTGCTACAGTGAGTTTCAATGATTTTGTGCATAGTGATATTTAAAATAAATTCAAAGTGGTGCTGGGAAGGAGTGACCACTGAAACTGATGTGTTTCACCATGCTGGTTAAGCCGCTTGCACACCAGAATAGGGATTGTGCAGGCAATAAGTGAAACCATACTGAAATGAAGAGTTTAAGATGTACTTGTTTGCTCACAACATTTTGATCACAATAGGACATGTACTGGAGTGACTGAAGACTTTCACAGAGGTCTACAGTTTCTTATGGAATCTTGATAGGTGGGAAATGGTAAGACTGATACTGGTTAAGGGTGCTGTTAGCACTGAGTAGTTCAAACATCTAGATACAGGTTACAGCAGATTCCTACTTGCTTTATTTAACAAAATACAAGCTCATAGTTGGAGATATGAAAGATGCGCAGTCCAGGCTACTTTTCGACATCTTTTAGATAGGCCATATTTTGTAATTCATGATTAATATGACTCACCTTTAACTTTTTCAGGTATTTATTTCAGTGTTCCATTCGGACTTCCTCAAAAATGTAATTAAAGTGAATGGTTTTTTGGGATAGCACCCTCTGAGACTGGCCAAATCACTGCTGATGTTATCAGAGTAGGAGTAGGGGCTTGTATGTACTGGGAATTATGAAATCGTCCATTTTAATGAACCACTGATAATGTCAACATGTTTGCCCAATATTTTTAATAACGTTCTTAATTCAAAAATTCTGATTTGTTGTTATAATGGGAGCAATTCAATAATAATTTGCTCTTCTTTATCTTAAAAAGTATTATGTTTTTTTCTTTTCTACCAACTTTTCACGTCTCAGTAAAAATACAGCATACTTCTCGCGAATCATTTCGGTTTGCAAGAGCAGATAATAAGCAGCCCCACACAATATTTTTCAGCAATGTCTGTTCAGTCTTATGATTAGTCTCTAAACATTTCATAAGTCACAGTAAATCATTATTTTGTTATAGTATCCAAATCCTTTTGCATCTATCCATAGCATCTACTATTCCCCGGTCTGCCTTCTGTCTATACTATGTTAATTTGAGATTCTTTTTGACGATTTTCCTTATCTGTCTTAAACACCAGTACATTCTTCTCAACATTACGGTCTTTTTTTAAGCATTCAGTACCTTCATGGACCCTCCTTGACTTTCTGTTCACCTTCCTGAAGAATTACATCGCTACTGTTATCAAAGCTGGTTGTTTAGAACACTTTGGGGGCATCGTTAATTTATCCTCGTGTATCTAACCATCATATTGATTTTTTTAATGTTATGTAGTTTGTGTCTGCTAGGTAACATCCAATGGAAAGTACCATAAATCTGCACATGTTGGAGTTCTTAATGTTTGACTTATGCTTTTCTTGAATAAAGAATGGATGTTATTGAGGATGGTATCTTGGGGACTTGGGAGTACAGATATGTAATTTCCAGAATCAAAACGTCTCCCTTCAATGAAGGAAAAACAGCTATAAACTCCACCATTCAGGGCTTGAATAACTCTTGTGCAGGGGCTGGTTTGACTCGTATTCAAGAGTCATGATGTCTGTTTCTCAGTTTCAGTCCAACTTATGAAAAGAACTTGATTCCTCCAGTCGACTGAAGAGCAACTTAGAGTAAGTCACCATCTGATTGAGAAGGACTAAATTTCTTTTGAATGTCCAAGTTCCTAGTTCCAGAGATGGTTGCTTGCAGGTCCTTTAGAGTGCTGCACCCTTAAGTGGGGATACTTGCTGATGCAGAGTCAGGGCCAAGGAGTGGAGGTGGGTCAGCAAACTCAGAGGATGGTGGGTGCCGGCTTTGTGACCTTAGAGGGGCTGAGGCCTACCAAGGCCTAGCGGACAGGACTTCACCCCTATGGGGTCTGTTCAGGACTTCCTGTCAAGGGCTACAAGGTGTGGGTAAGTGTGAGGGTGTTACCCTCTCCTCCTGACAAACTGTGACATTGTACTGATCTGTATATCTCGGCCCTCCCACGCCTTCCTGGCAAAAGGACTCATAGTCTTAGAAGACATATCACAGCTCTTCTTGTTGGGCAAACCCAAAATACACAAATTCCAGGGATGGTCATAAGCAAAGCAGGATCAGTTGCTGTAATGTGGAGGGCGCACTCTGCGAATACACTGGCAGTGACATAGACCAAGCACCACTACATGGCAAACTGGACACTATTGTGGCAATGATCAGTGATACAAGGGAATCCCTTGAGTCAATAATAAACATGGCTGAACACTCCTACGGCCACAGTGAAGGTCTGTAGGAGGCTGACCTGGTTTATAGTAGGTACCAAAGGTACTTACACCTTATACCAGGTACAGTTATCCCTTATTAGTGAAATGTAGGCAGTGTTCTAGCAGCTTAGGCTGTCTGGGGGTAGGTTCAGCAGAGCAGCCAAGGCTGAACTAGGAGACATGCAAAACACCTGCAATACCACTATAGTTACACAGTACTTATACACAATAAAAGCCAATACTCAGTGTTACCAAAAACATAAAGGTACTTTATTTTAGTGACACAAGGCCGAAAATATCTTGGCGGCAATAGTCTTTCTGTAGGTAAGTATTATACACAATATATACACTAGTAACCAAAATCAGGTAAGTAAACAGTCATAGAATAGTGCAAACAGTAGAAAATACAATAGATTGCAAAGTGCTAGGGCAACACAAACCATATACTAAATTAGTAGAATGTGAATGTCGAATTCCCCCCTAGCCAAGTGTAGTTTGTAGAGGCGTGATGGGAGTGTAGGAAAACACCAAAGGTAAGTAAAGTACCCCACCCCAGAGCCCAGGAATGCAGGAGTAAAGTGCAGCCAGTTTCCTCAGGACACACTACAAGTCGTGATGAAGGATTATGCAAGAACTAAGCAAGACTGCAAGCAACAACCGATGGATTCCTGGACCTGGAGACCTGTGAAGAGAGGAGATCAAGTCCAGAAGCCGAAAAAGAGTCCAGGAAGGACAGAAGCCCCTGCCAACCTACAAGAAGGTGCCAAAAGTGGATTCTCTGGTTAAAACAAAAGTACAGAAATGCACCAAAGAAGATAGCTGCAGGTTCCTGCTTGGTGCAAGAGATGTCCCACGTCGAGTTGTTGGAGGCAGACTGTTTGCGTCGCTGGATTCCACCAACAAGCCTTGGTACAAACAAGTATGCGGTTTGCGTCAAAGAGGAGCTGCCTGGACCCAGGAGGGACCTGGGGTCTCAACTCGGACTGAGGAGACAGAGGGGGCCCTCAGCACTTCAGAGAGCCCTCAGAAAACCAGAAAGCGCCCACTGGAGTCCCAGAACACGGGGTTTAGAGGCGACACAAAGTGCAATTGTCTCAGCACTACACTGGAGGGTGCCACGCCGCCGGAGAACAACTCTGGGAGCTATGCGTTGCAGGATGGAGTGCTGGGGACCTGGGCTATGCTGTGCATGAAGAACTTTTGGAAGAAGTGCACAGAAGCCCAAGGAGCTGCAGAAGATGCAGTGCACAGGAGGGGTACTGTTGCAGCACAGGGAGGCAAGCTCTTACCTCCACCAAATTTGGACAGCTGGATTTTTGGACAGTCTTTGTCACTTCGGTCCACCACCTGTGTTCCAGGGATCATGCTCGTCGACAGGAGAGGAGTCCCAGAGTACCGGTTGTCATCGCAGGAGGGTGCCTGCTGAACCAGGGAAGTGACTCCTTCACTCCATGGGAGATTCCTTTGGTTTTTCTGGTGCAGGGTGAAGACGGGCAGTCCTCAGAGTGTGCACACCTGTGAAACTGCTGCAAATGCTGGCTGGAGCTGAAGTTGCAGGTCACAGGAGTCGTCCTGGATACTTTGTTGCAGTTACAGCGGTTCCTGGAGCCGTCTGCGGTTGATCTGACTGTCAGAAGCTGAAGCAGAGGATGCAGAGGAGTCCTGGAGGAATCTTGCAAACCAAATTTGAGGAAACACGCAGAATAGAGACCCTAAATAGCCCCAGAGGGGGACTGGCTACCTACCCAGATATGAACCTATCAGGAGGGTCTCTGACGTCACCTGCTGGCACTGGCCACTCCGATGTCTCCAGAGGGACCCACACTTTGGTATCCAAGATGGCTAACACCAGGGACACTGTGGAGGTGCTCTGGGCACCACCCCTTGGGTGGTGATGGGTAGGGGAGTGGTCACTACCCTTTCCTTTGTCCAGTTTTGCCCCAAAGTGGGAACTGGGGGTCCCTGAACCGGTGTAGACTGGATTATGGCAAGAGGGCACCCTTTTGTGCCCTTCAAAAAATTTCCAGAGGCTCTGGGAGAATACCGCCCCATGCCTGCAACACCTATTTCCAATGGGAGAGGGTGTAACACCCCTCTCCTAAAGGAAATGCATTGTTCTGCCTTCCTAGGATTGAGCTGCTCAGTCCCCAGGAGGGCAGAAACCTGTCTGTGAGGTGCCATCAGCTGGGGCTGCAGTGGGAACCTCAGAAAGCTGGTTTGGCAGGATTGGGGGTCCATGTTGGAGCCCCCAGGGTGCATGAGATTGCTGCCCCAGTTCCAGATTTCTATTGACATATATGTAGTGCACGGTTATAATGCTGTCCCCGCACTCACAAAGACTGGGGAATTGGCCCTGGAGAACACGGGGGCACCTTTGCTAGCGCAGGGGTGCCCTCACACACAGTAACTTTGCACCTAGCCTTCAGTAAATGAAGATTAGCCATATAGATGACTTTTAAGTTACTTAGTGCAGCGAAAAATGGCTGTGACATAGTGTGTGCACTATTTCACTCACACTGCAGAGGCAGTCCTGAAGAAAGGTTTGTATGAGCTCTTTATGGGTGCCAAAAGAAATGCTGCAACCTATAAGAATATCCTGGATCCCCAATGCCCTGGGTACCTAGGTACCATGTACTAGGGACTTACAAGGGGGTCCAGTGTGCCAATCAGAATTGGAATATGGAGTCACTAAACTGTAGTGACAAATCTGGTAAGTAGAGAGAGCCTAAGCACTGGAGTTCTGGTAAGTAGAACTTCAGTGACACAGTCAAGCATACTGATAACACTTATAGGCCACAAACTATAAGCACTGGGGGCCTGGCTTTCAGGATCCTAGCGAGACAAACATGCAAAAAATGGGGGTTAGCATGCTAGAAAGAGGGGGGGGGGGGCGGGGGAATGACCTGTGGCCCCCAGAGGCAGTGAGCGGTGCCGCGGTCCAGAGGACGTCCAGTGGAGACCGGGGAGCATGCAGCACCACGCGCCGCGGGTGGGCGAGCAGCGGCCGGCCTTGGCCTCCGCCCGGGGCCGGCGAGCGTTTCGGGTGGCAGACTGAGCCACGTGATGGGCCCTGCTCCGTCGGCTCCCTTAGACGCGGGGCTGCGTGGGCGGAGCCCCAGGAGGACAGCGGTGGGCCCCACGTGCGGTGGGGCCGGAGCGGGGGTCTGAGAGCCAAGATTTGTGGGCGCCACCGAGAACGGAAGGCACCCTGTCTGCTGGGCTTGTCGGGGGGGGGGGCGCCTCAACCCGACCCCCAAACTGGATTCTCCTGGATCGCTGAAAGGCGTAAAGGCTGTGGCAGAGGCACGAAGGGGCATCGGCTCGCCGCGAAGTTGAAGTAATAAGGCGGAGGGGCAGGATCGGGCCCCTGAGTGATGGTTCAGGTGACATAGTGGTGCGACGATTGGCAAGAGGAGGCTCAAGAGCGCAAGGCCAGTTGCAGTCTCGGGCACAGGGGGCTTCTGGTGGTTTGGTCTCAGAGTGAGCGTGAGAAGGGGCACAGGAGGGCTGCCTGTTTGATCGAGATTACACGCACGTGCCATGGCGGCGTCCAAATCCAAGCGGGAGCGATCAGTTAGAGAAATGTTGACTGGGGCCCGCCTTGCATTGGGTGGCGTGGTTGAGGACCCACCGGCGGCGAAATCCCCAGAGATGCGGGCGGAGACTGAGCTGGACGAGAGCTCCCCGGTCACGAAGGGCTTTCTAACCTCCTTGTTTGACTCGCTCCGGAGTGATATCCAGGTTCTTCGTAGGGACATTTCTCAAGAGGTGAGAGAGCTGCGAGGAGAGGTTACATCCCTGGGGGAGCGAGTAGCGCAGATGGAGGACGGCGAGACCTCTCGTGGCGAGGAGGTGGCGGGCCTGCAACAGGAGGTCATCCGCCTCCGGGAGCAGCAGGACCTCCTCCAGATAGCGGTCGAGGATTTGGAAAACCGCTTGAGAAGACATAATATCCGCATCAGAGGGGCCCCGACGGGGGCTGAGAAGGAGGACATTGGGGACTTTGTGGTGGGCCTGTTTCGCTCATTACTTGGCCTGGATGAGACCCAGGAGATAACCTTGGACAGAGTTCATCGAGTGGGCCGTGCCGGTGGGCCTGGAGACCGTCCACAGGACATTCTAGCTTGTGTCCACAACTTTGGGCTTAAAGAGAGTAGCTTGCAGCGGGCCCTCAATCTTCAGCAGGTACTTTTTAGAGGTCATGAGCTCCAATTATTCCAGGACCTCTCTGTGCGAACTTTGCAGAGGCGGAGAGAATTTAAACCCATTACGGAGCACTTGCGAGCGCATGAGGTGTCTTACTCCTGGGGCCATCCGTTCAGCCTTGTCTTCCGGTGGGAGTATCAGCTCCGGCAGGTGAGGTCCATATCGGAGGCGAACCGGATCCTGGGCTTGGAGGACCACAGCCAGGATTCGGGCAAAAAAGTGAGCTTGGCTGGCGGGGATTGCCCGCGTTGGCGGCGGAAGGAGAAAAGGAGGAAACTACAGCGCCCAGAGGCTTCGGAGCTGAGGTCGGAGCGGGAATCTGTTTTGAGCAGCGTCACCGCTGGAACTAATACCTAGGCGAGAGGTGATCGAGGTGGTATGGACTGCTGATGGTCGCACTGTTTACAGCCTGGTGGCCGCTGAAGAGGGGCTGGGGCGGCGGGGGCAGTGGACCTGGTTTGATGAACATGAGTGGTTCTACAGCCATGTGGAGACTTTACCTCGTGGAGATGGATGTGCGAGGACTTTTTGGTTGTGAGCACCTGTTGTGCGTATTGGTTGTATGTTGGCGTGTTTCCCTGCGATGCTGTCCTTTGTGTGGAGAAGTGATCGGGCCCGGGCGTTTGAAGTGGTTGATGGTGTGGTCTGGGGTGTGGTTTTCCCGTGAGGTCTCTCCCTTCTTGACCGCCTTTTTCATTTTAGGGTATGACTATTAAATGCATAAGCTTGAATGTCCGTGGGCTTAATAATCCAACTAAGAGGTTAGCCATCCTGTCGTCCCTAGAGATGTCGGGGAGTCACATTTGCCAGTTGCAGGAGACACATCTCGTGCAGAATGACATCTATCACATGCGTTCGCAGTGGTTCCCTAGGCAATTCTGGTCTTCAGCTTCCTCGAAGCATGCAGGGGTTGCGTTACTATTAGCGCGCTCATTTCCCGGGGAAGTGGTGACAAAATTCCATGAGCTGCAAGGCAGGCTTTTGGCCATGAGGATGAGGTTGTGGGGGCCTTATCTTTTACTATGGCTTCCTTATATGCGCCTAATACCCAGCAGGAAGTCTTCCTAAAGCAGGCCCTGACCCCGCTGCTGCACTCGCCGGATGGCGCCATCTTGGTGGGGGGCGATTTTAACCTGTTGATGGATGGTGATCTGGACCGCTCCGGTCACCGTCATGGGCAGACAGGGTCCTAGACAGCGGCTGGCCGTCAGTGGCTGGGTGAGTGTGGCTTGGAGGACGTGTGGAGAAGGGTAAAGCCCACGCTTAGGGATTATTCCTTTTACTCAGCAGCGACCAAGACATATGCTCGGCTCGACCTTTTCTTGGCTTCGCAAGAGTTCCTTTCCCGAGTTAGGGAGTCGGCGATTGAGCCTCGGTCCCTGTCGGACCATGCTCCTGTCACCGTTGAGGTTGCTATGAACATGGAGCGGGTGGGGGTGTCAGGGTGGCGATTCAGGGACTCGATGGTTCAGAATGTCGCAACAGTGGAGGCGATCCGACGTGCAATAGCAGATTACCTTAGTTTGAATGATGATGGGAGCACCTGCTTGGCGACGTTGTGGGAGGCATTGAAGGCGGTGGTGAAAGGTGAGGTGATGTTGTTGTCCGCTAGGGATAATAAAGCAAGGAGATTGATGAGAGAGGACCTGGAACAGAGGATGGCGGTACTGGAGCGCTCCCATAAACACACGGGGTCCCTAGAGTCTGGCGGGAGCTTGAGAAGGTAAGGAAGCAGCTGAAACGGATAGATTGGGACAGGGCAGAGTATGCGGTGGCACGCCTTAAGCAAAAGTATTATATTGGAAGTAATAGATGTGGGAAGCTTGTGGCACATCGGTTACGAGCGCACGGCGTTGACGATAAAGCTGGTTCGTTCTCCCTCGGGAGCGGAAGCGCGAACGAGCGATCAAATTGCGGAGGCGTTTGTGGAGTTCTATCGGGGATTGTACGAGGCTGATGATCGTGGTAATGTGGCTCCTGAGGCATTCCTAGAGGGTATAGCAATTACTTCTCTGGGCGAGAGGGAGGCGACTTCATTACATCAACCTATAAGGGCAGAAGAGGTCATATCAGCAATCTTGCGTTTGCAGGTGGGGAAGTCCCCTAGTCCGGACGGTTTCACTGCACTTTTTTATAAGACCTTCTGTGTGGAACTTGTACCGATATTAGTGCGGCTTTTCAACTCCTTCCGTGCGACTGGAGTTTTAACAGCCAGTATGTTGGATGCCACTATTGTGGTTATTCCTAAGCCGGGGAAAGACCCTGAGGAATGCGCCTCCTATAGCCGATCTCGCTCTTGAATATTGATTCCAAATTATTTACAGGAATACTTGCACATCGCCCTAATTATTACATGCCTGGCCTTGTGGATCCCGACCAAGCAGGTTTTATACCGCACAGGCAGTGTAGTGATAATACGAAGCGATTGCTACTGGATAAAACGGATCGCTCACGCAGGGAGGCGCTTTTCCTTTCTATTGATGCCGAAAAGGCGTTTGATAGAGTCCACTGGCCATATCTGTTCAGGGTGCTTGAGCGCTTTGGGTTGGGCCCGGGTTTTATGGCATGGATCCGCTGTATCTACCAGGCGCCTCGGGCTGCGGTCCGGGTCAATGGGACGCTTTCATTACCGTTTTCAATCCAACGAGGGACCCGGCAGGGGTGCCCGCTCTCACCTCTCTTGTTTGCGCTCTATATGGAGCCCCTGGCGCAGCGGCTGCGTGATAGTCCTCAGATCACTGGTGTGAAGTTCGGGGGCGATGAGCATCTCATCTCTCTATATGCGGATGACGTGATTCTTACCCTGGCGGAGCCCGCGACCTCACTGCCTGTGCTAATGGGGATACTTGATGAATTTGGCTGGGTCTCGGGATTCCGGATGAACATGCAGAAGTCGCAGGCCCTGAGCCGGTTTATTAGCGCCGAGCATGAAAGGGATCTGAAGGCCCGATTCCATTTTATATGGTCAACCTCGAGGCTTCCTTATTTGGGGATTGATTTGGCGCCTTCCGTGGCTAGAACGGTGACTCTGAACTACACGAAATTGATTTGGGAGGTGCAGCGAGATCTAGAGACCTGGGGGAGACTTAAGCTGTCTTGGTTGGGCAGGGTGGCGGCGGTGAAGATGACCATCTTGCCACGTGTCCTGTATGTGTTCCAGGTGCTTCCCGTGACGCCCCCGCCCCAAACGATTGCAACCCTTCAAACAGCGGTTCTGAGATTCATTTGGGAGGGTAGAGTGACGCGTCTTCCACGTCCGGTTTTGTACCGCCCCAAGGGGATGGGGGGGATTAGCGGTTCCCTGCCTCTCACGATGCTTTCAGGCAGCGCAGTTGTGTTTTCTACTAGAATGGAGTCGCCCATCTACCGAGAAACATTGGTGCTTTATGGACCAAGCGGTGGCGGGCTCCCATATATGGAAGGAGCCCTGGCTTCGACGCCAGCACAGGGCGAACGGTCTTTATGCATCTCCGATTACGGAAGTAACGCTGCATGTATGGGATGCGGTGGCTAGTAGATTGAGACTGACGACGTTCCCATCCCCAATGACCCCCCTGAGAACACTGACTTTGGACCGGGCCTACAAGTGGAAGCGCTGCGCCGATGGTATGAAGGGGGGGATATCTCTTTGACGAGCAGGGGGTGATCTCCTTTGACCAGATGAGGGAGACATATGGCTTAACAGAAGCAGACAGGATGATGTACTCTCAAATACGGCATTGGGCCTTGTTGCCAGCTAATAGAGCATTAATTGATAGGCCATTAACGCCGTTTGAAAAATGGATCATAGTGAAAAAGGATGACAAGCGGGTGATCTCGGAGCTTTACGGACTATTACAGGGGGAGGGTCGCCCGCCTAAATCTAAGGGTCAGTTGCAGTGGGAGAGGGAACTGGAAAGGGAACTGTCTGACGAAGATTGGGACAGCACCTTTTACAGGACACACCATACGGCTTACAATGCGGCAGGCACAGAGACAGCCTATAAGGGATCCCACTAAGTCTAGCCTCTGTTGGAGGGGGTGTGGGGGTGGGGGTTCGCTTGTGCCCTTACTCTGGCATTGCCCTAAACTTCATTGATACTGGGGTACTATTATAGACACTTTTGGTGCAGCGTTTGGTACTCAGATCCCCAGATTCCCTTCGTATATCCTGTAGGGGTATGGCGGGGAATCGAGTGATTGCTGTATGGCGGGCCAGTTCAGGGAAACAATGTTGGTGTTTTACTAACTATTTCTATGTTTTATATTACTATACATGGAATTCGCTTCATACTGCAGCACATGACAGTGGGTGACCCTTCTGTGGGTGAGAGTACGTAGAGGAGGTGGAGAGGTGGCCTATTGGGACATGGTTGTCCAGGAGTGGATTGTTATGGCCTACCCCCACACTTCCAGACTAGTACTGCTGCAATGTGATTGTCTTATTTTGAAGAGATGTAATTGATATGTTAATAACTTGAAATAATAAACAGATTTGATCCATAAAAAAGTGACAAAGTCCCATTCTGAAATAATTCAACGTTTGCCAAAGTTGACATGTTTGTGATCTCCCATGTCAGATGGGACATTTTGACTTTTTAGATGAAAAGGTCAACTTTTTTTGATCCAAAAAGTGCAAATTCATTGTTTTCTTGACAAAAGTGACAAAGTCCATTCTGATTGGGGACTTAGGCCCTCATTCTGACCCTGGCGGTCTTTGACCGCCAGGGCGGAGGACCGCGGGAGCACCGCCGACAGGCCGGCGGTGCTCCAATGGGGATTCCGACCGCGGCGGTAAAGCCGCGGTCGGACCGGCACCACTGGCGGGGTCCCGCCAGTGTACCGCGGCCCCATTGAATCCTCCGCGGCGGCGCAGCTTGCTGCACCGCCGCGGGGATTCCGACCCCCCCTACCGCCATCCAGATCCCGGCGGTCGGACCGCCGAGATCCGGATGGCGGTAGGGGGGGTCGCGGGGCCCCTGGGGGCCCCTGCAGTGCCCATGCCACTGGCATGGGCATTGCAGGGGCCCCCGTAAGAGGGCCCCTACATGTATTTCACTGTCTGCTGCGCAGACAGTGAAATACGCGACGGGTGCAACTGCACCCGTCGCACAGCTTCCACTCCGCCGGCTCGATTCCGAGCCGGCTTCATCGTGGAAGCCTCTTTCCCGCTGGGCTGGCTGGCGGTCTGAAGGCGACCGCCCGCCAGCCCAGCGGGAAAGTCAGAATTACCGCCGCGGTCTTTCGACCGCGGAACGGTAACCTGACGGCGGGACTTTGGCGGGCGGCCTCCGCCGCCCGCCAAGGTCAGAATGAGGGCCTTAGTCATTTTTTAAAACTTTTTTTCATCCAAAAAGTGAAAAAATCGTAATTCAAAATTTTCCTTGAAAAAAGTGACAGTCCCATTCTGAATGGGGACTTAGAAGAAATTGTAACCCTTTTCATCCAAAAAGTGAAAAAATCCAAATTCCATTTTTTTCTTCAAAAAAGTGACAAACTCCCATTCTGAGTGTGGACTTAGAAAATGAATGTCAACTTTTTTTTTCCAAAAAGTAAAAAGGTACAAATTCATTGTTTTCTGCAAAAACGTGACAAAGTCCCATTCTGAGTGGGGACTTAGAAAAAATGGTAATGTTTTTCATCTTAAAAGTGAAAAATTCCATATTCAATTTTTTTCTTAAAAATAGTTTCAAAGTCCCATTCTGAACGGGGACTTAATAAAAATGTCAACTTTTTCATCCAAAAAGTGCAAATTCATTGTTTTCTGCAAAAAAGTGACAAAGTCCATTCTGAGTGGGGACTTAATAAAAATTTCAACTTTTTCATCCAAAAAGTGCAAATTCATTATTTTCTGCAAAAAAGTGATAAAGTCCATTCTGAGTGGGGACTTAGAATTTTTTAAAACTTTTTTCATACAACTAGTGAAAAAATCCAAATGTAAATTTTTTCTTCAAAAAAGTGACAACGTTCCATTTTGATTGGGTACTTAAAAGAACTTTCTGACTTTTTTCAAAAGTAGAATTTTTTTTCTAAGTACCATCTCATTCTGACATGCGACTTAGGAAATAATTCACCTTTTGTAAATGTTCTTATATTTGCTGGCTCCCCTGACGAAATAGGACATAGTGACCTTTTGGATGAAAAGATCAATCTTTTTGATCGAAAAAAGTGCAAATCCATTGTTTTCTGCAAAAAAGTGACAAAGTTCCGTTCTGAATGTGGACTTAGAAAAAACTGTAACCTTTTTCACCCAAAGAGTGAAAAAATCCAAATTCAATTTTTTTCTCCCAAAAAGTGACAAAGACCCATTCAGAGTGGGGACTTAATAAAAATATATACTTTTTCATCCAAAAACTGCAAATTCATTGTTTTCTGCAAAAAAGTGATAAAGTCCTAGACTGAGTGTAAGCTTTGACATTTTTTTTACTTTTTTCATCCAAAAAGTGAAAAAATTCAACTTCAAATTTTTCCTTTAAAAAAGTTACAAAGTCCCATTTTGAGTGGGTTCGTAGAAGAACTTTTGTCTTTTTCCAAAAGTTGAAGTTTTTTTCTAAGTCCCATCTCATTCTGAGATGGGACTTAGAAAAGAATTCAACTTTTGCCAATGTTGAAATGTTTGTGGTTGCCCATGTCAGAATGGGACATTTTAACTTTTTGGATGAAAAGATCAACTTTTTTGATCCAAAAAGTGAAAAAGTGCAAATTCATTGTTTTTTTTAAAAAAGCGACAAAGTCCCATTCTGTGTGGGGACTTAAAAAAACAAAACAAAAAAAAAACCTTTTCATCCAAAAAGTGAAAAACTACAAATGTACATTTTTTCTTCCAAAATGTGACAAAGCACCATTCTGAGTAGGGTCTTAGAAAAAAATTTCAACTTTCATCAATCAAAAAATGCACATTGCTGGAACAGCAGGACATAACCCTGGTGAATCAACACCTGACAGATTCTTTAAATACTAGGACGGAGTCGGTAGGTGGCACAAGGACTCTTTCAGCAGTGGAGAGAGCCTTGTTAAGATCTGTTTTCTTCTGAAGAGAACATGCAATGCCAGCAGTATTGCGTGCTAGAGTTTCTAAGGTTGCACTCACTCAGTGACGCTTTTCATCATGAGTGGAGCGCAGGCCTCCTGAATGCCTTTCTGCCCAGAGTTCTCAAGAAGACCAGGAAGAACTGGGGCCAAGAAATCCTGGTGGCTCCGGACTGGTCACGGAGAGTCTGGTATCCTGAGCTTCTGAAAACATGCATGGATCCTCCGATTAGGGTACCCCTTCAGGACGAACCTCTGTCTCAGTAGCAGGGGAAGGTTCTCCACCTGAACCTGTCATCTCTGCGCCTTCATGTGTGGAGATTGAGTGGCGGCATTTGTCAGCCTTTGCCTTTCCTCCCAAAGTCTGTAAAATTATTCTGGCAGCACGGTGTCCTTCCACCAAGACGTCTGCCGTTGGAAACACATTGCATATTATTATACAGAAAGATCTATTGATCCTCTTTCTGCTACTCTCTCTGATATTCTTCTTTTTATCTTGTCCTTTGCCCAGCAGGGCTCTTATTTGGGCACACTCAAGGGATATCTTTCTGCCTTATCAGCTTTTCTTCGGCTGCCCGATCAGCGTTCATTATTCAAATCTCCTATTGAAAATAGATACCTTAAAGGGCATCCACATATGTTTCCTCCTACGCCCTTTGTCATGCCTCAGTGTGACTTAAGTCTGGTTCTTACTGTTCTCATGTGTGGTCCTTTTGAGGCTTTGCACAACTACCCTTTGTCTGCTCACCATCAAGACAGCCTTCTTAGTGGCAATCAGTGCTTAATTTGTGCTTGTTGTTTCCGGTGTTGAGCACCGGCACTTATTTTTGAGGGCCGGCACTTATTCTTCTGCCTCAAGCATTTGCTGCGAGCAAAAGACACATATGGGAATGATGGAGGAAGAGAAAAACAAAAAAGCGTCACAAAGGGATAAAGTAGAAAGTTGCGAGAGTGAGCTGAAGGGGAAGGAAGTAGCTTTGTATGCATTGAAGAGGCCCGAGATGGCTTCAGTATTACGCCGCCTCAGTATTCCGTGTTCTCACATTTAATTGCAGCAGCCACTTGTTTAAGAGGAGGGCTTTGGGCACCGGCACGTTTTTATTTACAAATTAAGCACTGGTGGCAATACTATCTAACAGGAGTATGAGTGAGATGCAGGCTCTCTCATCAAGACCTCCGTATCTCACCATGTTTTCAGACAGAGTAGTGCTTCGCACTCGTGCCTCTTTTCTCCCTACGGTGGAGCCCCTATTTCACCTGGGTCAGAACATTACCTCGCCCACCTTCTTTGCTCCACCTCATCCCTCTAAGGAAGAGGAGCAACTCCATCGACTGGACCCAAAAAGAGTGTTGTTGTTCTTCCTTGACTGCACAAAAGAGTTCCGTGTGGGTGACCAACTCTTTGTGGGGCACATGGGAGCAAAGAAAGGTCAGGCAGTGCAGAAGTGAACCATTTCACACCAGGTCATTCTCTGCATAAAAATCTGCTGTGCTCTAGCCAAAAAGCAGCCTCCTGAGGGCTTGATGATTCATTCCACCAGGGTCAAAGCTGCTACCACTGCATTAGCAAAAGATGTACCAGTCCTGGACATCTGTCAGGCTGCAACATGGGCGTCTCTACACACGTCTGTCAAACACTACTGCCTGGACAATAAGGTGTGCAGAGATGGGCAATTTCCCTGTTCGGTCCTGCAGGACATTTTAAATTGAGGACAGTTTGTCCGCAGCCCACCGCCAGGAGGTTATGACTTGAGTATCTATTGTAAAGGTAAGGAATCTGCAGCTAGAAGTCTCTATCTGATGGACAAGTTACTTACCTTCAGTAACGCATTATCTGGTAGAGACTATCTAGCTGCAGATTCCTTACACCTACCCATGCCTCCCCACCCTGCAGACTGATTTCCTAGAGTTAAGGATTGTCCCTAGTTTTATTCGCAAAGACAGAACTGTTGGTTCTTTCCATGGCTCTGCACTTCTGGCGTGGACGTTTGTGGACAAGTACTTGTAGGAAACTGGCCTGGCGTGTGTTGAGGACCTATTGTGTTATCACCTTATACCAGGTCCAGGTATCCCCTATTAGTTAGGTGTAGAAAGTATCTAGGAAGCCAGGGCTCTCTAGAGGTAGCTGTGGATGAGCAGCCAAGATTATCTAGGAGACATGCAAAGCCTATGCAATACCACTATAGTCACACAGCACTTACACACATGAAAGAACCACACAGTCTTACAAAAAAAGGTACTTTATTATGTTAACACAAATACTAAAGTACTGTATGGACAATACTCTACTAGAAGGTGAACATACTAGTATATATACATTAGTAATCAGTAATGGGCATACAATGCAATAGAAAACGGTAAAATAAGAGAGCGCTCACATACCCAGCCAGCGGAGCTGATCACGGGGAGGAGCAGGGAGGATTGCGGTATTCCTGCAGCAGCACCTGCGGTATCGACCGCATTGTTGGTGGGGTAGAGGGGTCAGAGGGGGCCAAACCCAATCCAGGCAACCCAGGCTGCCCCACCTGACTCGCCTGACGCTCCTGCCTCCGTCTGACCGCTCGACCACACCCGGCTGGGCCCGTCCAGCTTAACCATCGGAGAGGTCCGGTCCGGCGTAGCAGGGAGGAGCGGGAACGCGGCACAACAGTGGCATCAGTGGAGGAGGTCAAATAACCCCAGTCACTCCAGTCTAATTGTCCCAGCCTGCCAGATTTACTGGACCTTGCCCCCTACTACTAAACCGCTCCTCGGACACCCGCAGGAGGGGATTGAAGGGGCAGACACTTCAGAGCACCAGGGGGGCCTAAATTGACACCAAAACTCACCCTCACCTCCTTACTCCTACCTCAAATAAAGAAAAAAAGCACCAACATTCGCACAGCAGTGCAGATAACACTAGAACTAGTAGCAGGAGGGCAGGACTCCAATCATTTTAGGCATTGAGGTGCCCCGGGGTGGGGGTGCGGTTGAGCGAAGCTGCTGTAGTCAGCCGCTGCTGAGTGTGAGCCATGGGGGTTCACAGAAGCTTCCCAGCTAGCCTTGAGTGAGGTTTGTGAATCCTCTAGTGACACCCGCTCACACCTCACCTGGAATCCTCCTAAGAGCCTTCTTCTCTCTGATACCATCCAGATCTTCAATGGATAAAAGCCACCAATACACCAAACTCTGTGCCACCGGGGGTGTCCTAAAGCCGCTCGACCCGAAGAGCCAGGTTTATTTGCCCTCTGAGCTGAAGCAGCGGTCCCTGACATCTGAGGGAGCAGAAACTAAAATCCATAAACAATTTCACAGGTGATGCCCACGCTGCTGATCCTTTTAATTACTGAACCAGTAGGCAAGAACAATGCGATCTAGCAAGCTCCGGTGGGGTCCCAATGGAGGGAGGAAAAAGCCACCAAAAAGAGTAAGGCAAAGCTCCCTAGCTAATTCATCAACATCATGCTTAGGCACCTCGCTAAATGAAGGAGATCAACCCAGGGAACAGACGGAGAATGATTCCAAGACATAATTTGCTCTGCCAGCAAAAAAAGTAGGGTATAAAATTACAGACTTTTTAACTTCTGGGCATCCAAGATCGCAGGACTAGAACCAATAGACTCAGCAATAGGGGACAGCTCCAAGAAAGATCCCCAGGGGGTCTTCCCCCCATAACTCAAACCATCAAACTGCAAGAGCCTGAATGGTTAGAGCCCAGCAACAAGCAAAAATCGCATTCCCCTCTTACAGCTTGGTGCTTGAAGGTTAAAACCAATAGAGTGGATTCTCCGTAGTCTATTTTAGCCTTGGATCTGAGCAGCTGGGATGATCAATTCCCAAGTCCACGAACAGGGAAGGATTCAGCCCTGACGGATTCCGCCGACCCCCACAATCAAAGAAAGAGAACTCTTTCACATGGACTCCTTTGTGGGCAAGGCTAGTACCGCGCAGGAAAAGAATGTCTCTCCTACTAACCTATTCAAAAGTATCAATAGGAATTGATGAGCACTGCAATCCCCTTAAGCCCATTCCACACGGCACACAAAATTCCTGGCCACAATCGGATGTTCCAGCCACCACGTGGGGCTCACTTCTGTCGACGCTTGATGTTTTAGCAGTTGCAATAATGCATCAGGTGGAAAAACAAGATATTCAAGTAGACTTACTTAACATCATGGCCAAATACATTGTGGATATTGACTCAAAGCTACAAGCCCTTAACGATCTGATTCTAGGAGCCCAAAAGCACAACTACGTACACCAAGTGTCATGTGACTGTGTTCCCCTAGGGAACAAGCCTCAGGTAATTTCTCCCATCCTCAACTAAATACTTATGGAAGTCAGAGCCCAAGTCCCTAAACACAAGGGAAAGGCTTCGAGTCTCAGAATTAGGCGAACATGAAGAAAATAACACGTTCATGGAAAACACACCAAGGGAGTCATCTATGTTAACCTCCCCACAGATAATAGGGCACACAGAGCCCGGAAGGTCATCAATCCGTTCAATGTAGGGGGTCCACAGCATAGGGAAAAACTGCAAAAGCACAAGCACCACCATAACAACTGAGGTGGATGCCCTCTGCAGCGCTCCACACAGTCCAATGCCATCAAAATCAAAAAGTAAGAACAGACAAGCAGAAAAGCATATGGCAATTCTCTGCGCAACAGAAACAGCCTGCTGCACCAAATGCCAATGCTTAATTCACCATCACCACCAGACTTTAAACAGACTTCAACAGGCGAAGGAAGGCCCAATCCAGGTTTAACCTCCCAAAGATCACTTGCATCCCCCGCCGACGGGGGCCAGAGAAGCAAGGAACAAAGCTCTAATTTTGAACAATCGACAAAGGGAAAAGACACAGAGGAGAAAGAGGCAAATCCGACCAGCAAGCCGGGCAGCAAAAAGCTAGTTCATACAGAATTAATACCAGCGTGCTTTCCATAAGCACAGAGCCCTGTATTGCAATAGAATATCAGCTTATACCAACAGACTACACCAACCAGGAGCCTGAGGAGGAGGCCTTGGACCAAAGAGGAAAAGAGAGGAGCATACGTAGCACTAGTTTACAGTCAAACCACCTGCCTCAGTATCATCTAGAAGCAGGTCTTAAGGGGCCCCCACCGATCCAATGCAGGGAAAGGTTATCAGTAGTTCCGTCAGCCGCTACATCTCTAGAGGCATACACACTAGTCCTCATTCCCCACTTTAAGTCAGAGGGACATTTTGACATCCTCAATAGAGAAAACATCTTAAAATTCATAGGGAAATTAAGAAACCTATCCCAGGTCTCATCGGCAGACCTAGTTTCCGAATTTAAACCCCACCCACTAAGAAGTGACCAAGAGTCCACACTCACCATATGGACCACAATAGGCCTAGTACATCATCTAGTTTCATTTTCTGACACTTTTCATTCATGGGGTATTGAACTGCGACAAGTAGATCATCCTCACTACCCAGGCCCACTGCAGGCCCCTGTGCACTGCAACAGATCAGCACAATGAGAGGCTACAGGAGCAGATACAATCTCATTGGTTATGGGAAATCTAATGGTCATGAAGCACGCTGGTGAAACAGGCATAGGCCACATTTTTTGGGCTTCCAAAGAGCTCCAGCCCCCTATACCATCAAAACGTCCCTGACAACAGCCAAAAGTCTGGAGGCCAAGGTTTAGTCGGACCATATGTCAACATCTGCTCATGGAATGTCTACGGTATTGAATCAGTATTACATGACCCAGAAGCCCAGTCCTTTCTCCAGGAGTATGGCATCATCCTACTTCAGGAAACCTTGAGCTCAGAGCTGATTGCGGTGTCCGGGTACGCTGCTTCATACATCCCAGCAAGGAGCTCCAGTTAATATGGTCACGCAAAAGGAGGCCTGGCAACCTTGGTCCCCACAGCACTCATAGGACATAAAGTCTTAATCATCATAAACGTGTACATTCACTCAAAACAAGTTCAAAAGGTGGGAAAAGTGAAAACGTTGGGCAAAATTAATTAGGTCTTACAAAGACAACATAATGAGTCCATATTCATCATCAGTGGTGATTTCAGTCTCAACCTGCTGACCACAAAAGGGGGAACCGCGAAGAACCGAACTGCAAGTACTCGCAGGAAACACCTGTAACATTTAGGCCTAAAATGATTAAATGGAAATAGCGAAAAGGACTTTCCACCATCCACAACCTTTGTAAGCGGAAACACAAGCTCAGCCATCAACTACACCCTGATAAACAACTCTGCATCGCCCCTGGTGTGGAATTTCCAAATTAACTGCAGAGGCAAGATCGATCACTTCCCACAAACATTGGAATTGGCATACAAACTCGAGATGCTGCAAATCTCGAACAACTTAGTTACACCCCCAGTTATGTTCAATCTTAAGAGATTAAAATGGCGTCAGAAAGGGATAGTGGGCGTGATGGTCGAGGTGCATCAGAGGGCAGGGTCCCTAGAAGAGAGAACAAACCTAACAGTCATGCAACAAAAGGAGCCCACTCTCAAAGGGTAGTGAAACGAAGACTGGGCAGAGCTAATTTGCAGTCTGCTTGCAAAAGTTTCAGCCACCTCCAATCAACTTTTCATCGTTTGGCTTCTGACTCAAAGAGGGATTGAGTCAGATATCCCTGGTTTAATAAAGCCTTGCGCACACAGAAATCACAAATTGCACAGCAGGCAAGGAAACTGGTTCAGGAAAATGGCTCCCTGATGCAGTTACCCCCCACTTTTTGCCTGATAATGATGCTGACTTGACTGAGAAGTGTGCTGGGACCCTGCTAACCAGGCCCCAGCGCCAGTGTTCTTTCACTAAAAATGCACCATTGTTTCCACAATTGGCACACCCCTGGCACACAGATAAGTCCCTTGTAAAAGGTACCAGTGGTACCAAGGGCCCTGTGACCAGGGAAGGTCGCTAAGGGCTGCAGCATCTGTTGTGCCACCCATAGGGACCCCTCACCTAACACATGCACACTGCCATTGAAGATTGTGTGTGTTGGTAGGGAGAAAAAAAGGCAAAGTTGACATGGCATCCCCCTCAGGGTGCCATACACACAAAATACTGCCTGTGGCATAGGTAAGTCACCCCTCTACCAGCCAGGCCTTACAGCCCTAAGGCAGAGTGCACTATACCACAGGTGAGGGCATAGCTGCATGAGCAATATGCCCCTACAGTGTCTAAGTCCGTTCTTAGACATTGTAAGTACAGTGTGGCCATATTAAGTATATGGTCTGGGAATTTGTCAAAAACGAACTCCACAGCTCCATAATGGCTACACTGAATACTGGGAAGTTTGGTATCAGTGTTGGATTTATTAAAAAATGCACACAGAGGGCATCTTAGAGATGCCCCCTGTATTTTACCCAATCCTTCAGTGCAGGACTGACTGGCCTGTGCCAGCCTGCTTCTGAGAGACGAGTTTCTGACCCCCTGGGGTGAGAGCCTCTGTGCTCTCTGAGGCCAGAAACAAAGCCTGCTCTGGGTGGAGGTGCTTAACACCTTCCCCCTGAAGGAACTGTAACACCTAGCAGTGAGCCTCAAAGGCTCAGGCTTCGTGTTACAATCCCCCAGGGCACTCCAGCTAGTGGAGATGCCCGCTCCTGGACATAGCCCCCACTTTTGGTGGCAAGTCCAGGGGAGATAATAAGAAAAACAATGAGGAGTCACCCACCACTCATGACAGCCCCTAAGGTGTCCTGAGCTGAGGTGACCCCTGCTTTTAGAAATCCTCCATCTTGATTTTAGAGGATTCCCCCAATAGGAATAGGGATGTGCCCCCCTCCCCTCAGGGAGGAGGCACAAAGAGGGTGTAACCACCCTCAAGAACAGTAGCCATTGGCTACTGCCCTCCCAGACCTAAACACACCCCTAAATTCAGTATTTAGGGGCTCCCCAGAACCTAGGAAACTAGATTCCTGCAACCTGAAGAAACCAGAAGGACTGCTGACCTACAAGCCTGCAGAGAAGGCGGAAGATGACAACTGCTTTGGCCCCAGCCCTACTGGCCTGTCTCCAACTTCGAAAACCTGCTCCATTGACGCATCCGACAGGGACCAGCGACCTCTGAAGCCTCAGAAGACTGCCCTGGACTAAAGGACCAAGAAACTTGCGTGAACAGCGGGCCTGTTCAAAACCAGCTACTTCTTTGCAACAATGAAGCAACTTCCAAAGACTTCACGTTTCCCGCCGGAAGCGTGAGACTTCCCACTTTGCGTCCGCGGCTCGAGTTCCAGAGAACCAACACTTCAGGGAGGACTTCCTGGCGACTATGAGCCCGTGAGTAACCAGAGACAACCCCCTAAGCCCCCACAGCGATGCCTGCAGAGAGAATCCAGATGCTCCCCCTGACCGCGACTGTCTGTAACAAGGGACCCGACGCCTGGAACCAACACTGCACCCGCAGCCCCCAGGACCTGAAGGAACCGAACTTCAATGCAGGGGTGACCCCCCAGCGACCCTCTGCTTAGCCCAGGTAGTGGCTGTCCCGAGAAGCCCCCCCTGTGCCTGCCTGCACTGCTAGAGTGACCCCCGGGTCCCTCCATTGTTTCCTACAGGAAACCCGATGCCTGCTTTGCACACTGCACCTGGCCGCCCCTGTCCCGCTGAAGGTGTGTTTTGTGTGCCTACCTATGTCCCCTCCCCCCCCCCACAGTGCTCTTCAAAACCCCCCTGGTCTGCCCCCCGAGGATGCAGGTACTTACCTGCTGGCAGACTGGAACCGGAGCACCCCTGTTCTCCATAGGCGCCTACTTGTTTTGGGCACCTCTTTGACCTCTGCACCTGACCGACCCTGAGCTGCTGGTGTGGTAACTTTGGGGTTGCCTTGAACCCCCAACGGTGGGCTGCCTATGCCCCAGGACTGAGACTTGTAAGTGTTTTACTTACCTTCTAATCTAACCTTTACTTACCTCCCCCAGGAACTGTTGATTTTTGCAGTGTGTCCACTTTGAAAATAGCTTATTGCCATTTTTACAAAGACTGTACATGATATTGTTTTCATTCAAAGTTCCTAAAGTATCTAAGTCAAGTACCTTACATTTATAGTGTTTGATGTAAATCTTGAACCTGTGGTTCTTAAAATAAACTAAGAAAATATATTTTTCAATATAAAAACCAATTGGCCTGGAGTGAGTCTTTGAGTGTGTGTTCCTCATTTATTGCCTTTGTGTGTACAACAAACGCTTAACACTACCCTCTGATAAGCCTACTGCTCGACCACACTACCACAAAATAGAGCATAAGAATTATCTACTTTTGCCACTATCCTACCTCTAAGGGGAACTCTTGGACTCTGTGCACACAATTTCTTACTTTGAAATATTATATACAGAGCCAACTTCCTACAACTGGCAAAAGCGATCCTTTGGGGCGAGTGCAGAGATAAACTCACCTTGTGGGCCATGGGGAAAAAAGTATTGCTCCGATTGCTGGTCCGCAAAGAAAAGCTTTCAAGAATACTTATAGACCAAATTACTTTGGGCAAGTAAAATTCCAAACAGCAAGCTCTTCTGAGGGCTGGTGAATGAACTGGCACTGGGAAAAATCAGACACCACAGCTTCGGGATTGACCCAGCCTCCTGCGAGAGTCACATCTGCAGTCTGTACGGGCTGACAATGGTGGAGAAACACAGCTAAGCCTCCACTCAAATTGATGGGGGTCCAACCGTCCCTGAGCTATAACCAGCTGTCAAGTCGCCATGCAGAGGGGAAGCTTTTGACCATCCCTGAGAAGGAAAATCATGATCAAGTTTGGGAGCCAGAACAACTAGCCGGTCTGATTAGGAAGATGAAGTCCAAAGGGGCTGCTAGACCTAATGGGCTCCCAAATGCAATCTTTAGATAAGATCCAGAATACTGGGCACAGTACTTTTCGCCACTTTTTAACAACGTCGCTCACGCCAGCTGGATCCCAGAATCGTGGAGAGGCAGCATCATGCACACTATCTTGAAAAGAAGAAATCCGACCCTGCCTTCGAACTACAGGCTAATAACCCTCATCGATGTGGAAGCTAAGCTATATGGCTCCTGCCTGTTACAACACCTTCAAACCTGGGCAGATGAAAACAAGCTACTCCTGAAATTTCAAACTGGCTTCAGTGCAGGCATGGGAATGCATCAAATCTATTCACTCTCTCTATTATTGAGGAAAAGGCCAGCCACAGGAAGTTGAGCCTCTACGCATGTTTTATTGATCTCAAGGATGCTTTCGACCGGGTCCCCAGGGAAAGGCTTTGGTCTAAGCTGACCAAATGAGACATCCCATACAACCTTCTAAGGGCCATCATAGACATTTACACTGACACCTGGGTTCAGGTCAAAATCGGAGGTGGCACCAGATTAACAAAAAGAATACCCACAAAGTCTGGCCTAAGGCAAGGCTGTGTTCTGGCTCCAATTCTCCTTATTTTATATCTGTCAGACCTTGCTGGTGCGTTAGCACAGGGAAACAGCCTTCACCCGGCTTTAGGTCCAGAGACAGTTGGGTGCCTACAATACGCCAATAACATCGTATTACTGAGTCGCACCCCACAAGGCCTGCAACAGAGTTTATTAGCTCTTAAAACTTTTATGGACCAGCAAGGCCTAGAAATAACCCTGACCAAAACAAAACTGATGAGGCTCCTTGGGGCAAATCATAAATCACTTAACTGGTTCCTGGGAGGAAAAGAAGTGGAGGTGGTGCAGTCATATAAATATTTAGGAGTTCATCTCGAACCACACCTGAAATGGAAACGCCACCTGCTGTTGATCCAGGCAAAGGCCACTTACTAACCTACAGTTTTAAGTTGCTTAAGAGGAATCTGGATTGTGCAAATTGGTCTCCTCTCCTAAAAATCATGTCAGCCCAGTTGCTTCCAGCCATTTCTTTATAGGACTGAAGTATTGCAAGGCCGGGAGATTCCCTCATTAAACACCAGCCAAGTTAAAGCATATATGGCTGTTTTTAACATTTGGAAAAGCGCCTCCTTGGCCCAGATTACATTGGAGTTGGGCTTAAACTGATTTTTCAGTGACAGGGCACCTTCCTTAAAGCATCATAGAGGCTACAGCTTGCAGAGAACACCTCCATACTCCACTTGTGCTGGCAAGAAGTGCAGGCGCAACAAATCAGTAATAGAAAAGGAACTTGGGGAAGCTACCTAAACCAAGTCATTATTAGCCTGGCAATGGAAGAAGCATAGAAAGGTGACATGTGTAAGTCTGAATTCAATAGATTAGTTAACATCTCTGTTTGCTCCCTTTCGCTCAACACAGACAAGGCCTCCTTGGCCAAAAGACGGCATGTCTGGCAGTCTTGGGGTCTTAGTCGACTCTGTCCACACAAAGTTATTTAGCTGAACACTTTTCCATACAATCGAAATATCAATTCTTGCTTCATCATATGGGATTCCTCGGTACCAAAGACGCTCGCTCATCCTGTAAAGATCAGAATTCTGACCAAAACTGCCACCTATCTGGCTATAATTAGGAATCATTGTTGCACGACTTTTGTACCTGTCCAGCTCTAGGTCCGGAAAGAAGAAAGCTGCTATAACACGATTTTGTAACCCATAACATTCACTCTTGCAGACCGGCGGTAATAAGTTGGCTCAAGGGCGAGTCAATTCCATTCTGCTGCAGGGGGGGGGGTAAGGTTTTTACAACTACTTCACAAGAAACTGACCATGGCTGACTTGGAATAACTGTTGATACTAATATTGCCCCGGACGACACTTCACAAGTAACAGTTTACATGTTTTATCACTACCTTAAGAACTTAGGCCCTTATTACAACTTCGGCAGTCCTACAAAAAGACCGCCTAAGCTGCGGGCACCACTATACCGCCAGTGCTGGCGGTATTTGTGGCTCCCTATTATGATGTTTCCGCTGGGCCAGCGGAAAAGTCACATTAATATCGCACCTGGCTCATAATAGAGCCGGTGGCAATGTTGATGTGCAGAAGGTGCAGGAGCACCCGTCGCGCATTTCTCTGCCTGAAATTCGGGCAGTGAAATGCCCGATGGGGCTGTGCCTGGGGGCCCCTGTACTGCCCATGCACTTGGCATGGGCATTGCAGGAACCCCCAGGGGAACCCCGAGTCCCCCTTGCTGCCAGGCTTTCCATGGCGGTGTTTACTGCCATGGCCAGGATGGCGGTTGGGGACTCATAAGCCTGGCGGTCAGTTGCATGGGCCGGTGGTATGGCCGTGGCTAATGTGCCACGGTCATAATACACTGCCGGTTCACCGCCAGGGGCCGTAATGAGGACCTTAGTTTTAAACTTCATGCATGATTTACAAACGTACTGCTCACTAATGTTTCTGCTCTGGCTCAGAATAGGCAGTCTTATTAATGCCCACAATGAGTTTGTAAAAGTAGAGTGCCTTGGCTGTCAACTAGCAAATGTTAGTTCACCTGTTTTACCATTTTCTCTTGATTTCTGTTTAAAACCTGTCCATGATCGTGTAGCCTTGCTCTCCTCCCGAGTCCGAATAAGCAGCTTTATTAATGACTGTAATAAGCCTGACTAGGCAGGGCTTCCAATGACCTTAAAATACTAGTCCTTATTGCTTTCAAGCATTTTTAAGAGCTTAACCTTTTGACTTTTGCAGTTGGGCATTTTAAATTGATATTTTACAATGTTTTGCCATGTTTTATATTGCAATGGTTTTTATTAATCGAGCAATAAAGATTATCATGTCACCCAAGAAGGGACAGTGAAATAACAGAAAATAATGGAAACCCTATGGGGAGACCAAACCATATTTTAAGTAAATAGAATGTGAAAGGCAGGCTGTAGGAGGTTGGCCTGGCTTATAGTGGGTAGCTGATGGTACTTACACCTTGTGCCACGTCCAGTTATCCCTTATTAGTAGAATAGTAGTGTTCTAGCAGCTTAGGCTGATAGAGGTAGCTATAGCAGAGCAGCTTAGGCTGAACTAGGAGACATGCAAAGCTCCTACTATACCACTTATATCACATAGCACTATATCATAAGAAAACACAATACTCAGAGTTACTAAAATTAAAGGTACTTTATTTTACTGACAATATGCCAAAAGAATCTCAGAGGATATACTCCCTTTGGAGGTAAGTAATATACACAAAATATACACACAAACCAAAATCAGGTGAGTAAACAGTTAGAAAAGTAGTGCAAACACTGTATAACACAATGGGATGCCATAGGAGAAAATAGGCCTAGGGGCAACACAAACCATATACTCCAAAAGTGGAATGCAAACCACAAATAGACCCCAGGCCTAGTGTAGTGTGTAGAGGGTCGCTGGGAGTGTGAGAAAACACTAAGGGTGTCCAAGATACTCTACACCAAGACCCTGAAAAGTAGGAGTAAAGTTACCCTACTACCCCAGAAAGACAGTAAAGTCGAGAGAGGGGATTCTGCAAAGGCAACAACTGACTGTAAAGCACTGAAGACGGATTCCTGGACCTGGGGACCTGCAAAGGAAGGGGACCAAGTCCAAAAGTCACGCAAGTGTCCAGGTGGGGTAGGAGCCCACTGAACCCTGGATGAAGGTGCTAAAGGGCTGCCTCCGGGTGGAAGAAGCCAAAGATTCTGCAACAACGGGAGGTGCTAGGAACTTCTCCTTTGGTCAGAAGATGTCTCACGGCTTGCTGGAGAATGCAGAGTTGTTTCCACGCAGAAAGACTGCAAACAAGCCTTGCTAGCTGCAAGAGTCGCGGTTGAAGATTTTGGGTGCTGCCAGGGCCCAAGAAGGACCAGGAGGTCGCCCCTTGGAGGAGGAGACATGGGGCGCTCAGCAACAGAGAGAGCCCACGCAGATGCAGGCAGCACCCGCAGAAGCACCTAAACAGGCTTTCAGAAAATCTGAGCATGGCGGTCGTCTCAGCACAACAAAAGAGGGTCCCATGAAGTCGGAGTCCAACTCAGCAAGTTGGGCAATGCAGGATGGAGTGCTGGGGACCTGGGCTGTGCTGTGCTGTGCACAAAGGAAGTCTTGCAAAAGTGCACAGGAGCCCTAGCAGCTGCAGATCACGCAGTACACAGGATTACTGTCTGGCGTGGGGAGGCAAGAATTTACATCCACCAGATTTGGACAGAAGGACCACTGGACTGTCGGGGTCCCTTGGATCCAGCTCCTGTGTTCCAGGGGCCACGCTCGTCAAGATGAGGGGACCCAGAGGACCGGTGATGCAGAAGTTTGGTGCCTGCATTGGCAGGGGGAAAATTCCGTCGACCCACGGGAGATTTCTTCTTGGCCTCCAGTGCAAGGTGAAGGCAGACAGCGCTCAGAGCATGCACCACCAGGAAACAGTCGAGAAAGCCGGCAGGATTAGGCGCTACAATGTTGCTGGTAGTCTTCTTTCTACTTTGTTGTGGTTTTGCAGGCGTCCTGGAGCAGTCAGCGGTCGATCCTTGGCAGAAGTCGAAGAGGGAAGTGCAGAGAAACTCTGGTGAGCTCTTGCATTCGTTATCTGAAGAGAAACCCACAGGAGAGACCTTAGATAGCCCTCAGAGGAGGATTGGCTCCCTAACCAGGTAAGAGCCTATCAGGAGAGGTCTCTGACATCACCTGCTGGCACTGGCCACTCAGAGGTCTCCTTTGTGCCCTCGCATTCAAGATGGCAGAGGTCTGGGACACACTGGAGGAGCTCTGGGCACCACCCCTGGGGTGGTGATGGACAGGGGAGTAGTCACTCCCCTTTCCTTTGTCCAGTTTCGCACCAGAGCAGGGGCTGGGGGATCCCTGAACCGGTGTAGACTGGTTTATGCAAGGAGGGCACTATCTGTGCCCTTCAAAGCATTTACAGAGGCCAGGAGAGGCTACTCCTCTCAGTCCCTTAACACCTATCTCCAAAGGGAGAGGGTGTAACACCCTCTCTCAGAGGAAATCCTTTGTTCTGCCTTCCTGGGGCTCGGCTGCCCAGGCCCTAGGGGGGCAGAAACCTGTCTGGTGGTTGGCAGCATCGGTAGCTGCAGAGAAAACCCCAGAGAGCTAGTTTGGCAGTACCCGGGGTCCATGCTGGAGCCCCAGGGATGCATGGGATTGGCACCCCAACACCAGATTGGTATTCCATGATCTTAGACATGTTACATGGCCATGTTTGGAGTTACCATTGTGAAGCTACACATAGGTATTGACCTATATGTAGTTCACACGTGTAATGGTATCCCCGCACTCACAAAGTCTGGGGAAATTGCCCTGAACAATGTTGGGGGCAACATGGCTAGTGCCAGGGTGCCCTCACACTTAGTAACTTTGCACATAACCTTCATTAAGTGATGATAAGACATATAGGTGACTTATAAGTTACTGAAGTGCAGTGTAAAATGGCTGTGTAATAACGTGAACGTTATTTCACTCAGGCTGCAGTGGCAGTCCTGTGTAAGAATCGCCTGAGCTCAATATGGGTGGCAAAAGAAATGCTGCAGCCCATAGGGATCTCCTAGAACCCCAATACCCTGGGTACCTAGGTACCATATACTAGGGAATTATAAGGGTGTTCCAGTGTGCCAATCAGAATTGGTAAAATGAGTCACTAGCCTGCAGTGACAATTTTAAAAGCAGAGAGAGCATAAACACTGAGGTTCTGGTTAGGCACCACACAGGGAACACATACAGGGCACACTTTATGAGCACTGGGGTCCTGGCTAGCAGGATCCCAGTGACACAGGCACAAACAAACATACATACAAATAAAACAAGCATTTACAATGCAACGGGTCTCGCGTTTGGTCATGTTAGAGCTGATTGCGTTGTAAACTCCTAACCCGACTTTTCACCTATCGGGCAAAAGTGCATTTATGTACATAACCCGAAAAAGTATAATCAAATATGTAAAGCACTCGACTTCTGCCAAGCGAGATCGCGCTCGTAAATTAGAGAAAAAAAAGTCCACAAGCCTGATGGAAAACAGCGAGCCTCGCATGTTTTCTGTACTTGGTCGCTGCGCTCGAGGAGGTCTAGCCACCGGAAAAGGCATGACATATGCGTGCCTTCGACTAATGAAAGCAAGCAGATTTTGTTAGGGAAGCCCACGAACCAATAAAAACCACTGACTTGAAGTTGACGGGGCTCCGAGCCCTTTTCTAAATACAAAAGAGTCTCGCTGCGATAGGCATGCGCGAGCTCATGCAACGCAGGCTCGACCCTAAAAATGGGGGTAACATGCCAGGCAAGATGGTACTTTCCTACACAGGCCTTTCCCCCAAGGAAGTGGAATCTATAGAGGAGAGCTGGAGGAACTAGGAACCCGAAAAGGTAAGTGCCAGAGTGTCCCCAGCAACGAGGAGAGCAGAGGTAAGTACCTGGTTTTTCCCCAAACCCACAGGTAAACTTTGTAAAAGGACTGTGCAAGACCTAAGCAAGACTGGAAGAAACAGAGGGTGGATCCTGACAGAAGATGAAGGGGAGCAAGTCCAGTTCCAGTTGGAGTGTCCGTTTGGGGCAGGAGCCACTACTCACCCTTCTGGAGATGCAGGACCAGGGCGATGGTGAAAACCAAGAGTCGGCTATGCAGCACAGGAGCAGGGGAAGAGTTCCAGGAGTGATGCAGTCTATGTCCCACGTCGGAGGAAAAGTTGCAGTCAGTCAGTGGTGTGGAAAAAACACCAACAAGCCTTGGCAAAGGCAAGAGTTATAGAAGAAGAGGTGCAGAGCTGCTGGGGACCAGGAGGGTTTGGGGGGACTCAACCCAAGGAGGGGAGTCCTAGGCGATCCTCAGCAGTGAGGAGAGTCGGAAGTTGAGGATGCAGCCCCACAGGCAACTCACAAGCAGCAGGCACAGGAGTCGCAGTGAGGCCCACTCAGCACACCTGGTGAGGAGTTCCACGTTGCTGGAGCACGAGGCAGGAGATTGTGCTGTGCAGGGAAGAGTGCTGGAGGCTGGGGCTACACGGACCCTGAAGATCCCGTGGAAGAAGAGCCAACAACCCTTGGTAGTTTATATCTGTCAGACCTGTGCACAGGAGTACTGTCCTGCAAGGAGAGGCAAGGGCTCACTGCTCCAAGTTGGACAGCTGGTAGAGAGGACCACTCTAGACCACCACCTGTGTTGTAGGATACATGCAGTTTTGCAGGAGAGAAGATCCACGCAGCCAAACGTTGTTGCAGTTGGTGCCTGCGGATGCAGGGGAGCGACTCCTTCACTTCAAGGGAGATTCCTTCTTGCTTCTTGTGCAGGCTGAAGACTTGTAGCCTCAGAGAATGCACAGCCAGGGGAATGTTGCAGTTGCTGGAAGGAGGTGGAGAAACAATGTTGCAAAGCAGAGTCGTCATGGGAGTTGCAGATTGTTGGTTCTTGGAGAGTCCAGTTGCAATCCTGGTGGCCAGAAGATGAAGGAAATGATGCAGAGGAGTCCAGCAGGAATCTTGCATGTCGACTCCGAGGACCCACCCAAGAGGTAGACCCTAAGTAGCCAAGGAAGGGGGATTGGTCACCTGTCAGGAGGGGGTTGCAACATCACCTGCCTGACCTGGCCACTCAGATGTTCCCATGGGCCTCTGCCCACCTTGGATTCAAGATGGCAGAATCAAGTGGCCAGCTTGAGGAGCTCGGACACCACCCTGGGGTGGTGATGGACAAAGGTGTGGTCCCTTCCCTTTCCATTGTCCAGTTTTGCACCAGAGCAGAGACCGGGGGTCCCTGTACTGGTGCAAACCAGTTTATGCAAGAAGGACACCAAATGTGTCCTTCAAAGCAGGCTGGTGGCCTTGAGAGGCTACCCCTCTCAGGTCATGTAACACCTGTTTCCAAAGGGAGAGGGTGTTGCCTCCCACTCCCAAACAAAATCCTTGTTCCTCCTTCCTGGGCTTGAGCTGGTCAAGCAGCAGGAGGGCAGAAACCTGTCTGTAGGATGGCACCAGCCCTGGTTGCCCCGAAAAACCCTGCAAACTGGTAGCAACAAAGCTGGGGGTCCACCAAGGAAAGGAGCCCCCAGAGTGCATGGAATCATAGAACCAATGCTAGCAACAGTATTGGTGTATGATTCCAACATGTTTGATACCAAACATGTCCAGATTCAAAGTTACCATTATGTAGCTGGACATAGGTAGTGACCTGTGTCCACTACATGGGTAAAATGGCTTCCCCCACTTAAGAAGTCCAGGAAAATAGAGCTGGCGTTTGTAGGGGCACCTCTGCTCATGCATGAGTACCCTCACACAGAGGTACTTTCACCCTGCCCTCTGGGCTAGGATGGCCTGCCATAGGTGTGCCTTACAGTGACCTGGTGCAGTGACCTGTAGCAAAAGGGTGCATGCACCTTTTCACGCAGCTACAATGGTAGGCCTGCAGACACATTTTGCAAGGGCTCCCATGGGTTGCATAATACATGCTGCAGCCCATGGAGAACCCCTGGTGCCCCAGTGCCCTGGGTACCTAGGTTCCATATACTAGGGACTTACATGTGGGCACCAGTTTGCCAGTCGTGGGGTGTACAAAGTCAGGAGCAACCAAATTTAGAGGGAAAGAGCACAGTCACTGGGTTCCTTGTTAGCAGGATCCCAGTGAACACAGTCCAAACACACTGACAGCAGGCAGAAGTGGAGGTAATCATACCAAAAAGAGGGTACTTTTTTTTACAGTACTGACGTACGCACGCTTGGGTGGTGCCTTTATAGTCAATCATAATGTCACAGACAGCTCCAATGATGCCGACTATGCCACGTGGACCCAAACGACACCATCACCCAATGGCGCATGCAAGAGTATTTCTCAGCAAAAGTTCTGGATTCTAAGCTGATGCCTGGAAATTCTAAAGATAAGGAATCTTCAGCTAGATAGAGTCTCTACAAGATAATGCCTTACTGAAGGTAAGTAACTTGTTCTACTTGTGGCTCTAATTTCATTTCAAACACTATCAGGAAAAACTGACGTCCTAATAGCTGGAGACGTTGTGTTGAAGCTCCTATGTTTGCCTACAAAAAGGGCAAGTAATTAAAAGATCACCTTGTCCGTGCTTGTAAACCCTTTCTGACCACTGGGGTCTTTTCCCCCACCACATAATGGGTCATCACAAATGTGAACCGTGAAGCATGTGCCCATTTTCTATTGAAACTCAGGAATTCAGTCATTTGCACACAACTAAATCGTTTTCCAACTGTAATTCAAGCCACTTCATTTATGCCATATTCTACTCCTGCAACTTATGTACATTGGTCAGACAAATCAGAAAGTCAAATACGGATTTTCCAGCATAGGGGCCAACTCACATGCAAGGTCCTCACTGCCCCAATAGTTGCACATTTCTTGTAGCATGGAAGCTCTGAGGGTGACATGAGATGGCAGGTTATCTACATCATTATGATTCCTGAATGAGGTGGCTGCTTGGAACAGCTATTGAACAAAGACGAACTCAAGTGAATAATAGAAGAATGGACACTATGAACTCCGGATTGAACTGCCATGAAAACTGGACATTAATTCTATAGGGGCTTATGTGTGCCCCCTCCCTCGTGGCTACACCACACTTGCCTCTGTGTATTTATTTCTGGACTTTGTTAGGTGAGGGTCCTGATTTCAGTGCTGCTTTGTATTCAGGTGGGTGACCACCAGAATAGTTCCCTTTGAGTAATTCTGTTGATCTTTGTGTAATTCATATGCGTTTTTGGCAGTGATGCAATTTGTCTGACTGGATTTCAATTGGTGCTTTACTCCGCGTTCCCTCTTTTTTTCTTTTGTCTCTTCTATCTCCCTGCTACCAAAGGTTTTCTCTATCGCTTTTTCTTCCCATTTCTTCTGTGAGCATATGCACCAATATAATCACTTTTACCTCCTCTTGAATTGGTTGTTCACACTTTTGGCAACCCTCAATTTCATTGCCCTCCCAATAAGGCCTCCTCATTTGTTTTATACTTTTTTAACCCCTTCTCTGCCAGGATTTGCATCCTTTTTTTCCAACATCCTAGGGATTCTTGAGGTGCACTGACTTTGGGGG
Organism: Pleurodeles waltl; assembly: GCF_031143425.1. NCBI lineage: Eukaryota > Metazoa > Chordata > Amphibia > Caudata > Salamandridae > Pleurodeles > Pleurodeles waltl. The sequence goes on along the minus strand of NC_090440.1, from coordinate 998,249,636 downwards.
TTTCCCTGAAGGAGACCAAGAAATTAGCCAAAATATGACGAAAATTTGTTTTTTTCCGAAAAAAAATGGGAAAAAAGAGCTGCAGAAGGCAGCTTGTGTTTTGTTCCCCCTGAAAATGGCATCAACAAAGTGTTTGCGCTGCTAAAATCGCCATCTTCCCAGCTTTCAGGAACAGGCAGACTTCAATCAGAAAACCACATTTTTCAACACCATTTTGGCATTTTACTGGGACATACCCCATTTTTATTATTGTTTGTGCTTTCAGCCTCCTTCCAGTTAGTGACAGAAATGGGTGTGAAACCAATGCTGGATCCCAGAAAGCTAAACATTTCTGAAAAATAGACAAAATTCTGAATTCAGCAAGGGGTAATTTGTATAGATCCTTACAAGGTTTTCCTACAGAATATAACTGCTGAAATAAAAAAATATTGAAATTGAGGTGAAAAAAACAGCAATTTTACTCAGTAACGTTTACCTGCGATGTCAGATTTTTTAAAAAAATATACCGTTACATCTGGTGGACTCTTCTGGTTGCAAGGATATATAGGGCTTGTAGGTTCATCAAGAACCCTAGGTACCCAGAGCCAATAAATGAGCTGCACCTTGCAATGGGTTTTCATTCTGTACCAGGTACACAGCCATTCATTTGCTGAAATATAAAGAGTGAAAAATAGGTATCAAGAAAACCTTTGTGTTTCAAAATGGGCACAAGATAAGGCATTGAGAAGCAGTGGTTATTTGCACATCTCTGAATTCTGTGGTGCCCATACTAGCATGTGAATTACAGGGCATTTTTCAAATAGATGTCTTTTTTGCACACTGTTTCACATTTGGAAGGGAAAAATGTAGAGAAAGACCAGGGGCAATAACCCTTGTTATGCTGTTCTGTGTTCCCCCAAGTCTCCCGATAAAAATGGCACCTCACTTGCATGGATAGGCCTAATGCCTGCGACTGGAAACGCAACATGGAAACATCACATTTTTACATTGAAAACAGACGTGTTTTTGGGAAAGTGCCCAGCTGTGGATTTTGATCTCTAGCTCAGCCGGCAACTAGGAAAACCTACCAAACCTGTGCATTGTTTTTTAAAACTAGACACCTAGGGGAAACCAGGAGGGGGTGACTTGTGGGGCTCTCCCCAGGTTCTGTTACCCAGAATACTTTGCAAACCTCAAAATTTGGCTAAAAAAAAAACCCTTTTTCCTCACATTTCGGTGACAGAAAGTTCTGGAATCTGAGAGGAGCCACAAATTTCCTTCCACCCAGCGTTCCCCCAAGTCTCCCAATAAAAATGATACCTCACTTGTGTGGGTGGCCCTGGTGCCTGTAACAGAAAAATGCCAAAAACCTGTAGAGATTGAGGGGATAGCACAGCGAGTTGATAAGCACATCTTTTTATTTAATACATCTATTAGGCTGACTCTGCTTTGGAGACCCACACAAGTGAGGTAACATTTTACTTGGGAGACTGAGGGGAACGCTGTGTGGTAGGAAATTTGTGCCGGAACGGTGATCCTACAAAGAAAAGTGAGGTAAGAAAATGTTGGGGAATCCAGGCAACACACACCTCCCTGGACTCCTTTGGGTGTCTAGTTTTAAAACATGTCTGGGTTTGGTAGGCTTCCCTGGATGAAGGCCGCACCTGGGACCAAAAACATAGGTGCCCACCGCAAACACAGGTAGTTTTGCAATAGATCATTTTGATGTGTCCACATACTTATGTGATGTTCCAAACACTAAAAGAAATGCATTTAGGTTATGTTAAAAAGACCCCTCACCCACCAACCAAGTTGGTGGCATGCTTCATCATCAGGGTCCCACCCGAGACACCTAGCGTGTCACGGGTGTGCTGGAACCCCTGATTACAGAGGTTATTTTTACCACACATACTGGTTGGATTTGGCACGAGGGTGAGTGATGGTTCAGTAGATCAAATTTTATTAACAAGAGATGTCACAAAAAATGAAATGCACTGTTAATAACTGAAAGGCCAAAAAACTGAACCAATGACTCCCAGCTCGTGAGCTGTAAAGCCATGACAAGGCACCAACCACTTTACAGTCCATTCACACACCTTTCATACATGACATGCACAAGACCATTCACGCCGCCAGCCACAGGCCCAGCACATTACAACACTCACATCTACAGACAGCGCCACTGAAAGGGCCCATTACTTATATATGCCCACATACCTGATACAGCAATCACGGTAAGCGATTCCCCTTCCAACCATGACCTGGGGGGGGGGGTTTCCCCCGGAGGGAGCGCTAGTGCTTCCCTCGAGGGCCGGTACCAGGACGTAATGGTTATGTCCGTGGCGCCTTAGCGCTGCAGCCACGGACAGAGGCCACCCACAGTCTTCTTTCTACTTTTAAATCCCAAAGACTGCTCCCACGCATTAGCCAGGGTTCTTCCTCCATTAATATGATCGAAGAATACTACACACCTCTTCTGGAGCAGATGTGTAGTCCCCAATCGACCTCTACAGTTCTGGCCTGCACGCTCAGCAGTTACTTTTCAGGTATGAAACTTTAACTGCAGAGGTGGCCTTTTTTTCACCTGCCATTCTGTGTAGTATAATGTAATTGTTTTCTGGACCTATTTTGTTACAAGCCACTCAATTGATTTTATATTCTGGCGCCATTTTGTCCAGGCCTTTGGGTCCCCCCCCCTCTACAAAGTGAGCCAATTTCCTGGGCAGTCTCCTCACTTGTCCTTGCCATGTAATAATCTTTATTTATTGTAGTTTTCTGTTTTTTCGTTCATTAGTGCAATTGGCACACACCTTCTTGGGAGTAAAGGACCTTTAACCATTACTTGCTGGCACCATCTGCCCTGGTACTCGGTTCTCCCTCCAGGGTGAACCTAATTCGTGGATGCTCTTCATCATCTATCCTCTTTGTACAACTCTATTCGTTTTACTTTTCTGTCTTTTCATTTTCCTTCTTTTAGTGTGATTTACACCTGCCATTAATAGACTAAGAGACCTTAAACGATTATGTAAATATGTCAATATGTCTTGTTTTCTTTCTCTTTGAATACTTCTGCTTTATTTTCTGTCCATATTATATATTGCTGTATTACATATTGTTTCATTTTTCCCCTGCTCTTCAATCCTCTTGAGTCCCGATGATGATCCTGAGATCCTCACAGGGATTAAAACACAAATGACTTTAAATGCGGACCCTATGGATTCTGTAGTGTTTTAACACAATGTGTGATTCTTGTTCTGTTGATACACATACTGATCATGATTTATCAGGTGTGTATCACTTATAAGAGACAAATGAGCATGTTTCTGCACAAAACACCCACTGAGTCACTTTTGATTTTTTTTTTGTACTTCGAGTAAAATATCATTTGGATCTAATCGCATGGATTGATTGTTTATTAGAGACCACTGACTTATAGAATTTGATAGACGTATTGACATAGCCAAATGTCAGAAATGCATGTGGCCACATGTCTCGCCTGCCAGAGCAGGGGTGACTTGGAAAGATACACATGAAAGAAAGAGCACGAGTACATAAAACATACAGCTAGCAGGGCTGAACACATATGGATTCTTTTTTTTAAATGTTTTTTATTTTTTACAAGAAATCTTTTTATTGAAGATTTTACAAAACAAGATAGCATGAAACACAACATTATCCAGCACGTTGCAATTCAATGTAATGTATCACAGCAGACAGGACAGGCTCAGACTGTGCAGATATGGCAATCAATACGACACAAGAATAGATGGCTCAACAAAGGAGCCCAGCCAGTATGGAATCTGCACGCATATTTGCAAATGATATACCAGAGAATACAAAGAAACATTTGTACAAAAAAAATGTTAGTCCCTCTAAGGAATGTTGAAGGGATGAGGGCAAGAGAGGGAGGAATGGGGGAGGGTAGTGCACACGTGTAATGGTGTCCCCACACTCACAAAGTCCGGGGAAATGCCCCTGAACTATGTGGGGGCACCTTTTCTAGTGCAAGGGTGCCCTCACACTTAGTAACTTTGCACCTAACCTTCAGCAAGTGAAGGTTAGACATATAGGTGACTTATAAGTTACTTAAGTACAGTAAAAATGGCTGTGAAATAACGTGTGCGTTATTTCACTCAGGCTGCAATGGCGGTCCTGTGTAAAAGTTTGTCTGAGCTCCCTACGGGTGGCAAAAGAAATGCTGCAGCCCATATGGATTTCCTGGAACCCCAATGCCCTGGGTACCTAGTTACCATATACTAGGGACTACGAAGGAGGGTCCAGTATGCCAATTGAAATTGGTAAATGTAGTCACTAGCCTATAGTGACAAATTTAAAGGCAGAGAGAGCATGAGCACTGAGGGTCTGATTAGCAGAGCCTCAGTGACACAGTTAGGCACTACACAGGCATACACATTTAGACCACAAACTATGAGCATGGGGTCCTGGCTAGTAGGGTCCCAGTGAGACAGGCAAACACATACTGACATACATGTAAAGTTGGGGGTAACATGCCAAGAAAGATGGTACTTTCCTACACCTGGCTGTGGAGAGATATGGTGCCTAGAAACATGACCTGGGTGAAGTTGGAAGTGAGCTAATCTTGCAGCATTTGGTGGTGACCATTTAGACAGTTGGAGAATTCTGGAAGTCAACACAGACTCCAGAAGTGAATAACTGGTTGCTTAGTCTCTGCAATTGTTTGGTAGGTGAAATGGCACATTTTTAGCAATTATTCTTCAATTCTACAGCTATGGACATGTTTCTGAAATATTTTTTTGAGCAATATTAACAGACTTAGGGCCTGATTTTGACCCTGGCGGACGGCGTAGGCCGTCCGCCAAGGTACCGCCGCTGAATGACCGCACCGCGGTCAAAAGACCACGGCGGCCATTTAGACATTTCCTCTGGGCCGGCGGGCGCTCTCCAAAAGAGCGCCCGCCGGCCCAGAGGAAATGCCCCTGCAACGAGGACGCCGGCTCAGAATTGAGCCGGCGTAGTTGCAGGGGTGCGACGGGTGCAGTTTGCACCCGTCGCGTATTTCAGTGTCTGCTTAGCAGACACTGAAATACTTTGCGGGGCCCTCTTACGGGGGCCCCTGCCGTGCCCATGCCATTGGCATGGGCACGGCAGGGGCCCCCAGGGGCCCCGCGGCACCCCCTACCGCCATCCTGTTCCTGGCGGGCGAACCGCCAGGAACAGGATGGCGGTAGGGGGTGTCAGAATCCCCCATGGCGGCGCAGCAAGCTGCGCCGCCATGGGGGATTCTAAGGACAGCGGTAAACCGGCGGGAGACCGCCGGTTTGCCTCTTCTGACCGCGGCTGAACCGCCGCGGTCAGAATGCCCTGCAGGGCACCGCCGGCCTGTCGGCGGTGCTCCCGCCGACCCTGGCCCCGGCGGTCTTAGACCGCCGGGGTCAGAATGACCCCCTTAGTTGTTAGGGCTGTTGGACTGTCGGCGAAGGAAGGGCATGTTGGGCTTGTGGTAGGTACCCATTGACCAAAACTGTTCGTGACTCAGAGGCCTTAAGAGTTCCCAATATAGATTAAAACTTAATCATTGTAATTCTGAAAATGCCTACATGCACTTTTGACCTTTAACTGAGCAAATGTTTGTAGTGGGAGCTGATGTGGTGCGGAGGAGTAGATTAATATTGCACTGTATTTAGTACTTAATAAGGTTGTAGAGGTGCTCCATTTTGTTTGTGGTTTATACTTTTGAAAACAACCTGTATTAAAAAAGATTAAGCCACGTATTATTTGTCATGTTACAGGTTGCTCTTCGATATGTTGTTGGTGACACTTACTCAAACGCTAGCTGACCATAGTGATGATGTCAACTGCTGTGCCTTTTCCTCCTCTTACCTGGCAACATGTTCCATGGACAAAACCATCCGTGTGTACGAGATGAGTAACTTTGTAGAACTTTCCTATTCTCCATTGAAAGGGCACACATACGCTGTTCACTGCTGTTGCTTCTCCCCTCTTGGTGATATTTTAGCTTCGTGTTCAACTGATGGTACTATTAAGTTATGGAATCCTCAAAATGGGCACACACTGGCAGTACTTGAACATCCCAGCAGTAGCCCTGTTCGAGTCTGCAGATTTTCCCCTCAATCAATGTATTTGGTATCTGGTGGAGCTGATGGCACTGTGGTTTTATGGAACGTTGAGTCATTAAAGTCCCACAGGTGAGCATTGCTGTAGATGGAGTGCTTGATAATTTTATTTTATATTTAGGTAAGTTGCTTCAATGTTACATAATTTGATGGCCATGCATATTTACCATAAAAGATAGTACATATCTTGAGTCACCATAGTACGTCAATTAACCCTCCAGCACCCCACAATATTCTGCAGTACAAAAGTTTTTAGGTCACTGTCCTTTGGTGGTACTAGCAGAGCTTGCGACAGCTAAGTAACTGGGACAAAGTAGCACAGCTTCACTTCAAAGCTCAGAGACATTCAACATTTCTGAGGTATTTACCAGAACATGGAACATGAGAATGATACTTTACAAAATGTAAGTGGCAGGCAGAAATTGTAGACAGGCAATTCGTCACACACTGAACATTTGTGTAGGAAAATATCAAGGCAATACCTTTTGACTAATGAACTTTGTCAGAAGCAGGACTTTCCGCTGGAGCATTTCATAAGGCACCACCAGATAACATGGGGATGTTAAAATAGTCAGTCTACCAAAGCATAAAACATTGCAGCTGGTCATGGCACTGGGGAATGGTAGAAAAGCAGTCATTCAACGATAATTGACACTAAGTTCTTGATGATCAGAAATCAGAATGGGAGAACGGCGTGGGTTTAAAACTCACGTCGTTGACTGAGTTAAGTAATATGTAGCACAGTGTCTAGGTCTGCTCATTTCAAAGAACCTCTAATGCTGCAGATTTTGACCTCAAGGTGTGGGTCTGCACAGTCGTTTGACCTTTTTGGAGGCTGGTAAGCAAGAATTGACAACTATTAATGGCAGATCTAACATATACAAAAACTGAATCTGCCTGCTCGATATTATGCTAAGACAGTGCAAACAGAGTAAGTTTATCAATTTGGCGGTGATTGTAACTGAATACAGTGTAGCTGTAAATGGGAAATTTGTTTTTGCACTGTGTCATGAGTTGGAAAAGAGAAGTAATGAAATGGGCAGAGACCAAGTTTAATATACTCAAATCAAAGGCAAAAACAACGGGTAGGCTGGATACAACCTTTATCTTGAGGTTTATTTTTGCTTGATCTCTTGCATAACTATGTTAGACTATTATGGATTCCTGCATTCCATCTTTTACATTAGTGAATAAATTGTGATAATCTTTAAATAATGAAGTCCTTGATCTCAGGCCCACTCAATCACTCCATCCCTACCTTCTCAGAAAATGTCAGTTCATATTATGTCATTCAACCAACAGCAGTGCTCCTAACAAACCCAAAACCCAAACTCTAAGAAACCTATAAAAATCAGATTAATGTATGTGTCTGGTTAAGGTGAGTGCACTTGGAAGATGACATACATGATGGATCCAGATCTAATGTGCGTTGTATTTGTCAAATCGAAGTTTATTAAAGCTGCTTAAATTGGTAATAATAGTTTAAAGGTAACCTGGGAAATGAGCAGAAGCTTAATTGATATTCTTTGTATGTGCTTGTTATGAAAAAAACTTAAACTAAACATAGTAAAAAATTGTGTAGGAAATGGCACCTCTGCTGTGAAGCAGACTTCGCAGAAAACGATTAGAAATATCACCAGTTCTGCCAAACAGATTAGCTGTACCCTAGCTAACAGCCACCCCGGGTGCAAGAGTTCTGAAAAAGCCTCTAAGCAGCGTCAGTGCTTTTTAAATACAACAAACAAATTAATTAAGAGGCGAGGTGGTGAACTTACGGGAAAAGAAGAGCATTACAAAGAAATATTGCTACGAGAGCGAAAGGGAGTGGTGAGTCACTAAGAGCTTATGAACATTTAGGAAATTAGTTTTATCTTAAGAAAGTTTGAATCCAGGACCCAGTTGACAAAACGGCAGGTAAGGTTAATCTGTCATGTTACAAAAGCTACTCTGAAATGGCAATAGATATATAACACCGATCAATCATTGCTGGACACATAGGCCCTAATTAAGAGTCTGGCGGTGCTAGGACAGCCACATTATGACCGTGGCGAAAGCGCAACAGTCTGACCATTTTTTCGCAAGTCATTTTTTCGCAAGCCAACAGCCTGGCGGTGCCGGCGATCTTACAGCTCTGCAAGCAGCGCCACCCTGGTAATTACGAGTCCCAGGTCCGCCAGCTTTTGCAAGGCAGTTCCACCGCCATGCAAGGGCTGGTGGGACAGGGTGCTGGGGGTCCATGGGGGTGCCTGCACTGCCCATGCACCTAGCATGGGTAGTACAGGGGCCCCCATGGGCAGCCCCGTCACAGTTTTCACTGCCTGAATTGCAGGCAGTGAAAAGTGCGACGGGTGCTGTTGCATCGGACACACTGCAACATTGCCGTCTGCTCGATTACGTACTAATGTCAATGTTGTGGGTAGTTTACCGCTGGGCCAGCGGGCGGAAAATTGAACTGACCGTCTTCCTATCCAAAGAGTTTTGCCCACCAAACTCATAATGATGCCCATAATCTCCAAAGCTTTACTAAGTTCATGTTCTATGCAAGACTCCATAGGAGATTTACATTTTCTTTTTTGGAAAACATTTGTATTTATTTTAGCCAAACAACTCCCAGAAGTGGTACGGAGCATTGAGCAAGAAGACACAAAGAGACAGCGAAATTTGTCAAAATCGCAGGTGAACACCATGGGAAGGATGTACAGTAACGTAATACAAAAAACATGTCGTAGCATGTCTATCCCTGAGCACCCCATGTCCAGTGTAGGAACTGTGAAGGTCGGGGCTGCTGGAGTGAACCCCCCCATTTATGGACCATGGACCTGGCCAGGCAGGGCTCTGGTTGCATTCCTCTGTATTCAGCCCAATATTTCCAAATCTTGTGGTGTTTCTGGGGGGAACTCCATCACCAGGTAGATTGGGCGTTCCAAGGTCATACAATAATCCATGCTGTGGCCCAGCTCTCGACAGAGAGAGCCTCCATGTCGTTCCAGGCACGTGCTATATCCTGTTTTGCTACTCTCTGACCCATCCAGAGCAGTGCCCTCTGATATCTTTCCCCCCACCCCCTCAAACCCTCTGAAATGTTTCAGAGAATGAGCTTGGGATCCCTGGATATCCCCACCTCAAAACGCCATCCAGGTGAACCAGCAACCTGCTGATATTTATTGCTCCTCTAAAATCTTCTATAGCGTTTCAAAGGATGAACTTGGGATCCCTGGATACCCCCCTCCACAAAACGCCATCCAGGTGACCCAGCACCCTGCTCCCAGAAGGAGTAGATTGCAGGGCATTGCCAGAATGTATGAAGTAAGCGCCCCATCTGGTTCGCTGCACTGCAGACAATTCCCGGCAGTGATCAGTCTCATGCGGTACAACCTTACTCTTGTAAGCTTCGTGCGGTGTAGCAATTTAAGCAGAATCAAGCGGAATTGGGAGGCTAGTACCGTCTCTCTAGGAGCAGCTATCGCCTTGAGCCAATCCTAGTCTTCCCACAAGCCTAAATCTCGCTCTCACTCCTCCTGCAACCCCACCAGTAGATGTGGCATGTCGCAGAGGAGCATTTGGTATATGGTGGACAATTTAGGGTCTTTAATATTTGTAAGTAGCATCTTTGCCTCTAAGGGAGAGTATTTGGGAACGTCCTCTGCAGACAGTATGGTAGGCAACAGTGCATGACAAAGCTGAATGTATTGGAAGAACTGCTTGCGGTGCATATTGTACTCTGCTTGTAGGTTCTGAAAAGACTTCAGTGACCTGTTGTGTAACACGCCACCCAACATAGAGATACCTATAGTGTCCCATGCAGAAAAGCCCTGAAGAGCCACAACCTGCGGGAGCCTATTGCCCCTCCACAGCGGAGTCTCCAGCGTAAGACTACCTGCCCATCTCATGAATTTTGGAGCATCCGCCCATATTGACTGAGATCCAGATGTAATGAAGGTAACCAGGGCAGTAGGTTCAAAAGGAGTGGTAAATTCAGCATTGTGAATGCTAAATCTGAGCAGGTCACTGGTGGAAGGAAATAAGACTGGAGCTTATTGAGAAGGGGAGTGGCTGGAGCATGATAGGAGAAAAGCCCTACAGCTTGTTCTGGGACTGAAGGACGTGACTCGAGGAGTGGAGAAACTGCAGATGCATGTTGAAAAGAAGATGCTCCTCTCACTCATGTTGTCAGCTGATTGTTCCTGTGCTGCCAGGTTCTGATATTGCTTTGTCCACAGGGATGGACCATGGGTCTGAAATGCAGGAATGATGCAACAGCCTGCTGAAGATTTGCAGCCGGTGGTTCCTTTCCCTAACATCAGACCATTGGAGATACCTGAATGGCCTCTGATCACCATCAGCGCTGTGGCCTGTCCAGGGTTTTCTGAGTTTTCTCCACCACTGCCATCCTTACCAGTTGTTATTAAGGTTATGCTTCTTGTCAGGCTACGCCAGACATGAGCCCTCATTTTATTTAACAAATTTAATTAGCCAGTTTTTGGAGTGACATGGCTACGTATTTTTGTTTTACCCACAAAATATTACACTGCTTCCAGGCAGACAGTTATTGTATTTTCATAGCTCAGAAACTGACAACTATGTACACGCTTTCCGTGATCAGTGTTCCTCTCTCTTGGGCTTTGAGCCTGAGCCCATGCTGTGTCTTTTTTAGGTGACTCCCAACTACTTGGATTAACTTGCTAACCAAGTGCTTTTCCTGCTGTGGCCAACCAGGGCTGTAAGTGATGGGTCTGCTTTAGAAGGTGATCCCCAGTCTCTTCTGCACTAGTCCTGCCACCTAGCATCCCAAACTCTACTGAGTCTATGCTGCCCCGTTTGGCCCATTATTTGTGAGCCGGTGGCCTTTATTTTGTGGTGTTCGATTGTCTTTTCACCTTTGTTCGCCTGCAACTTTGTCATGCTGACCTGGCCGTACCAGAATATGCCTGGTCTCTTTCCTTCTTCAGGGTCAGATGGGCGGGTCATGAAATCCTCCCCCAGGATATGGTAAGGGGCAGCTCCTAGTTGGGGGGTAGGGGTGCACTTACCTTAGGGTGATTAGGCATCTCTGTAGAACCCCACTACACGCACATGGGGGGACCTGTTTCAATGTAAATTTTCTCGCTTCTGGATTTTTTTGGGCACCTCCCTTAGAAGAGAAGGGAGCAGAGGTATTTCGCTCCCCTTATCCTGCTCCACTTTCCCTTTGTGCTTCCTGGGCCTTCCACCAGGTTATGGTTCCTTCCCCTTCTAAGGCCACTTCAAAAGCCAGGTCTCACCTTTTCATAGCTCCCTAGATGCTAAAAATCAATATATTCTGAAGACCTCTACAAGTATCACGGGCAATGTATGTTACCCTTAACATCCTGAAACACAGGTTTATATTGCCATTCTGTTTATATTTGATTTTGTAAAAATGCCAGCTTTGATAGCACCTTTATTTTGTTATTAGTAGTGTCCTTTGTGGGGAAAGACTGAACACTATAATGCAGTGCTTTCACCTAATAAATCACTATGGACCACATGTACAGGTTTTTAGTGTTCGCAAACGTCAAATAAATAACCTTATGACATGTACCGACCCTATTTCGCGATTCTGTTATCAATTACCGAATCGCAAAACCATCTTTGCGAGTCAGTATTAGGAAGGGACGTGTTAAGGGCGTCCCTTCCCAATAACAAGTTGCAGGCTCATTTATGGATGTTTTGCGACCGGAAAGCACTGACAAAAGAGTCATCTCTTACTGACTCCGTGAATGAGTTGGTAACCCATTTCCAAACAGGAAGTGGTCCCCAAGGGACATGGTGGTCGGCTGACCCCCGCAGGCCAACATCCCTGGGAGTGCAGGCTATTTCCAATGGGTCGCAAATTGCGACCTACCTCATGAATATTGTTGAGGCAGGTCCTTTGCAACCCATTTGGGAACCGCAAACAGTGTTTGAGACAGTGTTGTACATCGCATTTAGCAAATTCCTAATTCTGAGTCGCAACAAAAGTTGCAATTAGGAACTCCCAAAATCTAGGGATTACTACATGTGGCCCTATGCCTTTTCCTAAATAGAGACAGAGAAATTAACGGATGGCTGCATTTGTATTGGGACAAACACTGAATCTGCGTCAACTGCCTTTAATTCACTTTGCGATTCATGTTTTTTCCATTTCCAATTAAAAAAGTTTGAAGCTGATTCAAGGACCGCTACTGTCTAATGCAATGCATTAGCAACTTCTGTTGGTTAACCTTTACCGATAATACAGCGCAATCCCAAGTTTTAAACAAATGTGTCACTGGTTTCATAGATGATGTTAATGTTACACTAGAATTATAACCTTCTCTAACTTCCAAGTCGGGCAGTTGATAAACAAACACTCTGTAAATATCCAGAAGTTATGATATGTTAACCACGGAGAGGAATTGATTCTTTTTGGGGTTTTGTTAGAATAGGCATTGGAAAGTTGGGTTCAGATATTGGATCCCTTTGCAAGCCGATTTTCAGACAGCTCAGTGAAATCAACTGGCTTTGTGGTTCATGGATTTGGTGGGAAGGGTGTTTTGAATTGCACCATATACTCTTTTTGCTATGTTGCTAGATCCCTCAAACATCTTATGGGTTTTGGTTCTGAATAAAGGTGCTAATCATCACATTTTTGTTTTTTCCCTGTGATTTGAATGGTCTGGACCAAAGTGGAATCCAAGATTGCTCCAGTCTGTAAAAGCATTGCTGGAAAAATAAGTGGGTTAGTTCTGTATTGCTGAAGATTGTGTGCCACTTCATAGATCTTTAGACTATGGGCCGTGCCGACCTGTGGTCGAGGAAGATGGGTTTGTGGCTTTATACCCAGGTGGTTCAACAAGGAGTTGTAAATTAAGATGGCCTGCAAGTGCGACTTTTTTTGGAGCATTTTCAGGCCATCTTCATTTACAGACAGAATTGCTTATGTTGAGTTGAGGGGGTTAATAGTAGCATCCAAATTGACTTCTATTTAGACGCAGGCGTCACCTCGGGGACCTCCAAGTAGTGGCCAAGGAGAAAAGGGGAGGGTGAGATTAGGGTTGCCATCCTTCTCAGCAAAAAAAATGCCCACCATTTGTTTACATTTTGCTTTTCTGGAAGGGCCAATAACGGGTATGTGAGAAGGAATATGTGCCAAAGTCCCGGTATTCTTTTGTAAAATAGCAATTATTCCTTTGTTTGATTTAGTAATCATTTAAAAATAATTTAGACAGTACTCATACCTTTTAACGGATTTAGTAATGTGTTTGCTGTTTTTATGTTTACATTTGCTAAAGGCTTTCTCTGTTTTTTCCTAATTTTTAACTGCATAGATTTAAAAGAGCCGAGTTACTATTAAACGAAGATAGCATGGGGCCCAGAAAGATCGGTTAGGCAACAGGGTGCAATACCAGGCTCTTCAATTTTTTTAAGCAAAGGCCTGAGGAAACAGCCTGCTTACTAATGCTGTAGTTACGATTAGGATAGAAGATACCGTGGCACCAGGTGGAGTGTCGTAATGCGTCCAGTGCACCCAAATGAATGGAGTCTTGCTGCTCAAAAGTGGAGTGGGGAGTCAATTTTCATTGGTTCTGAAATAGACGAAAAGACAATTAACTACAGAGAACACCATAAACTGTTGTAGATTATAAATTAAACTAGGCTTTGGATTTCACTGTTCTCACTCTGAGAAGTAGTCCCTTCTGTGGATATAAGCAGATTTACTAATTTGGTACTCACACTACTTCCTGATGATGGTCCCAGTGAATCATGTTTGGGCTCAAAATGCGCTCATTGACGTATTAGCCCTTAGCACTGACTTGAACTACTTTGTGTGTAAATGTGCCCTTGTGAAAGGACAGAAAGCAGTCACTCACAGTAAAGTTAGCCAACGGCAGAAGTGGGCTGACCATTGCCCCATGCTGTATGTTGTGGCAGGCAGAATAAAAATGGGAATGACACAAAAGATCAATGAATGAAGAGGACCTGCTAAAAGCCCACCTCATAAGTATTTCATACATATCATTTTAGTAAAACCAAAGGTACTGGCTAATTCTATATCTGACCTCAGTGCTCCGGTGATCTGATTCCAGAAGCAGGATGGTGGCGAGATTCCCTTCTTTTCTTTCACTTTTTCTTTAAAAACGGTTGTGAAAGAGTTCTTTTTGTCAGCTTTATAAACCTAGTAAAAATTTACATATGACAAAGAAGAATAGGAACTTTTTTTTAAAATAAGTGAAATTCTGCTAATATAGCTCATGTCATTCTTAAGTCGCAGTGGATCCTGCTTGAAGATAGGGCCATTCAATGCTTATGATTATCAGTGGAGATGCCCTGAGGGAGACTAAGGATTCCTAAGAAAAGAATACTGAGGCATAAGGAGGAAAGATGTTCAATGTATCGAAATTTGTCACCAGGGTGGCCTTAGTATTTAAGCCAAGTATGAAAGTGAGTCACAACATCTTTTTACTGTATTTTCCTTAAAGCTTGGGGAAGAGCATTGCTCTTGGGTTCTGTGAAGTTCCTTCACATCAACACTAGAACAACATTTGCTTGTACATAAGTGGTCAGTTTTGCCTCTGTTCAAGCTAGAGTAATATCAGCCATTTGCAGGACTGGCATCTTTCTTTTTTGGAAACTATTTCTCTTGGGTTTTATATCTAAAACAACATCGGTACATGACAGTAACAGATAGGTGGTGATAACATTGAAGAATATGCAGAAACTGATCAGAGATACTCGTACAGAGAGCCACCCCAACATGGGACATGTCAAAGGAAAGAGGTGGTAGTATGAAGGATCAGACAAGGAATCGTTTGTTACATGATATGGTAAAACAGTTACTTAATACCAATGTAGTGCCAACGATGGGTAAACTAATAAACTGAGTGGGAGGGTGGGTGGGCGGCTATGGGGACAGTGATAGAGTATAAAAAGTGACTTGGGATAGTGGCAAAGGTGAATGGATGGGTAGACAATGTAATAATTGTTGCTGGAGAGCAGAAGAAGACTTGGGGGGGTCACCAAAGGAGGGCATAAGTGGCATCTTAATTGCACCCGGGCTCAAGCTGAATGCAGTAACTAGCAATCAGTCCAATATGAACCAACCAACATATTGGGTCAAAAAAGTTTAATCTGCTTAGGACACATGTCCAAGTGTTAGGACTGTTCCTGGCGGGGGGAACGGGGCTGGGGCTGCTTAACCCAAGAGTTGGTACAAACACACATTGTCATGGTACACTTTTTCCCAGTCGCAGTGCAACACATCCTGCCCACATTGGGGCAGGGGACTGCTTTGCCCAAGAGTTGGTAGATGCCCATTATTATGGTACACTTTACCCAATCTCAGTGTGTCACATCCTGCCCACATTCACAGTAAAAATCCAAGCATTCCATCACCGGCACTCTTGAACTTAAGCAGTGGCTAGGGCTTTGGTAATATTGGGCATATGACATCCTTTCGGTATCTACCCACCCCCAGACCCACTGTATTCAATTCCTTAATGGATAGGCTATGGTGATATTCCATAAATTTGGTGCTCACCATCATAGGCTTTGAGTGTGGTAAAGGTCAAAGTAGGCATCATAGAGGATCACATAGTCTGGCCTTCCCTGTGGAAGCCATCACATTGTCAGTAATTCCTCCCCCTAAAACTGCTTTAGGATATGCACTTTCATACCATGTGGGAAAACACTGCTTCATTCAAGGAACACATGAGATAAGAAAAGGATCCTGCCCCATAGATCGTCTTGATCTCTATTGGAGTGAGATAGGTGTGATGAGTGAAGCTCACCTCAGTATATATCTGAATACTTTCCCATTCGTTGTACTTAGTCAGTGGTGGCTGTGTTAATCAATGCCTGCGAGAAATATGTTATGAGGCACCTATCATCTCCATGTCCCTCTTCACCTTCAGAGAAAACCCTCTGAATCATTGCAAACGGTGGGAGGGGGAGCATAGGCTTGCATTCCTGACCAACTCTGTAAAACACACCAACTGCACAGTCTCTTGAATCTGGAATCCAACACAAACATCTGTCTATTTGAAAAGGCAACCTGCTTGCAAAAAGATGCACATCCAGAGGCCCCCACATCTTGTTTTATCCTCTGAAACAAATGTGATCTAGCTTCCAATCACTGAAAACTGTCAGATTCCTCGATTTCCACTCTGCAACATTATTAATTTGCCCTGGTAAGTACTCAGCTCTCACAGTTATTGTGTGTTCCAGCCAAAAAAAACACAATTCTTTTGCCAAATCTGACAAATAACGGGACCTGCTCCCCCCCAGTGGATTTATGTTTGTCACTGCTGACACATCGTTTATCCTCACCAGAACATTCTTACCATATATTACTTCTTTGAAGCTCTTCATACTAGCCCACTGTCATTTCCAAACAATTTATATTTCCTCTCTAAGCCTGACCATATTCCGCAATTATGCTGTTCTCCTAATCGAGCAGCCCATCCTTTCAAACTGGCATCTGTCTGTAAGGCAAAGACTGGAACATACTCAAAAATTGCTTGACCATTCCATGCCTTCAGATTGTCCATCCACTAACATAACTCCTCCTTTGCTTCCTTACTCAATAGTATTTTACCGCTGTACCACAGACCTTTCCTCAGTGCCACTGCATTCACTCTTGATCGTTTTCACTTTCTTCCCTGCAAACAACAATACAACTTTGATAATGTCAGTCTGGAAACCCAAAACCTCCACTTCTGCAAAGGCATCATAATTGATTTCTCCTAGATTGTTAAGAAACTCAGAGTCACCAAAAACACTCTTCACAAACAACAACTGTTTTTCCAAATTCTTGAAAACTTGAGACATTATTAGTATATCGTACACATTCTCTATTAGCTGAATCCCTTTCTCTCTCTCAAATATGCCACCACTGCTCTCAACACCCTGGTAAAACACCATGAAGTGGAAAATAGGTCAAAAGGTAGATAGCGAAATTGACATAATGGATTCCGCCATCTGAACTGCAGGAAAATGTGACTTCTGCCCTCTATTGGGATTCTAATGTAAAAGTCCTTCAGATCCATCTTCACTAACCAGTCATTCTTTAATAACATATTGCTTAACAGAATGGATTCCATCTATCTTGAAATGTCTGTAAACCAAGAATGTGTTCAACTCCCTCACATTTATCACTGGTCTCCAGCCCTTTGTCTTTAAATTTCCATAAAAAATGTGATTCACAAACCCTTTGACGTTTTCCCACTGACCAAAATGCATACTGTTGTAGCAGTGAATCTGTTTTGCCATCCACCACAACCTGTTCCGGAGTCAAATTTAACTCTCTTAGCTCACTCTTTTGTTCTGGAATTTGTATAAACTCTATATAGAACCCCGGAACTGCTTTTAATACCCAAGGATCCTGAGTTATTCTGTCCCATGCACGCACAAAATACTGAGCCGACCCCCTACATTGCCTGGGGAAAAATCTAAAGTAATTGCCATACTCACCATGGAACCCTGAAGAGGCTTGGCCTCATCCAAGAAAATCTCCACTCCTTCCAGTCCTTGCTTTGTGTAGGGAAAACAACTGATGAGGTTTGGAAGCCCCTTTCAAACCTCTGTCCTGATATCTGTATTGGGACCTTTGTATTCCCCAGCAAGCAGAAGTCCTTATCCAAGGCCATAAAGGCCAGTACATTTTTTCTTTGACTTTTTTAACTAACCCTTCTCCAAAAAGCAATCCTTTCACAATCTCACTTTGTTCCTTTCCTGCCATATCTCCCAACTTTGGGCTTATTTGAATTAAAATGGCCTTCCCTCTTCCTACCATCAAATGTGCATTAGCAATACCCAGACAAACTAATGCTCTTCTACTACAGCCCCTCAGTAATTTCAAATAAATTGGCATATCATTTAAAACGAGCTTCCCCTGCCATATCCAAAATTGGTGTCAGAGGACCGAGCGCATCCAATAACTAATCCTGGCAGTGTTTAAATGACCTCTCAAGACCCTTGCAAGGATCTGTTCCCAACTTAAACAGGAATGTAATCATTTCATGGTCCAAATTAGGAGTACAACAAACCTTATCATTTATCACAGGTCTTGAATACTCTGCCCTCAATACACTTCTCACCTTCTTTTCCAAATGTTTTCTTATCCATTTTTATTAAAATCTCCCAACATGTTTCATGGGCCACCAATTTGCACTTCTTGAGTGTTGAAAGTCATAAGGAGAAAACATTTCCTCTCCCAAAGGGATTTGTAATCACTTTGTTTGAAATGGATCCCAAGTTATTCCCCAAATCTGCTCTAAAATCATCTTCTTATATGTCTAAAACATATTCATCAAAATCTTGATTAACTTCTGACCTTGAACAGCCACCTAGATCCATACCTGTAAACTCTTCATCTAATTTCCCAAATAGAATTAAAATACCCTGTGATCCAATATTAAAAACAAAGAAAGAGAATTAATTTCTCCTCTTTCCTTTGAATGAGAGGCACGCCATATATAAGAAGCAAGTGAACAAACCGTAAGAATATCATTGACCCTTGAGCATACTGATTAAACATCAGAATAGTGTCTTGCTCTATTGATCTTAAATGAAGGAAGGGACCAGTTCTGCCTTGGACTAGCTATTGTAGTGCAAAAGGGCATGGATTGCAAAATCGAGTCTCTGCCGTCTAGCATACAAGTACAGAATTATGACAATTGCACTTCCTATTTTGAGGAATTAAACTTTAGTTTGATAAATCCCTAATCTGAATTTTATATATAAGAAACACTTCACGTTTGAGTACACATTATCTAAATATGTATATCAGTACTAAACTTCCTTCACCAGTATACCATCTTTACAGAAGTAATACCATCAGTATTGATTTCACCAGGGTCCTTCAACAGATGGTTCAGACTTTATTCACCAAGCCATCTCTTTTCATGCCCTCCCCAACTGCTGCCCTTTGTGCCATTTAGAGAAATCAATTCCTGTGCTGTCGTTAAATAAACTGTACTAAGATGATTCATCGCTAGCTGAATACAATAGAGGACTGGATAAAGGACAGTTGGGGCAGAAAATGGCCTTATACCCAACTCCAAAAACAAGGGAATTAATGAGGTACCCGGAACCAGCTTAGCAAAGTGCAGAGGAATTTATTTTCAATTACTTTGAGTTCCCTAGCTTTAGAATATCCCCAGATCTCAGCTCGATAAATATTTGTTGCAGCCACTTTCTGCCTACAAATTTGTTTCTGTGTCTACTCTATTGACAAATCTTGCCATTGTGTTGCAGTAGGCCTTACATTTAACTGTTGCCTTTTCCACATGAAGCCACCAAATGAGGTTATGATTAAAGTGCATAACCAAATAATCAAAGTGATCTGGTCTTTTGAGCAATTGTCCATTTTTTCAACTATTTCTTTAACCGTAGTACTGTTTTCATTGGCGTAACTTTGATTTTGTTCACATAGATGGAGAGACTTTATTCTTGCAATATGTTAGAAATGGGGTCTTTGGTTGACAGTCAGGTTACCTCCTGTTCAAGCAAGGATCCTCACTCTAGGCAGGGTAAAAGAGAATTACCCTCAGCTAACCTCTGCTTACCCCCTTGGTAGCTTGGCAGAGCAGTAGGCTTAACTTCAGAGTGCTAGGTGTAAAGTATTTGTACCAACACCCACAGTAACTTAATGATAACACTACAAAATGACACAACACCAGTTTAGAAAAATAGGAAATATTTATCTAAACAAAACAAGACCAAAACGACAGACATCCGACAAACACAAGTCAAGTTATGAATTTTTAAAGATTAAACTAAAAAATAGCGCTTAGAAACACAAAATGCTTCGATGAGGTGTTAACACAGCGTCGTGACGGAGTCGTTCCCAACAAGTTGACACCAGCTGTGCTGGACACGGAGTCACGTAGACCCCCAAGTACAGTACCTTTGGTGAAGAGTGAAAACAAATCGATACGCGAAGTCAGGGATCGCGGAAACGTTGAATCTGCGCACTTCGAGCTGCGTCAATCATGACGTGGTGTGGCGACTTCCACGGAGTCAGGGACTTCAGTGGGGCTGCAGCGGCGTCGGGCCTGCGAAGGTTGTCGCGTTCCAGCAAAGATTACAGAGTCGGTTGCAGGCGACGTCACCGGATTCAGCAGCGGCGTCGGTCCGAAGTCGTCCGAAGTCGATTTCCTTGGATTTCCACCACCTTTCCTTTCAAGGGCCCAAGGACTGGATAGAGCACCACTTGTCAGAGCAGGAGTCTCTCCAGAGACTCCAGGTGCTGGCAGAGAGAAGTCTTTGCTGTCCCTGAGACTTCAAACAACAGGAGGCAAGCTCTAAATCAAGCCTTTGGAGATTTCTTCACAAGATGGAAGGCACACAAAGTCCAGTCTTTGCCCTCTTACTCTGGCAGAAGCAGCAACTGCAGGATAGCTCCACAAAGCACAGTCACAGGCAGGGCAGCACTCCTCTTCAGCTCTTCTCCAGGCAGAGGTTCCTCTTGATGTCCAGAAGTGATCTAAAGTCTGTGGTTTTGGGTGCCCTTCTTATACCCAATTTCTCCTTTGAAGTAGGCCTACTTCAAAGTAAAGTCTCTTGTGAATGTGAAATTCTGCCTTGCCCAGGCCAGGCCCCAGACACTCACCAGGGGGTCGGAGACTGCATTGTGTGAGGACAGGCACAGCCCTTTCAGGTGTAAGTGACCACTCCTCCCCTCCCTCCTAGCACAGATGGCTCATCAGGGAATGCAGACTACACCCCATCTCCCTTTGGGTCACTGTCTAGTGTGAGGTGCAGCCAGCCCTACTGTCAAACTGACCCAGACAGGGAATCCACAAACAGGCAGAGTCGCAGAAATGGTATAAGCAAGAAAATACTCACTTTCTAAAAGTGGCATTTTCAAACACACAATCTCAAAATCAACTTTACTAAAAGATGTATTCTTAAATTGTGAGCTCAACAGACCCCAAACTCCACATGTCCATCCGCGCCCCAGGGGAATCTACACTTTAATCAGATTTAAAGGTAGCCCCATGTTAACCTATGAGAGGGACGGGCCATGAAACGGTGAAAAACAAATTTAGCAATAATTCACTGTCAGGACATATAAAACACATTACTCTATGTCCCACCTTAACCATACACTGCACCCTGCCCTTGGGGCTACCTAGGGCCTACCTTAGGGGTGCCTTACATGTAAGAAAAAGGAAGGTTTAGGTCTGGCAAGTGGGTACACTTGCCAAGTCGGATTTACAGTTAAAACTGCACACACGGACACTGCAGTGGCAGGTCTGAGACACGATTACAGAGCTACTTATGTGGGTGGCACAACCAGTGCTGCAGGCCCACTAGTAGCATTTGATTTACAGGCCCTAGCACCTCTAGTGCACTTTACTAGGGACTTAATAGTAAATCAAATATGCCAATCATGGATAAAACAATCAACAATACAATTTACACAGGGAGCATATGCACTTTAGCACTGGTTAGCAGTGGTAAAGTGCTCAGAGTTCAAACGCCAACAGCAACAGGTCAGAAAAAATAGGAGGCAGGAGGCAAAGAAATTGGGGATGACCCTGCATAAGCAAAAAAGTCCAATACAATACATGGAACATTTCTCTAACATGACATGCATCTCCTTTGCAAAGGGCAGTAAAACATTATTGTCTGCATTTACCACAATGGGGATCTTCAAACCATGCAGTTTAGGGGCATCTGAGCTAACTGCCTCCAGGTCAGCAGTAGGATCATTTATAAATCAACTAATCACTACTCCTGATTAGATTGGGAAGGAGGCACTACCTTCCCTGTTAGCTACTGAGTGAACCCTCACTGTATTTGTAGTATGAAGGCTTTATTAGTTGTTAAAAAAGATGACTCAATACCCTGTTCATGAAGAGTCGTATAAATGTCAGGTATTTTCAGTATTTAACACATATTATATTCAGAAGAAATTCCTTTTCTTTCATTTCCAACTTCTTCTTAAATCCGACGTGACAGTTGTTTAAGCTGCAGTTTGCATCTACCAATCCTTGCAGACGATTTAAGAGCAGAAAGCTGACCTAGGAATGCATTCCGTTTGTTGCTTAACATTTGCTTTGTGATTTGTAGCTTACATTTTCTCTCTTGGCCCAAACCTTGTTTACTGTATTCTTCCACAAACTCGCTTTCTGGAAACAGGCCTTTAAATCTTGTTCTTATCTTGTCACATCTGCTGTGCATTCAAAGACAGAGGTCAGATGTCATGCGTTCTTTTCCAGGGAGCTTGGTGGTTATTTTTCTTTCTCTGACATTAAAGTGAGAGCATTTCTTAGACAATCCTGCTGAGTACCCAAGTGAAAGGAGAGGGTGTAAAATGTTTTTTTTTCTAGCACACAAAAAAATGAACTGTACCGATGTTTGCTAATATATCAGAATTAGTTCAAATGAAGCACATTTTTTGTCATTCTTAAGTGTAGTGGAAACACATATTTGAATACGATCAAAACACATCAGTACGCTAGATGATGACCTTTCCACACATTATTGTTTGTGTGCTGTAAAATCGTATTTTGGGGCAAATGTAATGGTCATTTCAAATGAAAATGTGTTATCTGTGATGGCAATGTGCTACCACACCATGCATACTCCACACTACGCCACTCCACTCCATGTCATTCCACTCTGTGCCACACCACTCCATTCTGCTACACTTCAGTCCAGACAGTCTACTGCACTCCACTCCAATCTAACCCACTTCAGTCTACCAAACTCCGCTCTACCCAAATCTACCCCACCCCACTTTAACCTTCCCCACTTCAAACTACAACACTCCACTCAATCCTACCCCACTCCACTCTAGTTTAACCCACCCCAATCTACCCTTCCCCAGTTTACCTCACCCCGGTCTACCCCACTCCAGTCAATCCACCCCACCCCATTGCAATATATCCCTCCCCACTCCACTCCAGTCCGCCACACTTCACTCCAGTCTACCTCAACCCACTCTTCATTCTACCCTACTCCAATCCGACCCACTCCATTCCAATCTATTCTACTCTAATCCACGCAGTCTACCCCACTTCACTCCTTCTACCCCTCTCCACTCTTCCCCAATCTGTCTCACTCCACTCCACCTCACTCCACTGTATCCCAGTCTACCCCACTCTAATCTACCCACGCCAATTCACCCAATCTACCCCATTGTACTACCACAATCTACCACACTTCATTCCACTCTACCCAGTCTACCACACTCTGCTCCAGTCTATCCCACACCAATCTACCACACTCCACTCAAACCTACCACACTGTACTTGAATGTAACCCAATCCACCCCATTTCACCCCACTCCAATCTACACTCCACACTATACTCTCCAATCTACCCTTCTCCAATCTACCTCACCCCAAACTGCCCCACTCTACCTTAGTCTACCCCACCCACCCCCACTGCAATCTACCCACCTGACTCAATGCCACTCCAAACCACCCCACTTCAATCTATACCACTCCAAACTACCCCACTTCAATCATCCCTCTTCACTTTACCCCTCTCTAATCTACCCCACTCCTTTCCAATTCACTTTACCCCACTCTAATCTACCCCACTCCTTTCCAATCTAATGTTCTCCAATCCACTCAATCTACCCCACTCTAATCCACCAGTCGACCCAACTCCACTCTTTTCCAGTCTATCTCACTCCACTCCAATCTTGACTCCCCTCTAATCTATCCAGCTTCACTCCACCACATTCCACCTCACACCCTCCACCCTAACCAATCTAACCGACTCTAATATACCACTACAGTTCACCCACTCTACCACACTCCATTCCACTCCACTAAATCTACCTCACTCCATTTCAGTCCAGTCCACCACATGCCACTCAAAGCTACCCCACTGGAGTCCAATCTAACCAACTCCATCCCACTCCAATATACCCTACCCCACTCCACCCAAACCACCCAACTCCAATCTACCTCATCCAGTCCACCTCACTCCAATCTACCCGCTCCAGTCTACTCCAAGCTACTCCACACCAATCTACTCCATTGCACTCCATTCTGCCCCACCCTAACCCAGTCTACCCCACCCCAATCCAGTCCACCCAACACCACTCTATCCAACTCCAATCCAACCTACCCCACTCCAGTCTACTCCAGTCCTACCTCACTCCAGTCTACCCAACCATAATTCACCTAATCTATCCAACTCCAACCTATCCCACTCTACCCAAATCTACTACACTCCACTCTGCCTCACTCCACTCCAGTCTACCCCAATCCACTCTTTCCCAATCTACTCCACTCCAATCTACCTCAATATATCTCGCTCCATTCCACCTCAATCTACCCCACTCCAATATATCTCACTCCACCCCAGTCTACTACAAGCCAATCTACGCCAAGTCAACCTACTGCACTCCTCCTCCGATCTATCCCTACCCACTCCACTCCAATCTACCCCACTCCATTCTACCCTAGTCCACCACACTCCATTGTACACCACTCTACCCCTACTTCATGCAAACTACCCCACCCCATTCTACGCCATTGTACCCCACCTCACTCCAGTCTACCCCACCCCACTCCATGCGAATAACGTTTAACCTTGCTGAGAAGTAGCCACACTGATGTACAAAATAGCTAAAATACATTGCCACAGTCCGTAGCCCTAACAAAGGCGAGACTTATTGTTTTTGCCAGTGCTTGTTGTGCAATGGGACTAGGTTGACAGAATGCCAAGACTGTGGGATATGATTTTTCGTAAGTGCTGCGTTATAAACATTAAGGAGGATTGCCCTTTATTCTGTGTCTGATAAAAATACATCATCTGATAGCGACTTCTAGCTGCAGATTCCTTACCTTAGAATTTCCTAGCGTCCACTGGGAATCCAGATTTTTTGCCGAGCAGTACCCTGTGCGTGCCATCGGGTGGCATTGTTTGGATCCGTGTGGCATCGCTGGTGTCGTTGGCGCCATCTGTGACATCACTGTCGTCTATAAAGGCACCCCAGCGCGTGTACGCCAGTTATTTTCCTTCTGTGCCAGTTAGGCGCAGATCCAGAATCGCTCTACCCTCTGTCTTTTTTTTACAGGCCTTTTTTGACCTTTTTGTTGACTCTGTGCTGGAAGACATTGAGGAAGAAGGGGTTTAAGCTGTGTGGCATCTGCCTTCGCGCCATGTTGGTCACAAACCCCCACCAGGTATGTCTATGGTACCTTGACCGAGACCACGACTCAAAGTTGTGTTCCGACTGCCGGGCCATGGCCCCGAAAGCTTTGAGAGAGCGGTCTCTGAAGCTCATGTCTGCCCGTCACTCGACGTCGGTTGGCGCGACTACTTTGGCCTAGGCTCCGATGGGGCCTCTTGGATCCAGTACTGGATCCGGAACGATGCAGAGTTCACACAGTCGGCCTCCTCTGCCGTTGTTCCTGAGGTCGACGCTCGTGCGCCACCAGCGCCAATCGGTGGTGCAAGCTCCATCCTCATTCATGATGATCCGGAATGGCGTTGTATTATTATTATTATTATTATTATTAGGAGCAACCAAGCACAGGTGAGGAATGGGAAGGATCTCACGATCCTATAGAGTATGGTTTGGACCAAATGGACTGGTATGAGGAACTAGAGGAGGCCAGTGGACTGGACGCCTCTCCAGATGCTGGCATGCTCTCACCACCTGCAGTGGCTGCTGAGGAGGGATCTTTGTATGCTAGGGTGGTGCGTAGAGGAGCTGAGATCTTGGACCTGGATTTGCCTACGATGCCGGTCAGGACTAATCTCCTGACTGAGGTGCTTCAGCCAGGGGTTTCCACATCAGAACCGATGTTACCCTTTAAAGAAGCCCTCACTGATGTCCTGCTGCGGGTGTGGTCCAAACGCAGCACAGGGGCTCCTGTAAATAGAACAATTGGCTGCCATCACCCAAGTCCAAATAATCCTAGATTCCTTACCCAACACCCAACCCAGGAGAGCTTGGTGATCCAGGCCTCCACTTCCCATGGTGCCTTCCCTTCCGCCCTCTCGAATAGGGAATCCAAGAGGCTGGAGCACCTTAGAAAGAAGATATTTTTTTTTTCCTCCAGCCTGGCATTGAGGTATGTAAACATCTCATACTTTGTGTGATACGGTGGCACAGGTGTTGCTCCAGGTCCCGGAGGGCGTATGATACACTCTCACACAAGCTGTTAAAGATGGGAGGGATGCAGCGAAGTTTACAATACTGTGTGGCTTGGACACAACTGACTTGCTGGCTACGTACATCTGGCTTTCCAGGGGATGTTCAGGCAAACCTTATGGACATGCCCTTTGATGGCTCACGCTATTCGGTGAAAAGGCAGATTCATCGCTAGAGCGCTTCAAGGATTCTTGGCAACGATTAGGTCCTTGTGCCTCTTGGTGCCTCCTCACCTGAAGTCTGCCTTTCGCCCCTTTTAAAGCTTCAGAAGGTGTGGGGACCATGCTATCCACAGACCACCCACTGTCGCCCACCAGGTCAGCATCCTGTGCGAGGACGAGGTCGCGGTACCTTGATACCCAAAGGTTTTGGCCAGAAGTCGTCCACCACCCAGCCCCTCTCCTCCTCAGCGCCCAAGTGTTCCATGTATGATTCTGCACGACCACACGCATTCAGTTGGAGGGAGGACTCAATTTCATCTCCATAACGTCGGGCAAATGGGTCTTGCAGATCATACAGAAGGGCTATTCCCTCCCCTTCCAGTCTTTCCCTTCCTCTATGCCTCCGTTATAAGAACGGCTGATGGAGGATCATTTAGTCTTTCTCCGCGAGGAAGTTATGGCTCACTTGGCCAAGGGAGCTATAGAAAGGGTCCGATGTCAGAGCAGGCAGTGGTTGTTATTCCCGCTACTTTCTGATCCCCCAAAAAGAACAAGGGTCTTCATCCCATTCTGGATTTGCGGGACTTCAATCTCTTCCTCCAAAAGAAGAAATTCAAGATGCTCAGGTCTTGTTTGCCCTAGACCATGGAGACTAGATGGTAACATTGGACTTGCAAGATGCGTATTTTCACAACCCCATCCTGCCTGCAGACAGGCATTATTTGCAGTTCAAGGTGGGCCACAAGCATTTTCAGTTTACCATGCTCTCTTTCAGTTTCACCAGTCCCCTTCCGGTGTTCACCAAAGTGATGGCGGTAGAAGTAGCTCATCTGCGCAGGTTAGGGATTTCAGTCTTCCTCTACCTCGACGACTGGCTGTTACAGGCTTCTATGCCCCAAGCTCTCATCACCCACCCTCAGACTATGGTGAACCTCCTGCATTCGCTGGGGTGCACTATAAACGTGCTGAAGTCACATCTGACTCCCTCTCAGAAACTCCCTTTCATCAGAGCTGTTCTCTACACAGTGCAGTTTAGGGCTTATCCTCCAGAGCAGTGAGTCCAGGATATTAGGGTTATGAGACCGATGTTTCGGCCTCTATCCTGGATTTCGGTGAGACAGACTGTGAGGCTGCTGGGCCTCATGGCCTCCTACCTCCTGCATCCTGTTAGTCAAACATGCCCGATGGCATATGAGGGTTCTGCAGTGAGACCTGAAGTTCCAGTGGGCACAGCATCAGGGGAATATCACTGACACGGTTCAGATCTTGGAGGGAGCTGCAAAAGACCTGCAGTGGTTGTTATTGACCTGCAATTGGGTCAGAGGCAGACTCCTCTCCCTTCCCCTATCAGATCTCACAGTATTGACAGATGCGTCACTTCTGGGATGGGAGGGCCATCTGGGAGTGGTGGAGATCAGAGGTCTCTGGTCTCCAGCAGAATCCGGACTCCATATCAATTTTCTGGAGCTCCCGGCGATCAGACTGGCATTGAAAGCATTTCTTCCTGTTGTTAAAGGGAAGATAGTGCAGGTGTCCATGGACAACACTATCACAATGTGGTACTGCAACAAGCAGGTTGGTATGGGGTTGTGGATCCTTTTTCAAGAGGCTCTGCGTTTCTGGACATGGCTGGAACAGCTAGGCATAACACTGGTGGTTCAACACCTGGCAGGTGCTCTGAGCACTACGGTGGGCAAACTCAATTGTCAATGCCTAGCGGATCACAAATGGTATCTCCACCCAAGGATGGTGCAAGGACTCTTTCAGCAGTGGGGAGAGCCTTGGTTAGATCTGTTCGCCACTGCAGAGAACGCGCAATGACAGCAGTATTGGGCCTTGGAGTTTCCAAGGCGGCAATCGCTCAACAAAGCCTTTCGTCGTGAGTGGAGTTCATCTTCAATCTTGTCCTCACATTTCTCATGTGTGCTTCCTCCGAGCCATTACACAACTGTACCCTCCGGCTGCTCACCATCAACACAGCCTTCATAGTGGCAATAACATCTGCCAGGAGGGTGAATGAGATGCAAGCTCTTTCATCTATCTCACCATGTTTTCAGACAAGGTAGTTCTCAGAAAACATGGGTCTTTCCTTCCCAAGGTGGTGACTCCATTTCATCTGGGTCAGAGTATCACCCTGCCCACCTTCTTTGCTCCACTCCATCTCTACCTTAGAGAGAAGCCACTCTACTGACTGGACCAAAAAAGAACATTGTTGTTCTGCCTTGACCGCACAAAATAATTCTGGGTGGATGACCAACTCTTTTTGGGGTACGTGGGAGCAAAAAAGGGTCGGGCAGTGCAGAAACTGACCATTTCATGCTGGGTCGTTCTCTGAATTAAGATCTGCTACCCACTGGCCAAGAAGCAGCCTCCTGAGGGCTTGAGGGCTCATTCCACCAGGGGAAAGGCTGCTACCACTGAGTTAGCACGAGGTGTTCCAGTCCTGGATAGCTGTCAGGTAGCAGTGCTGGCATCCTGGAAAATCAGATCTGGAGAGACGGACACTTTGCCATTTCGAAACTACAGGACTTTCTAGTGTGAGAAGATTTATCCACAGCCCACCGCCTGGAGGTCATGGCTTAGGTATCTATTCTAATGTAAGGAATCTGCAGCTAGAAGTCTCTATCAGATGAACAAGTTACTTACCTTTGATAACGCATTATCTGGTAGAGACTGTATCTAGCTGCAGATTCCTTACACCCACCCATGCCTCCCAACTCAGGGATCGTTCCTTTCAGGGCCCTAGTTTTTTGCACAGACAAACTGTTAGTTCTATCCATGGCTATGCGCTTCTAGCGTGGAAGTACGTGGGTAAAAGAACTGATGTACTGACACTGGGGTGATGCCTTTATAGGTGACAGTGACGTCACAAACATCTCCAACAACACCACGCGCATCCGAACGATGCCACCTGATGGCGTGCGCAGGGTACTGCTCAGCAAAAATTCTGGATTTCAAGCTGACGCCAGGAAATTCTAAGGTAAGGAATCTGCAGCTAGATAGTCTGTACCAGATAATGCGTTACCAATGGTAAGTAACTTGTTCTACAGATTCTGGTACTTTATTGGTCTTTTGATGTTTTATTGCCCTTGCCACCCCAGGAGGAAGGATACTCAGTTTCTGTATTGTCTGCATCTGTAATATCTAACTTAGAGCAAGCTCCTGGTTACATAGATTTTTAAAGTGGGAAACCTACACATTTTCTCCAATATGATCTTAGATCTTCTGATTTTGTTCATTGTAACCGAGCAGTACCATATTCCAAAAGCACTTGGCTCTGTTCGATTTTGCAGCATCAAGACATTCAGGCTAAAGCCTGGATGGCGCTGCTATCTTTTTCTTTAGTAGCAGCTTCTTGTATTTTGTGCTCAGGTTCAAAATGTGGGCATAGGCATTCTTTTAATGCTGCCAAGTGTCGGCAAGACTTACTTTTTTATATCCTGAACATTCAGTGTTATTTCAGTCAAAGGAATTATTTCCCTTTATGGATTTGCTTCTCAGATGATTCATTGTGATACAGACATGCAATATTACCCTGCTTACTCTCTGTAAACTCTTCTGCGTTGTTGGTTATTGCTTTCATTAAAGTTGGGTATTCATGTTTTCATTAGCATACGTTTCTTGTTTCCACCTTATGTACCTTCTTTTTTAACTTATTTGTAGGACCATTGTATATTATGGTTTATCACTGTGAATCAAATATTTAATTACTTTAAATATACTAAATTAAATTACTATTGTTTTTTTCAAATATTTAGTTAAAAAACTATCTAAAGTAAAACGTGTATATACTTATTATGTATTAAACATTTCAAATGCGTAGGGAATTAATTTTAACGTTTTTTATTTATTTTAAAAAGTTACATTTATTTTTAAAATTAAAAAATGTATTTAAATATTTTATCAGAAAATATTTCTTTGTAATTTCTATACACCTGTAAATATTAAATGTATATATTTTAAAAGTCGAAATAAATGAATTTATTTTAACATTATTTTCAGTGGGGTTCTATTTTATATCTGTGTCTCCATTATTTTCTATGACAGTGTGTTGCAATACCAGTCACCAGCAATTGGTCATGGGTGTTGTTGGACTTACTCCAGGTCTGAGGTGGATTACTTTAACTGCTGTGTTGGAGCCTTTTTGGCTGTAGTAAATTTACACTTGTAAAGTTGTCTCTAGCCCATATCAGGGGTAGGAGATGTAAGTTTACACTCGATTTACAATCGATTTACAATCGAAAATGATGGCGAGCCAAAAGTAGTATATTTTCTACAAAGTGTAAGAGTGCATCTCCTTGTGTAAATTGAACTTTCTGAATAAGCCTCATTCTGTGTAACCTCACCAGGTTAGGAACATTCTCCAACCCCCCAATCTGTTTTTTGCTTTATGTTTTAAATAGTTTAACTTACTTTCAAACCTATGCATTGTATTGGCTGTTATTGCTATCATTTTCTCCATTAAGTATATATGCTGTCAGTTTGTCTATTCAGTAAATATGACAAATCTTTGTCCACCAGATGCCTAATGGTGGTGGAGTATTTTGCTTCCAAAATTGGGCTTGGGTCATTCTACCAGCTAACAGGAAATGTGTGATTAATTTTCTCATGAATGAGTACTTAGCCTCTCCTCTCCTATGTGCTAACATCATACCCACTGGATCAAGTGGTACATCTATGCCTCTCATATCTTCAGTGAGGAGCAGTAATGGCACCCAGTATGGTTGAATATGAGGACAAAACCACCTAACTTGCACTATTATACTCCCTCATTTGGCAAGCTGTTCTGTAAATATTGGAACCCCAAGCATGGCTTTAAGTCTGGCCAGTGCCAAGTACCATATCATTATCACTTAATATGTGTCCCGCTTATATTTTGTGCAGGCAAAGTATTTTATTGCACTTGACTTAGTCTCCCCTCCTCCTTATCCAGCCTCCTCCCATATAACTGATAGATTGGTATAGGCTCCTTTCTAGGGCTTGGTATAAGTGTGAGGTTCAATTCACGCTGAAGATTGTTTCTATTGGAGTCAATTCTTGGCCACCTTCTACTCGTGCTTCGTATTAACACAGTTAATGTAATTACTGAGGTAAGCATAATTACTGAGTACCTGTAAATCTACCTTAAAATGTTGAAAGAAGCTTTTCAACCCACGAATAGATCCTTGCTAACACTAAATGAAATGCCTGGTACATACAGGCATTTAATGCAGCAATTGAGTATCTGTATTTCAGCCTTGCGTTACTCCTCAATATTTAATCAGAAAACCTAGCAAAGATTTTAGATTTATTCCAATTAATATTCAGTCCAGAGAATTCAAAACATTTGACTACTTCCTCAATGGGTCTAAAATAGCCATAACCTGTGGCTTCCTTACAATGTGAGTGCCAAATGCTTAGAAGTTCGTAGGCAAAGACCGTAAGGAGACTCTGGGTTAATCCAGAGGTGCCCTTTATGTCCAATCCTCCTAGCCACTAATATCTCCCTGTTATCCACTAGTAAGCCAATAGTGATGCAGGCCACTAGATCTGGGACAATAAAGCTCTTGCGATTGTAATAATTGGAGACTGTACGTTCCGTATTACGTGAAAGACAAGTATATTTGGAAAGCGACGAACGCTAAAAGAATCATTGTCCAGTTGAGTCCAAAAATGTGACATTCCTTCAATTCCCACACTTTGTGATGCCTGGCATCATATTTCTGGAAAGCACTGAAAGTTCAGGAGCTGTCTCACCGATTAGTTTATGAACTTCAGTTATTTAGCTATCAGTTTCTGTTGCTTGTACATGATGACAAGACATGTTATGGCATCTGTCCCTTGAAACCCGCCTTTTGTAATAGCAAGCTACTAATCCGCAGAGGTGTATAGTACTCAACACTTGTTCTGACTTGGTTGCTTTCAGAACACTCCATACATAACACCAAAGATTGAGGATTGTACACAAACGTTTGAAGTAGCAACACACACATAATAAAAAAATGTTTGAGGTATTATTATTATTATTACTTTGGACAGTTCTGTTAATGCCCTGTGAGAATACTCGTGTGTAGATCCTTCTAGAACGTAAGTAATTTCAATGTATGTAGATTGTGTTTAAAGGAATAGATCTCTATTCCAACAGGATGTGAAGGGTGATCTGATCTGTTAAAAGACTGGGTCATGGATGTCCTTCACAACAGCAGCTTAAGGTTTGAGAGCTCCTCATGTTCCATATGAAAACTGAGACCACTGGAACCACATTGAGTTATGAAAAATGTAAAAGCACCTAAAGCTTACTCATAACAACTAAAGTCACAGATATGATTTAAGCAAGGTAGGGTGATACCTGAACTTGTTGGAAGCATTTTGTCTCTACAGAGCACATTCAGGAATGACATTTTATCATATTTGTGCTCCCAGAACTAATATTCTGCTTTGATCCCAGGTGTGGTACAGTGAAGGATGGGTCGTTGGTGGCTTGTGCATTTTCTCCTTGTGGAAAGTTTTTTGTCACTGGATCATCTTCTGGAGACTTGACTGCTTGGGATACCCATATGAGATGTCTGTATAATGAAAAGGCACATGACCTTGGCGTCTCGAGCTGTGATTTCTCACCACAACTCATATCAGGTTTGTTTTATTTGGATTTTGAGACTGCTGTTTTAAAATGTTACTTCGGAGTATATTTCCTTTTTAAAAAGACAATAAGGACATGGTCTAGTTAAGCTTCACATGCCGGGCCATAGAAAGGCCACATAAGCCATGAAAATGTTATTTTTATTCAAAAGCACCAGGACAAGTAGAGAAAGCAAAAGTTCACATTTAGAAGCCCAAACATTAGACCACAATATAGTGAGGTTTTAAGAAACAGCCATCTGAATCAACAGATACCCGGGCTGTTGGTAATGACAGTGAGTTCCAAAATGGCCAGTGAGGTTGGAGGAGGGGAAGTCCAGAGGATCTGCTCTGAAATTTGGAGCAAGGTTGGAGTCGGGGGAGCCAGTGCTGGCAACCGCATTCGAGAAGCAGAACCTAGAAGGCATCGAATCATTGGGAACTGGTAAGGGGAGGCCATTAATGTAAGACTATCTGCCCATTGAAAAAGCAGACTGTTACATAAGCGTCACATCAACACAGGCACAATCCAATGCACACTTATGAGTGGAGGCCAAGCCAGACCTTGGTTCGGTGACCAAAGAGGG
The DNA here is from genome assembly GCF_031143425.1 of Pleurodeles waltl. Lineage (NCBI taxonomy): Eukaryota > Metazoa > Chordata > Amphibia > Caudata > Salamandridae > Pleurodeles > Pleurodeles waltl. Next base: position 998,216,089 of record NC_090440.1, on the reverse strand, counting down.
GCAGGAATAAAAAAACAGAAGCCCTCCAAGCTGCGGGCTGGAAATCAGAGAAGACAAAAGAGAGCTGCAGTAAGAAAGATTAATCTGTTGAGGTTCTGGTACAATATATCCACTTAACATCAAGGGTCCTCATTAAAACATCTACAAAAAATACAGCATGAGGCATGAAGGCACTACATGCCCCAGAGATCCTGAGGTCCCTCTAGACAGGGGCCCAGGAGGCTGATCTGAAGTTTACTTAGTGAGTAAGACTTGGGTATTGGGTGAATTTACTGGGAAAAGTGTTTCATTGTGTTCTGTCAGTGGGAATGAAGGTTGGTGATGATCTAAGTGAGGGACTACCCTTGTTTTAGGCTCTGGTTGTGCTTTTGAGCTATACTGGTTTCCAGATGAGTGCTCACCAGCTATGTCAAAGTCGGGTTTCCTGGTGCCATTGATCAAAAGATTCTGTGCTATATAGGAATGTAGGTCCACTTGGAAAGCCCATTTATCCCATATTGAGAGGGGAGAGGCATTGGAAAATTAACATAACCTGTACCAGAGGATCATAGGCAAAACTGCAGGCATAGCTGTACTGTAACTTGTAGGTGATATCTCAGAGAATGTGCCAATAGTAGTCTCTTGGTGCTTGAAGATATTTTGGTCTAACTTGACCAGTCACTCTTCTATAAATGCCATAAGGTCAGTGTCTGATCCACAGATACATATTTAGCAAAGTCTGAACATCCAAGATGCTGTGCTTCAAGGAAATGGAGGTCTGAGAAAAAGGATAGCTTGCAGTAGGCTCATTCTGCACAGCAAGCCCTTACAATCAAGTGCGATGCCATTACTTAAAGGTGAGATACAATAATGGATTCAGGAATTCAAAAAAATACATTGCACCAATACACCAATATTTCACTAAACTGCTAACCGATTTAAATTATTTGTTACAGACGGCAGAAGGTCACTTTGATCACATTGAAACATTACTGAAAGAATACTCACATGATTGAGATGTAATAACAAGGAGAATGGAAACCCTCAAAAAGCAGCACAATATTAAATAGATAAAATGGAGGATACTGAAAAGCGTTCATGTCTCAAAAATGTGAAGAGATGAGGGATTGTGGCTGAAATATCAGTTACTGAGCTGGAGAAATGCCAAGACCAGGCGAACAAATGATTGGCATCAAGTGAACACTAATTACATTATTTTCCATTTTCCATCCATATACAGGGAGTGCAGAATTATTAGGCAAGTTGTATTTTTGAGGAATAATTTTATTATTGAACAACAACCATGTTCTCAATGAACCCAAAAAACTCATTAATATCAAAGCTGAATATTTTTGGAAGTAGTTTTTAGTTTGTTTTTAGTTTTAGCTATGTTAGGGGATATCTGTGTGTGCAGGTGACTATTACTGTGCATAATTATTAGGCAACTCAACAAAAAAAAATATATACCCATTTCAATTATTTATTATTACCAGTGAAACCAATATAACATCTCAACATTCACAAATATACATTTCTGACATTCAAAAACAAAACAAAAACAAATCAGTGACCAATATAGCCACCTTTCTTTGCAAGGACACTCAAAAGCCTGCCATCCATGGATTCTGTCAGTGTTTTGATCTGTTCACCATCAACATTGCGTGCAGCAGCAACCACAGCCTCCCAGACACTGTTCAGAGAGGTGTACTGTTTTCCCTCCTTGTAAATCTCACATTTGATGATGGACCACAGGTTCTCAATGGGGTTCAGATCAGGTGAACAAGGAGGCCATGTCATTAGATTTCCTTCTTTTATACCCTTTCTTGCCAGACACGCTGTGGAGTACTTGGACGCGTGTGATGGAGCATTGTCCTGCATGAAAATCATGTTTTTCTTGAAGAATGCAGACTTCTTCCTGTACCACTGCTTGAAGAAGGTGTCTTCCAGGAACTGGCAGTAGGACTGGGAGTTGAGCTTGACTCCATCCTCAACCCGAAAAGGCCCCACAAGCTCATCTTTGATGATACCAGCCCAAACCAGTACTCCACCTCCACCTTGCTGGCGTCTGAGTCGGACTGGAGCTCTCTGCCCTTTACCAATCCAGCCACGGGCCCATCCATCTGGCCCATCAAGACTCACTCTCATTTCATCAGTCCATAAAACCTTAGAAAAATCAGTCTTGAGATATTTCTTGGCCCAGTCTTGACGTTTCAGCTTGTGTGTCTTGTTCAGTGGTGGTCGTCTTTCAGCCTTTCTTACCTTGGCCATGTCTCTGAGTATTGCACACCTTGTGCTTTTGGGCACTCCAGTGATGTTGCGGCTCTGAAATATGGCCAAACTGGTGGCAAGTGGCATCGTGGCAGCTGCACGCTTGACTTTTCTCAGTTCATGGGCAGTTATTTTGCGCCTTGGTTTTTCCACACGCTTCTTGCGACCCTGTTGACTATTTTGAATGAAACGCTTGATTGTTCGATGATCACGCTTCAGAAGCTTTGCAATTGTAAGAGTGCTGCATCCCTCTGCAAGATATCTCACTATTTTTGACTTTTCTGAGCCTGTCAAGTCCTTCTTTTGACCCATTTTGCCAAAGGAAAGGAAGTTGCCTAATAATTATGCACACCTGATATAGGGTGTTGATGTCATTAGACCACACCCCTTCTCATTACAGAGATGCACATCACCTAATATGCTTAATTGGTAGTAGGCTTTCGAGCCTATACAGCTTGGAGTAAGACAACATGCATAAAGAGGATGATGTGGTCAAAATACTAATTTGCCTAATAATTCTGCACTCCCTGTAAACCACTAGGGATAGAAAGGTTTTACCAAGTCTACTTCCATTGATGACAGAACCTACTAAGCTAGTTATTGTGGCAGATGGTTAACTCAACACTTTATCAGACTCTGCATGTGATTGATACATTCACATTTTAATCCAACCCAAATCCTTCTCTCATTAAATGGATAGTTGATCTAGACCAAATGGGTTTTTGGAGATCTCAATATGAGAGGGATAAGTAAGCAAACCTTTTCAGCTATCAGTGTTGTCATTGAATATTGAACTACAGGGCATATCTGACCTCTCTCCGGTCTTGATGATTGAGTTTTTACCAAGGACTTGCCACCGAGTGAAGTATGGAAAATTAATGAGAGAGCTTTTCATGAATTTTCTCCGAGGGCGTCTGTGAGGGAAGACCTAGAGCTTCATTTTAAAGACAGTGTCACAGGAAATACCACTTAGTGTATGACATTACCAAGTAATTGATTTTCTGGAATTATTAGCTCCTACAGCGAGATTTATAGGACTTTTGAGAGAAAAGAAAACGGATTTAGAGCAACGTTTGTCCCAGGTTGTACAACAGCCCCTAAGCGGCATATAGTGAGCTGCGCATTCTTATGGGGGAAATAGAACAAATGCTGGGAGAGAATTTAGCATGTAAAATGCTGGACAGTCGCCAAATTTGTGAGGAGGCTGAAAAGGATGACCACCTTTTGGCCTACAAAATTAAAATAAAGCAAACACACAACTGTATTCTGAGTATCATAGATGGTGCTGTTACCTAAAATTCTAATACTTGAGGTAGTGTTTTAGGATCCCTTAAGTACCTAGGTTGGACACCCTTATGTTAGCATTAGGTCCACGACCTGTGCCTTTTACATTCACACACATTTTCATAATTTTAATCAGCTGTCTCTTTTTAAGAAGACTGAGTTCACGTAGCACTTTTCGTCAGCCATTGTACAACATGCAATCTGTGCCTTGTGTAAGGCTGCCATGTGCAGTACATGATATGCTGGCTCATGTTGCCAGTCCTGGAGTCAGTTAATATCCACTAGACACATCAGTATGCCAGTCCTGTTCTTCAGACTCTGTATGGGTATTTGATTAACAACACGAAGGTGCAAGGAGGGTATAGGGAATTCCAGCCATGACTGTTCTAGGATGCGTACCACACTACAGACAGCTTTGTTGATCATGGCGCTGACTCTTCAGCTTCCTGAGAGGATGGCCATCCAGATAACAGGCAGACCTCTGCTATACTATTCAGATTTGGGGTCAGGGTTACTCCCTTAGATCGGGACAGGCAGCTTGGTTACAACCACTATGCTTTTAGATCTAGAGATAGGGTTTCAGCAGGAATCTTTAGGCTTTCTAGAATCATACAAAATGGTGGAGTTGTTTATTGTCTTTACCTTGGTTGTAATTATGATTACTTTACTGTTTCATCTGCCTTATTATCGCAGCCCATGCTTTTTATACTTAGATGCAATTTCTTCAATAAACATATTTAAATCCAGTTTGTATTAGGTGTCCTGCCTTGGTATTTGTGTGTCACTGAAAAACTGAGTGAAATGGGTACGATCAGTTTCCACAACTTCCCTGAGGAGTCAGAGTGTCTGGTTTAGGTTGCCACAAGGCACCTCTTCCCTGTTTGGGGTGGGTGAGGCACTGTGGGCTAACCAAGAGATAGGCCAACAGCTTCCAGGCGGTGTGGAGTTGACTCAGTCTCTCACACTCTGTAGTGCTGCCGCCCTAAACATGCAGTCTTATTATCATAATAGGAACCGCATGACATGGCGCTATAAACATTAGGTCGGATACTTTTTTAATGGATCTCCCGAGTGACTTTCTCTCACATGCCAAAGGTACCCTGTGCATCTTTTATACAGAGACATGGCGTTGGGGAAAAATCCTCCTCGGCTAAATAGGTAGTACCTATTTTAGTCTGTAGGTTGTTCAAGCTTGAACCTTAAAAGGATATCCCATTTGGTGTTTCCATCTCTGAATGCTGCCTTAAAGAGATGGCACAACCTGTGCCAGTAGTAATTCCTGTAAATTGTAGACAAGCTGCCACACAATATTTACTTGCTAATGGGCTTGCTAATGGGGGTGGAGATGTTATATTTGTGGTAGATGCCCGCAATGCATACAGAATAGAAACATTCTACTCCGGTGTCACTATTCCTGCAGTTAAAGCAAATGCATACACTAATCACACTCACAACGGAGCTAATGTACCAGCACAATACAGAGCTTATCAATATCTTCAAATCCCACTAACATATTAAGAACACCAAAATTGGTTTTAAGGTGCCTTCCCACATGTCGTTTAAAACTTTAGATCAGGCCTCTTAGGTAATGAATGGCTAACATGGCCAGCATTGTCTACATATGCACCACATCTAAATGTACAAAATATGCAAGCAGCAGACTTGCGTCCCTTATATAATAATTTAATAAGCTTATACAAATGCTTAATACAATTCATAGTGCAGACTTTCAACACCGCTTCAGCGAGGACTGCTCCACCTGCCCAGCAATTGGTGACACCAAGGGTAAACCCAGTAACTATTAACGCAATGATGGGTAAGGCTCCCACCAAACGTGAAGAAATTTAGTTTTGGATTGCACAAAAATGAAACCAATTGAAGCAGTGTTCCTCGATACAGGACTCCAAGATAAACATAGAATTCTCACATTATGCTTGCCATTTGGGATGGTTCCATCCATAGATGACTGTGCAGCTTGGGACACAGTATTTGTTGCAATTTATACTGTGACGCATGGTACACCAACACTATCACACCCTCCGGGGGTGTTAAAACAAAAATAAGAGGAACATGGGCAATTTTGCCACAGCCTCCTCAATTATCTTAAGTAATATTAGAGGGGAAGCAGCAGAAGCACTGGCAATTCACCAGCGGCTTAAAGATGTTCCTCAGATTGATCAGGAGCATGAACTACTAAAGATTATTTCCAAGACTTGTACTAGTGTAAGTCAGGATAGTCTGGGGGCCACACCAAACAAGCCACAGCTTAAAAGTATAATACCAAGCAAGCGCAGGAGGGGATCTAAGAAACGCTGGAAAAATCGAATAAAGAAGAAATTAAATAATGAAGCGAATCTCCGCAGTCGCAGACCTCAGAAAAAATGTAACACTTTAGAAATCGGGATAATTTGAAACTCCCAGACAGGTATCAGTATACTGATATACACTGTTCTCAAACCTTTCTGGACTCATCCGCCAAACGGATCGAGAGAAGTGGGCGGTTAGAACACAGAAATGAGTACCTGAAGCCAAAAAAGGACTCATAACACTTCTCTGATAGCACGATAAAAAAGGAAGATAATCTTCCACAGCACAAACCTCAATTTAAAAAGAAGGTGGTTGTGGCAATTTCAGCTAAGTATGCCACACATATTGAGAACATTACTGTAGAACAAGTCGTGGGCAGTGACTCTGCTAGACAGCACGGCAAAGGTCACAATAGTTCGCCAGAATCTTAAAGAGTTTCTGGAGGCGACAGCAACTAAAGACTACCATGCAGTCGAAACCCCAGACAGACGAGTTGCCACACCCGCTGAGTCTGTAAATTAAAAATTCATATGGAGGGAGACATTAAGGGCACAGTTAAAGTAATTTACTGGGAAAGATTGAGGCTATGCTATGACATTCTTCTAGCAGAAAGAGATTGGCCTGACAGAGTTTGTCAGATCGCTCCCACAAGGGGAAGATGTCACTTTGCTGTCTTTTTCAGTCCTAATTCCAGATCCATTAAAAGAAACCTATGCTGCAGATTGGGCTCTGGTACAGGCACCAGTGGTGCACTGCAACCACATGGGTTGGGATAGGGACTATCCTTATCACTTTATACCTATGTAGTCCAACCCACAAATACAACCTCAATACCCAATAAAACTTGATGCTAAAGCTCCAGTGAGGTAAATTCTCTCACAACTTGAGTACCAGGGAGTAATTAAACCATGCTTATCAGCTATGAACAACCCTTTGTTTCCTGTAGTTAAGCCGGACCATTCTTACAGAGTAGTCTTTGATTACAGACATTTAAACAGTCACACATGCACATTTGCCAGTCAAAATTCACATAGCACTGCCCTAATGAACAATATTGTGTGCAAAAATACAAAACAACCCTGGATATTTCCACTAGGTATTTCTGCCAACATCTAGCGCCTGAAAGCTGAGATTTAATTGCCTTTTCCTCATTAGGCTCTCAGTGTTGCTTATGGCTACTTTCTCAAGGGTATAAATACAGTCCAAGACTGTACTCAGCCCGTGTGACATCAGTATTACATGATATGGAGCCAGAGGCGAGTTCTGTGTAGACAACATTTATCTGACGGATGACGACCTCAACGGTCGCATTGTCCTGGGATTTGCCGACAATGGCTAGAACTTTAAGAAATTGCTTTCCCCAGTGTCCTATTTTTGGGAAAAAAGCTTTCAAATGAGGGGAAAGTTCTGGCACCACACTTCTTAGAGAAATATGCACAACTACAACCTCCAAATAACATCAAGAAACTGCCATCCTTGATAGGATTATTTAATTTTGGTAGAACATATATTCCAAATTATGCACAACACATAAAAAACACTTTATGATTTAATTTGTCGAGATTTCTGACATAAACATTGGACACCACAACATACACAAATTCTTAGGTCAAACACTTGCACACACATGAAAACAGAACAAATGTGTTTATCTGGGTCATTCCAGATACCATCATACTCATATATGTTACATTTGATGAAGGTGACACTTTACCATTTATGTACAGATCATATTTATACTCAAGTGCAGAAAAGCGTTGTGTACCAACAGAAAAAATACTGACTGCAGTTCACATGGCTGTCATCAAGGCGAGACCACTAGCCCAGTGTAAGCACAGTTTTGCTGTTACCCCAGTCCCAGCCCTTGAGGCTGTTACCACAGCCAGCGTTCCAAGTGCAAAAGCATTACATCGATGTTGGATACAATGGGCTACCCCTTGACTTGCAATGATGTTGATTCTGTTTTTGATCCAAAACTACAGACCCAAGAATTTCTCCGGAACGAACTTGAGTACTCCATGCCCACTAATGTCATGCCTCTTGACCATTATAGAATCATCATTTATACTGGTCGTTCAGCTCAACCAACTTTAGGTACCAAACACCAAAACTCTGCTGCTTGCGCAGCTATCTGTGGATTTATGAGGAATGGTAACTTCCACCCTCTGCAAACCAACACACTCTCCTAGGGGACTACACAGCACAAGTTGCTGAGCTTAAAGCTAGCACATACAGATCCTGAAATCCCCACACTTATTGTGTGTGATTGGTATTACTGTGTCCAGTCCTTAAATGAAAACGTATTGGTGCCTTACTGGGTTCAGAGATTCAAAATGAAACAACATAAAACACAATTTTATGTGGGGTAAGTGGCAGGTCTTAAGGACAAACTGCCACAGGCTCATGTAATACATAAACTGGGCGACCAGCGTGTTGGAATACACGTTGTAGTAAACTCTTTGGCTGATGATGCTGCCAAATCTGCAGTTGCTACAGCATCTGTTGCTATGATAACTCATTCTCATACGAGGGTGGATGATGACATTCTGGCAGCTGCGAATACTTTGGCTAACAGCAAGCCTTTATCAAAAACATACTCAACCAAATATTCCTACCCCTTAAGTGCCCAAAACATTGCTTTGTAACAATACCCAGTGTAGGTGATTGTGGGATTCCCTATCAAGATTGTAGGCCAGAATTGATCAAAGCAGCTCACGATGGTGTTGCTTCTGCCCATTCTGGTGTGGTGGCTACCATCTCCTTATTACAAAAACGCTATTGGTGGCATGGACTATACAAACACGGCAAACATTATGGCCCTGATTCTGACCTTGGCGGACGGCGGAGGCCGTCCGCCAAGGTACCGCCGCCAAATGACCGCACCGCGGTCAGAAGACCGCGGAGGCCATTCAACCATTTCCTCTGGGCCGGCGGGCGCTCTCCAAAAGAGCGCCTCCGGCCCAGAGGAAATGCCCCTGCAACGAGGACGCCGGCTCAGAATTGAGCCGGCGTAGTTGCAGGGGTGCGACGGGTGCAGTTGCACCCGTCGCGTATTTCAGTGTCTGCAAAGCAGACACTGAAATACTTTGCGGGGCCCTCTTACGGGGGCCCCTGCAGTGCCCATGCCATTGGCATGGGCACTGCAGGGGCCCCCAGGGGCCCCGCGGCACCCCCTACCGCCATCCTGTTCATGGCGGGTTTCCCGCCATGAACAGGATGGCGGTAGGGGGTGTCAGAATCCCCATGGTGGCGGAGCGCGCTCCGCCGCCATGGAGGATTCCCCCGAGCAGCGGAAAGTCGGCAGGGGACCGCCGACTTTCCGCTTCTGACCGCGGCTGAACCGCCGCGGTCAGAATGCTTGTGGGAGCACCGCCAGCCTGTTGGCGGTGCTCCCGTGGTCGGTGGCCCTGGCGGCCACCGGCCGCCAGGGTCAGAATGACCCCCTATGTTCTTAGCTGTGACATCTGTCAACCAATTAAAGGATCCACCACTAAACACCCATGTAGGCACCCCTCCTAATAGCACACCAGCCTATGCAATGTGTGTATCAGAACTATTGATGTCCCCCAAATTCAGACCGTGTATACAAATACTCTTGCTCCAGATTCCTATGAGTATGGCCATATAGATCGACTGACGCTCAAACTGTTATTAAAGATTTGCAATGCAAGTCTTTATCAGGACACAAACAATTGCAGCGTTCCCCTTGGAACAGGGCCCGGCGTACAGAACACCATGGGATCGATGGGTGTTACAGTGCATTATTCAAGTCCATGCAATCCTGAGGGAAATTTGGTTGTGGAAAGAAAAAAACGGGACTTAAAGCAATCCTTAACAGCTGAGTGTTACACTCAGGTTGTAGTTGGACTTGTATGGGTTCCAGAGAACAATAAATAATCTGCCTAGAAGATCTTTGGGATGTACCCCCTGTGAAGTACTGTTTGGCATCCCTATGTACATACCAGATCCTGATGGTCCTGGCGCAGTGGTTGCAGAAACACCTTTTGACATAAATAAATGTGTCACTGTCTTGCAGGAATTACAGTAGTTCTGAGATGAACATTCTTCAGCACAGGCTGCCAGATTATGAATGATGAATTCAACAGCATTTGCAGGCTGGATTCCAAAAATTGGGGATCTGGTTTGAAAAAAGATACCTGTTAAGGAGGAGTTTGGCCCAACCTACCAGTGCTGGTTCTTGGAATACGAAGCACAAGAACTGGTATCCTACCACCATTGCCTGACTCCAAAGACAACCGCTTTGTCTTTATTGATCACATAAAGTTGGTGGCTGATTCTGCATAGTAGACCACGAGGATTCCCGGATAGTTCCCTTGCCTCTCACCACCATATAGGAGATACCTCTTCCAGCATTAAACAATGCTGAAATTATTTCCCTGAGGTCAGGGAGGGTGGATCATGAACTTTTGTTGAGTCCAGTTACTGCTACATCAACAAGAAATGTCTAAAACGTTAATCTGCAATTTATAAATGAAACACAAACAGATGGGATTGTCTACAACAAACCCCTTTTGGCTACATCTACCAGTTCACTTTCACCTGCACCCTCTACAGTTTTTGCACAGACTGCTGCTGGTTATTTTGCCAATATAGATGATTTTTCTTCGGATTCTTTAGCATCACCTGTTTCATCTGCACATGGTATACGTAAGCTTTTTAACTGGCTAAAACATATTTATTTGATCCGTCCATGGTACTACCTTGGATTATATTGGCAGTGCTTGCTGTCCTTCTATGGATAGGGTATGTTATCATCTTCTTTCTGCTTATACATGGCCATTATCACCCTGAACTCTCTGCTGTTGGACTGGTGGATGAGGTTTTAAAGCCTTATTTGAAATGCTGTCCCTCAGTCTGTTGGTAGGATTTCTTACTCAGCTTCCACTCTTTATGCCCTCCGCCCACCCACAATTAAAGCATGTGGTCCCTCTCTCAACCTAGCATCAGGAATGAGTAAATGCTCACACTCCCCCTTCCAAATAGTTGACCCTGATACTAAGGCCCTCATTACAACCCTGGCGGTCGGTGTTAAAGCAGCGGTAACACCACCAACAGGCGGGCAGTAAAAAAAAAATGGGATTATGACCATGGCGGAAACCGCCAACATAGACAGCCACTTTAACACTCTGACCGCCAGGGCAGTAGCAACAAACACTGCGGCGGTCACCACCAACAGACAGGCTGAAGACAATGTACCACCCACCTTATTATGCGAGGCTAATCCGCCAGCTTTTCCGGGGCGGTACCAACGACATCAAAAGCATGGCGGAAACAGTACACTGAAGGGGAACAACTCACCTTCCGACACTCCATGAAGAACCAGGATGCCATGGAGCCCGAACTGCAGGCCCTCCCCATGTTGGTGTATCTACTAATACACCAGGAAATAGAACTAAGGTGGCAGCGACGACAACGGTGAGTACTGCACCTAGCACACAGGGGAGGAGGGGGTAACAGAAAGTTACACACACATGCGGCACACAACACCCCCACCCCCACCTCCCACCCTCACCCACAACACCATACACACTAACACATCCAACAACATGACAGATACACCCCGTCACCCCCTGGAAGAACGCAAGGACAAAAGGAAATGAGTTTAACCAGTGATATTTTGGAACATTCAGATATAGCAATCAAATAAAAATAAATCAGTATATACAAATATTTACATTATGTACAGAAGGCTGTACACTGTCCCTTGTAAATGTCCGTGGATCAGTGGTCACAAAAATAATGGGCAAAGCCCACACATGACACCTGCCTCAAAACGGAGAGAACACTGCATGGGCATTAGGTCGAAAAAACACAGGCACCTCAGGGGGAAGGGGAGGGGGGCATCTCAGCCGGAAGATGGTACTACGCCACTGCTCCTCGAGGGGGCTCCATGCCCACTGCTTGGTCCTGGGGAGTGCAAAGCCACAGTCTCTCTTGTGGGTGGTGTGCCCACTGCTTGGTCCTGGGGAGTGCAAAGCCACAGTCTCTCTAGTGGGTGGTGTGCCCAGTGCTTGGTCCTGGGGAGTGCAAAGCCACAGTCTCTCTAGTGGGTTGTTTGCCCACAGCTTGGTCCTGGGGAGTGCAAAGCCACAGTTTCTCAAGTGGATGCCTTCTTCCACTGGTTCCGGAGGGGGCTTTGTGCCCAGTGTGCTTCATCTTGCCAAGGAGGGTGTGAGTGGATGCATCTCTCCACTGGTTCTGGAGGGGTCTTTGTGCCCAATGTGCTTCATCCTGCCAAGGAGGGGGTGAGTGGATGCATCTCTCCACTGGTTCTGGAGGAGGCCTTGTGCCCAGTCTGCTTCATCCTGCCAAGGAACGTGATAGTGGATGCATATCTCCACTGGTTCTGGAGGGGGCCTTGTGCCCAGTGTGCTTCATCCTGCCAAGGAGGGGGTGAGTGGATGCATCTCTCCACTGGTTCTGGAGAGGCATTGTGCCCAGTGTGCTTCATCCTGCCAAGGATTGGGGGAGTGGATGCATCTCTCTACTGGTTCTGGAGGGGGCCTTGTGCCCAGTGTGCTTCATCCTGCCAAGGAGGGGGTGAGTGGATGCATCTCTCCACTGGTTCTGGAGAGGCATTGTGCCCAGTGTGCTTCAACCTGCCAAGGATTGGGGGAGTGGATGCATCTCTCTACTGGTCCTGGAGGGGGTCTTGTGCCCAGTCTGCTTCATCCTGCCAAGGAAAGTGATACTGGATGCATCTCTCCACTGGTTCTGGATGGGGCTTTGTGCCCAGTGTACGTCATCCTGCCAAGGATTGGGGGAGTGGATGCATTTCTCCACTGGTTCTGGAGGGGGCAATGTGCCGAGTCTGCTTCATCCTGCCAAGGATTGGGGGAGTGGATGCATCTCTCTACTGGTTCTGGAGGGGGCTTTGTGCCCAGTGTGCTTCATCCTGCCAAGGAGGGTGTGAGTGGATGCATCTCTCCACTGGTGCTGGAGGGGTCTTTGTGCCCAATGTGCTTCATCCTGCCAAGGAGGGGGTGAGTGGATGCATCTCTCCACTGGTTCTGGAGGAGGCCTTGTGCCCAGTCTGCTTCATCCTGCCAAGGAACGTGATAGTGGATGCATATCTCCACTGGTTCTGGAGGGGGCCTTGTGCCCAGTGTACTTCATCCTGCCAAGGAGGGGGTGAGTGGATGCATCTCTCCACTGGTTCTGGAGAGGCATTGTGCCCAGTGTGCTTCATCCTGCCAAGGATTGGGGGAGTGGATGCATCTCTCTACTGGTCCTGGAGGGGGCCTTGTGCCCAGTCTGCTTCATCCTGCAAAGGAAAGTGATAGTGGATGCATCTCTCCACTGGTTCTGGATGGGGCTTTGTGCCCAGTGTACTTCATCCTGCCAAGGATTGGGGGAGTGGATGCATTTCTCCACTGGTTCTGGAGGGGGCAATGTGCCGAGTCTGCTTCATTCTGCCAAGGATTGGGGGAGTGGATGCATATCTCCACTGGTTCTGGAGGAGACATTGGGCCCAGTGTGCTTCATCCTGCCAAGGATTGGGGGAGTGGGTGCATCTCTCCATTGGTCCTGGCATTGTGCCCAGTGATGCTGCACCTTGGGTGTGGCAGTTCCCATTCCCTCACCTGGGTGTCTGAGCTACGAGATGTGCAGGGAACAGGTAGCATGATACTCCATGGAGGCAGAGCCACACTCCATATTGCGGCAACTTAGGCTGCAAACTGGTGGTGCCTTATTGTGGTGTGTGCAGGGTCCAGGACGTCACCTGCAGCCTCGGACGGCTGCCCACTGGGGATGCAGCTGATGTCCGAGGTAGTGGCACCGTTTGGTCATGTGGGGGTGCAGGTGGCGGTGGCGGTGGCTGCGGCAAAAATGCTGCTGGTGCTGCCCGTGGTGCAGGTGTCTGTAGTAGTGGAGGTAGACACCAGACCGTCTCTGGCAGCCTCGGACGGCTGATCACTGTGGAAGATGCTGGTGACTGACGTGGCAGTGGCGGTGCAGGGGGTGGTGCAGATGGCAGGGCAGGTGGCAGTGCAGGTGGCGGTCGGTGCGGCGGTGCTGATAGTGGTACAGGTTGCTGGCCTGTCTGGGGAAATGGTGGTCACCAGCCCTTCACCAGGAGGCTTTGTTCCCTGAGGTGACTTGCCCTTGGTTTTGTGTCCCTTCCCCACCTTGGTAGTCTCTGCATGGACCTTGCCACTGTCCTCTTTGTGTTTTGGATGTGGCCTTGCTGGGTGGGTGGTGCGACTTTTCCCTGCTGCATGCCGGCCCTTTCTTAACCTTGGCAGGTGGCGGAATCGGGTAATCCTTACCATCCGTAGGTGGCACACTGGCAGCCCTGACGGGTGCCCTCTTCGATCCTCCAGGACTTGCAGGGACCACAGCGGACGCCGATTTGGTGGCTGAGGTTCTGACCTGGGATTTAGACATCCTGGCCCTAGGGGAAGGACGCCGGGGAGGTGTAGGGAACAGGTCAACGTTAGCTAGGAAAACATTTTTTTACACACTGGGACCGGAAGATGGAGGGGGTGTGGGAGTGGAGGAAGAGGTAGTGGTTGTAGGAGGTGTACGTCTGATGAGTTTGGGTGAAGGTGCATTGGCTGGAGGCTGTTGTGAGGTGGATGGCTGTTGAGTGAGTGTGTGCCTGCTTTTGTGTACTTTGGGAGGAGGGCTCACAGACGCACTGAGAGAGGACACGGGACGTGTGAATGGTTGTGGGGGTGGTGATTGCTCATGAGAGGTGTGTTGTGATGGTGATGGAGGCAGTGGCTGATGATGTAGTGCATGCAGGTGTGAGTGGAGACGATACTGGGAGGGAGGTGGAGGAGGAGGAGGAGGGGGACACAGTGGAGGCAGTGGATGTTGGTATGTGTGCATGGGGATGGTGCTTGTGTGAGTGCCTGTGTGATGGATGATGTGTGGTGCTTATATTTTCCTGAGCCACTTTTGTGTGTTGATGTGTGTGCATGCTGGTCTGAAGGTATGCTTGGGATAGGCTGAGGTAGAGTGGATTGGGTCGGGTAGTGGAAGTTGGAGGGGGGAAGCTGGACACAGGGACAATGGCTGCCATCAGTGCTGAGGCCAGAACCTGAAATGCTTTCTGTTGTGCTGCCACTCCAGAATGAATGCCCTCCAGGTATGCATTTGTTTGTTGCAAATGCCTCTCGACACCCTGGATGGCATTCAGAATGGTTGACTGCCCAACAGTGAGGGATCTTAGGAGGTCAATAACCTCCTCACTGAGGGTAGCAGGGCTGACTGGGGCAGGGCCTGAGGTGCCTAGGGCAAAGGAGATGCCCACCCTCCTGGGTGAGCGGGCACAGGAAACACGCTGAGGGGCTGCTGGGGGGGCAGTGCTGGTAGGGGAGGTGGCGGCTGGACCTGTTGTTGCGGTGGGCACAGAGGTGTCCGTCACCGCCAGGGAGCTTCCATCAGAGGAGGAGTCGCTGTCACTGGTCTCCCCTCCTGTCCCCGTCGTGGAGCTCCCCTCGCCCTCTGTCCCACTGGTGGCTTCACCCTCCGTGGATTCACCCTCATTTGCCATGTGGGATGCAGCTCCTTCTGTCGCCGGTGCCTCTGCTCCTCCGCCAGATGATGCTAATGCACACAAGGACAGGGTGACAAAATAAGAAGGGGGGGATAGACAGAGGACACACATGGTCAATGCACTAGGCCATGCCCAACCACTCACTAAGGTAGTCACCAGCCCATGGGGTACAATGCCTAACGCCAGCACCTGCACACCTGACACCCACAGGACCCTGCCCAGTAGTAGTTGGCCACTTGTACCATTGGGGTAGGGGCGCTTCAGAGCCTGCAAACAAGGGACCTACCCTAGCATGATTGCCCTGGCCTAGGGGCACCCACAGCCCACATCCCCCAGCCATCTAGTTCCTAAAGCATGCAAAGTCAGCTTTCTGAAACTGTACTCACCCCCATGTGCCTGCTGTGATGCCCTCAAGCGCCCATCCAACTCCAGATAGGCCACCGCCAGGATGTGGAACATCAGGGGGGTCATGGTGCGACTGGCACCCCTTCTACATTGGGAGGCCAGCCCCAGCTGGGCCTCCGCCGTCTTCCTGGTCCAGCGGCGCAGGTCCTCCCTTCTCTTGCGGCAGTGGGTGATCCGCCTGTGATAGGCATGCCAAATATCCTTCTTCTGGTGGGCGCTGACCTAGAGGGTAAAGACAGCGGAAAATGTAATTACTTCAACCTGTCCGGACCGTCATACTCACTGCCCACCAGTTCCCACCCATGCCCTGACGCACATACAGTGACCACCTCTCATGCAGCAGTCAGGCCAGGACTCCTTTGCACCCCCCAAAATGTGGCTTACATCCAGACCACTCCAAACAGGCATTGCCCACGCATCATGCTCACAGTATACTCACCTGTTTGTCTGGAGGACCGTAGAGTAGCGTGTACTGGGGAGGACCCCTTCCACCAGTTTCTCCAGCTCCTCTGCAGTGAAGGCAGGGGCCCTTTCCCCAGACACATGAGCCATTGTCGCTTCCAGACTCAGGTCACAGCAGCACTTGCAGTGTAGGCCCTCTCCTGTTGATGGTCAGGTATCAAGTGAGTGAATGGGTATAAAATGGCGGTTACGTCCGTGGCGGGGCGTACCGTCACCGCTGGCATACATCGCCATTGGCTCCTGGAACCCATAGGGCCCAATGATAACCAATGCAGAGTTGCGCGGTGGTCTTCGACCGCCTACCGCGACGCTGCACAACGCCAACGCAGTTACCTCATTTCCCCTTGTCCCTCCTCACAGGTCAGGCAGCCACCATTTCAGGGGGGCACATGGCTGTCGCACAGCAGTCCTCCCAGCTTCCCTGTTGTCCTGTGACTCTGTCCCCTGAACCGTGTGCCTACTACCACTGACCCCAGGTCCCTGATTGTTCTGGGTTAGTGGGGTTACCTGGGGTCCCTGTAGTGGTGGACACACTGCTGATTGACGTGTCCTGGGGACAGTAGAATGGGCCCGCTGGGTGGGTGCTGTGGTGGTGTTTCCTGAGGAGGAGGCTCTCTGGTGGTTTGGGACTGTGGCAGGGTAACCGACTGTTCAGAGGTCCCAGATGGGCCAGGTTGTTCATCGTGATCCAGGCGTGCAGCGCTGCTGTCATCACTGTGGGCCTCTTCTGGGGGGGGGGGGGACTGGATGTAGCTGGCACCTCCTGACTCCGGTTAGGGGTCCTGTTGGGATGCAAATGCATTGTTATTGCATCTGTGTGTGCCATCTTGTGCAATGGGTGTGTTTCCCTTATAGAATTGTACCTTCACTGTCGCCTTGGCCTTGTGTGATTGCTGATGGTGTGGGCTGGGTGAGTCTCTCTACTGAGCATGCTGTGGTGATGGGTGTCCATGCATTGTTTTTGCATGCAGGGCTTGGTATTGGGATGTGTGGGTTGTGATGGTGGGGTGGATGTGAGGTGATGGAGTGATGGGAGTGAGGGTACGGGTGGAGGTATGTGATGGCATGTAGGTGGGGGGAAGTAGTAAAGATTTGCCTTACCAGAATCCAGTCCTCATGCTACTCCTGCGAGGCCCTCAGGATGCATGATCGCCAAGAGACTTGCTCCTCCCATGTTGTTAGTTGTGGGGGAGGAGGTGAGGCTCCACCGCCAGTCCTCTGTACTGATATCTGGTGTCTTGATACCACTGAACGCACCTTCCACCCTCCCCCCCCCAGGTCGTTCCACCTCTTCCTGATGTCATCCCTGGTTCTTGGATGCTGTCCTACGGCATTGACCCTGTCCACGACTCTCCGCCATAGCTCCATCTTCCTTGCAATGGATGTCTGCTGCACCTGTGATCAGAATAGCTGTGGCTCTACCCGGATGATTTCCTCCACCATGACCCTTAGCTCCTCCTCAGAAAACCTGGTATGTCTTTGAGGTGCCATGATGTGGTGTGAGTGATATGTGTGAGGTGATATGTGGGGTGATTTGTTGGTATGTATAATGTGATGTGCGTGGATGGTGTATGAGTGATGGTGTTATGTGCCTCTGAGTGATTGTGTGCTCTTTGCTTGTCTCTCTGTGCTTGGTCTCTTTTTTTGGTTGTAAGGGGTTGTGGGTAGTGTGGGTGTGTGTTTTATGGTGATGTGGGTGTCAGGTGTGTGTAGCTTGAATTGTCCAATGTGGTGTAGTTTTGTAAGTGTGTGTGTATTTTGAGCGCGTCGGTGTGTACCGCCAATGGTTCACAGCGGTGGACGTATTCCCGTTGGCGTTACGGTGTGGGTTTTGCTTTAGCCAGTTTATCACTGACCTTTGGTGTGGCAGACTTCTGTGGGTGTCTGTATTGTGGCGGTATTCTTTGTGTGGGTCATAATACCTGTGGCGGATTGCCTCCGCAGTCACGGTATGTTGGCGGCTGTCAGCACGACGGTAGGCGGCATTTACCGCCAGGGTTGTAATGAGGGTCTAAGCATTCTAATGGGCTTTCTACATGCCCATTAGATAACTTTAGGCTGTCATACCGTCATAGTTACACTGATAATTGTAATTGTATTTATATAGTGCTTACTACCCCTGACAAGGCATTGAAGTGCTTTTCAGTGAGTAGCACACTACTCCAGAACCCAAAAGGCCAGAACCCAAAAGGATTAGTGGTGAATTATTATAGGGAAATATGAGTACAGTATAAGTATACAGTATAAGTAGAGGGAGGTATGATTTAATTTGACTGGACGACATGCAAGTCTGTTAGTTGAATTGAATAATGGAGGGATAGAGGAGGGTAGAAGTGTTAATTGGGAGATCATAGCAGTAAAATGAGGTTTGGGATGAGTAAAGGAGAGATGGGGAGGGAAGAGTGTAGAAATAGATTAGGGAGATCATAGTAGTAAAATGGGGTTTGGGGTGAGTCAAAGGAGAGATACATGAGGGTGAATTTAGTACAGTTGTTTGGGAGATCATAGTATTAAACTGAGGTTTGGAGTGAGCCCGTAGGGGTAGAAGAGGGAAGGGTCTAGGAAGGGTTATTTCGGAGAGCATAGTAGTAGAATGGGTTTGGGATGAGTCAGACGGTGGAGACAGAGGATTGATAGAGATTTAGGGTGACGGTGAGCCAAAGTAAAGCTTTCGATAGAGTAATTTATTTTCCTCTTGTACACTAGGACTATATATATATATATATATATATATATATATTCATATATATATATATATATATATATATATAGATGCATTATTACATAGTAAGGGAATATATGTGTAAGGAATGTAATATATTGAGATTTAAGTTATATTGTATAAACACAGACCTTCAAGAGTTGCAGTATTTGAAGTTAATTTATTTGTGTACTTTTAAAACATTATTTTATCTTTCCTCAATATTTCAATGGTTAAATGCTTGTAGGTAAATACTATTTACCTATTTACCTATTGTGATAGATAAAATAACTTATATAGAAACTATGCATTCATCTAGGAACATGTTAAGCATAGAAATATATATATATATATATATATATATATATATATTTGATTGCATGTGTAGCTGCAGATACACATGCTGTGCATTATCCTGCCATCTAGTGTTGGGCTCGGAGTGTTACAAGTTGTTTTTCTTTGAAGAAGTCTTTTCGAGTCACGAGATCCAGGGACTCCTCCCCTTTCGGCTCCATTGCGCATGGGCGTCGACTCCATCTTAGATTGTTTTCTTTCCGCCATCAGGTTTGGACGTGTTCCTCTTCGCTCCGTGTTTCGGTTCGGAAAGTTAGTTAAATGTCGGAAAATTTGACGGTATTGTTTGCGTTCGGTATCTGGTTAGTAATAGCAGATCGACACTGAACAAAAGAAGAGCTCCGGTAGCCCTTCGGGGCTTCCACTCCTCGGCGGGGCGTGGTCAGCCCGACCTTGTGCGTCTTCAAGGCTCATGGAACTGACCCCTTTCCGCTTCTGCCCCGAATGCCACAATAAGTATCCTTATTCAGACCAGCAGTTGGTCTTTAATTTGTGTTTGTCCCCCGAACACAAAGAGGATACCTGTGAGGCCTGT
This sequence comes from Pleurodeles waltl, assembly GCF_031143425.1. NCBI lineage: Eukaryota > Metazoa > Chordata > Amphibia > Caudata > Salamandridae > Pleurodeles > Pleurodeles waltl. Next base: position 998,196,268 of record NC_090440.1, on the reverse strand, counting down.
CGGGCATTTCGGTCGAAGAAGACGCTACGGGACCGTAGAGCTCGAAGGCTTCAAATGGCGTCAACGCCGGCAGGACACCACGACGTCGAAGAAGAGGAGACTTTCTCCATTCCTGATTCGGACTCGAACGAGGCAGAAAGTGAGCAGCCGGCGAGGCAACAAACTGTGAGTAAAACTGCCCCGGCCAAAACTCACACAAAGATAATGAAAGCCCAGGGGACGCCATCGTCGGCAGGCCATGGCTTAACCCGTAACCATGGTGACCAACCATTGGCACCGAAAAAGGGCACACAAGTGTCGAAGACATCCGACTCGGGTCGAGATACCGGCACAGAGTATGCTCGGCACCGAGAAACTGGCTCCGACCAAACTCGGAACCGAGATATCGGCACCCCGAAACCGAAAAAGGTGGCTTCGGAGCCGAAAAAGACTGCAGAAAAGGTTCCGGTGCTGAAACACCCAGCCTCGGAGCTGAAACAGAGCTCCTATTCAAAAGAACAAGGCCTTTCATCACAACTACAAGGCCATAAATTTGGACAAGAATTAGAGATGGGAGAGCCAGACTATACACAAAGAAGGCTCCATATTCAGAAGGACACAGGGAAAAAAAGAGCTCTTCCCCCAATTAAAATGAAACGGAAACTCGCTTTCCAAGAAACAGAAAAACAGCCAAAAGCAAAAATGGCTAAAGAAAAAACACCACCACGTTTTTCGCCACAGCCATCGCCAAAGCACTCACCACAACTGTCACCAATTGCAACACCCCCAAAGATGCAATCACGAACGCACACGGGAATGAGCCAGGATGACTCAGATGCATGGGATCTATATGATGCACCAGTGTCTGACAATAGTCCGGATTGCTACCCGGCAAGACCATCACCACCTGAACACAGTACTGCTTACATGCAGGTGGTGTCCAGAGCAGCTAATTTTCACAATGTAGCACTGCATGCAGAACCTATAGAGGATGACTTTTTATTCAATACCCTGCCATCAACACATAGCCAATACCAGAGTCTGCCTATGTTACCAAGCATGTTAAAAAACACGAAACAGGTGTTTCAAGACCCCGTCCAGGGCAGAGCCATCACACCTAGGGTGGAGAAGAAATACAAACCTCCCCCTACGTACCCTGTGTACATCACGCAACAACTAACACCTGACTCGGTGGTAGTAGGGGCAGCCCGGAAAAGGGCAAACTCACAGACTTCTGGGGATGCACCACCACCGACAAAGAAAGTCGAAAGTTTGATGCAGCAGGAAAAAGGGTTGCAGCACAAGCAGCCAATCAATGGCGTATTGCCAATTCCCAAGCTTTATTGGCAATATATGACAGGGCTAATTGGGACGAAATGCAGCATTTCATTGAACATCTTCCCAAAGAGTTTCAAAAGCGTGCACAACAAGTGGTGGAGGAGGGCCAAAGTAACTCCAACAACCAGATACGATTGGCTATAGACGCAGCGGACACAGCCGCCAGAACAGTGAACACAGCGGTCACTATTCGGAGACACGCATTGCTACACACCTCCAGATTTAAGCCAGAGATCCAGCAGGCTGTGCTTAATATGCCTTTTAATGGACAACAGTTGTTTGGGCCGGAGGTGGATACAGCTATAGAAAAGCTAAAGAAAGACACGGACACGGCCTAAGCCCTGGGTGCGCTTTACTCCCCACAGAGCAGAGGCACCTTTAGGAAGCCACACTTTAGAGGGGGGTTTCGAGCCCAAAGCACAGAACCTTCAACCTCACAGACCAGACCCACATACCAGGGCCAATACCAAAGAGGAGGTTTTCGGGGTCAATATAGGGGATGGACAATTTCCTAAAACAAGAGGGAAATTCCAAAGCCCAAAAACCCCACAAACTAAACAGTGACTCCAATGTCACAAATCCCCAACACATAACACCAGTGGGGGGGGAGACTCACAAATTATTACAAAAATTGGGAAGACATAACTACAGACTCGTGGGTCCTAGCCATTATCCAACATGGTTATTGCATAGAATTCCTACAATTACCACCAAATGTGCCTCCAAAAGCACACAACATGTCCAAACAGCACTTGGATCTATTACAACTAGAAGTCCAAGCGTTATTACAAAAAGAGGCAATAGAACTAGTGCCCAACCATCAGAAAGGAACAGGTGTTTGTTCCCTGTATTTTCTAATACCAAAAAAGGACAAAACACTGAGACCCATCTTAGATCTCAGAACACTAAACCTTTACATCCAATCAGATCACTTTCACATAGTGACACTTCAGGACGTAATTCCCTTGCTCAAACAACAACATTAGACCTCAAGGATGCTTACTTCCATATACCCATACATCCTTCCCACAGGAAATACTTAAGGTTTGTAATCCAAGGAGTACACTACCAATTCAAAGTGTTACCATTCGGGATAACAACAGCACCAAGGGTATTTACAAAATGCCTTGCAGTAGTAGCTGCACATATCAGAAGACAGCACTTACACGTATTCCTGTACCTAGACAATTGGTTAATAAAAACCAGCACTCAGAAACCGTGTCTTCAACACACAAAATACGTCATAGAAACCCTTCACAAGCTAGGGTTCTCAATAAACTACCTAAAATCACACTTACAGCCGTGTCAAATACAACAATACTTAGGAGCAACAATCAACACAGAAAAAGGGATTGCCACTCCAAGTCCACAAAGGGTACAAGCATTCCAAAACGTAGTACAAAGCATGCACCCAAATCAACAGTATCAAGTAAGGTTTGTGATGAAACTTCTAGGCATGATGTCTTCATGCATAGCCATTGTCCCAAACGCAAGGTTACACATGCGGCCCTTACAACAGTGTCTAGAGACACAATGGACACAAGCACAGGGTCAACTTCAAGATCTAGTGTTGATAGACCGCCAAACACACTCCTCGCTGCAATGGTGGAATCCTATACATTTAAACCAAGGGCGGCCTTTCCAGGACGCAGTGCCTCAACACGTGATCACAACAGATGCTTCCATGGTAGGGTGGGGAGCACACCTCAACCAACACAGCATCCAGGGACAATGGGACACTCAACAAAGACAACTTCATATAAATCAACTAGAACTACTAGCAGTGTTTCTAGCATTGAAAGCATTTCAACCGTTAATAGCCCACAAACACATTCTTGTCAAAACAGACAACATGACAACAATGTATTACCTAAAAAAACAGGGAGGGACACACTCATCACAGCTGTGTCTCTTAGCACAGAAGATTTGGCATTGGGCGACTCACAATCACATTTGCCTAATAGCACAATACATCCTAGGAATTCAAAACCAGTTGGCCGACCATCTCAGTCGAGATCACCAACAAATACACGAATGGGAACTTCATCCCCAGATACTGCAAACCTACTTTCAAAACTGGGGAACACCGCAAATAGACCTATTTGCAACAAAAGAAAACGCAAAATGCCAAAACTTTGCATCCAGGTACCCACACCCTCACTCCAAGGGCAATGCGTTATGGATGAGTTGGTCAGGGATATTTGCTTACGCTTTCCCCCCTCTCCCGCTCCTTCCGTATCTAGTAAACAAATTGAGTCAAAACAAACTCAAACTAATACTAGTAGCACCAACTTGGGCTCACCAACCATGGTACACAACACTACTAGACCTGTCAGTAGTACCTCATATCAAGCTACCAAACAGACCAGATCTGTTAACTCAAAACAAACAACAGATCAGACACCCGAATCCAGCATCGCTCAGTCTAGCAATCTGGCTCCTGAAGTCTTAGAATTTGGACATCTAGACCTTACACAAGAATGTATGGAGGTCATTAAACAAGCTAGGAAACCTACTACAAGACATTGCTACGCAAATAAATGGAAAAGATTTGTTTATTACTGTCATAATAATCAAATTCAACCACTGCATGCATCAACAAAAAACATTGTAAGCTACTTATTACACTTACAAAAATCTAAGCTAGCTTTTTCATCCATTAAAATACATTTCACTGCAATTTCTGCCTATCTGCAAATTACACATTCAACATCACTCTTTAGAATCCCAGTCATAAAAGCATTTATGGCGGGTCTAAAAAGAATCATTCCCCTAGAACACCACTAGTTCCTTCATGGAATCTCAATATTGTATTAACACGACTCATGGGTCCACCACTTGAACCCATGCACTCTTGTGAAATGCAATACTTAACATGGAAAGTAGCCTTCCTAATAGCTATCACATCTCGTAGAAGAGTAAGTGAAATACAAGCATTTACCATACAGGAACCCTTTATACAAATACACAAACATAAAGTGGTTCTACGCACAAATCCAAAATTTTTACCAAAGGTTATATCACTGTTCCACTTAAATCAAACTGTGGAACTCCCAGTATTTTTTCCACAACCAGACTCTGTAGCTGAAAGAGCATTACATACATTAGACGTCAAAAGGGCGCTTATGTATTACATTGATAGAACCAAACAATTTCGCAAAACAAAACAATTGTTTGTAGCTTTTCAAAAACCTCATGCAGGAAATCCAATATCCAAACAAGGCATTGCCAGATGGATAGTTAAGTGTATTCAAACCTGCTATGTAAAAGCTAAGAGAGACCTGCCTATTACACCAAAGGCACACTCCACTAGAAAGAAAGGCGCCACAATGGCCTTTCTGGGAAATATACCCATGACACAAATCTGTAAGGCAGCCACATGGTCTACGCCTCATACATTCACGAAACATTACTGTGTGGATGTGTTAACAACACAACAGGCCACAGTAGTACAGGCAGTATTACGGACATTATTTCAAACAACTTCAATGCCTACAGGCTAAACCACCGCTTTTGGGGAGATAACTGCTTACTAGTCTATGCACAGCATGTGTATCTGCAGCTACACATGCCATCGAACGGAAAATGTCACTTACCCAGTGTACATCTGTTTGTGGCATGGGATGCTGCAGATTCACATGCGCCCTCCCACCTCCCCGGGAGCCTGTATCCGTTATAAGTTGATAAAAATAAACTTGTAAATTTGTAAATATATATTACTTTTAAACACATTATGTACATACATACTTACTCCATTGCATGGGCACTATTACTATATACACAACTCCTACCTCACCCTCTGCGGGGAAAACAATCTAAGATGGAGTCGACGCCCATGCGCAATGGAGCCGAAAGGGGAGGAGTCCCTCGATCTCGTGACTCGAAAAGACTTCTTCGAAGAAAAACAACTTGTAACACTCCGAGCCCAACACTAGATGGCAGGATAATGCACAGCATGTGAATCTGCAGCGTCCCATGCCACGAACAGATGCACACTGGGTAAGTGACATTTTCCATATACAGTATATATATATATATATGTATGTATGTATACACATATATATATATATACACATATACATACACATACATTCAGCCGGAAGTGAAAGAGTATGTATCTATTTTAAGATAAAATATTTATTATATTGTACAAACAAATCCACATATCTGGATATATACATATAAACAAATTATAAATGTTTACATACACGGGGATATGCAGTCCATTGCTGTTTGAGTATGGTGGTTATATAGGATAGAGACAACTCTTGAGGCTCTTATATTTGAGAGTAATTAATTCCATAGTTTGGCCTCTTGAACAGAGAAGATGTACCACCTATTGTCCTTTTCTTGTATGGTGTTGTTTTGTGGCAGGTGCCAATCTTGAGCAGAGGTTTCCTTGTTGAAATTATTTGGTGATTTTTATTCCGAATGAATAGCAGTCTTTTCCATGTATTGCTTCGTGAGTGATACAAAGCAGCTTGAAGGTGGATCTTCTGGCAACCGCTAACCAATCTAGGAACCTAATCCCTTTTGTTTTCACCTTTTTAACTTAAAATGTCGTTTGTTGGTCAAACATCAACTGGATATTTTTTATTTTTGACTGACCATAACCCTGATGCCTTATTCATAATGGAAACCTGGTTGAATGAGTCTTCGGTTCCGGATATTGTCACAGCTCTCCCTTTAGATTGTGAGAGTCTCCTGTTTTCAACATCGTTGTCAACGAAGTTCACTATGCTTGGAGCATTAATCTATCATCCACCAGGTTCTTCCAGTAACTGGTGTGCTAGTATTAGTGAATGCCTTGCTCCAGCAATTCTTAAATATTCAACCTTTACCATTTTGGGTGACATTAATATTATTTTGGATGACAAAACCTGTAGCATTACTTCCTCTTTGATTGAAGACTTAATGGACTTGGATGTCCAACTGATTATTAACTCCCTCACTCATAAAGTGGGACATTTGTTGGACCCATTATTCAACAAGTTAAGGAACATGCAATCAGATTCTCCTTTGCTTTTGACATGATCCGACAATTTTACAATTCCTCTTTTACTCTTAATAGACACAAATCTACAGATTTGGGAAAATCACCAAGTTTCCTAGTAGCAGGTGGTCAAAACTGGATGGCCCTTCGTGGAATGCTATTTTAGAAACTAACCTCCCTTCGCAGTGTAGCCAGTGGTGATTGATATTCCCATAATAGATTACTGGCACAGGTGCCCATTGGATATGTTAATTCCCATCACCAAGAAAAAGCACCATAAAATTCTCTCTCCGGCTCCATAGTACAATGATTCTGTATATGAAAAGAAAGTCATGCAAACATCTTGAGAGGGTGTGGTGTGAAACTTGTAGTAACGATGATAAGGAAAATTATAAGACTATGTTAAAATCGTACCAAAAAAATTGTTGTGAAGCCAGAACATTGTCTTAATTAATAAAATTGCTGCCACACACCTAAAATACTTTTCTGGGTAGTCAAAACCCTCTCTGATCCTGCTTGTATTGCACTAAATACCCCCGTTCACAACTTCAGTGTGAGGAAATTGCAGACTTTTTTTTTTTTTTTTAAGTGGCAGACATTGTTTCGTTACCCTATTGTTGGTGAGGCCAGTAGTCAAACAGCCCTCCCAAAATTATAGCGCATGCTGGATAGGTTCCAGCTTTCAGATGTACTTCCTTTTAGGGCTATTCTTGCCTCTACTAATTCTGGATTTCCTTTTTCTCCCTGTCCCCCGGTGGTACTTAGTATGCTGTCCTACCTGGCGCTGGAGTGGCTTACCGAACTAGTGAATCAATCATTATTGGAATGGATGGGTCCTTACACTTGGAAAACAGCTCTGGTTTCCCCCTCATTGAAAAAACCCAACTTGAATCCTCTCATTTGGTCAAACCACAGACCTATCTGATACAGACTTTTGGTTGCAGATTCTTTACCTTGTGAATTTCCCCAGACGTCCGTCTGGATCCGGAGATTTTTCTTGAGCTGTACCTCTGTACGTTGTTAGGTGGGCTCGATCGGCTCTGCATCTGTCGTCACGGTCGTGTGTACTGGTTATGACATTGAGGGTCCTATGTAGATGCCACCCTGGCGCGCTGATGTCATTTCTTCACTTTCTGCGCCAGCCAGAGCTGTTTCGAAGAGAGGTACCCCTCTGTCAATTTTTGACTGGCCTTTTTCAACTTCTTGTTGAAGTTTTTTTTAATTATATAACTCCTGGTGTGTGAAGGGTTTCCTCTACAAAGACTGGGTTTAAGCTCTGCGGGCCCTGTTATTGGGCGATGCCAGTGACAGATCAGCACCTCATTTGCCTTTGATGTCTGGAGCGTGACCACAACTCATAGTTGTTCTTTTAATGTTGGGCCGTGAATCTGAAGGCTTTGAGGGAGCAGTCCCTAAAGCTGATGACGGCCCGGCACCTGAATCAGTGTAAGTCCTGATCTTGGTCGAGAGAAAGGTCTCTGGATCGATTGCAGAGCTCCCCATCTTCTTCGTGCTATTTTAAGTCCTCAGGACATTCAGGTAAGTTGAGGCATAAGAAGAAGTTGAATAAAGGCGAAACATTCTTCGACTTCACCCCGTCCGTTGGCCCATGAGATGAGGGAGAGGGCATCGTCGTCGGTTGAGGTTTCCATCAACGGAGCCTGCTTCCGTGCCGGCCTGGCACTTCCCCGAGTTTCCGGGAGCCGGAGCAACCCCGGCCCAGCTGAATTATGAGGCCATGCACCTCATCTGTGGGCAGTCTGACTCCACTGGCACGCCTTTGGGCCCCACAGAGTTGGAAGAGGCCCTTTTGGGTTCCATGCCGGCCGCTTTGGCCTCTGCTCAGAGGGGCACCCATGGATCCATTCATGGATCCGAACTGGCACCAAGTGTACCACAACGACCTTCCATGGCTCCAGTTTTGACTTTACCATTACTGTCAACACCGATGTGCTCGGGAGCATCGACCCCATCCTCATTGCCGAATCTGACATAGAGCCAGATGGGCATTGTTTGATGCAGACTTCAGCGCTGGCAGAGGCCTTTCCCCCTATGTTGGATCCTGAGCTTTATTATTATTATGGGCCATATTAGTGTGAGGAAGGGGAGGGGCAGTTGGAGCCTTTAGAATACCAGTTCCAAGACCCCATGGACTGGCGTAAGGACATGGTTGAAGCCAGTGAACTGGATACATCCCCAGATACTGGCATGCTCCCTCCCCCTACCATACCGTAGGAGGGAGCTTCACATTCATTGGTGATGTGGAGAGCAGCAGAGGTTCTGGACCTTGTGCTGCCTTTGGTGGCAGTCAGGACTAACTTCCTGACAATGGTGTTTTAGCCTGGGCCTTCATCCTCTCTACCACTTTTCCCCTTTAATGAAGCCCTTACGGATGTCCTTCTGGGTACTTGTTCCAAACCCAGCACACCGGCTCCTGTTAAGAGGGCTATTTTCTGCTGCCATCGCCTTGCACCAGGTGACCCAGGTTTCCAAACGCAACACCCCACCCCTGAGAGCTTGGTTATCCAAGCCTCTATTTCTCAAGGCGCATTCCCTTCTTCACCCTCTGATAGGGATTCCAAGAGGCTGTACACACTTGGGAAGAAGATCTTTTATTCCACCAGCCTGGCATTGAGGGCCATGAACACTGCATGCCTTTTGGGCCATTATTCCCACACGCTGTGGGATACGTTTGCACAAATGCTGCCACAGGTCCCGGAGGAGGCCTGGGCTGTACTTTCCCAAGCAGTAGCTGATGAGAGATATGCAGCAAAGTTCATGATACGATGTGGACTAGACACAACAGACTCACTGGGCTGAGCAGTTGCATCAACAGTGGTCCTTTGGCGCCACACCTGCTGGAGGATGTCTGGCTTTTTGGGGGATGTCCAAGCTAACCATATGGACATGCTCTTTGATGGCGCCTTTTTCTTCAGAGAGAAAGCAGGCTATGCACTCGAGCACTTCAAGGACGCTTGTGCTATGTCCAGGTCCTTGGGTCTTGTGCTGGCCCGTCGCCCCCCTCAGTCTGCTTTTCCCCCTTGTCATGGCTACAGAAGGGCCTCCCAGCCACGTCTGTTGCTTTCTATCCGCTATGCTGCGCAGACTGCCCAGCCTCTGCTTGGCTGGGTCCCCGTGGATCAGGGGGACAGCAGTCTGGCCAGTCTGCAGCCCCTCCCTCTGTAGATGCCTCCAAACTTTCCTAGTCTGACACTTTCCCACCAGGGACCAGTCAGAGGCAGAAACACTGCTGTGCTGGCATTCCATCACATCAGACAGGTAGGTTTTGCAGATAGTCTGAAGGGGGCTACTCCCTCCCCTTCAAGACTACCCCTCCAACCATGCCACCATATTTTGATCAAATGACGGAGGATCACTTGGCACGTCTCCTAGTGAAAGTTAGAGCTCTCTTGGCCAAGGGAGCCATGGAGAGGGTCCCTGTGCCAGAAGTAGGTTGTGGTTGTTATTCCCACTACTTTTTGGTACCCAAAAAGGACAAGGGCCTCCGCCCTATTCTAGACCTTCAGTCCCTCAGTCTCTTTCCAAGAAGGAGAAGTTCAAAATGCTCACTTTGGCAAAGCTATTATCTTCCCTGGACCCAGAAGACTGAATGGTAGCATTGGACCTGCATGATGCTTATTTCCATATCCCCGTCCTGCCTGCCCACAGACGTTACTTGCAGTTCACAGTAGGCCACAAGCACTTTCAGATCACGTGCTGTGCTCCCTTTTGGCCTTAACAGCGCTCCTCGGTGTTCACCAAGCTGATGGTGGTAGTGGCAGCTCATCTGCGCAGGACAGGGGTTTCAGCCTTTACCTTCCTCACACCTGATTCCCTCACAGATGCTCCCTTTCATCTGAGCTCTTTTGGACACAGTGCAATTTCAGGCTTATCTTTCTGAGCGACGAGTCCAGGATATTCAGGCAATGATACCAATGTTTCAGCCTTCATCCTGGATTTCGGTGAGAATGACTCTGAGGCTGCTGGGCCTCACAACCTCCTGCATCCTGCTGATGACACATGCCAGATGGCATATGCAGACTCTGCAGTGGGACCTGAAGTTTCAGTGGACGCAGCATCAGGGGAATCTCTCCAACATGGTCCAGATCTTCAGTGTTAGCTAATGAACCGCTATTTGGCCAGAGGGAGATCTGCCTCCCTTTCCTAACCAGATCTGACAGTAGTGACAGATGCGCCATTCCTGGAATGAGACGGCCACCTGGGAGATGTGAATATCCGAGGCGTCTGGTCTCTTGTGGAGTCCAGGCTCCACATCATCCTGTTGGAGCTCCGGGCAGTCAGACTAGCATTGAAAGCATTTCTTCCCTCTCTCTAAGGGAAGGTATTGCAGTTGTTCAAAGACAACACCACTGCCATGTGGTACTGCAAGAAGCAGAAGTGGGGTTGTGGACGCTTTGTCAAGAGGATCCTTGCCTCTGGACATGACTGGAACAACAGGGCATTTCTCTGATGGTTTAATATCTGGCCGACTCTCTGAAAGTCATAGCGGACACACTCAGCCAACAATACCTAGTCGATCACGAATGGCGTCTCCATCCAGAACTGGCACAATGTCTCGTAGAAGCATGTTTTATTTTATGTGGAATCCATCTTGTATCATTCACATTTTGTGATATTCAGTGATGACAAAGGCCTGCAAAGTATTTTCATAACTGGGATCAATGTGATAAACTAATGTACCCAGACAGATAGCTTGTAATGCAAGGCTTGCTTAAAAGGGACTGTGAGAAAAGTCTTCTTTTTAACATGGTTAGCCCCCACTTTTTGCCTGATGGTTGATGTAGCCTGGAAATTGTAGCTACCACTATAAGTCCCTGGTAAAAGGGTACTTGGGTAACCAGGGCATGAGGTACTTTGTGTAGGCCCCTTAGCGCAGCAGCACTGATTGTGCCACCCTCTAGTGCCATGCATCCAGATGCATCTAGAATTGCCATTGCATGCTGACTGTCCTGGTGCAAACCTAAAACACAAACCTGACATGGCACACTGCCTGTGTGCCCTGTCTACCATACACTGCATTTACTGTGGTTAAGATACCCCTATGACAGGCCTTACAGCCCTAAGGCAGGGTGCACCATATTATATATGAGGGCATAACTGCATGAGCAATATGCCCCCACTGTGTCCTTGCCAAACCTGGGACATAGTGAGTGAACAGAGCAGCCATTTTAATACATTTGCTGGACACTGGTCAACATGAGATTCCCAGCTACATGATGGCTACTCTGAACCCTGGGTTGTTTGGTATCAAACAACTCAGAATGATAAATCCAAACTGGTACCAGTATTGGATGTATCCCTTAATGTACATAGACGTCTCCTTACAGGTGCCCCCTGCAAAATCTATCTACCCTGGCATGGTTGCTGACTGGTTCAATACAGCCTGCCACCTCCAGACACCCAATCTACAAACCTTGGGGGACAGCCCTGTCTCTCTGGTTTGTAAAACAATGCGCTTGCTGGCTGGAGGTGCTAACACCCCCTCCCTCAGGAATGTGAACTGCCCTGGCGGCTAGCTTCAATGCGCTTACCGCCCATCAAACGGGACCCCCAGGCCTTTTGCTAGTAGCAAATGGTCAGCCCCTTAACAAACTCCCACTTTTGGCAGGAAACCACACAAAGGGTAGCAGGAGTGGCCACCCCTGGTATGCACAACTCCTAAGGTGTTGCCTGCGAGGTGGACATTCTGTTTCAATTTCCTCATCCTTATATGGAAGGAAAATAGCCAATCAGGGTTAGGAAAGGGACCCTTCCCACAGGAAGTGGTCACTGTAGTGGGTGTAGCCACCCAAATGTAAGTATCTAATTAGACTCTACCAGATTCCCCCAAAACACCCACTAAATTCAGTATTTAGTGGGCATCCCTAGACCAAGAAATCAGATTCGAAAGACAGAAAGGAGACCAGAACAAAGAAAATCCAAGACACGAGAACTATGGACCTGCTAGACAAAGAAAAGGCGCCAGACCCTGCCTGCTGCACCCAGGACCCGACAATCGCCGCTGAGAAGCTGCTGGACAACATGACTGACCTCAAGAAACCCAGAGGACCTCCAGGCTGCACCAATTGCCCCAAAACTCTCTCCAGATTGGAGATACTACTATGCAACAAAGAAGAAACCAACAACCCAGTGAGGGTCACTTCACTGACCAGCTGCTAACTCCAGGACTGGAAGTCGCAGGTGGATCCAAAAACACACCAACGACCACAAGGGCACACCCTGCCAGTTTACCAAGTTTCGTGGCACTGCGGCCTCCAGTGGCCGAACCGTACCAGTACCCTGGGTACTGTTCAGCTGACGTTGGACACCAAGAAAACCAGTCTGCCTGGGACTGAAAAAGGACCAGGAGGAAACCCCAGTCGAGGAACACTCTGGACCTTCTACCAGATTGCCCTTGTTGTCCTGTAAGCAATCCTTAAAGTGACTTACCTCCAGATCCAAAGGGCATCTTTGCGCCTAGCTCCTGGCTCACAGATTCACTCTGCACCCGCCCGCCCTGTGACCTGAAACTAAGAACCTGCTAAGGGTCCCTCACCCCATGCGACCTCGACACTCTATGGGGACCCTCAGGAACCACCTCTAAACTTACCTGCACAGCCTTGCACCAGCTCAGAGACTTTTCACCGCTGCTTCCGCCGGAACCAAGAGCCACCCAAACTGCTCCTGCTGGCACAGTGTGCCCACTGACTAACTCGACCACCCTTCAAAAGAAGAACTTGGTAAAGCAACTGTGTGATGTTATATGTATTTTTAAAAGTGACTTTCCATTGATTCCTTTGGTGCGTAATCACACACAAAAAGACTATTTTATTAAACTTCAAAATCCATATCTCCAAAAGTACTTAACCAATTTAGATAATCTTGGTCTTAAACGTTATATGAAAATCTGAAGTATTTTTATCAATTGGTCTTGAGTTATTTTAACCAATTTAGATAATCTTGGTCTTAAACGTTATATGAAAATCTGAAGTATTTTTATCAATTGGTCTTGAGTTATTTTTTGAATGTGTGAGTTGATGATACAGTAGGTACAACAAGTGCTTTGCACTTCTCTAAGATTGGCCTAACTGCTCAAACAAGCTATCATAAAAATTAGAGCATTAGGTGATCTAGTTTTTACATGTGTAAACCAATGTGTGGTTGCCTGGACCCCTACACAGTGTGCCTAGCTTTGCACACTACATAGAGGGCCAGTCTCTTATAGGGACACCTCACGCGACATGCATTGTTTTATTCGCCCAGCAACAGACAGACGTCTGGATGTCCACAAAGTTCTGACAGGGGTTGTGAAGAAATTGTTTTGTTGACTCCTTGGAAAGTCCCAACCATTTGAGTAATGTGAAGGTCAACCTTGTGGTCATCTTGTATCTTGCTGCCATCACAAAATATTGTTTTACTGTGATTAGTTATATGCCTAATATTTGTGTAACTCCATGCATCTTCTGATCAACATCACAGCATGTATTTGCTGAAGAAATCATATTTCTGTTCTGATTTGCTAATATATTTTCATGCCTTTTTGGTTTACATGTATAAAAGACCTGATGGAAGTTCTCCAGATTGGACGTTGTTCAAGGATACCTGGCTCTGTGATCACAAATACACTGAATATGAGCTTAACTTTGCCTCTGTCTCTTTATTTAGCTTTAACAATCTCTTTCGGCATTAGGGAGAGCTGTGTTAGATCTATTCACTTTTTCAGATAACACGCAATGTCAGCAGTATTGTACGTTGGAGTTTCCAAGTTGGCAATCGCTCGGCGATGTTTTTCATCTTGAGTGGAATTCAAGCCTCCTGTATACGTTTTCTCCCATGCCATTTCTGCTCAGAGTTCTCAACAAGATCAAGAATGACCAGGCCCAAGGAATCCGTGTAGCTCCGGACTGGGCACAAAGAGTCTGTATTCCAAGCTACTGAGCATGGCCATCGTTCCTCCAATAAGACAGCCCCTTTGGGAGGGTCTTTTGTCGCAACAGCAGGGGAGGGTACTCCACCCCAACCTGTCCAATGTCGCCCTCTTCCTGCGTGGAGATTGAAGAGCGGCAGTTAACAGCTTTTGACCTCCTGCCCGAAGTCTGTAATGTTATCATGCCAGCCAGACGTCCCTCCACCAAAACGGTATAAGACAGTCATTGGAAGAAATTTGTGGCATAGTGCACAGACAAGTCTGTTGACTACCTTTCTTCCTCTCATTCTGAGGATCTTTTGTTTCTACTTTCTTTGGCCCAGCAGGGCTCTGCTATCGGCACTCTCGAAGGTTACCTATCTGCTATCTTTGCATTTTTGCGGTTGCCTAGTCAACCTTCCTTGTTTAAATCCCCACTTGTAAATAGGTTATTCAAAGACCTTATTCATGTTTTCTCCATCTCAATTCACTATTCCCCAGTGGGATTTGAATTTAGTTTTGACATTCCTGATGTGCAGTCCTTTTGAGCATCTCCACAATTACCCTCTCGGGCTTCTCACTTTGAAAACAGCCTTCCTTGTGGCCATTACATCTGCCCGCAGAGAGAGTGAGCTGCTAGCTTTGTCATCTAAGCCATCCTATCTTTCCATTTACCCTGACAAAGTGGTGTTTCGCACTTGGGCTTCCTTTTTGCCAAAAGTGGCCACACCTTTCATGTAGGCCAATCCATGACCTTGCCTACTTTTTATGCACCTGCACATCCTTTTAAGGAATAGGAGAGACTCCACCACCTAAATTCGTAAAGGAGGATTGCATTCTACCCTAATCGTACAAAAGAGTTCTGGGAGGATGGTCATCCCTTTGTCAGTTATGGGGAGCATCGCTTAACACTAATGAAGTCAGGGCGTGAGTTGTTGAGCTCCCTGTCTAATTCCACCATCTTGGAAACATCTAGATCCGGTGAGCCCATCGTGAACACCCTGGGGGAAACACAGAGTTTCGGGCTGAGCGGTGACCTTTCCAAAATGGCGGCACCGCACCTTGGCAGGGAGCAGATGGCGGCCCCCAGGAGCTGCTGCCTCAGTGAAGAGGGCTTGTGGGGTGCTCTTGAGCTGACAGCAAGAGTGGAGCAGCTCGGTAAAGGCAACAGGAATGGCCCACACAAGTTGCCCAGCGCCGGAAGAGCAGAGACCAAGCAGCAGAGAATGGAGACGATCTTGCCATGGCAGAGCCGGCAGTCGTGCAGAACGGCGATAAGGAGGTGAGCAGCTGGTGGGCCTTAACTAAAGAGCCAGGGGAAGGCACATGAGGGCCCCTCTGAGTGAAGCAGAGCGGCGAACTGGGCTGGGAGCCCCGGGGACCTTCCAAATACCTTTGGAGTGGCATACCGGACCGGGGGATCGGGGGACCTGCCAAATACCCTTGGATTGGGGCAGAGCTTCACCGCCCTGCAGGGGAGCACAAAGGACGCACACTTGGGGGGCACGGAGCACACAAGTCGGGGGCCCTGGGGAAGCCGGCGGATGGACCAGGGCAGCCCTCCAAGAAGACCTAGCACAACACCGGGAGTGACTGTCCTGGAGGGGCTATGCTGAACTGGGGCAGGAGATCCCGGACACCCAAAGGAGTGCTCAGCATCAGTACCCAGGCACAATCAGAGCATAGAAGTTGGCAAGGGCGCAAAGGCATCCTAGAAAAGCATCAAGGGGCAGTGACACCAGAAGACCCAATGCCTGGGGGAACAAGGTGGCCACAATCAATGAACTGGCACAGACACTGTCAAACCCGAAGAAGTGGCATGGCTCAGGTCCCTGTCCCTCCTCCGAGACTCTCCACTCCCCCCCCCCCCGGACCAACCAGAGGCTCAAACGAGAAGCAGCACACTCAGTCTTTGCCGGTGGGAGGCATAAGGCAGCCTTCACTGCAGGACAAAGAATATCACGAAACAACACAATTGGCAGAAAGCGATGGGATGCTGAGGTGAGGCGAGTGACTGATAGAGACCGCCTGCCGACAGGGGTGAGCCATATAGCACTCCCAGATATGGCAAAGAAATTCAGATCGCAACCCAATATTGATGTCACTAGATTGGGTTAGAGAGAGACCATGTATACCGGACTGCCGCCTACAGGTAGAGGCACTAGAAGACCAGGTATTCCACCATACCTTGGGGGAGGCCATAAAAGAGGCAATGGTGTCTTCCCCATTAATTCAATGGGATGCCTTTAAGGCGTTCTTACGGGGACACTGCATTGCAGAAACACTAGGGGTAAGACACACACTAATTATGGACCTCGATAAACATGAAAGGACACTTGGGGAATTGGAGGTGGCCAGACCAGGGAACCGAGCCCTGAAGCAATAGCTACTTGATGCAAAAGAGGAAGTGGCATTACAGACAGAGAAACTGTGATGCTTTGACTACCAAGAATATATGACCAGGGCACACATGGAAAGAGATAAGGCAGGATCTTTACTGGCCTGGCTAGCCAATCCTTCATCTAGGAGCTCGAATATCCTGGAGGTGGACCCGAGGTCAGGTGAGCGCCTGTATACACAGGGGGCCATAAATGAGCGATTTGCTCAGTATTACAAAGTACTGTATGCATCACCTACTGACATAGACCCCCAAAAACTGGGTGTTTTTTTTTTTTTTTTTTTTTACTCCCTGGCCCTCCGGACGATATTGCAGGAGGAAGCAGAGACTGACATAGACCCCCAACAACTGGGTGTTTTTTTCACCTCAGTGGCACTCCTGATGATATCACAGGAGGAAGCAGAGACACAGGTAAAAATAACCCAGGAAGAAGTGAGAGCTACTGTTAGGGCTCAGGCCGGCGGCAAGTTTCCAGGGACAAACGAACTCCCAGTGGAGTTCTACACGGTCTGTATAGAACAACTGGCCCCTAGAATGGTAGATCTTTTTGTGGAGGCAGGTCACCTACCTGCCATCACTGCAGAAGCTATTGTGATCCAATTGCTAAAACAAGGAGGCCTGCCACAGGTCTGTGGACATACCACCATCTATGCTTAATATAGACTATAAAATATTAAGCAGGATACTCGTCTCCAGTCTCCTCCCAAAGATGACAGCCCTGATTCACGAGGATAAAACTGGCTTCCTACCTGGGCGTAACACAGCTTGGAACATCTGACAGCTTGTGAGATCCTGGCTTTGGGCCTCACAATCACACAGAGGCGGTGATAGTCGCAATCGATGTAGAGAAAGCCTTTGACAGCCTCCTGTTGGACTTCTTATATCGGGTGATGGAGAAGATGAGCCTAGGCACAGAATTTATTAAATGGATCAAACTTCTGTGCTCTGCAGCCACAGCCCAAGTTAGAACAGGCAGGCAGATATCATAATCATACACCAGAGAAGGATGCCCACTCTCCCCATTATTGTTTGCCACTGCGGTGGAACCATTGGCTAGCAGGGGTCGAGCAGGCTTGGCATACCAGGGATTAGCAACACAAAGGGGTAACACACCATTTAGCCCGCCACGCTGATGACATGCTACTTTTCCTTCATTAAGCAGATGCTGGGCTGCCAGAAGCTATTACCCTCCTGGAGCTCCTTGGAGATGCATTGAGCCTCTGCATCAACTGGCAAAGGTCCAGCCTCTTTCCCCCTCAGGATGGTGACTCCTCAGCCACTGAACCTACAGGGCCTTAAATGGGAGGGAACATGCCCAAAATACCTAGGAGTCCTTACTTATCATGACCCTGCAAACCGATTGGAGGGAAATATCGGGACAGCGTATGTTGATTTTTGGAAAACTCTACCATTGTCGGTTGCGGCTCAAATTGCAGTACTTAAATTGATTGTCCTTCCCAGAGTATTTTCTCCACACTACCTAATGTCATACCTAAGCGGACATTTAGCGAACTAGACAGCCTGATGGTTGGGCTCATATGGGGCACAGGCAGAAGAAGAGTAGCATTAAATAAACTACAGCACCTAACAGCAAAGGGAGGACTAGCAACACTTGACATGGAGTCCTACTACTTGGCGGCTCAACTCCAGTGGTTTGCTCATTGGCTACATCCTAGAGATAAGTAAGAGAATAATGAGACGAGGACAAAACTGAGTCTCCGGGCCCTCAACTGGATCCTTTTAGGCCCCAGGCACCTCTTAGAGGGCTGCAGTAACGAACTAGGAGTCGTCCTGCACTGCCGGAAATGGACTCTCCAACGCTCCCAGGCAGTATTACCTTATTCGCCTGACCTCCCATTGAACAGTCTAGAGCAAATAGCGTGGAGCCCTTGGTTACAGAATATAACAGAATGGGCTACATACAGCATGAAGCAGGTTGGCGACCTATATAGAGGTGGGGAGCTGCGATCATTTGAAGACCTTTTGGATACTTACAATGTTCCTAGAGGCCAGTTCCTATGACACAGGGCAGTGACCGCAACAGTGAGATACCACTGGGACAGGCAGAACCACCATCCCACAAAGGATGCCAGATACTGTTCACCATATCTGGTCATTCTAAAGTGATAACCTGTCTCTATCAAGCCATAAGACAAGAGCTTACCCCACCATTAACCACACTGCATGAAAAATTAGAAAGGGACATCGTACATCCAATTGCAGAAACAGATTGGATCAAAATACTCCAGAGCACTTACTCTGTGTCTAGTAACGCAAGATTCAAACTGATAAGTTTTTATTTCTTGCACAGGGCCAACCTTACCCCTGGACGTATTATAAGAAAATTCGGAGCGCAAGCAGTGGTCAGCCCAAGATGCGGCAAAGTAGGAGTGGAAATGTTTCATATGGTATGGGACTGCCCATCCCTGGGAGAATACTGGAGGGCGGTTGTGGAGAGCATTAACGAGGTTACGCTGCAGTTCATCCCACATACTCCAGTGGCCTGCCTGTTGGGGGATTTCCAAGGCTCCCAAAACAGAAAACGACCACCAGATTTATAGACCTAGCCTTGACGTTAGCAAAGAGAGAGATTCCCATGAATTGGGAATCTGCCAGAGGGCCGAGACTGCCTAAAAAGAGGGAGGAACTCATCAGATGGACGGGGTACGAGAGTGCGGTCCTGCTTAGGGAAGCTGGGTGAGGCACAGGTTTAATGGAAAGAGCCCAAGCCTGGGAACATCTGGTAGACTGTCTGACTGACCTTGGGCAGGAATCCCCCTCCACACCTAAACAACGTGACGCAGAATGAACTGCACAAATAAGTAATCTCCCATCTATTACTAGGGGCCGAAGCAAATAGCAACCTAAGTGCATCTGTGAATAGTGGGATTGGAGAGTACCGGCAACCACAAATGTAACAAGGACAGAGAGAATGGGCATAAGGGGGACAATGGAGGGTATGAGGGCAGACTGTTGTTGCTGTTGATGGGTCCAGGGCAAACCTTAGTACTAAAACTAATTCTCACACTCTTTGTTCACGGAGACCAGGCTAAGTAAAATCAAGCTGTGTTTTGTAGACATACCGATGTGGTGCAACGTGTTTGAACCCCTGTTATCTGTGTTTGCATTATGTGAAAATAAAATAAAGTATGTTTAAAAAAAGTCTCTTTGCCAGTTATGTGGGTGCAAAGAAAGGTTGGGCACTACAAAAGCAGAACATCTCCCAAAAGGCCATACTGTGTATTAAAATCTGCTATGCACTAGCTGAGAAGAAACCAACTGAAGGTTTGCGTGTTCATTCCACTAGAACAACAGGTGAGACCACTGCGTTTGCATGCGGAGGTCCAGTCCTTGATATGTCAGGCATCAGCGTGGGCATCCTTGCACACATTTACCAAACACTACTGCCTGGACAGTCAGGTCTGTAGAGATGGGTACTTTGCCCATTTGGTCCTGTAGGAATTTCTAGCTTGATCTTGGTTCGCAGACCCTCCTCCGGGGATGGTATTGCTTTGGTATCTATTCACAAGGTAAGGAATCTGTAACTAGAAGTCTCTCTATTAGATGAACAAGTTACTTACCTTTGTTAACGCTTTCTCTGGTAGAGACATATTCTAGTTGCAGATTCATTACCAACCCACCCATCCTCCCCGCTCTGCGAACTGATTTCTAGGAACAGAGACTCCCCCTTCAGGGCCTTAGTTTTGACACACCAGTAGTAATTGTTCTTCTTGACTCTGCGCTTTTGGTGTGGAAAGTCGTGAAAAGAAACTGACGTCAGCGCACCCGTGTGGCACAGGACCCACAACGTCATTTACAGCGCCGATGACGGACACGGGCCGATTGATGCCACCTAACTGCTTGGAGGGATACTGCTCAAGAAAAATCTCTGAATCCAGACTGACGCCTAGGGAAATTCAGATGGTAAGGACTTTGCAACTAGAATATGTCTCTATGTCTCTAAGAGATAAGGCACTATCAAAGGTAAGTAACTTGTTCATCTGACTGCTGCCATTTTTTTCAAAGTGTTGGAGAAACATGTGAATCAACAACTCATTGTGCATACACAACTTAAGGGCCTACTCCACCCTTTCCAATATGCATTTCGAGCAGGCCATAGCACTGAATCAGCTCTTCTTGGAGTTACTGAGATCTTGAGGCACCAACTGGACAGTAGAGGAGCCCCTGCACTGATTTTGTTTGATCTCTGTGCAACGTTTGACACTGTAAGTCATAGCCCTCTCCTACATAGATTAGAGGGGATCGGAATACAGGATATTGCGCTTTCATAGTTGAAATCCTTCCTGCATGACCGTACTTCTCAGGTCCACACTAATCAACATAGGTCAAAAGCTCAACCTTTAGCTTCCAGCGTGCCCCAGGAATCTACTCTGTGCCCAATGCTCTTTAACTTATATGTTAGACCATTGGCAGTGATAGTAGAAAGTTGTGGTCTCACACCCTTCTCGTATGCAGATGATACTCCGATCATAGTATCTCTGTCAGCCAAGGTCAGTCAAAATGTGAAGGCCCATAATTCTTGCCTCATCTAAGTTTCATTATGGATGGGTGCTAACTCCATGAAATTAAATAGTGATAAGACCAAGGTTTTTATTGGTGGTCAGTCCCCCCCACTCCATGGGACTCCCATCTGTGACCTGCAACTATGGCAAGTCCCCCTTGCCCAGTTTTGGTCTCAAAGAACCTGGGAGTTTTGCTGGATGACAAACTGTTATGAACCCTCAGATTTGCTGCGGCAATTTGCTTCAGCATTCTGAAATGGCTTAGCAAGATTCTCCATTGTCTTCCTTCCTCTACCCAGAGAACTGTGATCTAGGCCCTGGTAATTTCCAGGCTGGACTATGGGAATATTTTTATATGTAGGGCTGGCAAAAACACTACTTAAACACCTACAGATTGTTCAAAAGGCTGCTACACGTCTTTTGCTCCATCCTGCTAAATTCACCTCTACAGCAAGTATGTTGTGGACTTCACACTAGTTAGCTGTTAATCTTTTTGTGCATTTTAAGGTGTTGTGCTATATGCACAAATGCCTCTCAAATACCGGACCTTCCTATTTGGCATATTTGGTGTCTCTGTATTTCCCTGCACACTGTTTGCGCTCTAGTCATCTTAGGCTGACTGTAATTCCTAGAATCAGAAAATCCAGTGAAAAAGGATGGGCATTATTTTTTCTTTGACCTAGACTTTGGAATGATTTGCCTCTAGCTCTGAGAGAGTGTCACTCACTCTCTCGATTTCATAGATTTCTTAAAGCTTTGTTGTTTCCACCCTCAGAATTGTCCTAATTCGATACTCCTTAAATGGCAGTCTGGTTTGACTCTTTTTCAGTATTTGAGCCTAGCACTGGCAAACCTTTTCTAGATATCCATGCACTGCACAAAATATGTATAATGATAATAATTTGTCTTCCCACAAAGAGTGAAGAGACTTGTCCCTAGTGAACATTTCTGGTATTCCAGTTTCTAATGGGATTGTTTGTGATAAAGTACCATTTGATATATATGGACCGACTGAAATGATCCAAATTCCATATGTTTTTAAAATTTCCATGAATGGCGTTACTACACCTGGGGTTGTTTCTGATGACTGGGATGATAAAACAGTTGATTCTATGCTTTCTGAGCTTGAATATTACACTGTATTTGAAAATGAATATATGAATATGAACACTGCAAATATGGGGGAATGTTCTGTTACGATTGTTACTGACATAATTATTTACATTGAGCAAGCACTCCCAGGAAAGTTTTTGATTACACACAATAGGAACATTGTTGGACTCCATCAGTGGGGCGTTATAAACCATGTATAGAGAAATTCACCTATTTTTCTGGGCATGTCATCACAAATCCTGAGTCATATTATTTCAAATTATCCACATCAATAGCAAAACAAAATATTAGTAACCAACACTAAATTAATGTATTTGATTCCTTTGTTTCATAGTTGGACATACAAGGATATGATTATTGGAAAAAGACAATTGACTTAAAAACTGTTTGGGGAATGAAAGATTGGCATATACAATGCATGGAAGCCTTATTTAGACCATGTTTAATTCTGTTACAAATTATTTTCTTGAACGACACTGTTCAGCGAACGACTTGCCTTGAGTTAGCAAAAGTAAAAGAAATTAATGTGCCTAGTATTCCCTCCATAGATAAATTTGACAATTGGCAAAAAAAATTGATTTTTCAGGAGACCAGTTCAATGGTGTGGTTGAGAATGATACCTTTAATTCATGCCGTTCTGGTCTCAATGGGTGGTATTGTGGCTAGTGGGCACAAATGGTTGTCTTGCACATTTATTTACTCCATATGGGGTTTTAGAGTGAGCAGACCGGACCCTCATTATGTCACCACACAGCACTCCGGTATTGTCACCTGATACAGCATAGGTACATTATGTCAGCAATGGTTGCAATTCTCCATGTCAACAGCTGTAAAAGAACACTTCCCTCTCCTATCTGAAGACACAGGCTTACAAGATTTCTCACTAGGTCCTAGAAAAACATGCTCCAAAAGATTTCTAAAATGCACTATATAACAAAATTTGAAAGCTTTCGCAAATGGAAGCTGCTGCTCATTCAAAGGAAGTAAAACTTGGAGAAAGCTTTAGTCATTGTCGTGAACTCTAAGGAGTTATTTGCAGCATTTAACCTTACAAGTAAACAACAGATAATGGTGAAAAAGGGATCTAGTTACATCTTACTTATTAATGAAAAGCTAGAAAAGTTGCCTTATACAGTAGCTGAAACACCATCATCAGTGGCATTAATATATGGGGTGATATCCCTGCCGATATCCACATTTCAATTCACCTCGTGTTTGAAACACTTTACTATTTACTATTGGCAGGTTTGAATATTAAGGCGATGCCTACATCCATGAGGTGTGGGAGCTGCCCTTTCATTTCAAATTCTTGAGTGGTGAAAAAGAGGTTTTTATTAGCAAAATCGAATGCAAGACTTTGGTGAGTCATTCAGTGATTTGCAAAAAGGTGGCATCACACAGCGCTTGTAATGGATCGGGTGGAACTTAGCCTGCTACTTGAAGGGTATTCCCACCACTGTGATCCACCCAGTATTTCATTTACTGTCAAATGGGAGTTAGCTGATGCTGAGTGATCACGATTGTTGTGGGATGAGAGCAGGTGTTCCGTATGTGATTTCTGTTTCTCGAATAGTGACTTGCTGTGGAAATGTATTTTTCACTCCCACACAAGAGATAAAAGTAGCAAATTTGTGGCTTCACATTGCTACTTATAATGTCAATTTCTACAAGCTGAGCAGACTAAAGTCAATATTGTTTCAAAAGCACATGGCGCTCACACCCACCAGTAAAACCCATGACCAGTAAGTGGCAAAGTCTTTGGCTGAGATGCAGTCCCTTCTTATTGTGTTCTTTCCAAGACACTTTGGTGAAGTGGTGAGTTGCATCCAACACCACAGGGATTCTGCATTTCTTTAAAGCCGTTGTGCCTGGATTTGTAAGTACATTCCAGACTGTCTTTGGTATAATACCTTCCATCAACATTAACTGGCAGCACTTTGCTGTTGCTATATTTGATTTGGCTGCCCCATCTCAACAAAGAAGAGTGACAGAGCTCCCACCAGCCCAACTGTGTTGTGAACACATGATGCAGCATTTTGGAGTATCATTGTAGGAGGAACTTGACAAGGACTGGTCATAGTCATTTTGACCGGTTCCTGCTGTGTGCAAGCTGTTTTCCATTGTTTATGCAAATGTGCAATGGGAGTGTATCTTGTCCAGCAACAAGTACTTTCTGTGGACATAAATCTTATGATGTTCTCGATAAGGGCTCATGCTGTTTCTTCTTGATGCCTTCTATGAGCCAGCCTTCATGGATCAAGTCGCTTAGGTTCAGGTGCCCCAACATCTGGCACAGCATGGAATGCTGCCCCCCTTGACTATGACTATGACTATGGCTGAGTCTATGGATCATGTGTGCTCCTTTGACCTTTTGAATGATGCTTTGGTGGTTTTATCATCTGCCGAATTGGGGTCTATCCTGGATTCCATCTCCACTACTGTTTGATGACCTCGTGCGGGATTCTAATGGCTTTTAATTTGCACTATCTTTTCCAAACTATGAATTGTTTTCATTTGGCCTTATGCTTTGGCATTTTTCGTTTGTCATCTTGGACGTTTTTATCTCTTTTATATTTGTTATGGGTTTTATATATAGATTGTGTATGTTTTATGCTAGTTTATTCAAATACTAGGCTTTGCACTTCTATTCGGCACGGGGAGGGTGTTGTAGGATTGCTTTAGCTCCTAGGTTGGACACCCTTATTTTAGCATTAGGTCCATGGCTTGTGCCTTTTACATTCACACACACTTTATTTGTTTCCATGGTTTCTAGCAAAGCCTGACAAGCAGTGTGTTCCACAACACCCCCTTTAATTGTTTGACTCCACTTGGAGCTATTGGACTGATGAGTCTGTGGGAGTGAACATGTATGCTGTAGTGGTATTTAACCTAAGGGACACAAATCTACATTTTAAGGGGCCCAGGTTTGATGTGTAGCTCGCTGACAAAGGCAGACATGAATCCAGAAACACATTTGTCCAGGCATCCAGTGAACAGGCTGTTCCAACACATGGCAAACCCTCTACTAATTTAAGTTGTTTAAGATAAGTGTAATGCATATACCATATTGCATGTGGAAGAACTGATGCTCTTATGCCAAGCAGTGCCCCCTGATGGCTCTTACATCCCAACCTGCAAAGTTTAATAGAAGTCTTTTGAGCTCCTGCCAGCTTTTCTCTGAAGATAAGAACACTTTTGTGCCTCTAGTCTGGATAAACACAAGTGGTACATGAGGAGATCACATAGCCTAGGCCTGCTGTTACTCTAGACTACCTTGGTGGGTGATGGATTCCCCTGGTAAGAGCGGACTATGCAGGATCCTGACATCTCGTATGTAAAGCACACAGCCTATTTACATCTTGCATTGCTCCTGTCATTTGTGCACATGCAACTGTTGTGGCGGATACTGCTTTGCAACTAAATAAAATGGACTCCTGCACTTGGATGGGAAATTCCTGATCAAAATCATTTGTGTCTCATTTGTGTGTCTAAGTTTCCTTTGGGCACATGTAGCTTCCTTTGGGCTTGCATACTCTCCCTGCTGGACTGTTCCACTATCACTACAGTGCTCCCTTCCCACCAGCTTGCAGGTACTGCTGATGTTGTATGGCAAAACCCAATCCCTGCACTGCTCAACCATGTTGGAAGAAGGTGGCTCTGTCGCAGTTGCATTTTTGTAAAGCCCCATGATGAATCACTCCACTCACTAGTTTAACTGTCAGTGATTGCCTTAAAGTGGAAACTGCCTGGCATGGTTCTTGCAGGTATGAGAAGGTTTTTAGGGCCATAGATCGAAGCATGATGAGATCAGACCTGCTCCATTTTATTGGTGAGTAGGTGCACAAGATTGATTCTGCAGGTCTGAATGTGAGAACATCAAATTTCTATTATGGAATGGCATACCATCCCAAAAAAGTATTCCTACTTTGTTCTCTAAAACAATTGACTGGTGTGATAGCAGGCCATGGTGAAGTTGTGTCGACATATTTTTTATCACAAGTAATACTTGTTCACGAGTGCTATAACATTTATATAAAGATCAAGATAAAATAAATACTAGAAGAACACCCAGTACGGAAAGGAATACTGTGATTCATAAGTATTGGACTATGGCATGGAAGACTGTTATGTGACTGAGGAATAATTATGAACTCTAATGGGAGTACTGGTAGACTTTATTGTGCATGTACCAAAGTTCAGCTTTGGTCAAATGTCTTTTGAAATTGAGGAATTTGACGTCAGCTGAATAGATTACTGTTAATGTACTTCAAGCAAAGTAGAGGTCACAAATCTGTGTGCTCCACAGAGGCAAATCTCAGATGGTATATAAACATTGGATGGAAGTGATTTTATTTAAAGGACTAAATAACAGTCTAATGCACACCTGTTTATAATATTGGAAAGAGGGGGAGATGACGGAGTCACCTATCCAGGCTTAATTAGGAAACAAATAGAGTTATGAGTTCACTTTTTCAAGTTCTTTCAGAAAACATTCTAAAGAAAAGGAGAATAAAAAGTGTAAACCATAAGGAAACCTGTGCCTCTTAATGGGTCTTCTTAGGACGATGTGGCGATTGATGCAGGTGATTTAATACAAAAACAAGTCAATAAAGCACTCATGGGAAGCACAGAAGAAAGACTGGTTCGTTGGTGATAGACAAAGGCAACAAATGTAGTAAAGTGTTAAAGTAAGCATAATCATGTATCAAATATATATTTTAATCTGTTGTCTCGAATACCTTTAACAGTTTCTGGACATTCATTCATTTCCTTAGTAAATAGGTTTTTGTTTAGCAGTTTGCTCAAATAATGTGTATTCCTTTTAACTGCTCATTGTTTTTATTTTTTATTTTAAACAGATGGGGAGCATGGTTCAAATTGCTATCGAATGGCATCCTGTGGTCAAGATATTGTAATAAAAATGTGGGTCATATCGTATAATGATAACACTGGTATGTATGGCATTGTTTGAAAATGACAACACTTCTGAACCATTCAATGCATATTTTGTGTCATTGTGAACATCCGGATGTTCTGTCTCTTAGTTCTTCCTTGATTCAAACGATTGTTCACTCTTTTAGGATCTCTGTTTTGAAAGGCACATACAGGAACATCACCCAATCCAACATTAAAAGAAAACTATAATTTAGGTGCCATTGTCATATGAAATTATAGAGAAACCAGATTATTTGACCAAACCATTCAAAGAAGTGCTATAAGAATTAAACAGTGTTTGACTGAGCAATGCTCCCTGCGGCACTCTGTTGGCGAGAGCCTCGACAGAAGAGCATCAGGAGGAAGGATTCCAGCTTATACTCTGTCAGAAAAGATAGAAGCTACAAGAGTGCCCTGTAGTAATCACGCAGAGAGGCTGGAACGTAAGATGTTTATTCAATTGCTCCTCACAATCAACTGCCGCTACACACACACTCAACATTCTGAACCAAACTCCAGGGTGATCCAAAACTCAACATTCTAAGGTGAGTGGAACGTACTATTTAAACTATAAAGACATTAAATATGTACATTTAAGGGGTTCAATATATCTCACTAATATGTATAAATATTTATATTTACATATTTACAACATAAAAATATGTAGTCCTTTTACATTTATGCTTACAACATATCTCCTTCCCTTACGGATAGAGTACATAGTCTCTCTGCCACACAGGAAATCTTCGGTCACGGGAACTTGTTCTTCTCTGAGAGGTATTCGAAACTTGTCTTTCATTGTCAACAATCACAGCCTCTTTTCTTGGCCTGTTTATCCATCCATTGCTTGGTACAATGCGATCCATGCTCCATACTTTACCATCTTGTAATTTAACTACGTTACGATGTACTTCTTTGATTTTAATGGGGTTAGAAAATTTGCTTTTACTATCTTGATCACATCTAGGAAGTCGAACTTTCACCCATTGACCCACATACCAATGCTTGTTTTTGGTTCCAAATTTTCTATTGTACCACTCCGTATACTTATTTTGTTTTTGTTTAAAACACTCGGCAGATACCTCTCTTTGTTCACACACATGTTCACCACCTCTTAAACAATTAGGGTTCAATTTTGTTCCAGGTTGCCTTCCCTTCAATGATTGAAAAGGTGACAAACCCGTGACTGAGTTCGGGGTATTATGATATGACCACAGCATCTCATTCAGTGCTATTTCCCCTTGCATACCTGATACTTTGGCTCTTTGGATACACTCTTTAATCACTCTATTCATTCTTTCGACTAAACCGTTAGCCTTAGGATTGTACAATGCTGTTCTAAAATGATGCACCCCCCACTTCTTCAAGAACTCTTTCATGTGGTCCGAGGTGAATTGTACTCCGTTATCTGTCACCAATGTGCTTGGGATACCTTCTCTCATGAATGCTTCTGTCAGAAATTTGATGACTTCAATTGTAGTTATTTGGTTAACTATCTTGAACATGGTCCAGTGTGAATGATAGTCAACAAGGACAAACATGTACTGACCTTTATTTCCTAAATAACTCATTGGGCCTAATATATCCAGGCCAAGCTTATCCCATGGTTTCACCGGAATGTTCACAGGAGACAGTGGAGCCTTACGTGTCGAGTGAGATTTATCACTCGCGGCACATGCCCAACAATCCTGCACTATCCTCTCTACCTCACTGTCCATTTGGGGGAACCAGTACTTGGCACGTAGTTTGTTTTTCGTGAGACTACGACCTAAGTGTCCCTCATGAGCCAGTTCTACAAGTTTGGTCCACAAGTTACAAGGAGGTATGATTCTTTCACCTCTCATTACCAGGTCATTTGAGATGTGAAGTTAAAATCTGACATTCCAATAACTTTTTAAAGGTTCTTCTACATCTTTAACCTTATCAGGCCACCCATTAACAATTTTATTCTTAATTAATTGCAATGTTTGATCCTTTTCTGTTTCTTCTATCCATTCTTTTTTTGTGAGGCTAGCAAGATCTATCCACAATATGGATTCATTTTCTTGCAAATCCTCCTCTTGTTCCGCTACTTCCTCATTTACTCTATTGCCTCCCGTAGATCTGGACAGAAAATCAGCGATGTTGTTTTTGTCACCTGGCACGTATTCTACATTAAAATTGTACCCCTCCAGACCTAATAACCATTTGGCTATCCGTGGAGTAGCACGTTCCCTGCCTTGAGTAGTGAATACATTGATTAATGGTTTGTGGTCCGTTTTGATTGTAAATGGTAAACCCCATAAGAAGAATTTAAAATGAGTTATGGCCCAAAAACAAGCCAACATTTCTCTTTCGATGGTTGAGTATCTTCTTTCTGCTTCATTTAAAGCTCTAGAAGCAAATGCCACGATTTTCTCCTGCCCATTTGATTTCTGGCCTAACATTGCTCCCAACCCTTGGCTACTGGCATCAGTTGTTACATATGTTTTTAATTTAGGATCACATTTTCCTAAATGTGGTGAATGCATTATGGCTTCCTTAATGTCACAAAACGCTTGTTGGCATTCACTGCTCCATAGAAATTGATTATTTTTTTTCAAAAGTGTTCTTAGAGGAGCTGTAATTATAGCAAAATTCCGCACAAATTTCGCCATGTATTCGGCTAGGCCCAGAAAAGATCTAAGCTCTTGTTTGTTTGAGGGAGCTAAAGCCTCTTTTACTGCTTTAACCAGATCATTTTTGGGTTTAACCCCTTCCTCTGAAATTTTGTGACCTAAATACTCTACTGATGATACCCCAAATTGAAATTTTTCTTTTCTAATTGTCATTCCAGCTTTGTGTAAAGCTCGAAGAACGCTCCTTAGGGTGTCATCATGCTCAGGTCTACTGTTACCATAGATCAATACATCATCTTGGAAACACAACACGTGTTCCATACCTTCCAATATTTTCTGCATGATCCGTTGGAACACCGCCGCAGCTGAGGCCAGTCCAAAGGGCATCCTGCAGTACCTATAGGCTCCGAAAGGTGTGATAAATGAGGTGAGAGAGCGTGAGGAGGGATGAAGCTCCACTTGGTGATATGCTGAGGAGAGATCTAAAACACTAAAGATTTTGGCTGGTCCCATTGTACTTAACATCTCATTGATTTTTGGTAAGGGGAACCTCTCTACCCAAATATTAGCGTTCAAATCTCTCAGATCTACACAGACCCGTATCCCATTGCTTCCAGCTTTCTTTGTAATCACCACCGGAGCGACCCATAACGCACTATCAATTGGTTCGATGATTCCCAACTGCTCTAAACGACACAATTCTTGTTTCAGAGGTTCTTGCATCAATAATGGTACCGGCCTTGTTCTATGTGCAATAGGAATTGCCCCTTCTTTAACTATGATTTTGTGTTGATAATCTACCAAACGACCCAGTTTATCTTCAAAAAGGCTTGGGAACTCCTTACACACGGTGTAATCATTGTCTGTATTCCCTACCAGCAATACCGGTTCCTCCTTGTTAGGGTCCAAACGTATACCTAAATCCCGTTGATGCTCCCATCCTAAAAGATTTGAGCCTTTACTGGTAAAATACACTTTACCCTTAGTGGATCTACCCTTGAAGGTTATGTGCATGGACAACATTCCCTTCAGGGGTATGGGATCACTGTTGTAGCCACCTGGACAGATATCTGCTGGTTGTAACTCATATCCCTTGCTCTTGAATTTACTCTCAAATGTGTCAAAGTTTATAAAGGTAAATGGAGAACAGGAATCAGCATAAACCCATATACGTTCTCCATTAAGATCTATTTCGCAAGAAGGGTAGGTGGTCTTACGGTCTGTGTTATCCATGCCCTCCTTCACTTGTAGTACAAATTTGCTATAACTGTCTTGGGTATCTTCCACTTTATGTACAATTTTTCTACTTAGATTCTCATCTTTTTCTCTCCTACATGCTCTCGCATAATGCCCCTTGTTCCCACACTTCCTGCATATGCAATTACGAGCTGGACATTCCGGGCTGGTAGCCAAATGTTTAGTATTACCACACCTGTAACACTTGTTCCTCAAATTCCCCATGAAATTTTTTTTTATTAGTAATTTCCAGGATTTTGAGTTCCTCACTACCTCTAGGTTCCTTGTCTTCTTGGTTAGATATAGTTCTAACTTCCTTTATTCCATCTACTATGCTGGAATTTTTGAAAGCTCTTATACATTCTGCTGTTTGCTCAATGCTCTTAGCCACCTCAATAGCTTCTTTCAAAGATGGACTTATAATTAACAGTTTCTCCTGAACTTTGCTATTATTAGTACATCTCACCAATTGATCTCTAATAAGAGAGTCTTCTAGGTTACCAAAATCGCAAGTTGAAGCCAAACCCCTAAGACTGGCTATATAACTCGAAACTCTCTCATCCCTCCCTTGGACTCTACTGAAAAATTTGTGTCTTTCAAACACCACATTTATTTTTACCCCAAAATGACCTTCCAATTTTCTAAGAGTCTCTTCATACACATCGAGTTCCTCTTCCTCGTTCTCCACTTCTTCTCCAAAATCTGTTAAGTTGTCATATACCTTACGTCCCTGTACCCCTAGATTGTGTAGTAGGATATGCTGTTTCCTTAGTGGTGAAAATTTCTCTCCTCCTATCGCTATGAGGTAAGATTCAAACAAACGTCTCCAATCTTTCCATAGTAAACTGGGTTCCCCTGTATCATTTAGGAAAGGAGGGGGTTGAGACATACTAGCTGCAGCCATGACCACTTTACTACCTGTTGTTTTTGTTTACTGTTAATATCTACTTTCGAGTATTGTTAAAATGTTATGTACAATAATTAAGTTCCTAAAGCCTTAATCATCTACTTATCAATACATCCCCAACCAGATTTGATTTACATATTAACAAACTTCCAATATTATATTCTGTACTGGAGATTCAAAAGTTATTTTGTTCTGGAAAGTCAGGGGTTAATCCTCGATCTCTTGAGGAGCGTCACAGGCTCGTGGTACGAGACGCTGCCAAATGAAAAGCAGGAGATTTGCTCGATTGCCCCTTTTTTTTTTTTCCTTCACCGCAATTGCGTAGTCCGATGCAGTCTCTCAAAGAGACTGGGAACGCCGCTTTCCGTGACAATGTGCACCCGCTAACAAAGTCGGCTGGAGGGACGGAGAACGCCTCCACTGTCACCCGATGAGCGCACCTCACCTTCAATTTGATTTCAGTCTCCCCGCGAGACCGGGAACGTCGCTTCCAGCGCACAATGTGCACACGATACAAAACTTCGGTTGGAGGGACGGAGAACACTGCCACCGTCCGAGATGAGCGCACTTCACTTTCGGATCGGCTAGTCGGAACACTTCCTCTGAAGAGGCAGAACGATTGTAGGTGAGCCACACAGCGCCCTGTTGGCCCCGTCGAGCTGTCAAACTACCTCACGATGAGGTTAGGAAAGTTGGGGAGTTTGTGCCAACGCACAGCCATGCACCACGTCGAGAATCTTAACAACAAGGTTCCAGCCTGCCCCCAGGTACTCACGCTCGACGTGGTGCTCCTACTCCGTTCCAAGGACTGCCATACGTCCTGGTTCGCAATCAGCACCTCAGTGACAGCTCATATCCGCACCAGTTTCCGACTCAAATAGTTCAAAATGTCAGTTTCCTCCTTGACAGCGATGTCCTCTCAGTTGTACCCAATGAGAGAACGCCGTAACTTTTACCACCCTACACAGGCGTCTAGGCCTAACACGAATTCCCTGGTTCAGGGGTGGTTCAGGGGTGAGGAGTCACACTGCCTCTGCGCAGTTCCTCGGTAGATGGATCTCAACAGACGTCGTATCCCATCCTCGTCGCCAAAAGAATATTATTTCTGTAGTAATCACGCAGAGAGGCTGGAACGTAAGATGTTTATTCAATTGCTCCTCACAATCAACTGCCGCTACACACACACTCAACATTCTGAACCAAACTCCAGGGTGATCCAAAACTCAACATTCTAAGGTGAGTGGAACGTACTATTTAAACTATAAAGACATTAAATATGTACATTTAAGGGGTTCAATATATCTCACTAATATGTATAAATATTTATATTTACATATTTACAACATAAAAATATGTAGTCCTTTTACATTTATGCTTACAACATGCCCTTATGCAGATTTAAGCCATTCAGTGGATCAGGATATCATGTGAGTCAGTGTCAAATGTGTCCTTTGAATCTAACAAAATAAGGGCAGCACAACCATCTGGTCAAGAAAGGTACCTGCAGGTCATAAGAGGGAAACATGCCCTTTTGAAAAAAGCTCCTTCAAAATGTTAAATTCAATGAACTGCAGCAGTTCACTCATACTCTCCTTTTCAAATATTTTGGTTTCTAAAGGTGGTGACAGGCTAGGGTTAAAATTGCTCTGAACTTGTGCCTTTGCTTTCCTAAGGAAGGGGATCAGGCTATCCTGTATAAAGTCTAGATGGCCTACTGAGGTATAATAGGAGGTACTGAACAAATCATTAATTACAAGTGCAGCTATATTCAAAGCCTTGTAAAAGAGGGAATGTATGGATCTATATGGAAGCTGATTAAATAACTGTGGCTACAGGAGAACTCTTTTTGACATAAAAGTGACTGAATTCCATGAATAGCTCCTTTACTCCAGATCAAATAGGTTTTGAGTGTGATTTAGCTGATTGAGTGAAAGAAATACAAATAGATGCAATTTTGTCTGCGACAAATGCAGAATGGGAGGTAAATAATGGTTGCTAGGGCGCAGTACTAATAGATGATGTCTCTAGCTGTGGTAGATCATAACATTCTTAAATGATAACCTAGAATTCACAGAATAGTCAATCGCTGTGCATCGAGATCACAGACAGTCACATGTTGGTTGTAAGGGATTAATGCTACCAATAAAATAATATATTTTGGTTGGAATGCCACATGAGTTTATAAAACTGCTTGCCCTCAAGATAGCCTTCTTGTACTGCAGAAGTTCCATTACTACCCTTACCAAACGACAGCCTCAAAAAGGCAGTATACAAAGAGTTGTCTGTGTCCTTTTTTAGCTCTGGTCCTTCAGACCCTTTTAGATCCTGGCTTTACTGTGAACGTACTGCCTCTTCAAATAAGAACTAGTTCATAAAGGCAATATTGGACACACAACTAGGAAGCGTTTATCTAGTCCCATATTAGACCGGTCTTGGATGTTTCTGTTCCCCCTAAACCCCCTCCCCCCTTCCTACTATTACCCTAATCCTTGGGCCCTCCAAAAGGTAAAACAGAGACACAGGGCTCTGTCATTTTGTTATCTCTTTATTGGCCCAGCAGATCTATGTGTTTTAATGTTTACTGACTCACAGTCTCCTTGTTTGAGTTTGTGATAACTTTTTCTGTTTATTCATATGTTTCTGTCATTGATCAGTTCCTTCATGACTAACCGTTTATTGTTTGTTAATGGTGGAGACCCAGTGCCCCTTCTTGACATATTTCATTCACCCTACTCATACTCCTTCCTTTCAGTCTGTCTCTGCCCACCACTTCCCTCCTCCTTTGGTTTGGCACCTGTGCAAACCCTGATTTGTCTAACATCTCAGTCTTAATTTTCTTCTCTCCTTCTGGCATTCTGGACCCGTTTTCTGGGTTTATCCTTAAATATGTTTTCTTCTGGCTCCAAGTATCTTGCACCCTGCCTTTCCATGCTCTACAAGCCCACTGTTCTTTAGAAATAGCTTTCTGTTTGAACTACCTTGTTGTAATTAAAGGAATGCTTGTCCATTTCTACTTCAGATTGACCATTCTCTAAGTTTGCCCTTTTTATTTAGCTCTCCCCTACCAGACAGTTCAAGTTATCTGGTTGCGAAATACATGTTTTGCACTTACCAAGAACTTACTGTGGTTTAAAGCCCTTCACTGCTGACCATTGATAGGCTTTATTCTCTCTCTTATGTGCTTTCTTCTTATTCAGTGGCTTTCTTTATACCAGCTTGTTTGTCTGTCCCCTGGAGGATAGCCTTTTTACCATCCTTTTGCCTGACTAACTTGTATCCCTCCACTACTCCGTTTTAGGGAGCTTTTTTTCTTTTCGCTCTGTCCGTCACATGTGTCTCCCCAACAAAACACTACTGTGCTCTGTGTTTCTTTTTTCCTTTATATGCTTCCCTCTGCAAACCCTCCAGTGCATGTTGCTGTCTCTGGTTTGTGCATGTTCCCCACAAAAAACACAGGCCCTGTGTGTTGCGATTTACCATGTATTTGATCTCTCTTGTGATTCCTCCATCCATGAACAACCCTCATGACCTGTTGCACTCTTCCTTGTGTGCTATCCATGTAAATCCCACATCCCATCACTTGCTGTGTTGCTCTCCCTTGTGTGCACCCCTAGCCTTGTGATCCATGTTGCTCTCGCCTTGTTCTTCTCCCCTACAAACCCTTTTCCATACCGTATGTTGCTCTGTCTCTCCTGTGCTTCTCACCCTTCCAAGCCCGGGTGTTTCATGTTGCTCTCCCCCTAGCTTGCTTCCCCCTGCTACCTCCTGACCACCCTGCAATCAGTGTTAGTCTTTCTATTGTGTTCTTCCCACCCTGACAACACCACTGTACTCTGTGATGCTCTCTCCCTCGTGTTCATTCCCTCGCACAATCCCCGCAGTGGGGCATTGACCATGCAAAATGTCCAAAAGGTGAATCCTATTGGCTTTGCCAGTGCTTGTTTTGATTCTGTACGGACTTGCTTTTTGAGATAATCATCAGATTTGTTACGCTTTGGGATCTACTGGATAAGTTTCTCCCTCACAGAGTTCGTTGTTGGTAGGAAGAGACAGTGTAGTTGAGACCTGGGTCTCCACTACACTGGTAAAGACAGTTGGTAAGGATCAAACGTACCCATGCATTACACGGACTAGAACTGAGCTGCCAGTTCTTCTCTCCATGCTCCATGTCTCCACTCCTTGTGATTCCCGACCTGCCAGATTGAATCGCTGGTCTCCATGGTGCTTGAGGGGTGTGTGACGCCTTCCTTCTGATGATCCTTCACATTGAAAAGTATGCTTCCTGGTTCTTTAGTAAGGATTTAGGATTTCCTAAAGGGCACAGAGCACTTCCTCCTCCATAAGCATTGTAGCCTCACAGCTGAAAATAAACACAAAGTGTTGAGAATGATCATTCGTTAAGCCCTGAGGCACAGGAACATACGAATGCATCAATGCTTTTCAACCACACATGTGGATCACATAGCGTGAATCTACATAGTGACCATATTAACTGTTTTAGTTTTGTGAAAGTCTACATTTTATGAGCAGCGCGAGACAGAACTGATGCAAAGGTCTGGCACCTGTTATTTGACGGTGAGTGAGTGAGAAATCTACCCTAGGGTGACTTTATACATCCTTCTACTTTTTTCCTCAGTTATTTTTTTTTTTTCAGAATGCATAATTGTGTTTGTAAATTGGGTATCATCACAACATTTATATTGCTTAAGTGGGCACTTCTTACTTAAACTTCACTTTTTCCCCACTGTCTGAATTTAACATTTTCTTTCATTAGCAATCATGTGTGCCACAGCTGAAACCTTTAGTCCAAGTCTCCCATAGGCATGACTTCTCTTACCTGAAGAACTCCAAAGAAATATCTTGAGGGGAAGGAATTTTTCCTATATTTCTACCATTGGAGATGATGCTTCAGAATAATTCTCTCTGGTTAGGGAAAAAATATTACACACCTTCCCTCCAGAAAGGTTAAGGTGATATGGTTAGATGGAACAAAATAGAAATAAGGATGAAAAAGATGTGTTTAAAAATAATCTTGCCGACTTTGCAATTACTTTTAACCTACTGTTGGTGTTGCAATAGACTGGTTACATTTCTTCCAATGCAAACAGGGTGCTGCTGAAACAATATATGATTACATAGCACCATTGATGAAACTGGCTAGATCATGCTCATTTTGCACACTCTTTGATGAACTAATAAGTGATCACATCATTATGCACACAAATGACTGTAATCGCCAAGAAAGACTGTGGATTAATTACTTGAAAGATACAAGTAATAGCCATTGTTAAGAAATGAAATTAATTAAAGGTGTGCAAAACAGCATTCAGATAGCCCTCATCACTTATAAGTGAATGTCCTACGGGTTGCAGGGTTACCCTCAACCATTCCTCAAAGACAGCATCAAGGGGTATGAAAAATAACTGCAAAAGTGTTCCTATGAATAAACCTATGAATAAAATGTTAGATAGAAATACAGCTCGGGTGTTACAGATGTGGAAGTAAATATTGCGTCGCAAAATGTGTAGGAAAAAAGAACACTATTGTAAAATATGTTACAAAAATGTGAGACTCAGATTCTTCTAAGCCAGGGGATCCTGTGGGTGCTGGTGGTGTATAAAGAATTGAAAGTGATGTTTTAAGCTTAAGTACCACTTCTAGGAATAAACCAATTTGCCAAATGACTTTATGTGGTGTGGAAAACCAATCTGAAGCCAATTATGGTCCTCCGCATACCATTGTGGACAAATCAGTATGGAAAAACAAATTTGTCAAAGTGTCAGGAAAAGATTTACTTATTCCAGGTGTACACTCTGAAAGCTTTACAGGTGACAGCAGTCCCATGTTGGGATACAGAACTATAGTATTTTTATTCAAAGATAGGAACACTACAGTTAAGCTGTATGTTTCAAAAAAGGATCTTCAGCCTTAGACTGGATCGATCAAAGAGCATTAGGAATCATCATAAACCAGTGAAGAGAAAGTATTATTGGTTAACGATAAACAGGCAAGGGTCTTGGGGAAAATGTGAAATGAATATTCAGGCATCTTGGGTGGTGTTGAAAAGCTAAAGGGTTTCATGCCAAAAACCATTTCAGAAGATGTTACTCTAGCCTGTCAAAATTAGGAACATACCCTTTAGTTTTAGAAAAGTCCTTGCTGAGTTAAACAAATTGGTGAGCAACAGTATAACAGAATCTGTAGAAAGCACTGAATGATTTGTTCCATTGCTTGTAGCATGCAGTGCCAATAAACGAATAGGATTATGCATTGATGTTAGAGACCTTTACAAAAGCATAATACTTGACATGTGACCTCTTCCGGAGATCAATTGATTACTTGTAGAAATTAAAATAATGAAATGGTTTTGTACTATAGACTGGATCCTAGATAACAGTCAGGTGCATCTCCGCCCCAAAAGTTGGAGCTATAGAGCCTTCATCACTCCATTTGGTTGTTAACTGTTTGTAAGGAGGTCATTCCACTTTTTCTGCGGTAGTATTTCACAGGTCAGTGCACAGATGACTAAAGACATTAAGAGTGCCATTTTCTTTCAAGATTACATTTAGGGATGGGGAGAACAAACAGGAACGTGATGGTAATTTGAGGAAAGTGTTAAGTATTCTCGGTGAGAATGTATATACTTTCTGAGTTAGTTCAAGAAATGCAAACTAGCAGTGAAATTTGTGGCACATCGAGGTCATGAGGTCAGTGAGTTGGGTATCATACCAAAAGAGGAAATCTTAGATTACATCAACAATGCCCTACCACCAACTTGCAAAGATGAAATAAGATTCTTTCTAGGGTTATCAAAATTCATTTTACATTTGTGAAAAACTTTGCTAGAAAACATATGGATTAAGGCAATTCCTTGCTCAAAGATCAACAGAAGTTTACAAACAAAGGTTTGATCCTCTCACTTATTCTTTAATTACTACAGATGCTTGTGGCCAAGGATTAAGGGTTGTGCTTTTCCGAATCACGAAGGAAGAGTACGAGTCCCCATTGTCTTTTGCTTGACATTCTCTTTCTCCTTTAGGAGAAATATAGTCTGTAATAGAAAGAGAAATATTAGCATGTGTTTGGACTGCGTAAAAATGTACTTAATGTAAATATGAGGTTCCACATTCACACTAACATAGACCATAAACCACTCACCAAAGTGTTAATACTTACAGGTGTACTTAAAGCTACGCCTGCATAGCAAGAATGTCTTTGAGACTTTTAGACTACAATTACAAAGTCAAATATCTTACTGGTATGCAAAACAAAGTTGCTGATTTCCTGAGGAAGTCTCAGGTACATATCGAAGAGCATGTGCAGTGTGAGGAATACAGCATTGCATTGCTTGAAGTTGGTGACTAATGTGCCATCTCAGAAGAAGAATGCAAGATGGAGTATGAAACAGAGAAAGTCCTGTGTGATATCAAGGTTTACACCAAAGAAGGATAACCAAGCAAATGTGCACTGGATGAAACTTGTAAAATATTTTGGGAGGTAAGGAATGAACTTTCAATTGACATTATGGGTATCTGCTCAGAGGGGAATAGCATAATTCCACCTAGTATCTTGAGACACAAAATTATAAGTCTAATGCATGATGGTCATCTAGGGAGCATTAAATCTAAAATAAGAATCTAGACTTATTGGTGGCCTAGAATAGGTTCTGAAGTAGCGATGGAGAGGCATGTCGAAAATTGTGAACTATGTGTTAATGCTGATTAGACCATACCTTTGTCCAATGGATTGCCCTGAAAGTTCTTGGGAGGCTTTGGCCTTTGACATACTTCACCCTATTTTGAATTATAATGGTACCCCAAAATATGTGATTGTTCTATTAGACTTGTTTTCGAAATGGCCAGATGTGGAATTTTCAGCCAAAGTAGTCTCCCAAGCTGCCATTTCCTTCATTGAGAGGGTCTTTCTTAGAGAAGGTATTTCCAAATGATTGCTGAGTGATAACAAACCTCAATTTGTTAGTGATTGCATGATAGATTTCATGTGGTACAAAATCTAAGCATGCATCATTTTATCACCCAACTAGCAATGGCGCCGGTGAACACTTCAACAAGGTAATATATGAAAGTGTGCAAATTGCTTTATGTAATGCCAAAAGTTGGGCAAGAGAACTGAACAAACTGACCTGGGCTTACAAAATCATTCCTGCTATGACTGGATACAGTCCTTTCCAAGTACTAAGAGGTTGAGAGCTAAGCACAAAAGCTAATGCTGCCTGGTTGCCAGGTGACTAGCCCAAGGAACGGCCCTCTGCTGGAATCAATACTTTTACAGAGAAAACTGAGATTGCAAGCATGTAGTTAAAGAGGTTGCTCTAGAATTGGGGGTCTCTGCATGAGGCACTGGGGACCAAGACCAAAAAATGGCACATCAAATTCAGCAGACCTCTTCAAGTAACTAAGCTATTCTCCAATTCAGCAACATTGAGCAATCAGAAAGTTTGGCATTTCAGCACATTGACCAAATGCAGTAAGATACTCCTGTGGAAAAAGAAGAGTGGATACTCCTCTAACACTTATCAAACCTGAGCTTGGATGTGGGATGATGTGAGTGAGGATGGAAATGATATGAAGCGTATATTTGAGAGAAAGTGTTAAGAAGAGTTTGGTCTTGATCAAGCTGTATCTTAGCAGAGAGTGAGTAAGGAACTATAGAACGTTGTAATGACTCTCAGACTCAATCTAAGACCATTATCAGATTTGGGAGAGCGTTTGTACAACCTGAGAAACTTTAAGATTTTATTGTTAGATATCATGTTATATGTATTATTTCTATTGAATTGCACTATGTGTTCTTGTACGTTTTGGGTTGTGCATCAACTCTTGTGGTGGTGGACTTGTCAGCCAGAGAAAAGATAAGCTGGGTGTCATCAGCGTAGGATATGATGGTGTAGCCTTGGGATCTGATTGTGTTGGCAAGTGGTGTCATGTAGATGTTGAACAGGATTGGGCTGAGCGAGGAACCCTTAGGTATTCTGCAGATCACATCCTTGGATTCAGATGTGAAGGGTGGTAGTCTGACTCACTGTATTCTTTCTCCAAGGAAGGAGCTTATCTAGTTGAAGCCTTGACCTTGCATAACTGTTGGGCAGTGTTCTGATGAGGGTGTGATAGAAGACTGTATCGAAACCTGCGGAGAGGTCGAAAAGGATGAGGGCTACGGTTTCTCCATGGTCTAGTATTGTGCAGATGACTGTAGGCGCAATGACTATTGTTTCAGCACTGTGGTTGCTCTGAAATCCTGATTGGCTGTGGTCCAGGAGGTCTTGGAGTTCAAGGTGGGTTGTGAGTTGTTTGTTGATGGCCTTCTCCCTCACTTTGGCAGGATATGGGAGCATAGAGATGGGTCAGAAGTTTCTCCACTCGCTTGGGTCGTGTGGAGGGCTTTGACTGCAGCATGTTTCCAGGCTTCAAGGAAGGTGGCTGATATGATGGCGGTGTTTGATGTGGCTGAGGGTGTTGGTGATACGTGGTCCTCCCATGTTGAAGATGTGCTGGGGGCATGAGTCGGTTTGACCCCCAGAATATATTGTTTTCATGATCGCTGCCGTATGTTCTTCGGTGAGAGTTTGTCATTCATTCAGGTGTCTTTCCCTGTAGGTGGTGGTCAGGTTGGCGGGAAGATCTTTGGTGTCTGATTGTTGACCAGAGTTGCTGTAGATCTTTTCTGTTTTGTTGTGGAAGAAGTTAGAAAAGTGGTTTCAGAGTACCTGTGATGGGGTGAAGGTGTTGACTGCGGCCTTGGGGTGGTGAATTATTTGATTGTTGAAATGATCTCCTTGCAGTTGGTGGACCTTGTCTGTATGCATTTGGTTACTGCCCTTCTTTTCGTGCCTTGCAGAAGTTGGTAGTAGTTGGTGTGAGTGCAGCCCTGTTGGTGGTTCTGGTGTCTGCATCATGGCTGGATCTCCATTTTCTTTCCTGCTGCTTGCAGTAGCGTTTGGATTCCTGTCGATCATCCTATACCAGCTGACTTGCTTGTTAGTTCTTCTTTGTCTGTTCTCTTTGATGGGCACAAAAGTGTCCACACAGTTCTTGATCCATTCATTGAAGTAGGTGATATCCTTGTTGTGGTCGTTAGTGGTGTTGGGCAGGTTCGTTTTGAGGGCGTTGAACTAGTCTGTCTGTTACTTTGCTTCAGTTCCAGCTGGGTAGATTAATGCTGTTGGGTGTGTTAACTTGTGGTGCATTGAGGTGGAAGTTTATGATGCAGTGATTCGTCCATGTGAGCAGTGAGGCAGAGTTGTATGTGATCCTGCTGCTGGCAGTGAAGAGTGGGTCCATAGTATGTCCTGTGATGAATGTTGGGTCAGTGACAAGCTGGGTGAGTCTGATGTTGTCCAGGCTTTTGAAGAGGACTGTGGAGCCGGGGTCAGTTGCATCCTCAAGGTTGAATTGGAATTAATTGGAAAAAAACATATGGCACAGTTTCTGAATGCTTCTCTGCATTTTAGGTCTGTGGTAACCTCAAATTGTACATTTCTGCTGGAACAAATCGTGCTCCTTTGTTGTTTTTGTAGGTTAGGCATAATCTAAATACTATAATTTATTTGTGCTTGGCATCCATCATTACAGCGTTCAGTCTTGTAATCATCCTCAATTCCTGTCTCAAAACACAACCTGAATACAACATACACAGTAATGCCTCTTATTTTACCAGTAGTAAAGTGTTTTCTATGGCGTTAGCTGTAGAGCAGTGCAAAATGTCCTTGAAAGCATTGTTTGACTTTATAATGCTCTGCCGAGTTTATCAACAGTAATTAGCATATTATTGGAATCGCTTCTCTTCTATTCTTTAATAATAACATCTGGTTGTGATTTTCAATGGCAAATTGCAATCATTTTGCTTACTATATACTTTTAAACCCTTTTTCCTTTCCATTGCCTATAGGATTTGTCCTAAAACATAAATGTACTTTAAGTGGACACACAGCTCCAGCACTTTCGTGTGCTTTTTCAAGTGATGGACAGATGTTGGTTTCAGGGTAAGCAGATGGTTATAATTTTATAATTTTTGCACAGTGTGTTATTTCATGAGCACGTACATTACATGAGTGGGATGTAGAGAGTAAATCACATTTTTGTATAATATGCAAGGCCTTCGGGCTGTTAAGAGTTTCCTGGAGAAAGCATAAAATGTAAGACCAAAGTAGAGAGGTTTATTAATGTCAACTGAAACTGGAGATGTGCACATTGGCTTGTTATTTAACAGAAGGCATTTATTTTACTATTAGTTCGTTTAGTTTGGTTTAGAATTACACACAGATGCTCCTTTTTCAAAGGGGCGATAGTTGTTTTCAAGCAGTCTCTTGAATTGTGTATTGTATTCAATAGTAATTGTATTTCAGAACCATTTCACAACACACTGAGGCACTATAGTGCATTGATGAATGGGTAGCACACTACGAGTGCAGTGCTTGGCAGTGCGATGGAGGAAGGATGAGTGATTTTGGTTATGTTGCAGGTCCCAAGTGGGTTTATGGTGAAAACAGAAAAGTTCAATGCACCTCCCTTACTTGATACAACGATTATGAAATCCACTATGTAATTCTTAAGGGTTGAGAGAAGAGAAAGAAGCAAGAGAGGACAATCTGCCTGGATTGTCTCTATTGCAGATGATTGTTTAAATAATTGTTTTACATTTTTTTTTAAAGTGTTCAGTTGAAAACTGGTGAGGGAAAGTTAATTGGGGGTGCTGGTGTGTACTTTATTGAGGTCCTTGAAACCGCCAGTGGTGTGTGGCAAATTTGTTCGGACTTTAGTGCTTTTTCTCCTCAAAATTGAGTGTCTTGAAGGTGGGTTGATGTTTTTTGCCTGACATGGCTGATAGTATTGGTAACTCAACCGAGTATTTTGTAGATTTTTCCTCTGAAGTGAACAAGGACCTGTCCATTGACAGCACTGTTAATCTACCCAGACGTATTATATGGAGTCTCCCCAAGTACAACAGAGGCCCAGTCCTTTGTGGTATAGTTAAACTATATGGGGAATACTGTATAGAGGTGGAGGAGTGGAGTACCTGATGTACTGTCTGCCATATTATAGACATGGTAAGTATAGTCTGGGTTGCAAGCAGATAGGCAGGAAACGCTGACTGTGTCTAATGTATTATTGCAAAAAGACTGGGTTGTAAACTGCTAAAATTGTGGTGCTTTTTAGTTCTGTTTATTGTTCTTAACACTGAAATCTCTATGAATTTGTGAGGTGTAAGATTCTAAACCATTTGTATTAGGCCACCACATTTGGTTCATAGGCAATGGTATTTAGAAAGGAGTCTTAGGCTTCACCTCAGTAGAGCCCCCCACCTTTTTTTATCCACTTACAGCACTGCCTACCCTCAGTGCCCCACTGCTTTGCAATACCCTGTCCTCAGTACCTCTGCTGTTTGGAATGCCCTACAAGCA
The DNA here is from genome assembly GCF_031143425.1 of Pleurodeles waltl. Lineage (NCBI taxonomy): Eukaryota > Metazoa > Chordata > Amphibia > Caudata > Salamandridae > Pleurodeles > Pleurodeles waltl. The sequence continues at coordinate 998,151,922 of NC_090440.1, read as the reverse complement.
TCACCCCCATGCTTTGCAGTGCCCTTCCAGCATCAGTTTTTAAAACCTTCTTCACCACCTATTATGAACCATATACAATTCTTGCTGTAATGAACAGCGCATAGATAGAAATTCTTAATAACATTAAGCTGAGATCCCACTCAACAGAAAGATTGTACCTGTTACTCTTACCTGTTACCAGCAGTACCCATTTGCCTTCATCTGTAGATCGTGTTTGTCCCCGTCCACAGCAATTGCTAATCCAGGAACCCCACAGCATCCTTGTTATTTTCCTGTACTTTGTGGGCATCCTGCTGCTACGCCACTGTGTGGAGGCCACTTTTCTTTTGAATGCTGGTACCTTGGCTGTTGGTTGTGCGGTTTGTCTTGTCTGCGCCTTCCTGCAGGCCTATTGTGTGTTCCGCTGTGTAGCCGATCTAATACAGTCTGTCAGCGGATCATCACTGTGGGGGCTGGGGCCTTGCTGCAGGGTGCCGCACCTTCCTTGATCTTGTTGAGGGCACTGAGAGGCTTCATGGCAGTGTACCTCTCCCCCGGTTACAGAACAGTGAGGTCCCACCTTGAAGAGCTGGGGTTGGGCCCTTGCTTTAGCTCTGCAATTGGGAGGGACAGGAAAGAAACAGCAGGAAGCATAGTTCCACGGCAGCACCCACAACTAGTGGGCAACAATAACATTAGGAGAAAATGCAGACTAAGGGGGTCATTCTGACCCTGGCGGTAATTACCGCCATGGCGGAGGTTGGCGGTAGTACCGCCAACAGGCTGGCGGTGCTCCGCCAGGCATTCTGTCCGCGGCGGTACAGCCGCGGCCAGAAGCGGAAAGCCGGCGGTGTACCGCCGACTTTCTGCTGCCCATGGGAATCCGCCATGGGGATTCTGACACCCCATACCGCCATCCTGTTCCTGGCGGTTCGCACGCCAGGAACAGGATGGCGGTATGGGGTGTAGTGGGGCCCCTGGGGGCCCCTGCAGTGCCCATGCCAATGGCATGGGCACTGCAGGGGCCCCCGTAAGAGGGCCCCACAAAGAATTTCAGTGTCTGCTTTGCAGACACTGAAATTCGCGACGGGTGCAACTGCACCCGTCGCACCTTCCCACTCCGCCGGCTCCATTCTGAGCCGGCTTCCTCGTGGGAAGGGTGTTTCCCGCTGGGCTGGCGGGCGGACTTTCGGCGGTCGCCCGCCAGCCCACTGGGAAAGCCAGAATGACCGCCGCGGTCTTTTGACCGCGGAGCGGTCTTTCGGCTGGAACCGCTTGGCGGGCGGTGACCGCCGACCGCCGCGGTCAGAATCACCCCCTAAGTCAGTACATGCAGAGCTGACCCTTGAAGGTTGGTAATTATCTGGAGTAGGAAGTCTGGATTTGATCTGGAAGAACTCTCAAGAAATTAAGCCCCTCTTTAATACAACAGCTCTCTGTGGATGGAGGAGACTATCAAGATAAGTTAGGCGAGGTAAGTTCTGATTAGTGTTCTTGTATTCTTTTACTAAGCTTTTAAATAGTTGTGATGTTGACCTCGTTTTTGTAGTTTTAGTAAAAGGCAGCCTGCGGTAATAAAAGTAAAAAGAGGAAGGAAAAAATCCCTCCTTGATGGTTCACTACAATGTTTCTCCAAACAAAAAGCTATATGAACAGGAAAGTAATCACCAAAAAGGAATCTAAAATGTGACAGAAGATTCCATGACTTTAAAAATGGCTCCTAAAGCAACTAATGAGAATAATCCTCCTTTATCTTCTGAAGCCAAAAGTATTCTGCATCAAGAAAATATGATAAATAATGAAGATATTGAAGAGAACCAGAGAGGAGTATTACACTTGGATTATACATTCCCTGATGTGGATCTGAGTATGTTACCTCAGGAGAGGAGGAATAAAACTCAGAAGGAATCATTGAAACTTTTCAGCAGTACACTGAGTTATGAGTCCGCTTTTATGAATGACCTGTCCTGCTCACCCAAACTTAAACTGAATGATTCTTTTCACCCTACAGGAGAATAAGTACACATTTCGGAATCATTGCATGCACTTCAGAGGATTCTTGTATCAATGCTGTCACTCTTTGAAAAGACCACAAGTAACTCAGATCATAATCGGGAAATCTTAGGTGCAACATTAAAATCCTTTACTAAACAAAAAGGTATTGATCAAGATCTTCATATAGAGTTTATCAAGAGCAAACAGCTATTGAGGTTAATAAGTGTAAATCATCAGAGAACAATATGAAACAAACAAGGTCATGGGCAACACAAACAGGGAAGAGACAATTCAATAATAATAAAGAAAAGAAGTTGTTGAGAGTCTCAGTGAAATGTCTAATGATTATGAGAACTATTTCTGAAATAACTGAGGACCCCCACTACTAATCTCACCACCAAGCTACCCATCCTTTTAAAAACCAAAGAAAATGAATGCTAGAGCAGATTAATGTAAATTAAATAGACCAATAGAAAACATGCTAGAAGGAGAAGAAGTATCATGCAACCAGAAAAGATGGAATGGAAAATAAAAAAAAGCAAAATGCTAAATTACTGAAATGCTACCTATACAGATAAGATTTGATGCAAACTTCAATCCAAAACTGGACAATTAAGTCAGTTGCCTAACTAATACTGAGGCAGTTATTCTTGAAAGGTTTGGGGCACATCCAGCCTCCACCTCTATTATCCATGCTGGAGCATATGGGGGAATAAATCCTAAAAATACTGAATTTAAATCTATGATATTCGTGCAGCAGGAAAGCGAGTCTAAACTTGGAATTACAGTGCCAGATGTAAATTTTAATCCACTGAACATAGTATTAGAAAGGAATGGCCAATTCTTTACTCTTCAGTTATTGAAATTCCGGACCTTTTTCCAAATGATACTATTCCTTTAAATAGAGAATTCACAGTATTTTGCGCATAAGTCCACAACTTCATAGTCTTTCTTCAATTAAATTGAAACTAGTCACTTTTCATCAAAACTGGGTTTGTCTACTGCGCAGGTGAGTTTTGGTCCAACATAATACCAGCAATAATTCTGAAAGGGCAAGGCATCCTCCACAATAATGGTTAAGATGTGTGTAATATCTCTCATCCAAGTACGGTCACCAATAGTGTAAACAAAGCGGGAATATGGAATTGAGATCATCCTCCAAACTCTATAGAAGGTACAAAAACAATATATAGCCCTAATTCTGTTATAAATCAAATCAACTAAAACAGAAGACATGTTAGCAAACAAGACCATCAATTATGTATGCTATCCAACAGGGACATTTTTTGGTTTTGGATAGCCAGGACGATCAACGGAAACAAATTAAGTACACAATGCAAAATGCCTTTTTAGCAAAAATCAGTCTACAATTTCTTGGAATTTAGTTTCCTTTGTACAGGTAAAATAGCATCATTAACTGCTTTGAATCCTGCAATTATTTGCTTCTAAACGATGTGGCGAGATAATAAAATCAATATGGGTTCATATTATGCAACACATACTTGCGGGCAGTAACTAAAGAACATGCAAAAGGTGGGCTTGCAATATTATTCTCAACAGATTGTTAATGGGCCTTTGAGATCCTTCCCCTTTCCCTGCAAAATGTGCAAGATAATTGGATAAATTTCCCTAAAATGGAAAACCAACAAAGAAATTCTGTTCTGTTTATATATATATATATATATATATATATATATATATATATATACCGGACATCAGTGTAACACAGTCTTAAATAAAATATTTCAATTGATTGAAATTATAGTGGAGCACAGAAATAAAGTTAGCATGTTGTTAACGGAGGCTTTCAATGCCAAAATCTCTCTTGTTATGTTATCTTAGTATTCAAATAAGGCACTGAAAGGTATATGGAATTTTCCTGAACCCCTATTTCCCAGTTCACAGAAAGCGAACTGAAGAGGCAGCATGCTATTGGAATCTTTGAGCATAATTAATGTAGTAATAATTAATGGAAGGGTGGACCAGGACATACCACTTGCACCAACAAGGAAATGTGGTATAGGAACATCTATCATCAACTGTATAAAAGCTAACTATGATGTATATAGTGCATTTGTGGAGGTCTGTGTCAACTTTTGTCAAGATAGCAACCACCCAGGTTTACTTTTGGTACTTGATCTACAGGTTCAACAAATAGTCAATTCACAGGTTGCTTTAATATATGGCAAGTTATTTTGGAATGTGGGGTTGATCGACCGAGTCAATGATTTAATAAAAGTTTTTCAAAACTTACAAAGAGGTAAATCCAATCACTGCCTATGAGGATATTATCTAGGGAATAACAAATGAGATTTCTAAAACCAGCAATCGGCCAAATTGAAAAAAAGGAAAATAGCCAAAAAACTTCTCAAGCAAATGAAATTTCAGTGGTTCTAAATAAACTCACTTGACTTCAATTCATCAAATATTCTGTCATTAGGAAAAAAATAATATTATAGAAAGAAAGGAAGGAAACAAATTTGTTTCAATCTGAAAAAGAAATTAGCTGGTAAGAATTGGATTGATCTGCAGCAGGCAGCTAATAATAAAAACCCAAGGTAGTTTTGGAGTCTCAGTGCATCTGATAGTGGATCTAAAAAATCTTTACCAAATATTTCTATCCCTGGGTCAGAACTGATTGAATATTTATCCAAGTTATAGTCCGAGAATTCATCTTCAGAAATAAATTAATATTTATTAAAAATTCCAGAAAGCTATGTTGAAATCGTAATGCCCCCTACAAGTGAACAAATAGTAGCGTACATAAAAGGCACAAGATCAGCAGTGGGCCCAGATAAACTTCCCATGAAAGTTTTGAATAAGGATCCTGATGAATTAGGCAAATCTCGTACCTTTCTTTTGAATATTGTTACTACGCAGGTCAAATCTCTTCCTCTTGGAAGAGGAGTATTATAATATCACTCCATAAGAAACGATCATGTCCATCTGTAGCCAACTATTGCCAGATTGTTTTCCTGGATGCATCAGGAAAGATTTTGGCAGCCAGCACGTTAGAACACCTACAAGATCGGGCATTCTTTAAATGAACAATTCAATGAGAACAGGCTAGATTTAGACCTAACCACTTTGTAATGTATAACATTGTGTTTCTTCAGACTTTAATAGGTAAAAATGTGCTAAGGAAATGACAAATCCTGTATAGTGCCCTCACTGACTTTTCAACGGCATTTGATAAAAAATGACAGGCCAACCATTTGAAAAGAGTTGAGTATATTGAGCCCCCTCCCCCCAAATTTACTGATATTACTAATAGCACTGCATTCCTCTACATGGTGTAGAGTATTAATGTGAGGAATTAAGGGCCTAACTCCAAAAATGCAAGCAAAGAATGGCCTAAAACAGGGCTGCCCATTGACCACTTTACTCTTCTCTTTATATCTTTGTGATTTACCTGTCAAATTTGTAAATGCACACAATTTTCATCCATGTGTTGCATGTTATGATTTATATGTCTTAATGTATGCATATGATGTGGATTTGTTCAGCCTATTATTTAGCCTATAATGTAATTTCAAAGTTTTGAATTAGTACACAGAAACAAAATTGCTTTAAAATATTATTTCCAAGACTAATGTAATGACTTTTAAAGGAAGAGTACATTGTCATTCATTAATTGGTATGTAGTTAGAATACCATTGAAAATGGTAACATCATGTACTTAAGTGTTTTGTCAAAACCTTGATACTACAGCTCACTACATGCAGCTAGGAAATAAGGCCTTAGGGCATGTAGTTGTCTTAAATCAGTTTAATAAATCTTTGAGAAGGAGACATTTTAAAAATGTATTATAGATATATAGATTATAAATCCTCCCAACCCTCATATCTGCTCTAGAATATACACATATAAAGCAATGGTGACTTTTGAATCATTATGAAGGAAAGATTATTCTTACATTTTCTTCAATAAGCCAAGCAGTCCTTGTGCATGTACTGTGATTAGAATGTGATCTTACAAGCTCATTTGCCATTACAATGAAACGTTAGCATTCAAATTATTGCAGAGAAAATTGTGCATGGCGGTGCTGCGAGTTAAAGTTAGCTTAGGACGCGAGTTATAGTTATGTGAAATAACTCTGATAATGAGTGTGGAATGGCATGTTTTCTATCCCATATGTTGGGTGGTCCCCAGGTAGATGGTTCTATTTGTTTAATACCACTAAGTGTGCTGCCCAGAAATAGGCTCTTATGTTGAGGAGGGTGATGCCCCCATTGTATTGTTTGTCTTGTAGTCCTTTTAAGGCTACCCCATCGGTGTCTGCCGTTCCATAGTTGATTCCAGACTTCTCTTTCTATTTTAGTAAAAATATTGTCCGGTATTTTATGATATGGGTTTTTGGGGGGAAAGTAGAAGAGTTTTGGGAGAGTAATAGCCATGTACATGGCCACCCTTCCTAATACTGTCAAGGGTAGTGTCCTCCACCTTTCTACTTCTCTGTGGTATTCAGTTACCACCCGTCTAATGTTACGGTCTAGACTGTCTTCCCTATTTATGTTGATGTATATGTCTAAACCTTGTAATCTTTCACGGTCTATCCATAACTGTCCAGGCAAATCAAGTATGTCAAAGTGGCCCCCTACCGGGTACAAACTGGATTTGTCCCAGTTAATCCTATAGCCTGCATTATTCCCGTATTGTTGGAAGACCTTGAACACTCTTCTAAAGCCTGTGATGGTTGGATGTGACCTAATTTTGCAGGCCAAGGATTCTAGCTCTAGGGCGAACAGCAGATGGGAGAGGGGACATCCCTGCCTCATGCCCCTTTCGATTGGGAACTCCACTGATTGTTCCCCATTCACCCTGACCCTAGCTACTGGCTGCATGTAGAGTGAGTCTATCCAAGCACAAAATTTGGGGACAGAAACGTGTGGATCTTCTCTATGCCATGTTAGTTCTAACCAGTTGGAGGGCCTTCAGTGATTGTATCTAGTGGATCGTTTAGGCATGAAGCCCGATTGGTTATTGTTGTTTGGTTATTGTTGATCAGGGAGGTGATTACCGTCTGTTAGCTTAGACCATTATTTTGGTCACAGTGTTCAGGAGGGAGATTGGGTGATAAGAGCCACATTTTGGCTCAGGCTTCTCGGGCTTATGAATAACAACTATTGTGGCGCTTCGCAGGTCTAGCAGGAGGATACCATCCTTAATCGCCTCTGTGAATAATTTAAGGATGTGTGGAGTTAGAAGTTGGACCTGTCTCTTAAAGAGCTGAGCTGGTATGCCATTGGGCTCTGGGGTCTTCCCAGCTTTTTGTTTGCTTATAGCCGTGAGTACCTTTGCTAGGGTGAGGTCGTCTTCTTCTAGAGAAGAACAAACATCAGGTTTGGAATCTGCACCTCACCCAGGTAGTCTTTTTTCTGGGTAGTGTCAAGTAGAGGGCGGGCTTTGTACAGGTTTGTGTTGTATTGCGCAAACTCATTTGCGATCTTCCTTGCCGTGGTGTATAGGCCTCATCCTCACCCACTCCACTATCTCTTGTACCCATTGTGCCTCTGTCTCTTTTCTGCTCAACCATGCCAAAAGTTACCTGCCTTATCATCCCCATTGTTACGGCTTTGTGGCTCGGAGGAGTTTTTGGCCTGCTTTTGTGCCAGGGCCAGGTATTCTTTGCTGAGTATCGCAGTGGTGCGTATCGTAGAGGGGTCTGCTATTGCTCCGGGTCGTTTCTTTAAGTCTGCCAGTTGTGTCTAAATCTTTTCTATTTCCAGTGTTTATCTTTTTCTTTTTTGGGCTATACCATTTTGTGCTCTGTCTCTCAATACTGTCTAATATACCTCCTTTAGTGCGATGGCTGATTACATGGGTGTTGCATTCTCTTTGAAATAGAGCTCTGTATCCGTTCTAATTTCATGGGCTATAGTCTTATCTCTGAGGTCCCAGGCGTTAAGTTTCCACTCTGGTTTCGACCCCACAGTTCGTGTTCTGATTATAATCCATAGTGGCGAGTGGTCTGACAGACCCCGGGCCAGGTATTCTTGATCTTCCCCACCTCCCGTGCTGGGGCCAGAATATAGTCTATACTGGAGAAGATCTTGTGAGCACCGGAGAAATAGGAGTAGGCCTGTTCAGTGGGATGACAGCAGCCTCACAGATTCGACAGTCCTAGGGTTCTGGCGAAGCCCTCCAGCGTCTTCTCTCCCCTTGCCCCCGGAGCAGTGCTGGTGCGATCCAGATGTGGGGTCATTTCATCATTGAAGTCTCCCCCAACAATATGTCGAATGGAGTCCGCCTCTAGCAGTACCCTTACCACTTTCTTCAGTGTTAGTTTCTGTAGTCTTGTGGGAGCATATATTCTAATTAGCGTTATATGTCTCCTACCCCATATTCCCTTAACTGCCAGGTACATCCTATTGGGGGTCTGTCCATGTTTTTTCAATTCTGAATGGGGAGGTTTTTTTATCAGAATCATGACTCCCTGGGATCCAGCTGTGAATCTGGCATGTGCCAGCATCTTATATGCCCCTCTGCCCAGAAAATTACAGCAGGAACCCCACAAGTGTGCCTCCTGGAGGAGGACTACGTCGGGCTTCAATCACTTTGTCTGTGGCTTCTAGATCCCTTTTGATGTTATTCTCCAGGCCGTTTACATTCCATGATATTATAGAACATCTCCTGTCAGCAGTCACTTCTATGCCACTCAACTGCATGGCATGGTGATTTGTGGATGTCCTCCATAGTTGGCCCTGTACGGGTTGCTGTGTATGTTCCAATTCCATTCCACGTATGTGAACAACTTATTTCCCTCCCCAACTATTAAATCCAGCTGTTCCTTCCCTCTTCATCCCCACAGTTCCTTACACCCCACGCACTCACTCTTTCATGACAACTGTGTCGCAGGAAGGTTTGAGAAGTCTGTCACCCTCCCTTCCTACTGATTAAAATATACCACCCTGTAACCTCTAAGACCTCTCCACTGTGATGTCTGCTAGATGACCAGCAACTGCCATGTCTGAATGTGGTAAAGTAAAGAAAAAGTTACGTCCTCAAGCGTCTCCAGAGGTCCCTTGGGAGAGGGGGCGTGTCCAAGATCAGTTTTTGTCTCCCCTTGCTGGGATTGGCTCGCCAATTCAGTCAGTTGTCACCTCCTTCTTGCATTGCGTCCAGACCATTTCCAAGGGTCTAGTGGGCCAGTGACTTCATTTATAATGGTGTGATTTCTACCATCAGGGGATGTGTTAGTTCAGAGTCCGTAGAGTGCCCCTGGTCCAAGTGAACAGCTGTAGCTTCTCTGGTGGCCTTGTTCTGTGTGTTCATATGTGCGTTATGTGTCGTTCCTCCTTCTGTGTCCTGCTAGGTCAGCTGTTGAAGTAGGAAGTCGTCTTGGAAGAGGGTTTCCAGTCTTTGCCTCTCCGACTTATTCGTCGGACGGCCTCTTTTGTTTCGGGGTTTTGGGCCGTGCTCCTTCGGGATGTTCTCTGTAGGGTTTCTCAGTCTCTGGATTATCTTGCCGTGTTGGTTGGCGTTCCTCTATCCAGGTCCAAGCCTCTTCTGATGTTTGAAAGAAGATGGACTTAACCCTGAATATGACTTTAAGTTTTATCAGAGAAAGACAACAATGGTTTATGGTTGTCAGATGATTACCCATTAAGTTAAACTTCCACAGGAGCAGATGCCTTTTACCCAACTCCCTCCAACAGATGCGTGCTCAGGCTTTAACTGATTATCTGAACCCTGCATCTGCTAGGAGAAAGGGGAATGGGAATAGAAAAAGAGAGACCACCTCCAGATCCAGTTCCAGCCTGTGTTTCCCGCTTGAAGATAGGATATTCAGTGTGTGTCTCTGAAAACCTGCACCTTTCTTCTTTTTTGGGATTTCTTTAAAGGAGGGACCTGCAGTCGGGTGATAAGAGCATAGATAAGAACATTCCTACTGCGCATTCAACTGTTCAGCCATTCACGTTCACCCAATTCTATTGTTCTCCTAACCTGGATCTTTTACTGAGGCTATCCTGTCTCTAAGAGAACAATGTTACCTTAATATCTTCTTTTCTCCAGGAGTCAGAGGTTCAAAAGTTCACAAATATCCAAACTGCACGTCTTTTACAGGAAACGAAACCTCCTTCTCAAGGTTCAGTTTTCTCAATCACAGTCTCTAGGAATTAGTCTGAGCACTGAGGTTTGTCTCTAAGACTGACAAGTCTACAAAGCAAAGAGTTCTCGAATATATATGTACATATATAAATTGGCAAGTCTGAAAATCGTACAAAAGGATTCCTTACTGCAGTTGCTTGAAGTTCTGTTAAGCCAAAACGAATTCTCCTCAGAAAGCCGATAGCCAGTTGTTGGAAGAAGGAAAGAATTCAGCTTCTTCAAAAGGGAAAAAGTAGCTGGTGTGCACACCGTAACAACAAAAAGAATTAATTACTCAAAAATTGAAGAATTCTCGATGAAACGAAGCGCCTCAGGAACACTGCTCATCCTCCTCAGGTTGACAATTGAAGTGCAGGGCTCCCAGAGAGAAACAGCTGGAGGGAAGCTTCAGCACGAGACTAAGGTAGAAACAATAGAGCGCTGACCTCACAAGGATTTGCGGCCACCAACTTGAGTGGCAGTTAAACTTGAAGAAGGTAGTTCTAAGAACAGCCTCCTCAAGAGCCACTGGGAGTGAGGACGCCGATGCAACCAACGTGGGTACAAGGAAAAGGGGAGTTGTTTTTGCTGAGGGAAGAACTTAACAACGCTGGCAATAGTCTTTTTTGACAATGGTAATGCACATCCAGTTTCTTTCCCTAATTGCTAACAAAATTTCCGTGCTCACACGTTACAAAATACCTGTTGCCCGGATATGTAACTCTAGCCAGAAAAATTCTGTTTAGACAAATACTACTAATACAAAGTAACTGAGCACTCTAGTGAGCAAGTATTTTTTTTTGATAAACAAATTTTATTGTTTTAAGAAGAAATAAAGAAGAAAAATAAAAGTAAAGGAAATAGAGTGTGCAGAGCACAGAGCAATCACAGTACAGTGTAACAATGCAGTAAATACCAATAACAATCCCCCAACAACAGCAGTGTTGGGACGGAAGTCCGGGCCAGAGGGTGGACCACAGCATAAGTTCCAGTGCAACAGTCTTAGTCCTTTTAGTGAGCAAGTATTAATGTCACAGTTTTTATGTACCAATCAGTGAGGAGCCTTGATAGACCTCCTGGTTACAATCTCTGTTTAAGGATTGACATTCAACATGTATGCCAGTATGTTCCTCAGCTGAAGAACAATATACGATGGGTGTTCAGAGATTAAAAGACAGTAAAAAATAGAACATTTCTTATTTACATTTTTGAAGTAATTTGACCATTAATACTTGCTCACTAGAGTGCTCAGTTACTTTGTGTTAGTAGTGACTTTAAGTTTTGCGGGGAAGAGCAACATGTGCTGGATTTTCATGGCCCTCAGTTTCACCTTGACTGACTCAAAGGTACGTCTTTGTTTTTGCACCTCTTGGCAGTAATCGGGAAATATAGTCTGTGATTGTTCTTATTGGATTTCTCCCATTTTCCATGCTTCCCAGATAATCAGATCACAGTCTTTATAGTTGAGGATCCAGGCTATGAGTGGTTGGGGGATACTTCCATCCCAGTTGCCCAGTGTGTTCACTATTGTCGGGGGATTGTGAGTGGCTTCTTCAGTTACTACCTGTTGTTTGTAGAGTCTATGGTCTCTCATGGTGAGCTCCTGGGGTCATTTTCCCACAGTCTTGCCCTAGTGATTGTCCCTTTACATTGAGCCTGTAGGTTCTTCTACCTCTTCCCTGGACATTCTGGCACCCGGCAAGCTGAGGTTTTGTCCGGTTCTGCTCATGGAGATTTTCAGTATTTGCCGCGAGGGAGTAGGAGCCACTCATCACCTTATTATGTCCTCTCTCTAGGGAGGCTGGTCTTTGCGTTTTGATGTTGTGTTGTGCGGGAGGGAGAATTCACTCTGCCCCCTCTTTCCTTGATGGATTCTATATCTCCAGCTCTTGCTCTGCAACCTTCAGTAGACCAGTGGGTCTGGGGACTTACAGGGCAGCAAGTGTTCTCCCGTCGTGGCCTGTGACTTTGGTCCAACATTGTGCAGGCTTAATACTGTTCCTCTTGTACCTCCCAGGTTATTAGTTCACTGCCACCTCCTAGGCCGCTGTCTCATGCAGGGGCCCCCTTCTGTCTGTCAGCTGCTCTGTGTACTCACTCTGGTAGTTTCTCCTCCTGTGACTGTGGTGTTCTCCTCTCCACCCAGTCGGCCGACGTAAGACCAATGGAAACAGACGAAGGACGCCAGGCACTGCCGTCTTAGATGTGCCTCCTCTTGGCGCTGATTCACTTCCCCCATAGTGTGCCAGGCAGTAGCTAGTCACCCAGGAGAGTGAACCTTGTTGCCCTGGGGGTGGTTTTTGGGGTGGGGGAGAAACAGCACGTGGACATGGATTTCAGATCTTCCCTCAGTTCGCTTTAGTTGCAGCGCTTCCAGCTGACTCACTCCGCCTTCCTCCGACCAAGAGCGATCCACAGAGGAGGGGAGCGCTGTCTGTTGTTCCGCTCGATGTCAGGGGGGTCCTTTGGCAGTGCTTGCTTCACCGCCCTGTGTCTCCCTCCCCCCCCCCATATCTGCCATTTTGGAGGCCTTCAGCTGGGCCCACAGGGTGCATGCAATAGACTTAGTAAAAACCTGTCTGGGATGCTGCAGACCACTCTTTCACGCTGTGCTGGTGTTCTTGGTAGCCTTTAGTTATATGCAGTAGTCAAATTGTTGGGTAATTGAAGAATTAAGGCCAGATTTGTTGATGAGCTGGCAGAGCCAGCAGGGAAAACTGCTAGTCGGCCATGTTGTTAGCCCCCCCCCCCTCCCCCCCTGGGGATATCTTTGTGCTGTAGCTAACTTAGAACCCTTCTTTGACCTTAATTTCATGGAACAGGTACCTGCTACTACTTTCCTGACAGTATCTCTCTCCAAAGGGAACTCGCATGTTTTGGTTTCTTTGGAAACATTTTAGGAACATTTTTTAATAATCTTGGAGCATGAACATGAGAATGAGGTTCCCATGATCTCTCCTCTGGATCAAAGTCTTCCAATCAACTGGTTATTACAGATTTCCTTTCACTACTTTAGATTCTAGTATTCTCTTAATCTCAAATTCTTCCCAGGAGACTACTCTAATGAGGGCTGGTGAGTTGTGGATTCTCATATTTTGAGGGTTTTTCTTCAGAAGAGATACATGGAAAACTGTGTAAATCTTTATTGAGTAGGAAGTTGAAGTTTTACTGCTACAGGATTAACCATCTTTTCTACTTTAGAGAGGCCTAAATACCTTGGCTGAAAATTGTGATTTTCCGTTAAATGTGAATGACGAGTGGACAACAAAACATTGTCTCCCTGAACATATTTTCGACCTACTATTCTCTTATTGTCTGCATATGTTTTATAAGATACCTTAGCTCTCTGCAAATTCCCTCTGGCTGATTGGTACGTTTTTTTGTAACTCTTTCACCGTGTTTCCTACTGCTGGAAGTGAATGATCTCTTTTGCCTAAAACTATGCTGGGATTTCTTCCTGAATGTAAATAAAAAAATATCTGGTGAAATCACGTACTGAATCGTTACAGTCTGCAGTCCAAATTAACTCAGGCTAGTCACCTTCTTTGTCTAAGAGATAAAGGTGTAAGTCTTGTTCTAATTCTTGATATTTATTCTTTTCAATCTGCCCACCAGTTTCTGGATGGTAGCTAGTGGAAAACCATGTATCTACTCCAGTCTTTTCACAAAGACTTCCCGGAATCTTGACACAAACTGAGGACCACAGCCTGAAATCACTACTTTTGGGATTCCATGTGTTTTCACTATGCATTTGGTGAATAATTGTGTTAAACTGAAAGCCTTAGAAAGTGTCTTTAGGGGAAATAAAATGACTCATCTTCGAAAAGGAGTCAACAAAAACTAGAATGGTATCAAAACCTTGACTTGAGGGAAGGTCTATAATTAAATCCATGTTCCCTGTTTGCCAAGAATAGGGTGCTGTGGGTAAGGGTTGGAGTTTTCCCTGTGGTGCTTGTCTGTTAGTTTTCCCTTTCATGCATGTTTCATAGGTTAACACATACTGTCTGATATGAGGGTTCGAGCCTGGCCCCAAAAATATCTCTTCACCAAATCCATTGTCCTTCTTATTGTTTTGTGTCCTGCCATTAGATCATTATGATAAGTCTGTGGAGCTAATTCTTGTAGTTTTTATTTTGGCAAATACAGTGCTCCTTTACAGAATGGAAGATCATTTCTTACTCCTCTATCTGAATTTTATTTTCCCCAATCTGTCATTCCCTTAGCTAATAGAACATAATGTATTTCTTTTGTAAAATTAACATACTGAGTTGCACATACACATTTTTTGGTTGGAATGATGGGCTCCTTACTTGATATCTTAGAATCTCCTTCAGTGTATAGTTGAGATAGGGCATCTGCTTTGCCATTTGATGCTTCTGTTTTGTATGTGATCTCAAAATTGAAGTCAGCAAAGTAGATGAACCATCACAACTGCCTTGGAGTGAGGGTTTGAGCTGATTTAAAAAAAAATAAGATTTTGATGATCCCTAAAAATGCTTTTTACGGATCATACTTTGCTCCTGGCAAGTAATGCCGCCAATCCTGAAATGGGTCTTTTACTGCTAACAGTTCTTTATCAGTAACTGAATAGTTTATCTCTGAAACTGTTAGTTTCCTTGAGCAGAATGCAATGGGATGTCATTGACTTGTCTCTTTGTCTCGCTGCGAGAGTGTCCCGCTGGTTTGCAAATTGGATGCATCTGTTTCCATCTGGATGCATCAAGATAGGAGCAGTTGTAAAGGCCTCTCTTAAAAAATTTAAAGGCGTTCCCTGCTTCCTCTGTCCAAAGGGGTTTCACTCCCTTTTTCAGTAAAGGCGTGATTGAGCTCATCTTCGAGGAAAGATTGTTAATGAACCATCAATAAAAAACTTGCAAAGCCAATGAAACTCGGATTTCCTTCACATGTTTTGGAGTTGGCCAATCATGAATTACATTTACCTTGATTGAATCCATAGACACCCCATCAGGGCAGAGAGGAGGAAGCACAAAAAATCTACCTGTTCGTCATGAGAAGAGCATTTTTACAGAAGAGCATTTTTCTAATTTCACATATAAGTGATTTTCATGTTATTTCTTTATTGTAGCTCTTGCATGTTGCACATGTTCTTCCGGATTGTCGGAGAATATTAAAATGTCATCTATATACACTAGAGCTATTCTGTCTAAGTATTCCCCACAAAATTCCATTTACAGAATGCTGAAAAGCAGCCGCGGCATTACACAAGGCACAGAGCATCAGTTGATATTCATAGAGACCAAATTTAATTCTAAAAGCGGTCTTCTATCCATCTCCTTCAGCCACTATCACACAATGTCAAGCTCCTCTCAAATCCAGCTTGGTATAAACCTTGGCTCCTTTCACTTGATCCAAAAGTTAAGAAATCAATAGCAGTGGGATACCTGTTCTTAACAGTCACTTGATTCAAGGCTCTATAGTCTATACACATTTCGGAGACCACAATCTACCTTGGAAATAAAGAACAGGGATGATTCTGGTGACTGAAGGACGAATAAACCCATTTTCTAAGTACTTTTCCAAGTATCCTTTAAGGTATTGATTCTCTGCTTCAGTTAGTGCACATATTTGGCTACAGGGTAAAATTGCTCCTGGCTGTACTTCAGTTTTACAGTCATACTCTCTTTGAGGAGGTAGTTTCTCAGTGCCTTTTGTTTATCAAAATGATAGCTAGATCTTAATATTCAACAGGAGTCTCTGTCAACTTCATGACACAAACCATGTTGGGCTGTTGAGCTAATACAGTGGCTGGTGAATTTACAGACTCCTTTTTTACTGACCTGAAAACAATGATCCTTGCAATAGCTGGAATTAATCTCCACAGAACCCTTCTCCCAATCAATTTTTGGATTGTGCTCTGTGAGCCACTGTAAGCCTGAAATTAATTGAAACTGAGGAGCATTGATTAAATTGAATGTTTTTAGTTAAGGCCAAGGGGTTCTATGGTTTCAGTCTCCTTCGTAATGGACCAAGAGGTTAGGTTGGTTCCATCTAAGTTCTGCCTGATTCAAAGATTTCTTTCTTTATGAAACACATTCCCATTCTCCTTGTTGATTTTGAATCGCAAAATTACCGTGGCCACTGAGTCTATTAAAACAGAAACATCTTTGATTTCAGTCCTTCCAAACCTGGCAGTTAATGATTCAATAGGATACGGAGCCACAGACTAAAGGGTATTTGAAGCTTGCTGGAGTTATCTCCTTAGTTACTCCCATCAGGGCAACTCCCCCTACTGATGGGATCTGTCTTTTCCCTGTAAACTAGACTTGGGTTTCTTTGGATATTCCCTCACAAAATGCCCAGCATTTGCCCAGTACATGCATAGATTCTTCAACTTCCTTTTTTCCTTTTCTTCTTTGATAAGTGACCTCTATTGATCCTATCTGCATGGGTTCATCATTCCATCTTACTAACTTCCGTCTTGGTTCTTGCGTACCTCGGAGGAATCAGGTGAAAATCTCTTTTCTTTCCTGACTTCCTTTCATTTAATCTATGGTCAATGTGCAAAAGCAAATCTATGAGCTCTGGAACTTCTTCTGTATTTGCACGAGGGCAAATTTTAGCTCACCCCCGAAACCTCTATAAGAATGTTGCTGCTCATTTACTTTCTGGCCACTCATTTTCTACCATCAATTTACTAAATCAAAAATATATGAAATATATGAAATGAAATCTTGATATCCTTGTTTTAATTCTAACAATTCATTGTCTGTTGTTTGAGTTGTGGATCTTCTATCGATATTCTAAGAAATTTGGATTTGAAGCTTTCAAAATCATATAAGATTGGGCCATTTCGAGATACTAGGAGCATGGACCATGCAGCCGCATTGTCAGTCAAATAAGACAGTATAAATACGACCTTGGATTGTTTTTCTGCAAACATTACTGGTCTACACAAAAAATGCAGAGAGCATTGGGTTAAAAATATTTGCACCTTATGTGGATCTCCATTAAATCGTTGAGGGGGGAGCCAAAGAATAATGGGTGAAATAGCATTAGTCACTTGAGCTGATAATTCAGATGTTTGTGCAGTGAGTGGATGGCTTATCAAGAGTCTCTTCCCCTCTATTTAAAAATGAAGTTCCTGCCACTAACTCATGTATCTTTTGCAAAATATGGTGAGTCTTTTGTTGGGACTTTTTTATCTTTTCTTTTAGGGTTGTATGTCTTCTATAGTGTTGTTCAATCATTTTTAATGTTATCCAATATCCCTGCTAAGGATTTTAAATCACATTTTTCTTCCATTTCTGATTGGGTGGAATCTGTTTAATATATGGCACTTTAATCTGTCAAGATTACTTGAATTCTGTGATTTCCACAGGAGCAGAAGATGGACCCAGTGCTCCTCCCCTAGTATCAAAGCTGAGAATACAGTGTAATTTCCAGCCCCAAGCAGCAGCAAGAGTGAAAGGGAAAGTGGATAGAAAAATAAGAGAGACTGCCTTTATAGCAGAAGGTCTTGCTTCTACTTCTACTCCTTGTCTGCTAAGATTTTCCCAGCTATGAGTGAAAGCTCTATTCAGCACTTGCAGTTTGTGATTATTGAAATTAATTTTACATGAGAAATATGTTATTATCTCATACAATTCAAGACTCATTTGAATATATCATTATTGTAACACTTTACCCATGTTTCATAAGCTTGAGCTACTCTCTCATGTATTCATAATGTCTCTGTGTTAACCGCATGGTGTATAAATAAGTTGCAGAGGATTGCTTCTTCACAGTCTTGGTAGACTTGCTGTAAGTGTAGTTGCCAATTCTTCAATTCACCTTTTAATATTCCCCAAGTCTTGTTAAATTCCCAAGAAAAAAGAAAAATATATATATATCATGTGATGAAGGCCGTAGTGACGGCTGAAACGCGTCTTGTTGATTACATTTTTGTAATTTTTTCCCTGAGTAAGCGTAACTTACTTTGCTGGATTTATACATTTTGCCGGTGTGCTCTGCCGGCGAACGATCCACCCTCCTTGGGGAGTAGGTCCATTTTGGAGCACTTAGTAATGTTTCTTTTCTTCTTTTGGAACTCTCCACTTGGAAAGTACTATTGAGTTTTCATGAAGGCTCACCTTTTTACATTGCAGAGATTGTGAACAGACCTTGAGCCTCTCAATAGAAAGGATGGAACGTTGTTCCGTACTCAAAACAAATAGGAACACCGCTTCCTTAATGCATGGACATCAGACTCATTTTCAGATAGTGTTTGCTTTAGATACCACCAAACACTCTTTCCCATGCTCAGAATGGAGACTCTTCTTCATGCTTAGAATTTTTCACAAAAGTCTCAGAGAAACATGATGTCTGAATGCTATTCGTGTCACAGTACACAGCCGCAAATATGAGACACTTTTGAAAGATTCCGTTTTTGGCAGGAGACGGCTCCTGGAAAGAGCACAAAGCAGAGACACTACCTGTGCCTCAGAATTCCAGTTGAAGTGTGCCATTCGCTTACCGAGCATGCACGTTGGGGACTTTGAACACTACCACGAGTTTAGAAGCCAGACCCCTACATATGGTCTACTTTGCTGGTGGCTGCCATTTTGGATTCTATTTTCAGCCATGTTTATGGAGGGTTTCAACAGTTATTTCAGCAAACTATTTAGAAATGGTTGTATCAGCTTCCAGTGGGGATATCCCTGTGCTCTGGCTAACTTGGAACTCTTTCTTTGACCTTCATTGAATGGAACTGGTACTTTCTACTACAGTCTTGACACAAATATATTGCTGCCTCTTCTCTTAAACTTAAAGGAACATTCCTGATTTTGTGTATCTTTGGTACAGCACCCTCTTTGAGTTTAATTTGATGTTTAAAACCACATAAATTGCCAATCTTTACCGAAAGAGTGGATACTTCTTTAACATCTTTCCTTCCACTTTTACACGCTCATCTGCTACCAGTACTTGCTCTTTGCCTTTCGGATCTAAAATGATATGCACATTTTTCTGATCACACCACCCTAGAATGGACGGATCTCTTTTTGCAACATAAAAATGTACCATATGTACATTAATTCTTAATTTCGAACTTGAACCAACAACACCCAATCAGATAAATTTTCTCACCTCCATATCCTTCAAGTTCTATATCTGTAGAAAATAACTTTGTTCCTGCCTCACTCAAAGTTTTTCCTCCATACATCTTCACTGTTAATTGTATAAATAGAGCCTTAATCGGAAAAGTGACGGATTTACCACCAGCCGTATTACGGGTCCATTATATCCTATGGAACTTGTAATACGGCTGGTGGTATATCCGTCACTTTACCGTCACTTTTGGGACGGATTAACACCTCCTCCAAAGCTGGAATAACACCCACAATCTTCTAAGCATTTATGTGTTTTCCTTATCCTTTCGTCATAGTCCACAGAACCATTCTTACTTATAGAATCTTCCTTACTTGCAGTAACATTTTTCTCAGACAACTTGATGTCCGAAATCTCTTCCTCCTCTTTATCAGAAGCAGCAGACCCAGACATTTGATTTGACTCCTTACATTTGGAAATTGGTCTGGGGCTCTTTGAAAAGGAATATCCTCCAAGGGAATTTGAATACCTCCATCAAACTCCATCCATACACCTTTTCTTACATCTGAAGGTCCCAAAGCAACAGAATTTAAATTTCACAGCTTTCCATTACTCAGGTTAGCTGCATTTTTCAATACATCAATAACTTTCTCAGGTGCATAATACTGACTGTCACCTTTTACCACACATCCAGGTTTTTTAACATGCCACCAATCTTAACATTCACACAAGTAGTACCTCTCCTTGAATTATAGTACAATTTACCTTTCTTCGCCCCCGCAAATCCTGTCATGTACATCTTCCACAGACCACTTTTCAATACCAGTGTGAAATACGTATCCAGGATTATCCATTAGATATGTTGTAAAGACCACAGTGGTGGACCCAACAGCAATCACACCTCCGTTTGCACGCAGCATGCGCCATTGACACCATCGCACAGCAAAAATTGTACATAATGTCAATCATATGGACTAATACAATGTCTGTAAACTAATATGGAGTGAAAGATTAATGACATAATCTATTTTCTAACTGGAAAAAGATAGTGGGGTATAACAATGGACCAATGAAATTTTAGGGGAATGTACAACGGAAAAGGGATAAAAACCCATGACACGGGGAGCCAGAGAGGGGTGTTAGGAAATGCTATTGATTTTTTTCCAGAAATTCTGTCACTCTGTTTAGTGACTGATTGGTTTATTAAAACCATCCTCTTCCTTAGATTGCCCATTTACACTTTACCTCCTTAAGAGGGGAGTGCCCCTTTTTGTCCCGGAGCTGAGTTTTTGACTGATGGCGAATCAACTGATGTCCTGATGACGAAGACTGAACCGGAGTGCTGACCTAAACCTTGGAGGGTAACTATGACAATGAAAATTGTGATTGGTCTGTTTGCTTTTCCTTTCTAGGAACCAACTGCTTATTATGACAGAGACCATAGGTAGATGTTTTCCAAATTGGTGTCCTAAATTGTTTTGTATGAAGCCCAACATGCCAATGCTAATCAGTGGTTTGGACAGGTGTTCACTAAACTGATGCAAATAGACAAACGACTGAATCTATGCTTTGTTGAACTGACGCGCTAATGACATTCTGCTAAAGTTGATCTATGTTCATGTCGTGTTATGTTTTGGTGTTTGTGATCCTTGCCTTGATTAAATCATATCAGAGTTGCCATATTGTGACTATGCTACTTTGCTTTATGGTTTTGAGACTAACACATTTGCTCTTAGAATGGTAACTAATGGGGAATAAAACTCATAAAAAAATTCTACTAAACTGGTGTGGTTATTCATGACTGACAGGTCATGGTGGTGTCTTGAATTGATTAATGTCTTTCACTAAAGTGAAATGCATTGTTGTAATAAATATTGATGACATTATTGACATATTAATTGACATATTGATTAGCTATCTTGTCCTAAGGTGTCTCTAAACTGGGTCAAAAGATTACTTGGCCTAAAATGAGTCCTGATGTGTAATAAATTATCATAAAGGGACGCGTTAACAAAACCATAGCATGCTTAAGTTATAGTTTATTTGACCCAGCTTGTAGCAGCAACAAAATATGATTAATTTGTTAATTAAATGTGTGTGATGTTTATGCATGCATTATTTACTAGCACATACCTACTGAAAGTATTTGTGAATTGTCTAACTTGTGAATTTCTTTGCCTAGCCAATCTGATGTCGAAGTAATTAGGTAAAGTTGAGACACTGTTATCTATTAAATCAGATGTTGATTCCTGCAGGTACTGTACTCTATATAGAGCCTCCAGCACACTGAATATCATTTGCTGTATCACCTTAGGTAGACTTATCTTTTGGAATCCAAGGGCTTGATTACGAGTTTGGCGGTTGGACCGCCAGACCGTCAAGCCAAAAGACCGCTGTTCTAGCGGACTCCAGACCGCCATATTATAATGTATGCAGGCTGAACCGCCGACCGCCAAAACAAATGGCTGCCAGCCAGCTGCATGACAAAGCTGCAATCTTGATGGTCTACACTCTGTCACCGTCATGGCTGCTTGGAACATCCAAGCCCATTACAAAAACACAGTCGATGTTGTGGTCTCCGTGTGGTGGTCACCTGACAGCTGTTGTATGTCCTCGACATGTAGAAATCACGCCATGCAGATGAAATATGAAGGAATGAGACCTTTATTCCATACCCAAGCAAAAAGGTAAATTAACGAGCCCACAAACAGGAAGACCTCCGTTGGCTCCAGGCATCTCACACCAAGAATTCTCAGAACCAACGTGACTCTCTCATCCCCATAGTAACAAGATGGAATGCCACAACCCATACATAACTTGCATAGAGTATATTACATCACCTTCCCCCCATAAACAACAAAATTAAAAGAAATAATATGCAAAAATACAATAAAAAAGCTAGACTTATAAACTATTTCTCAACCCTAATACAATTCAGAATCTTTAAACTTGGCCGGTAGTCTTACAATTCTTGCACCTTCAGATTTGATCTTGTTTCGTTCAAGCAAATTATCTTCTTTTTGTTGTTGACCATTGAGGACTACAGAATCATTGCAGTTGGCAGCACTATCCGAAAGTTGTTGAATGTCCAAACAAGTTTTATCACTTGAATCAGAAGCATTCCTTGAAAACATCTCACATTGTTCAGAACCTCTTTTTTCCTGAGTAACATCACTGGTCAACATGGAATAATCTATATCCTTGTGAGTACATCCTAAGGTATATATCCACTTGACCATCTGTAATAGGAATAACTCTGTTTCTATTCCACCATCCTTTCCCTTGAAGTAGAATGGTATATTTACTAGATCGGATCACTTTGACAGGACAAGTAAACCTAGACTCCCCCTTCATCACTCTATTAGGTTTCTTGATCAAAACACAATCATTGATGTTGACATCTTGAACACCTTTTTTTTATCAAAGTACTGCTTCTGTCTGTCCTGTCTATATGATACAACATCTCTAACATCTGTGTAAATAGGTGTCCGATTCTTTGTGATAGAAGTGGAAGACTAACCATTTAGGTACAAGCTTAGTCCTGATGTCCCTACCATGTAAACTATTAAACGGAGAGACCCCGGTAGTAGAATGAGGAGTCGTCAACTACACCCACAACTTCTCTTCCAGAAATTTCTGCACATCCAAACTGGCTGAAAGAGCAGTTTGAACACCTTCTTTAAAGAAACGGTTTGCTCTTTCAACAAGTCCATTGGAAGATGGCCTATACAAGGCTACTTTTAAATGTTTGATATCCAAATTTAGTAACCATTCATTTCTCTTGACACAAAATGCATTCTGTTATCGGTGACAATAAATTGAGGAGTCCCCTCAACTCCCTATGGGATGAGGTGCTTACGTCTGCTGCTGTGGTGCTCAGGCGCCAGGGGCGTAACCACCTCATCCTGCTATGGGACCTTGGGGGGAGCCAAATTATTTTGAGGCCATTTCTGCCCGCCTATTTTTATTAGGCCAAACCACTAGACACCAGGGAATTGTTTTTTTTCAAAATATTATTGAATGAGGGGAGTGGCCCCCTGGGCAAGGAGCGCTCCCAGGGGGTGGGCAAAATATTTTTAGGCCTTTTATGCCCCCCGGGGGCAGATCGGCCTATTATAATTAGGCTGATCTGCCCCCAGGTGGGGCAGAAACCCTTAGACGCTAGGGATCATTTTTATTTTGTTTAATATATTTTTTTATATGTGGGGAGCGACCCCTGAGGCAAGGGTCACTCCATGGGGAACAAAATTACTCTTAGGCCATTTTTGCCCAACCTCCCCCGGGAGCAGATCGGCCTTTTGTAATTAGGCCGATCTGCCCCTCAAGGGGGTCAGAAACCACTAGGCCCGGGGATTTTTTTTTTGCGCCAATATCACGCAAGGGGAGTGACCCCTTAGGCAAGGGTCGTTGCCCTGGGGGCCCTATTTCTATTAGGCCAATCTGCCCCCAGGGGGGGCAGAAACCACTTAGGCACCAGGGATTGGTGTGTGTGTGTTTTGTTTGGTGGGGCAGCCCCGTGGGCAAGGGTCACTGCCCATGGGGGCACATTACTGTTGGCCATATCCGCCTCCCTTGGGGGCAGATCGGCCAACTTTTGGTAGGCCCATCTGCCACCAAGGGGGGCAGAAGCCCACCAGAGACATGGGAAGATTTTGTTTTCAAAATAAGAGGGTGGGGGTATGGCCATACCCCCACCCCAAATAAATGGGGCCAAAGTTGTTCTGCCCACCAGTGGGCAGAAGGGGCAGTTACCCCCGATCCACACCCCGGGGGGCAGAAAGCCTACTATATGCCAGGGAATAAAAAAAAAAAAGAAAATTGTGGGGTGCCGGCTACAAACCAGTATGGGCCTGGTTATGCCCCACCTCAACTTAAGGGGTAACAGTCTTTCAGCTCTCCACCCACCCACTAAAACATCTTATCCCACAGCAAGAAAGAGGACATTTGAATATTTTGGGTTTTAGTTTTACATTTGGGCCATGAGAGCTTGTCTAACTCTCAAAATCGTCCCACTTGGAATGATGAGGGTTGCACTTTTTGGACTTTGGGACGCTGCCATGTAGAAAACTCCACAAGACCTTGACACATCTGAAAACTAAACATCTGGGTGAGTCCAGGGTGGTGTGCTTCACTTGCACCCCGCACCATTTTCTTACCCAAAAAGCCCTGCAAACCTCCAACTTTGCTGGAAATCACACATTTTCCCACATTTGTGTGATGGAACCTACCAGAATCTGCAGGAATCCACAAAATTCCTACCACTGAGCATTGTCTCATCTATACCGATAAAATGTCTGCTGCACTTGTCAGCCTAAAGATTGTTTTTTTTCAAACTACCCTTTTGGACCTGCTTTGGTTCCCCCTCAATTTCAACATGTTTTTGGCTCTTCCCTGTCACAGGCACTTGGCCCACCTATACAAGTGAGGTATAATTTTTACCGGGAGACTGAGGGGAACATTGGGTGGTAGGAAAGTTGTCCCAGTGCAGTGATCACACACAGAAATGTGGGAAAAATGTGATTTTTTTAGCTAAACTTGAGGTTTGCTGAGGTTTCTGGGTAAGAAAACATTGGGAGATCCACGCAAGTCACACCTCCCTGGACTCCCTCAGGTGTCTAGTTTTCAGAAATGTCTGGGTTTGGTAGGTTTCCCTAGCCAGCTGCTGAGCCCAGGACCAAAAACGCAGGTGCCCCCTCCCCCGCAAAAAACAGGTAGTTTGGTATTTGACAATTTTGATGTGTCCAGATAGTGTTTTTGGGGCATTTCCTTTTGCGGGCCCTAGGCCTACCCACATAAGTGGGGTACCATTATTATCAGGAGACTTGGGAGAGCACTGGGTGGGAGGAAATGTGTGCCTCCTCTCAGATTCCAGAACTTTCTGTCACCAAAATGTGAGGAAAAGTGTTTTTTATGGCCACATTTTGAGGTTTGCAAAGGTTTCTGGATAACAGAACCTCGTGAGAGCCCCACAAGTCACCTCATCTACTATTCCCCTTGGTGTCTAGTTTTAAAAAATGCACCAGTTTGGTAGGTTTCCCTAGGTGCCAGCTGAGCTAGAGGCCAAAATCTACAGCTAGGCACTTTGCAAAAAACACGTCAGATTTCAATGTAAAAATGTCATGGGTCCATGTTGCATTTCCTGTCGCGAGCATTAGGCCTATCCACACAGGTCCCATTTTTATTGGGAGCCTTGTGGGAACACAGAATAGCAGAACAAGTGTTATTGCCCCTTGTCTTTATCTACATTTTTTCCTTCCAAATGTAAGACAGTGTGTAAAAAAGACGTCTATTTGAGAAATGCTGTGTAATTCACATGCTAGTATGGGCACCCCGGAATTCAGAGATGTGCAAATAACCATTGCTTATCAACATCTTATCTTGTGCCCATTTTGGAAATACAAAGATTTTCTTGATACCTATTTTTCACTCTTTATATTTCAGCAAATGAATTGCTGTATACCCGGTATAGAATGAAAACCCATTGCAAGGAGCAGCTCATTTATTGGCTCTGGGTACCTAGGGTTCTTGATGAACCTACAAGCCCTATATATCCCCGCAACCAGAAGAGTCCAGCTGACGTAACGGTATATTGCTTTAAAAAATCTGACATAACAGAAAAAAGTTACAGAGTAAAACGTGGAGAAAAATGGCTGTTTTATTTTTACTTCAATTTCATTTTGTTTTTATTTCAGCTGTTTTGTTCTGTAGAAAAAGCTTGTAGGATCCACACAAATGACCCCTTGCTGAATTCAGAAATGCGTCTACTTTTCAGAACTGTTTTGCTTTCTGGGATCTGGCATTGTTTTCACCCCTATTTCTGTCACTAATTGGAAGGAGGCTAAAATCACAAGAAAATAGTAAAAATGGGGTATGTCCCAGTAAAATGCCAAAATTGTGTTGAAAAATGTGGTTTTCTGATTCAAGTCTGCCTATCCTGAAAGCTGGGAAGCTGGTGATTGTAGCACTGCAAACCCTTTGTTGATACCATTTTCAGGGAAAAAAATCCACAAGCCTTCTTCTGCGGCTCTTTTTCCCATTTTTTAAAAACAAAACCGAAATTTTCACTGTATTTTGGGTAATTTCTTGGTCTTCTTCAGGGGAACCCACAAACTCTGGGTACCTCAGGAATCCATAAGATGCTGGAAAAAAAGGACGCAAATTTGAGGTGGGTAGCTTATGTGGACAAAAAGTTATCAGGGCTTAAGCACAAACTTCTCCAAATAGCAAAATTAAGGCCTGGCACCTGAGGGGGGAAAAGGCCTAGTAGCGAAGGGGTTAAAAACTCAATTGCAGACTTGGAGCTAGATGCATCTACAAAATCATAGTAGATCCATTTAGAAAAGTAATCCACTAACACAATTATAAATCTTTGATGTCTAGATACAAGTCAAATGGCCCCATGAAATCCATAGCCACCTTAACCCAGGGACCTTCCAGAGGAGGTACTGGAAAAATAGGTTTATTACATGTTTTCCAGTGTTTATCAGATACAATACACTGTGGACACTTCTGGACTAGTGGAGAAACATATTTATCCATTCCTGGCCACCAAAAGTACTGTTTTTGTTTTTTGCAGGTAGCAGATATACCTAAATGACCAGAAAATGCCATTATCATGATACGTTCTCATAAACTAGTCGGTGGAACAAACAAACAAACAATCTCTAAGGCATATTTGATTCTCACATGACAATTCTGCGGACACTTGTGCAAAACATCTCAATTCTTGTGACAACAGTTTCTCAGAGTGCCAACCTACTTTTAGAAAATAAAAAACTTTCTGTAGAGTTTCATCTTGCTGTGTATCTGAAAGCCATTCGTCTTCTGTGATCACACCTTTAGAAACGGAGACCGCATCAATGGCTGCAACTACCCAGTCTTCTACACAATTTTACGGATCACTTGTATTAGATAATAGACAAGCAATCCGCACGGTAGTTCTTACCTCCCTGCACATATTTGATTGTAAGATTATACTCTTGTAGTTTCGATAATAAGCAAACTAAAGAAGCTTTACCTAGACCGTTACCACTTAAGAGCAAAACAAGAGGTTTGTGAT
The DNA here is from genome assembly GCF_031143425.1 of Pleurodeles waltl. Lineage (NCBI taxonomy): Eukaryota > Metazoa > Chordata > Amphibia > Caudata > Salamandridae > Pleurodeles > Pleurodeles waltl. The sequence continues at coordinate 998,124,753 of NC_090440.1, read as the reverse complement.
CAGTAAACAATTGGAATGCAGTACCCCACACATAAGTTAAAACATTTTCCACCGCCCATGCACAAGCCAAAGCTTCCTTTCGATTGTACTATAGTTCATTTCAGATTGTGAAAGTGCTCTAGAGGCAAAGGCTACAGTTCTTCCAACACCATCTACCCACTGACCAAAAACTTCTCCCAAGCCTTTCAAGCTTGCATCCACCGTAATTAATTATTTCCCCGAAGGATCATATGATTGTAGTGCAGAAGCTTTGATGACTAAGCTTTTAATATCTTCAAATATTTGATTAATTTCATCTGACTATAAAAATGTAGTACCTTTCTTTAAAAGTGAACGTAAAGGTTGCATCTGAAGAGCATAACCAGGTACAAAACGGGCATAGTATTCGCATAAACCTAAAAAAGAACTTAAGGTATCTTTGTCAGTGGGAGGAGAAGCCCTTCTTATAGCTTCTATATTACATTCTTTGGGTCTTATACCAGAACTAGAAATATTGTGTCCAAGATATTCAACCTGTTGTACCAAAAAATTGCATTTCTTAATTTGCACTGTCATGCCCCTTTTTTCTAAAGTATTGAAAACTCTTTCCAACACAGTCAAATGTTCCTTCTTGGTTTTGGTGTGCACTAAAATATCATCCTGAAATGCTTGGATATGAGATTCATGTTTAAATAAGTTACCCATCAACTTTTGAAATACACTTGCAGCTGATGCAAGACCAAATGGAAGTTTCAAGTATTCATATGCACCATAGGGTGTTACTATAATTAACGATTGTCATTTCTGCTCAAGAGCAATCTGGTGATAAGCTACATGTAGGTTAATGGCCAAAAAATACTTAGAATCCCCAATATTTGCCACCATTTCCTGTATATGGGGTAAAGGATGAGAGTCTACTAAAATATTCTGATTGAGTGATCTTAAGTTAACACATAATCTTAAATCACCAGACCGTTTCTTGGTAATCACAATCGGAGAAACCCATTCTGAAGAGTCCGTACTAGTAATCACACCATCAGAAACAAGTTTCTTTAACAGATCTTTTAAGTCATCCCTAACACTCATGGTAATCTGTCTCACTTTGTGAATTACAGGTTTGAAATTCTCTTTTAGTTTTAATTCATGTTCAAAACCTTTTACCGTGCCAATGGTGTTAGAGAATACGTTTGCAAAAGTTTGTTGCATCAATTGTTTAATATCACCAGTACTCTCTAAATGTAAAATAGGTACTTCACTCAAAACTATTGGTTCTTTGTGACCTGGATGTAAATAAATTCCTAATTTAGCTAAATCTTTATATCCAAAAATATTGCGTCCCTTCACAGCTACATAGTCCTTAGTATAAATCTGTCTACCAAGACGTTGCAGATGTGATGGAAAATAGCCCAGTAGATCCACATCCTGTTCCTCAAAAGCTTTGGGATTTATATCAGCTGGAATCAGTTGAGCATTTTCTGGCCATAATTTAAAAAAATGTGGAATCTGCTATTATAGTGACTGGGGCTCCTGAGTCTGCCATGACCTTTGAATGTCTTTACCATCAGTTGTTGCTTTGCAAAATGGTCCTTTAATTCTTCCATCACTGTGATTACTTTCTGTATCATCACCTAAAATTAAAGGTACATTGGAGAACTTCTGAGTACACTCTTGAATTCCATTAGAATCTTCCATTAAATTGACATTGTGAATCTTGACTTTATTGGATGAACTCTTGCCTCCCCTACAAACTGCGTGAAAACACGTGAAAATGACCAACTTCCTTACATTGAGTACATGTTTTCCCAATTGCTGGACACATCGAGTAATTACCCATATGATTTTTCAAACCACATCTGTAACACAATTTCTGTGCCCCTCCTCTCGACACTGGTTTCGGTCTACTAAATGCACATATTTGAGGTTCCTCATTAATGTAGTTGACTGGAGTTAAAATTGTTGAGAAAATGCCCTGTTCATTGTTTTGATTCGCCATAACCTGCATGGTTAAAATAGACCTTTCAATGCTCTTGGCAATATTCATAGTTTCTTAAAGTGTGGGATTTCTACAGGCTGATAACCTTTCTTGTACCTTTTTCGAGTAGCAGTTGAACACAAACTGATCCCTGATGTATATGTCTACATTATTCACAAACTCACATTTTGAAGCTAAAACTCTCAAGGTCGCAATAAAATCTTCTACTGATTCATCACTTGCCTGTTTGCATTTTTAAAAACTGTACCTTTCAAGTAGTACACTAGTGTCTTCAGTGTATTGCTTAAACATACGCTCTTCTGCCTCAATAAAGACCTTCCAAGATACATTTTGTACACCAGGCTCAGGGACCACCGGTAAATTGTTAAGCACTTTTTGACCAGCTACTCCCAAATGATTAAATAGCATTGCTTTTTTCCTGGAAGGCGGAAAACTGTTTGCGTCAATAGCATCAATATAGTTTTCAAAAATACGAAGCCAGTCTCTCCACTTAATATCTGGTTTTCCAGTTTTTTGTAAAAATGGAGGAGGTTGCACCACTCCTTGTATGTATGCCATAGTCAGATGTAAAAAGAAATGTATTTAGGCTTAAATAATAAATATAAATGCCCTAAAAGAAAATCACTTAAAACTAACTCTTGTCTACTAACAAGAGTGACAAGAGTACTTCCAAAATGTCCACTGCTTGACGACAGTGTGCTTCTGTTAACTGCTTTCCTCACTTTAGGCCTAAAACAAACAAATCCATTCCTGTTGGCTGTTTAAAGACTGAAAAATAAAATGGCTGCCGTATGACGACAACAACGTAGCTACGTTAATCACTCGAGAAATATTGAAAGAGGCACCAGCCGCCTGTCTAGTGAAAAGGAAATCCTGGCGTGCGTGAACAGCCGTTGAAAAAGTAAGGTAACACAGTCAAGCGTGCGATGAAATGTTGTATAAATAGTTGAAGATAATTAAATGTTGTTCCTTTAGTTTCCGCTTGGTAATTCTTCGAGTTGCACTCCAGCTCATAATCCACAGAAATAACAAAAAACAGAACCTGAAGAATGTAGCTTTAAAACAATCCTGGTACGCGTGAAGAACTGCTGTTGTAAAAGTAAAAGAGAAAGCTAGACACACAGCAGCAGTTAGAACTTATAAACAGGGGAATAACTTACCACCGCAGTCGGCGAGAAAATACACAGTTGATTCTTTCCCCACACAGAGTTAAAGTTTTCGGTAAGAAAACCAAATGGTCAAACAGACTCTAGTCAGTGAGCTCGACAAAAATAACAAACAGTACCCAACTACTGGTACCAAAATGTAGTATGTCCTCAACATATAGAAATCACGCCATGCAGATGAAATATGAAGGAACAAAACCTTTATTCCATATCCAAGCGAAAAGGTAATTAATGAGCCCATTAACAGAAAGACCTCTGTTGGCTCCGAGGACTCCAGACATCTCGCACCAAGAATTCTCAGAACCAAGGTGACTCTCTCATCCCCATAGTAACAAGATGGAATGCAATACCCCATACATAACTTGCATAGAGTATATTACATCAGCATTTGGCTGACGCGGTACGCATTCAGCAAAGAAATAAACCAGTGCCCATTGGATGGATTCAGAAACAACACAGTTGACCTACACTGGCCCAGTGGACCTGCAAATCGCACTATCAAACAATCCCCTTCCCTGACCATGATCCTTTGCCTCCCCACTGTAAGAAAGAGACCAGAGCCCATTGTTTTTCACATCATTGATAGATAAGGCACCCCTTTTTTCCAGTCGCGGCTGGCGACTTTGAAAAACCAGCGGGGGGAATACAATTAAAATATAAATAAAAATATATAAAAATTTACCTGGACATCGCCGTCACTCTCCGATGCTTTCCGCTGCACTGCAGGCTCCCAGCCTGCTCTGCGGCCAATCATGAAGCTGCTCAAAGCAGCGTTATGATTGGCTGGAGCGCCCTGGCTGGGTACCCCAACGCAGGCTGGGAGCCTGGGCTGGCTCTTTCCAACTCAGCAAAACAGTGCAGAGTTGGAGAGAGCCTTTGTGCACATGTGTGTTTGGCCAGCTCGAGACGGTCGGCCAAACATACATGCCCACTGAGGGGAGTGCCCTGTGCACTCCTATCACACTCGTCACCCCCATGACCCAGCCCCTTTTAAAAATAAAACTATAATAAACATGGTTTATTATCATTTTATTTTCAAAGGTTTTGCAGCTCCTGCTGCTGTTGGGGGGAGGTGATGCTTCTACGCCCTAACTGAGGAGCAGCCCCTACATTTTTCACCATCTTTAATACACTTTTACTCCATTTACTCCCTATATCACTTTTTTTGTCAAGGAAGGCCATCACCCACTTCAATTTACATCCATGTCACGTCCCAAAAATCCCTGTTTTTCTGAAGATGAGTTGAGTCATGGTGGATAAAATCATAAGAGTAGAGCCACAATTGTTACTCTCAGTAGGAAAATGGAAATGTGGCAAAAAATAGTTGATATAGTGAATGCTGTAGGCACCACCCTGCGCACAAAGGAGGACATTAAGAAGAGGTGGAACGACCTGAGGGGGAAGGTGTGATCCCTGGCCTCCAGGCAACACATGGAGTCCTCGAAGACTGGTGGTAGTCCTCCCAGTGCCTCATTACAACCTTTTCCCAGGGAGGAGAAGGTCTTGGCCATCCTGCATTCTGAGGGCTTGACAGTAATAGCTGTAGACGTGGAGTCTGGTAAGTTACAACACAAAAACTGTCTCAAATCTTCAATGTGCGGTATGCTCACGTCTCACCTTTTGCCACTGTGTTCATCTACTTTCCTAACATGCAATACCAAAAGTTGCAGAAATGTAAGCTTGTCAATGTGCATTGTTGTGCATAACATCACATGTATCAATCCCAATTACATGCTATATGTTGGAATGGGGTCTGTAAGAGTTTCAATATCAAAAGGTCATACCAGGAACCATGGTCTGTGTCAACATCTGATTGTATGGTCCAACCTAACTGCAGTGTGGCAACAGATATGTAAGACTAAACCTTTGTCAACTGTTGGGAAGTACAGAGAGTGACATGACTACAAGTCCCAGGAGGCCCTGTTTCTATACCTTAGACCTACTGCCCTTTCTGCACTTGTCCAAATACACATGTGTGCCATCTCTCAAATGAAGTTCACTCACATGAGAGTGAGCAATCTACATATCATGCTCAACTCAGAGATCTTGTCGCAAGTCGGCCCCTTCCTCTTCACCACCATCATCTTCATTTGGTATTTCTGGACTTCCACCCTGTGGCACAGCAGGCTCTTCCTCCTCTGGAAGGTAAGGAATATTCCTTCGCAGGGCGATGTTATGGAAGAAGCAGCACACCACAGTAATCTGACACACCTTCCTGGGTGAGTAGTGCAGGGCTCCCCAAGTCTTGTCTAGGCAGCGAAATCTGGCTAACAGGAGCCTAAAAGCTTGCTCGACTGGCCGCCATGTTCTTTTATGAGCCTCATTGAAGCGCACTTCCCCTGGCGTAGTTGGATTCCTCAGCAGTGTTAACAACCAAGGACAGTTGGGATATGAGTCTCCTGTTTTGTAATGGGACATAAGAGCCACAGAAAGTCACACACTTCCTGATTGTAGCACCTGACATTGCACACACAAGATCACAACAGATGTGTGGAAGGCTGGCCCTCTGTGTAGTGTGCAAAACATTGTACAGTCTGCAGAGCGTCCGAGCAACCACGCGTTGGTTTACAGAGTTAAAATATAGACCACCTGATGCTCTAATTTTTATGGTAGCTTAGTCGAGCAGTTAGGCTAATCTTTGAGAAGTGCAAAGCATTTGTTGCACATACAGTATCATTAAATGAAAACACACACTAAAAAGAATAACTTGAGACCAATTTACAAAAATACTTCAGATTTTTATACTGATTTTAAGACCAAGATCATCAAAATCGGGTAAGTACTTTTTAAGTTATGAATTTTCAAAGTTTAGAAAACTTCTCAGTTCTGTGCGTAGTTACACAACATAGGAATCAATGGAGAAATACTTTAAAAATGCACCAATGTCTCCTCTCAGTTGTAGGTTGAGGACACCGATGGGCCCTGTGGACCAGCTGGAGACGTTAGGGCAGCTCACGGTTTTAGAAGGCAGCTGCAGAAAGTCTTTGGAGCTGGTGCAAGGCCACTGCGGCAGACCACTTGGAAAAGCACTGCACATGTGGACTTTAAGGTGAGTCTGTTGGGTCCCCTTGGACTGAAGTTGCAAGGGATGAGGGACCTTTAGAACACAGCTGAATCTTTGGTGCAGGGCACAGGGCAGCCTGGTGCAGAGCGAATCTGTGAGCCAAGAGCTGTGCGCAAAGGTAGGTCACTTTGAGGGATGCTTGCAGGTTAGCAGTGTCCCTCTGGTAGAAGGTCCTGGTGTTTTCTGAAGTCCCTCGACTAGGGCTTCCTCCTGGTCCTTTTGCAGTCTACAGTGGACTGTCCTTCTGGGTGTCCGACAGATCCAGTACCCCTGGCTATTGCACTGTTCAGCCACTGTGTCTGTCCTGTGAATTTTGGTCCAGCTGCGGGAATCTGGTTCCTTGGTCAGCAGCCGTGCAGTGAACTGTACTTCAGTGGCTTTTGGGTCTTTGATGCAAAAGAGTGATGCCATCACTCTCAAGGGGGATTTCTGGTGATTTTTCGAAGAGCGGAGGTCCTTTGGGGGTTTTCAGAGTCTGTCAGATGTCTGACCAACCCCCCAGCAGCGATTGTCGAGACCTGGGTGCAGCAGGCAGGGTTTGGCGCCTTTTTCTTGATGCAGCAGGACTTCTCAAGCCTTGGGTCTTCTTTGTTGCTGGTCTTCTTGTGTCCTTGGATCCTGAATCTCTGGTCGAGGGGTGCCCACTAAATACTGTAGTTAGTGGGCATTTAGGGGAGTACCTACTAGTGACCAATGGGTCAGATACCTTACTGTGGCTACACCCCACTATGTGACCACTTCCTGTGGGCAGAGGTCACTTTGCTATCCCTGATAGGCTATTTTCCTACCATGCAAGATGGAGGAAAATGAAATGCTGGGTCACCTGGCATGCAATACCTTAGGCATGGTGCAAGCTGGTGGTGGGCATTCCTCATGTCCTTTGTGTGTTTTCCCACTTTTGCTCCCGCCAAAAGTGGGAGTTTGCAATGGGGGTGGCCATCTGCTGCTAGTAGTATGCATGGGGTCCTGAGCGTCAAGGGCGATAAGCCTTTTGAAGCTCGCTAGCAGGGCAGTGCACATTCCTGAGGAGGGAAATGTGACAGCTCCAACCAGGAAGGGCTTAGTTCTGGGACACAGGGAGCAGGAGCTCTCACCGCAGGGTTCCAGAATCTTGTCTGGTGGTGACAGGCTGTTTGTGACCAGCCATTAACCATTCCAGTGTTTGTTAGCTTTGCAGGGGTCACCTCTAAGGTGGCCCCTGGATACAATTTGCAATAAATCCAATACTGGTACCAGACTGGATTTATGATTCTGAGTTGTTTGATACCAAACAACCCAGGGTTCAGAGTAGCCATCATGTAGCTGTGAAACTCGTACTGACCAGTGTCCAGCACATGCATTTAAAATGGCTGCTCTGTTTACGTACCATGTCCCATGTTTGGCAAGGACACAATAGGGGCGTATTGCTAATGCATCTGTGCCCACACATACAGTATAGTGCACCCTGCCTTAGGGCTGGAAGACCTGCCAGAGGGGTAACTTACCTATAATGCATGCAGTATGCAGTGGACAGGGCACACAGGCTGTGGGCCATGTCGAGTTTGCATTTTAGGATTGCACCAGGACACTAAGCCTGCAATGGCAATGCTGGATGCATCTGGATTCATAGCCAATGAGGGTGGCACATTCTGTGCTGCTTCCCTCAGGGGCCTACCCTTAGTACCCCATGCCCTGGGTACCTAACTACCATTTACTAGGGACTTATAGTGGCAGCTAAAGGTGTTGCCAATTGTATCAATACCTTTGCAATTTTAGGGAAAGAACACTGGCACTGGGGACCTGGTTAGCAGGATCACAGTGGGCTCCAGTCCAAGTTGCATTCAGAAACCAGGCAAAAAAGTGAGGGGGGTACTGCAACAGGGTGCCAGTTTCCCACAAGATGTAACTTACCAACAAGCCAGGCCGTCCCTGGTTGTAGTTATGACATCAGTTGGTGCTGGTATGGTGCTGTTCCGTATAACAAAGGAATCATGGACTGAACCTGGGAAACGGACACAGATTTTTGAAATGTTGATCTGACAAGGAGACAACTTGCACATTGAATGGAAGTGCTTACTGTTGCGATAGACTTGTTCACTGGCATGCGGTGGCACCACTGCACTATGGGTGCCATCAATGGCTCCCACAACATGTGTGAGGCGACCAAATCCATGGAAGACATCCTTCACATTGGCTAAATCCTCACGTTTGGGGAACCTGATATAGCTGTCAGTGTCATCCTTGCTGATAACACATCTTTTAAAACACCACTGAAAATAGGTTGTGACATACTACGAGATATAGCCACAGTATATTGAAATGACCCTGTGATCATAAAGTGTAGTACTGTGATGAGTCTCACAATGGATGGTGCACATGTCGGATTATTGTTTTGAGGCATGAAATCTGACTCCAACTGGTGCCATAGATCTTGGATTGTTTGCCTTTTCAGACGGAACCGCCTTATTTTGTCACGTTCTTCAATGGTCTGGAAATGAATAGTTGACTGGAGGTTGTCACATCCTCTCTCTCCCAGGGTACCTATTTGTGGAATGAAATGCGTTGGTGCATTAGTCACTGTATCCAGACCAACATATCTGATAAGTAAGACCAAAGTCATGTGACAAAACATTACTGACTGGAAATACATTACACCCATTACACATGAAAACTGTCTACTACTCAAGGTCCAGCTATGGTCCCCATGGTTGTGTAGACATGTGTCTACAACATATATGTGCACATAACACACCTATCTGCTCCTCTTGAGCACCTTGATTTTGTAAAGTATGCTCTGACTGTCAAAAATACTGTCACCGATGGGGTACAATGCACCGTGGTTTTATGGCATCTGTGACTTGCAATGCACTGCACTACTGATTGTGTAGGAGAATCTAAATATCAAGGGAGCTTTACATCTATTGAGATGTTACTACACATTATAGATGTTGTGGCACATTTAACAGTTACCAAAACTGGCACTGGGGACTGTGCCAATATGGCGGATGCCTGACCTAGTTCATTGGACATTAGGAACCTCCTGCCCCCGGCAGAAGTCAACCGCGCAGTGGGCGGTTGCAACCGTGGCGGACACAGCCATAGGCTGACATTGTTGACTGTGACGATCACTGCCCAATGGCTTTGCCTGTTAATAACTCACTTGCCTCCTTACATCAATACCTCCATCACTTCAGTTGCTGTGTGCTGCCTCTGCTAGCAATTATGCCAGGCCAAGCAGGTAAAAGGGCCCCTACCTTCTCTCCTCAGATGCTGGAGAAACTTGTTGAAGAGGTCCTTCCCCTGTATGGTCAGTTCTATGACTCACAAGAGTAACAGCTAACTATACAACATACATATTTGACTATGTTGAGAACCATCTTTTCCTTCCTCGCAGGCTAAAATGTGTCTCTGAGCCCCAGTGAGTTATTTGGGTGCCTGTTGTCACAATCTGTCGTCCATACCTAGGATGTACAGGCTGTGGATTGTGGAGCCCTGTACTCTGAGTATTTCAAATGACCATTGTGTTGTGTGATAGGCCCTAGATCCTCTTTGTGTTGCATTCCTATATCTATACAAGTAAACTTTACAGCCAAACAATCATATATATGATGATGGTAAATACTGCAGTAAATGTATTTGCATTACCGCATGAGCTGTGTATGTATACTCTTTGAGTCAGTCGAGAATGTTGTTAGGAATGTGTAAAGTCCCACAAATCACGCAGCCCAGTTCAGGCTTTGGCAAACTGTGGTATAAGACCAATGTAAATCTTGCTGAGCCCTTTAGGGTGACACACAACCCTGAATTCACATATGGGATGGCCACAGGATGTACTGGAAGTGATAGAAATGTGCAGCTCATGTAGGTTATGTATACTTGGCCTCCAGAGAGCAGGGCTGATCAAAGCATTTTCACAGTATGGGACATAGCCGAGGCTGGTGAACAGTAACTGTGGCTATGCAACTGAGGCACTGGGTCCACTCCATGTAGACCTTCTGATCCTGAGATGTGGACAAGATGAGTCTTCAGAAGAAAGATTTGGCCTGAATGCTTTTACATTGACTACCTTAGGGGCCAGATGTAGCAAAGAGTTTTACCCATTCTGTGTCTATGGGAAAATGTGTTTGTACATATGGCCCGAGGAGTGGGGAATGATGTAACCACCTGACCTGGTACTTATTTCCATTGACCCTCATTGTCAATGTGTGTCATTGCCTAAAACGTCTGTTGTCACCTTTCCAGAAGTCATATTTGTTCAGTACGGGCCTATTGCACAAGTGAAAAACTCATAGTGCAGCTAGTTGGTTAATATAGGGGAGATCATGACATGTGAATCACTAGCTTTGTTACATGCAACCAGTCAGACCAAGCATACCTTGGTATGTTGAATGTCATCTCTGTAGGAGGGCCACATATGGTAAGAGGTGTCTCTTGTGATACCAGTACATACCACACAAACCCACTCAGAAGAGGTATGAGATTCTATTATGTAGACCACATTTCCACACATCTACAGAGAAGACGCTTTCAGTAACACCCATGCTAGCCCTTTCATTGTCACCTAAGTCTTATGGTGTAGTCTGTACTATTGTAGTTGCCTGTATGGACCATATGCAGCGAGTCAATGTGCCTGAATGTAAAGGTGTCTGTAGAGTCATACACAATTAGCTTACCCTTCAGAAAGTCACAATGGTGTGTTGTGTTTCCTAGTGGCTCACATCACACAGTACATGTTGCTTGGCCCTGGGCTACATGATGTAAGTAGGCTTGCTTAATCAGTGAATGCCAAAATCAGGTTTGTGGGTTGTCATCAGATGACTCCAAAAGTGTGTATTTATGTCCCTGTACTTATCATCCTGTGTTCTTTACACATGTTGTATGTTGACAATTACAAACTGCTTGTGCTAGGTGTTTCCTAATTGTGTTTTAAACAACCAGTTACCCTCAAAAAGTGCAATTGTGACCTCTTCGTTTGTCTATTGCATCCATACAGGTCAATGCCCATCAGAAGCAAGGCATTTGGAGAGCCATGCCCTGAAAGGTGCAGGCCCTGGGGGTCTATCACCGGCGGAACGTACACTGTCAAACAAGATGGGAGGACCTGAGACACTGGGCCCGCAAGATTGCGGAGGTCCAGCTGAGGCTATTCTCCCAATGTGGGTGGGGTGCATGCCAGACCCTGACCCCCCTGATGGCCACATACTGGCGGTGGCCCACCCCAAGCTTGATGGGTGTTTGAGGGGAGCCCAGCAGGTACAAGAGTGTGAGTCCTGGGAAGATTCATACCTGTCCCATTGCCAGATTGATGGGCTAGAGGCAACCATTATTGGAGATGGCCAATGGTAGTTGGGGCATGGTGATATGCCTTGCCTCTAGTACAAGTGACCAGGGACACGACAGAGTACAGTCCACTACCAATATACTCTCTTGTCAGACACATGGCTGAGTGCGGTGGTCAATCATCTCATGTTGTTTCATTTTGTGGGCGTCATTTGCACCCAACAGTCCACTTGTCTTTACTGTGTCAGCCCCAACATCAAACAACATGAGGAAATTGGTCACTGTACTCAGCCATGTGTCTGCTCAAGAGAGTATATTGGCATATGTACTCAACAGGCCACTTGTGTTCAGTGTGTCAAGAGTAATGGTGCTTCACTACTGTCTCTTATGTGTTGGTGGCCATCATGCATTTGACATAGCATACATTGTCCTGTGTGTGCAGTCACTGGGCAGTATTTTCCGCTGGTAAGGAGGGAATGTACTGTTAAATTATTTGGGTATCATCACTGTTGACATCAGTATTTGTGCCTATATGTTAGCATATGTACCTTTCACTTTTGTAGTATCATTTCCACTACTGTTTCCTACATGATCTACCTGTCTTCATGAGATGATGTCTGATTCCATCACATATGTGTGCATGCCAACATCTCTTCGAAAATAGTTTTGTATGATGGGTATACAGTTCGTGGTACCACTGACAGCAGTTTGTCAGAATTGTTTGTTGGGTCACACACACCCTAACCAATTACTCCATGTCATCTATCATGAACAATTGCAGAAGCAATGAAGGACATGACAGGTAAGCCTACAATACTTACTCACAATTTGCATTCCATGCAATTGATGTTGAATCATTTGACTAAGTGCTCTACACATGTCAGTTGTTGAAGGTTTATTACCTGAGTGTTGACATGCATCAGGGAGTAACATGCAGGAATATTGGAATTATGTGTGAGTGTGTACACTCAGTAATCCAATGGAATCTGTGTTTGCATGACAAAAAGGTACAGAGATGTGTCTTTTCATTGAGAATCATGTTAAAGGTCCTTCTCAGATATTGGAAAGTCCCTGAGCCACGACAACATTTAATGGACTATTGCCTTTTTTTAATGCAATGTTATAAGGGTGTTCTCAGCAGTACCAATCAAAACAGGTGATTTCCCTAGACCTAGCTGATTCATTGTGCTGTGGAAATGTGTTGACAAATCTCCCAGACATTTTGACCAAATTGTCTCCAGTGTACCTTTCGGTGCAATATGTGTCATCTAGCAAAGCAACATTAGTACAACTCCCATTACACTATTTAGACAATGTACATAATGTGAAGTTCCCTTTGGTGAGTTTTTATAGTGTGACATGGGTGTTTCCATGTCATCTTCTTCAGGCTACTTTACTTCTTACTGCAACATGGCTGGGTTATTTGCCAATCATTTCATCATGACGTGGTACTGTGTATATGGACATTTGCTGACTGCAGGATATTGTGTGGAATCTGTGGTAATGTCCTGGTATTGCCATTATATTTGAGGCCAACAGGTTAGTGAGGGATGCTACAGGAGCTAAACCATTCAAGGTCTCCTATTTGATCCATTGTTTTGTGATTGGACAACTTCACTCATGCAATTGTAGTTGTCTGTGATTCTGATTTTCTTGTGTGCAAATGCTTACAGTTCATGTAGCATGCATGCATGTGGTGTTGCAAATGTTGGAGGCACTTTGGAAGTCCTTGTGACTAGGGGCAACTGTACATTATGGTAATGTTTTGTAATCAGAGCTGTTGTTCAAGTGTTTTCAGGCATATGGTCTGACCCTATTTGTATTTGCCATTTCTGCATCATCACAGGCAAGCACAGGAGACAGGGCCGACATCAGTTGCGAAGCAGCTGGCCACGGTACCACTGGTCACGAAACATCAGACACGGAGGGACCCAGTGGCCTAGAGAGTGAGGGGAGTGCCACGGAGGAGACTGGCTCCCCACCATCTTCTTCTGAGTTGACCTCCAGTGGGCACTCCCTAGTGGTGGCAGAACACTCAGGCCCTACACCTGCTCCATCCTTGTCTGCCACCTCCAGTTCCATCTCCATTCCTCCGTGTTGCTCCCCACCCAGTTGGCCAGACCTACTCCCGCAAGAGGATAGCCGTCTCCTTTGCACCAGGCACCTCACCCCCTGCCCCTGTTACTCCTGCTGCCTTGAGTGAGGAGGCTATTGACTTCCTGAGGAGCATCTCTGTGAGTCAGACTGCCATTCTAAATGCCATCTAGGTGCAGGGCACCCAGCACCAACAGATAGTTGCGAACCTGGAAGGCCTTCACAGTGCTATGTCTAGCCTACAGAGATCTTTTCAGGCTCTGGCCTCCTCCCCCACGGCAGCCTTCCACCCCCCCCCCCAATCATCCCCGGCACCGCCTTCATTTTCCCCATCCAGTTTCCCTAATTCCATACCTGTCCAAACCATACTCACACACACGCGCACACACACCTCAACAGCCACAAGCAGCACACATAAACACAAACGCCACAAGCCAAACAAGCATGCAAGCACTCAACAGTCACTCACCCCACTCACAACCCCCAGCACATCCATCATACCTCCAGACACCACCCTAACACCCACTGACACCACCATCACACCAAGCATACCACAAGACACCACCCCAACAGACACAGCCACCACATCCACCATACTTCCAGATACTTTTCCAACCCCACAGACATAGCCACCACATCCACTGTACCCCACAGACACCAACCCAACAAACACAGCCAACACTCACACCATTCCTCCAGACACCACCTCCACCCACACAGAAACATCCACCACTCCCACCTTACCCATCACATCCACGTCACATCTCACCAAGAGACACAAACACACACACTCACACATGCAACAGACACTAACCAAACACAAAAAAACTTCAGACACACACACCAACACTAACAACACCCAGATTCACAGCTGACACAAGTACTTCCTCAACCTCCCAACCTCTAATCCATCCGATACACCCTCCCCATTTTCCCAAATAAAGTTTCCTGTTTGACCTTGCTCTTAACCCTGTGAACCCTTCCCAACCCCCTAAAGCAAAAAGGTCCCTGCGCACACCCCAACCCATCTCTTCCATGTCCAAATCCTCCCCTTTGACAACTCCCCCCACCTGAACCCAGTCATTTCCAACCCAAAACAAAGCTGACCCCTCCCAAATTGAAGCCCAACCCTTTCAAGACCAAATCCACCCATTCAAAATCCGACCCCATCCCACTCAGAGGTGATAATTGAAGTGCCTGGAATGGCCACTAGATGCCCCTTCTTGTGGAGGTTCCTGTGGCAGTGATTCGTGAAGCAAGTTATGGGGCACATCAGTGTGCTCAGCACACTTTTTTTTTTTTTTTACCAAAGACTGGCCATTGGCCTTTTCTCCGTTTTTGGAGTGTTGTAAATACAGTTCAGTTGTTTGCTTTGCTGCACATTGGTCCTACCATTACCTTTCTACCTTTTTGATGTTCATGAATAAGTTGTGATTTATGACTACAGGTGTGTCTGTTTCACCTTGATTGATGATCCATTTGATGTGGTTGGTAAGATCTGACCTTGGAACCAGTGCTGGGGTCACCGAGGGCAAGGGGAAATGTTTGATGGATGGATGTGTTGCATGTAAACCAATTGGGGTGGCACTGCACTGGGTGCTGTTTCATATGATAAATATTTCTTATTGGTTTGGCCTATGTCAACATCTATTGGGTTACATTTTTTTCCCCTAATGTAGAGTGGACATTTGCCTAATGTGTGCAAGCTAGAGGTTTGCTTTTCCACCCATGGAGGGTGTTCAATTGTGCTACCTTCCTATACATTTGAATGGTCATGTGTCCATTTAAATGTGTGTACCTTACACCTACCTTACCTAAATGTGTGACCCATGCTGTTACTGGTGTATTTGCTTTCTAGACTTGCCCTTACACATTTGCCACATGGGCATGACACTTGGTTATACAGTTGGTTGTCCATGATGTTCATCAAGCCACAGTTCCAGTGCAAATATTGTTTTTCAGTCATGTAAGAAGTTAAATGTGTCCCAGGGCAGCAGACTTGCAGGGGTCCCCCTGATGCCATCATACAGATTCTGCAGAGATTTTTTGCATTGTGTGCTTTGGATGTTTGTCACAACAATTTTTCTGCATCCCATTTTCCTTACATTCTCTTGCAATGTGGTTGATATATGTGAGTCTGTTACAAGGATTTTGCAGAGAAAGTGTGTTTGGGTTTAGTGACACATCCATGCAAATATATTTGCTCTGTTACGACAGGCCGTGGCATGTGAACAATGTGAGGGTGTCGCTTCAATTTGTAGATGTGATATTGATGAAGTTTTCCTGTTGTGTGACACACTGTTATGAGCACATCCCTATCCCTGAAACTGTGGGGGTGCACTCATATCAGGTTTTGTAGAGTGTGGTGGTGCAGTGTCAGTGACCTGGCCAAAGGTAGCACCATGGGGCTGTGATTGGGACATACGTTGTGTATAACTCCAAACTTGGGCACATAACATATATATGGGCCACGGAGCGCAGTTCACATACCAGGTCAATGGCGACCCGTCAATTTGCTGTTGAGTTCGAGGAAACAGGTAGGTGTTTGGCTTACTTTCGGTTGCGTCCTTGATAATGTCGATTTTGTGCACCATCGACCCGCACAAGCAGCAGCAGGATGTGTAGGACCGGCTCAACTGTGGCACAGCATGTGTGACACTGCCTACAGGTGAGTTTCGGCCTTATATCCCTCTGTTTCCACCTGCTCAAGTGTGATGTTTGGACAGCCACAGTCACGTCAGTAGAAAGCAAAGTCGTGATTGGGACGGCGGTTGACATGGCGGCCTACGCTCAGATACACGCATTGGCCTGTCTTGCCAACGTGGTAGTCTAGATTTGCTGGTGGTGTGACCCCGACTGCAGCGGTCTTTTGTCTATGTAACCACATGTATCATAATACGGCGGTCGGACCACCAACACTGTGGCGGTCGGACTGCTGCTGCTGTTATGGCGGTCCCCCGACTGCCAAATTCGTAATCAGGCCCCAAGAGTGAAACAACTTTTCTTGTTATTTAACTTACATTGCTGTATCTTTGCATATGTAAAGCAAAGGAAAAATGCTTAGTACAAAGAAGGCCATGAAAGAATTCCATTTAGATACAGTAATTACAAACCATACAAAACAGTTACTTAATACATACTGAGTATAACATTGTTATGTCTATTTGATATGTGTAGCTCTTACACCCTAGTTGGTCATGGGGCTGGACATGTTCAGTATAACCTGAAAACTACAAGAAGGAAGTATTGCAGATATGGATATATATACTTTTAGGAGCTTTCAAAGATTACCAAAACTATGTTTACCTCAAAGAGATAGCTTGCCTGGGTGATAAATGTGAAAATCCTCATGTTTTTCCCTTTGAAGCATGAAACAGACACAATATTAAGCAGGCTCTGGCAGAACAAAGCGTTCTTGGAGGTTACTCTTGTAAGATTGTTTTTATGAGTCCATTAAGAGATTACTGGACCACACAGAGTGAGTTAAAAACAATCATCTATTCCACTGGTGATAATTTAAGGACTCAGAAGTGTGACAGCTTCTAGAGACCCATTGTGGATAGTAGAGTGTAATGTGGATGGCCTGAGTCCATCAGTTCTGCCCACAAAAGCCCATCACCAGCTACATGGCAACCTTTTGGGTGCGCGGACCCTGACAATTCGGCATTCCAAAAAAAGAGCATAATATATAACCGTTAGGTCAGGGTATAGATAAGTATGTCGAACAGACTGATTAACTTCAAGTTTTATAGGAAACATGCATTCCTGCACTCTCGGACAAGGGAAGCTGCATGCCTCAATCTCTCCCTTGGTTCGGAAACTGTCATAAAGTCAGAATGAGCATCCTATAGGGATACAGTGTGGGAATAATGCAGGAGTCAAAAGGTGTGGCTGCTGAAAGAGTGCAGATCACTCCTTTTGGGAGATTTTTGTTTTTACAAAACTCAACGCGGGTGATGATGTTATCTATTTAAAAAGTGCTGCTAGTTCGCTCTCAGTGTGTTTTGGTACTGGCAAAAATAAATCACCAGAAAATAATTAAATTATTCACTGAACAAAAGTGTGTTGAACAACTGTGACAAAAACTAGACTGAGCATACAAATGAAATAGGAGGGTATTCCTATTTTATGGACAAAGGAAAAAAAAGACGTAGCAACCCACCTGGTCCTTATGATTGACTGAAACAACGAACAGAAATGCATTAGAACAATTGGTGCCCAACAAGGATAATAACGAAGACATTGATTGGTGAAGTATCTTGTTCCAGTATCATAGAATGTTGTATGTCAAAAACAAAGAATTTTGAACAAACAACATCCTTCTATCACGAGCCAATGAAGCTCACGAAGACCTTCTGAGATGGGAGAGGAATGTTGTAGGTCAAGCAGTAAAAAGGCAGCTGAATTCTAAACCAGTTCTAGACCAGTTATAGTCTGACCGTGAGATAGCAGGAAAATATAGTGATTTTGAAAAGTTTAAGTATGAAATTAAGCAGAGCTTGCCAGCTCTTTAAGACCAATAGTTGGAATGTGTACAGAGGATAAAGGTTTTATGGATAACAATGTCAAGTGTAACCTTCCAAGCAAAAGTTTTAGAGTTTGAATTTCTGACGTACTGAGCATAAGTGTGCATGAATGTGTATGCATGTGTGCATGTCTTCTTGGAAATGGCGCTTCTGTTTATTTTTTTGGGGGGCATTTTTTTTTTACTTTCAAACAACCTGTATAGTTAAGGTTGATAAAAAAAAATGTGTTATAAAGAGTAAAGCCGCTAGATTACTCCTACATGTTGAGCTACAAGCACACATCTAAACTGCTTCGAAGTCCTTAGAATGGCTGTGAGTTGCCAGAAGATCCACCTTCAAGCTACTTTGTATCACACAATTCAATTTCAGTTTATTTATTGAAGTACATAATTAGTCAAAAACATTACAACATCCAAGTAAAGAAGTGATACTCATCAATACGAATTTAGTGTAAGCCCATAAAGTCACTTACATTCAATAAAGTACATAACACTAGATACAAAAAAGATAAATGGCAACAGGAAGCATTCTCCTAAAACCATATAGCCTATAACAATACGGTTGGTAATTTTAAGGTGCGCCAGTGACCATAGACTATAAATCATATATATACTTCGAGTTCAGGAATTTTGAAAGGCAATAAATAGTCATTTCAAACATTATTATTATTATTTTTTTTTAAATACAGTTAACATACTATTAAAAAAAAAACTCATTCAACTGCCTCATTTAAATTCATCTTGCTCTGTGCGTTCAGTTTTTTTGATGTAAGGCGTAACATTTTTGTTAATCTTGCATTTAAAATAATATTGGATGATTTAAAACTAGTGATCACCGCTTGCCTACACATTTGTATGTCTCTCTGAATAAAAGCATTCTTCAAGAGCCTTCTGCGTGCATTCAATAACCCCCTACATAGACAAACCAGATGGATATGGTTCTCTGCCCCGCAATCCCACAGGATACAAGGGGAATTTAAACCAGAGCATTCCCAAGGGACTGTGTTAAGGCAGCCTGGAAGATGGCCGAATTGATATTTAATAAATAACTCTTTATCTTTTTTTGACCAGCCTGACTCCAAGTGTAATTGATATTTCAGGGTTTCATGCTCATTTATTATCATCCATGAGTGGGATCTGCCTGCTAGAAGACCCTTACCCGTAATTTTGTATCACGCACAAAGCAATACATGGCAAATAACTATTTCTGCATCTGCGCTGAAAGTGAGGGTCTCATAGAGATGGCCGATGACAAACACCTGTCAGGGGTGAAGCAAGGGTCCCTGGACAAGTACCCTAATGGGGGAGCCCAGGCCATGCCTCTGGGCTCAGCATCTGCAGGGCCCCAGGTTGTCCAACAAGTGGCTCGTCCAACAAGTGGCTCAACCAACAAGGGTAGTCCGCTTTGATGTAATGCTGCTTTGTCAGGATGTTTGACAGGCGGTGCATCAGATCGCAGCAGCAAAGGTCAGGGTCCCTGATGTAGAGGACTCTGTCAAAACTCTGCAGCAATCCTCGTCTAAAATATCACCAGTCACCAGGGCACTGGCATCCAGGGTGGAGGACGCTGAAGGAAGGGCCTGGAGGAACAACTTCTGCTTCGTGGGTTTCCTGGAGGGTTGTGTTGGGTTGGAACTAGAGAAATTCCTTCACAATTGGCTAACGTCTTTTGTACCATTGGACTCCCAGTCCTCCTGTTCTGTCATCAAGAGGACACACACAGCTCTGACCCAGCAACCTTCGGTGGAGGCACAGACTCATCATTTCATTGCAAAGGTGTTGAACTATCACGATCATGATGTGATCCTGCCCTTTGCCCGCAGTCAGTCATCTATTGGCTTTGAGTCCTGTAAGATCAAAATCTTTCCAGACTGCACATGGATGGTGCAACAACAACACAATTCCTTTCTTGGTTTGAAATGTAAACTGCAAAATCAGAACATACGAGATATGATGCTCTATCCCGCGACACTGAAGGTTATTTACTGGCAACACACTTTTTTCTTCGACTCTCCGGAGGAGGTTTGGGAGTGGAAGGAGTAGCAGTAGCTGCTCGGGGAGAACCAGCAGCTAGCATGGGGAGGCCGTAGGAATGCTATGGCGAACACAGGGACACCCTCCTGGCATCTGTGTTCCAGCAGACAGGGCAGACTGTGATATGGTGCGATGGACTGAGCAAGATCTGAGCCCAGGTGTGGCAAACTTGACAACGCTTCTCCTGAAGATGAGTCCCAGCTGAACCATTGTACGTGGTAGGAGGTGCAGGCAGAGGGTCCTCCATCTCCACCGAGTGACCGTACCACAAATATGTCTGTTGTCTGATCTTCTCTGCCTACCTTCCCCTTGGTACTGAGTTAGCGCATTCTATGGCACACGTGTTTTTGGATGCTGCCAAGGATCATTGTCATGGGAGGTTTTGGGTGACTGTGTGCTTTGGTCTTCTTCCCCAACTGTTTTGTTTATTGTAGGGATTATTGTAGATTATGCTTCCCTTCCGTTTGTTGAATTTTATCCTTACATTAATATTTTTGCTTCTTACTAGGTGTAGGGTGGGGTGTTGGAGGAGGTGGGACCGAGGTTGATTTGTGTTGCTCTGTTTAGGTTCGCCCTGCCACTGCAATTCAACAGATGCATCTTGTTTCAGAAGTGTAGGGTAGGTGAGAGGGAGGGAGGGGAATGAGTGGGTTTTTGTCTGTTCCTTTTGGTTTTTGCTCTGCTTGTCCAACAGACTGCTTATCTAGGCCAATTTCTTTACTCTACTTGTTTTTTGCCTATATGTATTCAGCCATCACATGAAGCACCACATACATAAAAGGAATATATGCGTTACACTTTTATTGTGTATTGTCAATGGGCTTGGATTGTATCAAGAGAAGTGCGGTTTTCCGTGCCACACGCAGACTTAATCCTGATATACTGCTGCTTCAAGAGATGCATTTGCTGGGTAATAGGTGCCCTTTCCTTGCTCGCCTGGGATTTACACAGATATACCTTGCGAGGTTCACTCGGGGCTCAAGAGGAGTTGCCATTTTGGTTTGCAGAGGACTTCAGGTTACGCACACTTGGTATGATAGGTTGAGGATATATGTGGCACTCTCTGGCTTCCTAGATGGTGTTAGAATATCAGTGGTCAGTATTTATGCATCACCTTCACTATTGGTGTCATTCTTACAGGCCTGTGGGCACTCTCCTAGCGCTACTCCCGGTGGGACCTAAATTCCTAATGGGAGACTTCAGTCTGGTGGTGGACATGAGATTCAATCGTACGGGACTTCGGAGCAGAGGGGCTGATCACTTCCTCTCTGCCATGGGCCTTATAGACCGGCGGATTTTTCCTCCACATGAGTGGGCTTACACCTTCTACTCTGGAGCACACCAGTCTTTTTCCAGCACTGATTATTTTCTTCTCTCACACTGTGATAGTCAAAGGTCCTAAGCATACAAATACTAGCCTGGGTACTCTCCGACCATTCCCCCCTTGAGCTTATGTGGTGGCTTAAGAATGCCACTCCACACCACCATCAGCCCCTGGATACCTGGCTCCTTTCCACGCCTGAATATAAGTGCCACATCTCTGCTAGGGCTGAGTCTTTCCGCTCCGTTACCGTCCCAAGCATGGTAAGGGAGGACTTCGAGGCCACCATCCGCAGAGACATTGTTAGTTACCAAACCAGGATTAACAAGCAGCAGGAACAGACACTATTGGACCTGGAGACTAGAGTTCACCAATTTTAGCACCTATAGCAGGTTCTCCTGTCTTCGGTCACTCTCATAAACCGTATCCATAAACAGGGCACTACCAAGTAGATACACATAGATGAAGCTTGGAAGGCATTGCGTGCTACTCAGTCAGGTATCTATTAATGGTATGATAAAGCTAGCAAGACCCTCCCTTGGTTATGTAGTAACACTCACAAAAAACGACTGAGTTGTGTACATAATTGATCAATAAGGGGTGCACCCACCGAGATTGCGGATGAGTTTGCAGCATACTATGGCGGATTGGGCGAGGCAGAGGTAGAGCATTGTTTCTGTGAGCTTCCGCTTCGGCAGTTGTTGGATGTGGAGCAGGACTCGCTCAAAGCCAAGCTTGAAGAAGAGGACCTTTTAGCAGCCCAGACCCAACTTAGGGCAGGGAAGGCCCAAGGCCCGAATGGTTTCCCAAGAATTTTTCAAGGCTATTGCCTCAAAATTTATTGGCCCATTATATTCCATGCTTCTAGAAGCAACGGATAAAGGGTGTTTGTCATTGGACCTCTAAATGGCGGAGATTGTGTTGATTCATAAACCCAGGGAGACCTCCTGAGCGCTCTTCCTCCTATCATCCGATATCTTTATTGACCTTGGAGACCAAGATTTTCACAAAGGCACTGGACAATCTGTTAATGCCAGTCATTGGATAACTGGTGACCAGGGACCAATCAGACTTTATGCCTAAAAGGGCCACTAGAAATAATATTCATAGAGTGTTCAGTGCCCTGGCATTGGGAGGCAGGTAGCCAGGACCTTTGGCCCTTCTTCGGGCCAACTTCAAAAAGGCATTTCATTTGGTGAGCTGGTCTTATATGTTCTTCTTATTAGAATGCCTCATTTTTGGTCCCTGTTTCCGCTGCTATGTTCAGTTACTGTATATGGACCTAAAAGCTCAGATTCATCTTGGAGGGTTGATCACTGAGCCCTTCCCCTTATGTAAAGGGACAGGGTTGGGCTGTCCCCTGTTACAAATGGGGTCTCTGCTTGGTAGTCAGTTTGCACTCTGTCCAAACAGGGACCCTCACGCTAGTCAGGGCAATGGGGATACACACTTTAGATCACCCCTATTCGCCCCCTTGGAAGCTTGGCACAGGCAGTCAGGCATCTCTCAAAGGCATTGTATAAAGTATTTGTACCCAAAACACACAGTGATACAGTGAAAAGACTACAAAATGAACACCACACCAGTTTAGATAAATAGCCAAATGTATCTAAATCAAACAATACCAAAATGACAAACATCCAAAATACACAAGTCATGTATGAATTTTTAAAGTAAAAAGAGTCTTACTCCATAAAAAACAATGGAAAGATTTTTACACAAAGTGCCTGGTTTGCGTCAAAAATAAAGCTGCACGGGTGAGCGTGCTTCTGAGAAGTCAGCGATGCGTCAATTCCTTACTCGCAAGTGAGGCCGCACGTCACTTCTTCTCCTGTCGGGTACGCAATTTGTTGTTTTCGCTCCCGTAAGAGAGCGATGTGTCACACGGCTCCCTGTGCGTGGATTTCAGCCTTTTTTTTTTTACCAGCTTCACCTTTTAATGGCAGTGGCCTGGATAGGGCACCACTTGGCAGGGCAGGAGTCTCAGCAGAGAGTCCAGGTGCGGGCATGGAAGTCTTTGATGGCCCTGAGACTTCAAAACAGTAGGCAAGCTAAGTACAACCATTCAGAGATTCTTTACAAGCAGGAATATACCACAAGTCCAGTCATTGTCCTATTTCAGGCAGAAGCAGCAACTGCAGGCCAACCCAGCAAAGCACAGTCACAAGCAAAGGGTCAATTCTCTTCCTCTAGCTCTACTCCTTGGTTCCAGAAGTAATCTGAAAATCTGGGGTTTTGGGTCCACTACTTATACCCTGTAGGGAAATGCCACTGTTGGCATGGTTACCCCTTAACTTTTTGCCTTTTGTTGATGCTAGTTATGATTGAAAGTGTGCTGGGACCCTGCTAACCAGGCCCCAGCACCAGTGTTCTTTCCCTAAAACTGTACCTTTGTCTCCACAATTGGCACAGCCCTGGCACACAGAAAAGTCCCTTGTACATGGTACCCCTGGTACCAAGGACTCTGTTGCCAGGGAAGGTCTCTAAGTACTGCAGCATGCATTATGCTACCCTGGGGACCCCTCACTCAGCACATGCACATTGCCTCACAGCTTGTTTGTGCTGGTGGGGAGAAAAAGACCACGTTGACATGGCACGCCCCTCAAGGTGCCATGCCTACAACCCACTGCCTGTGACATGGGTAAGTCATCCCTCTAGCAGGCCTTACAGCCCTAAGGCAGGGTGCACTATACCACAGGTGAGGGCATAGCTGCATAAGCACTATTCCCCTACAGTGTCTAAGCCAATTCTTAGACATTGGCAGTGCAGGGTAGCCAAAAAGAGTATATGGTCTGGGAATTTGTCCAAACACGAACTCCACAGTTCCATAATGGCTATCCTGAATACTGGCAAGTTTGGTATCAAACGTCTCAGCACAATAAATCCACACTGATGCCAGTGTGGGATTTATTGAGAAATGCACACAGAGGGCATCTTAGAGATGCCCCCTGCATACTAGCCCAACTACTAGTGCTAGTCTGAACAGTTTCTGCCTGCTTGCCACATCCAGATGGGTTTTCGACCACATGGGGTGAGTGCCTTTGTGCACTCTGTGACCAGGAACAACACCTGTACTGAGTGGAGGTGCTTCACACCTCCCCCTGCAGGAACTGTAACACCTGGCGGTGAGCCTTAAAGACTCAGGCCTGGTGTTACAGCGCCACAGGGCACTCCAGCCAGTGGAGATGCCCGCCCCCCGGACACAGCCCCCACTTTTGGTGGCAAGTCCGGAGGAGATCATGAGAAAAACAAGGAGGAGTCACCCTCCAGCCAGTACAGCCCCTAAGGTGCCCTGAGCTGAGGTGACCCCTGCCTTAGAAAATCCTCCATCTTTCTTTGGAGGATTGCCCCCAATAGGATTAGGGATGTGCCCCCCTCCCCACAGGAAGGAGGCACAAGGAGGGTGTAGCCACCCTTAGGGACAGTAGCCATTGGCTACTGCGCTCCAGCCCTAAACACACCCCTAAATTGAGTATTTAGGGGTAACCCTGAACCCCGGAAAACAGATGTCCTGATGACCTAAAAAAGAAGGACTGCTGACCTGAAAGCCCTGCAGAGACGACTGAGAGGACAACTGATTTGGCCCCAGCCCTAACGGCCTGTCTCCAGACTCAAAAAACCTGCAACAGCGACGCATCCAGCAGGTCTAGCAATCTCTGCTGACTCAGAGGACTGCCTTGCACCCCAAAGGACCAAGAAACTCCAGTGAACAGCGTCTCTGTCTAAGCAACAAAGAAGAAACCAACTTTAAAGGGACTCCAGCCTCACTATGGAAGTGTGAGTCCCCAACACTCTGCACCCGACGCCCCCCACTTGTGTCCAGAGAAACCAACACTGCAGTGAGGACCCCCAGGCGACTCCTACGACATGCACACCCTGAGAAGACCTCCCTGTAACCCCATGGTGACGCCTGCAGAGAGGATCCAGAGGCTCCCCCTGACCGCGACTGCCCAGTAACAAAGATCCCAACGCCTGGAAAAAGCACTGCACCCTCAGCCCCCGGGCCTGAGAGAAACCAACTACCGGTGCAGAAGTGACCAGCAGGCAGTCCTCATTGTTGCCCGGTCGGTGGCTGGCCTGAGAAGCCCCTATGTGCCCTGCCTGCCTCACCAGAGTGACCCCTGGGTCCCTCCTTTGAAACCAATGCTAAACCAGACACCTACTTTGCACACTGCACCTGGCCACCCCTGTGCCGCTGTGGGTGTATTTTGTGTGCCTGTTGTGACCCCCCCCCCAGTGCTCTACAACACCCACCTGGTCTGCACCCCGAGGACGCAGGTACTTGCCTGCTAGCAGACTGGAACCAGAACACCCCTATTCTCCGTAGGCACCTATGTTATTTGGGCCCTACTTTGACCTCTGCAGCTGACTGGCCCTGTGTTGCTGGTGCTGGGTGTTTGGGGTTTGTAGTGTAGCCATTTTTAGTGCCATTTTAGTGTAGCGTTATGCACGTTAGGTTTTCATATTAGGCCTCTGTGCACTTTACCCTAAACACATTTTTATTTCGCCTCGCACTGTTATTTTATAATAACCAGTTTTACGGTCTTGTTTCATTCTTTCTGTCACACTGTTTAGCCTAGTTCAGCTCTGTGTTCGCTAACATTGCATTCTTTCTCACTCTGTGCTTTAGTCAAGGCTACAGTCTGGTACATTGCAGGTACACGTGGTATAAGTTTAGTCTCTGGTGTTCGTAGACGATGCACATCCTTACGTAGGGAACTCTTCTTAGAACATCTGCATGTTAGTTATAAAATCCCTTTCTGGTCCTAGTAGAGGCAGAGGGAGATTCCGACCAGGAACCTACAACTAGATGCTGACTGCCCTGTTGCAAATGCTGATGCAGCTTACAGGCCTTTGCTCAGGTATGAGGGTTGATGTCCTCCCGGGGAAACCTTAAAGGCAGGCTTAGAGCTTCCCATGCTGTGCTCATAATATAACGTAGAGAGAACTTAATATAGTTGCACCTTGATAGCCTTATTCTTGTGCTTCACTCTCACCATTACTATTTTAATCCTACTGTGTAGTTTTGTTCTGGTTATCACAGCTCAAGCCATACTATATAAACTGCAGTTGTTTTATTAAACCAATCTTTAAAACTTAAACTGCCTTTGTCATTTTTATATGAGACCGTACTATGTATGAGAGCACCGGTTGAGACCGGAGTGACCACGACTTCCCAGGGAAGTAATAAGATGTCACGCGCTCGGCTGCCCAATTGTCCTTTCCTTTCGGGAGAGATAAGGCACTGCTAGTTAGCCGGAGCATAACCCGGATTTGGGTTGGCAAGGGTCCTTCACTGTGGGTCAGACTTAGTCCCTCACACTGTGAAACGATCTTGCCGCCCAAAAATCCAGTAGTCTCATTAGGATAATGAGAGCCTACGCGACATGGCGCCGCCAACAATTGGTCAGGCTCTAATTTTCAGGTCCACCGGTATATCTCAGTCTCATATAATGTAATGATCCCTCAGTTCCGTATACGGAGACGTCCGTGGTACTGAGGAATTCCACCACCGTTGCATAGGTTACCCTATTGTACAAGGGACTTTTCTGTGTGCCAGGGCTGTGCCAATTGTGGAGACAAAGGTACGCAGCCTATAGAACAGAACTTTTCTACTCTTGGGTCACATTTCCAGCAGTTGATGGGAACACACATGCATTCCATACATATACAGTAGCGAACGCGCCTGGACAATACAGGGCGTACGCATATTTAGAGATACCACTATATTATCAAGACCATAATAATTGGCTTGATGGCGCCCTACCCCATATATTGTTACCAGTAAGGTTAGGTCCCCTGAGCAATGACAGTCCGACCTGGCCTTTATTGGCCACCTATACGCCGCGTCCTACGGCTGCGAATATGGCGGTGGTTGAGGTTCGAAGCTTATATACTGACTTAACAGCAATATATAGACGTTTAGTACAGTTTGAGATGCAGACACTAAATACAAACACAGCGCGTGCTGCTCCAGCGCAACCACATGCAGTGGTGGTGGGTATTAATCCGGTGACTGTACATTCCAATATGGGTAAGGTCCCAGCCAAACGAGAGGAGACTACGTTTTGGCTGGCACAGAAAATTAATACGCTGGAGGCGGTATTTCCCCATATTGGACCTCAGGACAAACATAGGATATTAACTATGTGTTTACCCTTTGGGATGGTTCCCACAGTGGAACTTAGTAATACATGGGGCACAGTGTTTGCTGCGCTCCATACCACGGCACACGGTATGCCTACATTGGCTAACGTGCCTGAAGTGCTTAAACAGATTCAAGATGAATACGGGGCTGCCCCGGCCTTAGGTATGCAACTGATAGGCAATTTTGCCACGGTTTCTTCAATGATCCTAAGCAATCTTAAAGGGGAAGCAGTTGCGCTTGCAGTGCGCATGCGTCTTCGTGACGTTCCGCAACACGATCAGGAGCGGGAACTGCCTAAAATAATAGCGGAAGCATATTCCAGTATTGGTCGGGATAGCCTGGGGGCTAGACCACAAAAACCTCAGATTCAGGTGAAACTTACTAAAGATAGTACGAAACAGCAACCTGAGGGTACTAAGAAGCACTGGGAGAAAAAACAACAAACAAAAAGGAAAGGGGAGAATCTCCGCATACGAAGACCCCGCAGAATAGATATAATCTCAGAAATAGGGATAATATTAAGACGCCTGATAGATATCAATATACTCATACACGCCAATCTCGTTCCTTTCAGGACTCATCGGAAAAAAGAAATGAGAGAGGTGAGCAGTCAGAGCGGAGACAAGAGTACGTGAAACTGAGACAGGACTCACAACGCTCTTCTGAGGTTTCTGTCAAGAAGGAAGAGAAACCGGTACAACAAAAACAACAGTTTAAAAAGAAAAAGGTGGCAGCTGTCGCAGTTAGACATGCCACTCAAGAAGAGGGTTCTCTTGAAGAACAAGACGTGGCCTCATGCTCTGCTAGACAGCGCGGCAGTGGTCACAATAGTTCGCCGGAGTCTTCTACAGCATCTGGTGGCAAAAGCAACTGATGACTTCATCCAGATAGAAACAGTGGACATGCGGGTCTCCGAACCCGATAGGGTGTATACTGTGACTTTACAGTTGGAAGGAGACATTGAACGCACTATACACACAATCTTTTGGGATCGTGTAGTTAAGATATATGACATTTTGTTGGCAGAACAGGATTGGCCGCCAGATTTTGTCCGCACCTGCCCTGCTGGGGAGGGGGTTATTAGACCTTCCTTCTCGCCCCTTGTTCCGGAGGAACTCGCTAAGTCCTATTCTATGAAATGGGCTCTTGCACAGGCACCTGCGTTATATAGAAATCACATTGGGTGGGATAGGGATTCTCCATATCATGTAATTCCTATTAGAGGGGAGCCTCAACCACAACCGCAGTATCCCATAAAACATGAAGCAAGGGCAGCGGTGAGAGAAATACTTACACAATTAGAATACCAGGGGGTAATTGAACCCTGTGTCTCACCGATGAATAATCCCTTATTCCCTGTAGCTAAACCGGACCATTCATATAGAATAGTCTTAGACTACAGACATCTGAATGGACATACACGTACATATGCTATACAAAATTCACATAGCACTGCACTAATGAGCAACATTGTGCGGAAGAAATATGAAACAACCTTGGATATCTCGAATGGATTCTTCTGCCAGAATATAGCCCCTGAAAGCAGGGATTTAACCAGCTTCCCAATTCCCAATTCTGTTGTTTGCCTCAGGGGTATAAAAACAACCCAGGACTGTTTACAGCTTGTGTGACTGAAATTTTGCACAAGCTCGACTCTGAAGCATTGTCATATGTGGATGATATCTATCTCACGGATGACGAGTTGCTACAACATTTAAGACGGGTAGCCGGCATTGTTGTAGGATTTGCCGAAATCGGATACAAATTTATCTTAAAAAAATTGAAAATTGCGTTCCTCAGCGTCATATTCCTGGGATATGAGCCGTCGAGTGAGGGTAAGAGCCTAGCACCACAATTGTTTAGAAAAATTTGCACAATTACAACCACCAAATACGATTAAGAAACTCCAATCGTTGTTGGGCTTTCTAAATTTTGGCAGAACATACAAGTAAATTCAGGACAATTGAACATACACATACTCTTCGAGAGTTACAAGCAGATATGCTAGCAGCGAAACATCTACACACATGGGACAATAGGACACATTTGGTCATCTGGGTAATAGCTGGGGCCATTGGGTTTACTTATGTCACATTTAATGAAGGTGAGACAGTCCCCATATCATACAAGTCACACTTGTATTCAGCTGCCGAGCAACAATTTGCACCCACTGAGAAAATTCTCACTGCTGTACAGATGGCTGTTCTAAAAGAAAGACCTCTGGCCCAGGGAAAACGCATTATTGTCGTTTCGCCTATTCCGGCCCTTGAGGCTGGCGTTCCAAATGCAAAAGCACTCCACCCACGATGGATACAGTAGGCAACGTCCTTGACAGCCACTGATGTAGACTATGTTTTTGACCCAAAGTTACAGACTCAGGAGTTTCTACAATATGAAGTTGAATATCCAGTTCCTGCTGACACATTGCCTATTGCCCATTATCAGGTAGTCATGTACACTGATGGCTCGGCGCAACCAGCGATTAGAAAAAAACATAAATATTCTGCTGCATGTGCAGTAGTGAGTGGCTATATGGAGGGGGAGAAATTCTCCCCCCAACATACTTATACCCAGTCCTTAGGGGATAGTACTTCACAATTGGCTGAGCTAAAAGCTCCACTGATGGCACTGGAAAATACGGATCCGACTCAGTACACACCGATTGTTTGTGATTCGTATTATTGTGTCCAGTCTTTTAACGAATACTTACATTACTGGCGTTTGAATAGGTTCAGAGGCTCGAAAGGCAACACCATTAAACACAGGCAACTGTGGGGGAAGGTAGCAGAGCTGAAAGAGACGCTACCCAAAGTCCATGTTGTGCATACACTTGGACACAAGCGCGTTGGAATACATGTTGCTGGTAATACTTTGGCTGATGAAGCCGCAAAGTCGGCAGTGGCAGTTGCCACTGTAGCTGCAGTGACTCGTTCTAGTACCAAATCAGACACAGAGATTATGGCTGCCATAAGCCTTATCTGAAAGGATTTCTGAATAAGTATCAATATTTTATGGGAAGTATGCTGAACGCTGAAGTTAAAATTCCTGGCGTGGGCGTACGTGACATCCCCAATAAAAATGTAAGACCACGATTGATTAAAGCAGCGCATGAGGGGGTAGCATCTGCACATGCAGGCGTGGCAGCTACAATTACACTATTACAGGCCTGCTACTGGTGGCCTGGTCTCTATAAAGAGGCCAAGCAGTATGTCCTTTGTTGTGACATCTGTCAACAAATTAAAGTTTCAACGGCTAAGCGCCCGCCGCAGACACCCCTCTTAATCACAAACAGACCATTACAATGTGTGTACTTGGATCATTGTGGTCCGTTAACACCGGATAGTGCATACAAATATATCCTAGTCGCTGTTGATTCTTGCTCCAGATTTGTGTGGGTGTGGCCACAACGCTCGGCTGATGCTCGGACTGTTATTAAAGATTTGCCAGTCTTTGTCAGTATATATGCAGTTGCGGCATTCCATTCGGACCAGGGCCCTGCTGTCGCCTCAAGGGCATTCAGGGACACCATGGCTTCGTTGGGGGTCCAGCTTCAGTACTCGTCTCCATTTCATCCCGAGGGAAATTCTGTCATGGAGCGATTAAACCGCAATGTAAAGCAATCCTAAACAGCCAGAGTCTTAGGTACGGGTTGTAGTTGGCTAGCCCACCTGTATGAAGTTCAGAGAGCACTAAATAACTTGCCTAGAAGGTCCCTGGGAGGTCGTACTTCATATGAGTGCTTGTTTGGAACACAAATGTTTGTTCCGGATCTTGATGGTCCTGGTGTGGAGGCGGCGGAGACACCTTTTGACATAAATGATCGTGTCACTGTTTACAGGAATTACAGCAGTTCTGTGACGATAACTCTTCTGAAAGTGCTGCCTCCATGGGAATTAAGGATGTGCCAGTAAGACCTACCGGCTGGATTCCCAGGGTTGTGGATCTTGTGCGTGAAAAGGTTGCAGTGAAAAAATAATTTGGCCCTTCTTATCGTGCACCAGTCCCTGTGTTGGGGATACACGGTACGAGAACTGTGATTCTGCCACCGTTGCCAGATGCCAAAGAAAATCTATTTGTTTCCATTGACAATGTCAAGTTACAACATGTGGCCGATTCTACACAGCCGACCAAGAGGAACTTCCAGTAGTTCCCGAATCCCTCTCACTACTGGAGAAGACGTTCCCCTTCAAGTTGTTTATACCAACACTGTTGCCTCTCTCATTAGTTCTATTAACAACGACCAATTTAGAAACATTTGATTGAGTCACCATGAATACGGACGTGACGGATGGTGCTGTCTACACGATACCGATGTGAGAAACACCAACTCCTCCATTGACTGTGGCAGCGCCTTTTGCACGAAATGCCTCTGGTTATTTTGCCGACAACAACGATGATCTATCAGACTCGTTTGCCCCTTCAACTACTGACCTCTCAGGTCCACGTAAGCTGATGCGTTGGCTTAAAGATACGTATTTTGTTTTTCCATGGAACTATCTATGGCTTTTATTGACTGTGTTGGCGTTTTTTCTTTGGATTGGGTTTGTCATTACCTTTTTTCTGTTGATACATGGTCCTTTTCCTCCTGAGAGATCAGCTGTTGAACAGGTGGAAGAGGTGTTGAAACCACATTTCTCATCACATAAGGTTTGAAGAGATTTGTCCTTTGTGAACATTTCTGTGGTGCCAATTCCAGATGCTATTGTGTGGGATAAAGTAATGTTTAATATATGCGGTCCCACTGAAGTAATTCAAATACCATATGTGCTAAAGTTATCTATGAATGATATAGTCATACCAGGCATTGTATCTGATGATTGGGATGTGAAAACAGTTGACTCAATGATGACAGAATTGCAATATTACACTGTCTATGAAAATTAAGATGTTTACCAGTTTAGAGGCAATTATGGTGACATGTTTTGCTATAGTAATTATGGGCACCATTTCATACATAGAGCGAGTATTCCCAAGACAATATTTGACTATAGGCAATGAGAACATTGCCCAACTCCCCCGTATGGGAGTTCCAAAATCTACTTTGATAAATTTACGTATTTTTTTGGGCACCATCAAAAGAATGCTGAGTTGTATTACTTCAAATTATCTCCGACTAAAGATAAACAAATGTTACTGACCGACACAAAATTTATATATTCGGATTCCATTGTTTCCCGGTTGTCAATTGAAGGTTATTAATATTGGTGAGAAAATGTTGATTTGAAAAGTGTTTGGGGAACAAAGAATTGGCAAACGAAGGGTAGAGAAACACTGTTTAAAGCATGTCTCATTCCTGTTCAAATGATTTTTTTAAATGAAACTGTACAGCAGACCAGCTGCTTGGGTTTAGCTACAATCAGAGAATTAAACATGCCCAGTATACCTGTCCCTGCGAAATTTAGTAACTGGCAAAAATACACTAATGCAACTTTTAGTGAGCTTAGTGAATGGGTCCGAAATGGTACATTTAACACTTCACTGACACGTCCGGGCGGGTGGTTATTCTGGCCAATAGATACCAACGGGTGTCATCAACGTTTTGTGACTTCTTCGGGGGGTTTCCGAACGAGTAGGTCAGACCCTCGCTATATATCACCAGAACATGCTGAAATAGTTACAACATATAGGGGGTGATTCTGATTCTGGCGGGCGGCGGAGGCCGCCCGCCAGAATTCCGCCCCCATTATACCGCTCCGCGGTCAGAAGACCGCGGAGGGTATTATGAGTTTTTCCCTGGGCTGGCGGGCGGTCTCCAAAAGACCGCCCGCCAGCCCAGGGAAAAACTCCCTTCCCACGAGGATGCCGGCTCGTAATCGAGCCGGCGGAGTGGGAAGGTGCGACGGGTGCAGTGGCACCCGTCGCGTATTTCAGTGTCTGCAAGGCAGACACTGAAATACTTTGCGGGGCCCTCTTACGGGGGCCCCTGCCGTGCCCATGCCATTGGCATGGGCACGGCAGGGGCCCCCAGGGGCCCCGCAACCCCCCCTACCGCCATCCTGTTCATGGCGGCTTTCCCGCCATGAACAGGATGGCGGTAGGGGGGGTCAGAATCCTCATGGCGGCGGAGCGCGCTCCGCCGCCATGAAGGATTCCCCCGAGCAGCGGTAAGTCGGCGGGAGCCCGCCGACTTGCCGCCTCTGACCGCGGCTGAACCGCCGCGGTCAGAATGCTCGTGGGAGCACCGCCAGCCTGTTGGCGGTGCTCCCGTGGTCGGTGCCAGGGTCAGAATGACCCCCATAGTGTAGGAAAATTATGCCAGCAATGGCTGAAATCATCCTCGCTTGACGCAGTTAAGACACATCTCACTCTCTTATTCAATGACACTGACTTACAAGATTTTTTGTCAGGCCCGAAGGTGCCACGTAGGAAGCGTTTCTTGTATGAAGTATACAATGAAATTTGGAAACTTTCACAACAAGAAGCTGCAGCCCGGTTACGGCAGATAGATCAGTATAATCTGAAAAAAGCATTAGCTGTTGTGGATAATGGTATGCACACCTTGTCCGACCGGATTTATACAATTAACAACATTGTTCTTCTGCTATAGACATTATACAATCTGATATATCTTCTTTATATCATGGACAGTGTTAGACCAGGTCCATTTTGCAGTTGGATTGGACGCTTCAGACATTGAAAGCGGGTCGCGTTCTGTAACAGCACATCAGTGCCAGGGAAATATTTTTTTCCTTTAATTTGACGCAACAACAACAACAACTAATGGCTAAGAAAGAGGCGACTTATGTCATGCTTCACATTGAAAAGTTAGAAAGATTGCCTTTTACCGTGGCCGAGATTCCCTCTGCAGAATGGTTGATACATGGGGTTATTAATCTGCCTATTTCTACATTACAATTTACTTCTTGTTTGAACCATGTTCCGGTAGGCAGATATGAGAAGCTAGGAGATATTTACATCCATGAGGTGTGGGAGCTTCCCTTCTTGTACAAATGCCTCAATAGCGGTAGTGAATGTGAGTCTTCAGTCAGCCATTCGATGATTTGTAAGCAGCCGTCCTTGCATGGGGCGTGTAATGCCTTGGTTGCGAATTTGGCTTGCTATCTGAAGGGAGTTCCTGTCCCCTTGATTAAACGCACGTTCCAGGTGCTTTCAAACGCCAGCTACGTCCTCCTCAATAGTGAAGACTGTTTTGGTATGCGAGCCGGAATAGTTTACGTTGTTTCGGTCTCTAAGGTTGTTACTTGCTGCAGGAACGTGTTGTTTCCCCCCACTAGAATTAGGGAGGTAGCGGATATTTGGTCTCACATTGCTACTTCCAAGGTGAATTTTGACAAGTTAAGTAGACTGAAAGCTTTGTTGTTTCAGAAGCATGTGGCCCTTACATCTGCACGCGAGACCTACGCACTTACAAGTGGCAAGGTCATCGGCGGAAATACAGTCCTTATTAAATACCAACTTTCCGAGCCACTTTGGTGAACTCGTGGGACGTATCTTTAATGCGTCCAGCACATCTGGACTAGCACATTTTTTCAAAGCCATTGGTGTTGGTTTCATTCATACCTTCTCTTCCATATTCGGTTTGATACCTTCGGCTATTCATTCAATTTTCGGAAGCATTTTTGGAGGATTTCTGATAATTTGGCTATATTGGCCGGCATTTTACTTTTGCTATTGTTTTTCCGCAACGGCTGTCCCGCTGCTTCAAGGACGAATGTGGGCGCTCCCATCAGCGCAGCTGTGTCGTGAACGCATGATACAGTATTTTGGAGCAACACTCCTGGAACATTTAGGGTGTGACTGGTTTCTGTCATTCAGACCGGTTTTGGATTGTGTGCAGCCCGTGTTTCGGTGCCGTTGGTGTTCTTCTGAACATGCACTAGACGTCTGTCTCTCACGGCAACACCCCTCAGTGGTTGATGCTGATCTGTTGATGTTCCCGATGAGGGCTCATCACCAGACATGCGCGCTGCGGCTGCATTTGCTTAGAGAAGCTCAATACGAGATACCCTTCCTGGAGGAAGTTGATGTTCACTCGTTTATAGGCACTGCACGGGATGGTGCCTTGGTGGCTGCTGAATCTTTGGAACACACCTACTCCCTGCTAGTCTTCGGCGTGGATTTTACAGTTTTGTCATCTGCCGAAGTGGAGAATCTCCTGCTTTCCGTGACCACTGCTTTAATTGTACTTATTCTAAATTGACATTATCCCTTGAATTCGGCGTTTGGCCGCATGCTCCTTTTTCAAATTGCGAAATTCTGTGCTTATGTGTCCTCTTAACTTGTTGAAATTGAATAGAGTCTTACTTATATTTTAGCATAAGGACATTTTTTAGCTTTTGCTTAAACCACTTTCTACCGACAAGGGGAGGGTGTAGTGTAGCCATTTTTAGTGCCATTTTAGTGTAGCGTTATGCACGTTAGGTTTTCATATTAGGCCTCTGTGCACTTTACCCTAGACACGTTTTTATTTTGCCTCGCACTGTTATTTTATAATAACCAGTTTTACGGTCTTGTTTTATTCTTTCTATCGCACTGTTTAGCCTAGTTCAGCTCTGTGTTCGCTAACATTGCATTCTTTCTCACTCTGTGCTTCAGTCAAGGCTACAGTCTGGTACATTGCCGGTACACGTGGTAGAAGTTTAGTCTCTGGTGTTCGTAGACGATACACATCCTTACGTAGGGACCTCTTCTTAGTACATCTGCATGTTAGTTATAAAATCACTTTCTGGTCCTAGTAGAGGCAGAGGGAGATTCCGACCAGGAACCTACAACTAGATGCTGACTGCCCCGTTGCAGATGCTGATGCAGCTTACAGGCCTTTGCTCAGGTATGAGGGTTGATGTCCTCCCGGGGGAAACCTGAAAGGCAGGCTTA
This sequence comes from Pleurodeles waltl, assembly GCF_031143425.1. Lineage (NCBI taxonomy): Eukaryota > Metazoa > Chordata > Amphibia > Caudata > Salamandridae > Pleurodeles > Pleurodeles waltl. The sequence continues at coordinate 998,088,335 of NC_090440.1, read as the reverse complement.
GAGCTCCCCATGCTGTGCTCATAATATAACGTAGAGAGAACCTAATATAGTTGCACTATGACAGCCTTATTCTTGTGCTTCACTCTCACCATTACTATTTTAATGCTACTGTGTTTTGTTCTGGTTATCGTAGCTCATGCCATACTATAAACTGCAGTAGTTTTATTAAACCAATCTTTAAAACTTAAACTGCCTATGTCATTTTTATATGAGACCGTACTATGTATGAGAGCACCGGTTGAGACCTGAGTGACCACGACTTCCCTGGGAAGTAATAAGATGTCATGTGCTGGCTGCCCAATTGTCCCTTCCCTTCGGGAGAGATAAGGCACTGCTAGTTAGCCGGAGCATAACCTGGATTTGTGGTGACAAGGGTCCTTCACTGTGGGTCAGACTTAGTCCCTCACACTGTGAAACGATCTTGCCGCCCAAAAATCCAGTAGTCTCATTAGGATAATGAGAGCCTACGCGACAGGTTGACTTGAACCCCCAACAGTGCCCCAGAGACTGAACTTGTAAGTGCTTTTCTTACCTGCTAAACTAACTTGTACTTACCTCCCCAGGAACTGTTGATTTTTGTAGTGTCCACTTTTAAAATAGCTTATTGCCATTTTTGCCAAAACTATATACATTACTGTTTTACTTCAAAGTTCCATATTTACCTATGCCAAGTACCTTACAATTTATGTACTTACTTGAATTCTGAACCTTGTGGTTCTAAAATAAACTAAGAAGAATATTTTTCTATATTAAAACCTATGCCACCAGATTCAAGCTAGCCTGGCTGAAGAGGGGTGATACCCCGAAACAGGTCCCAGGATGCTTGTTTCTGGTCCATGGAGGACCTGGTCTGGCAGTTCGGGCTGGACTGTTCCCATGGAGAACAGGGTCAAGACGCATTTGCAAATGGCTGGGACCAAACTGGAATGGCATGGTGAGCAAAAAAAAACTGATGGATTAAACCCAGATCTGTGACTGGGGTTGAATGTTTGATTTGCTCTGCATTCCGTCCTTCAACTGTTCTTTTTGCAACTGTCACCCCTAGTGGGAAGGGAATGCCCAGACGTCGGTCCCGTGCTCACTGTCACCAGATTCAAGCTAGCCTGGCTGAAGAGGGTTGGTATCGAGAAACCGGTCTCAGGATGCTTGTTTCTGGTCCACGGAGAGCCTGGTCTGGCAGTTTCGGCTGGACTGTTCCCATGGGGAACAGGGTGAACACTGATTTGGATATGGCTGGATCCAAACTGGAATGGCATGGTGAGCAAAAAAACTGATGGATTAAACCCAGATCTATGACTGGGGGTTGAATGTTTGATTTGTTCTGCATTCCGTTCATCAACTGTTCTTTTTGCAGTTATCACCCCAAGTGGGAAATGTATGCCCAGGCATGGGTCCCATGCTCACTATGCCACCAGACTCTTTATTTAAATAATTTTCTAAAGTGATATTTCAATGTGTACTTATCAAATCTTGATAGTGATTACCTACATTTAACCAGATAAATATTACATCTTTTTCTAAACAGTGTGTGGTGTATTCTTGTGGTGTTATACTGTTATTGTATGATTTATTGCACAAATACTTTACGCATTGCCTTCTAAGTTAAGCCTGACTGCTCGGTGTCAAGCTCCCAGAGGGTGGTCAGAGAATAATTTAGATTGTGTGTGACTTACCCTGACTAGAGTGAGGGTCCTTGCTTGGACAGGGGTAACCTGCCTGCCAACCAAAAGACCCCATTTCAAACATTTTTGCACTTGTAACCCCCCAAGTGGGAAGGGTATGCCCAGACGTGGAACTCATGCTCACTATGCCAGCAGATTCAAGCTAGCCTGGCTGAAGAGGGGTGATACTCCGAAACCAGTCCCAGGATGCTTGTTTCTGGTCTAGGGAGGACCTGGTCTGGCAGTTCGGGCTGGACTGTTCCCATGGGGAACAGGGTCAAGACTAATTTGCATATGGCTGGGTCCAAACTGGAATGGCATGGTGAGCAAAAAACTGATGTATTAAACACAGATCTCTAACTGGGTGTGAATGTTTGATTTGCTCTGCATTCCGTCCATCAACTGTTCTTTTTGCACTTTCTAAAAGTGGCATTTTCAAACTGACAACTTAAAAACCAACTTTACCAAAATATGTATTTTTAAATTGTGAGTTCAGAGACCCTAAACGCCATATCTCTATCTCCTTCTAAGTCATACCAAAGTAGGATTACAGCGATTGATAGTGAAACTAGCAGAATTCGCCAAACAAAGTGGAATGGTTATAAACCAAAAGAAAACGAAAACTATGGAAATAAGTAAAATAAATACATAAAATGCTTAAGTGGTATCTTCAAGGTCAGGAACCTGGAGAAGTCAAACACTACTGATACCTTGGGGTAATATTTGTTGAAAAGGGGTCTTTTACTCCCCAGAAAACTGACTTAATGTGAAAAGGGAATGCGCTGTTGCTTGCATTTCACACCCTGCAAAGGTCAGTAGATGGTCCTAGCCATTGCCCTTTGCTTCAAGTGATATCCGCTAAACCATATCCTAGGATCACCTATGGTAGTAAAGGTTTGAGGGGTAGAGATGCAGTTACCCTGAACCGGATAATTGGTAAGGTTTTTAGAGCTCTTTTTCATCTTCCAGTAATTGCATCTCAGGCCCAAATGAGGTTGAAGTTTGGGTATAGGAACCAATTAATTGCAAGACAGGGCACCTATATTAAAGTTTGGAAACAGGTTCCACTAGCAAGGGGGAGTGGGTTAGGTCAGGCACTCTGACAGGAGTTGAGATCAAACTCTAACTCTACATCCCAGGTATATTTAGACCAAGCCATAGACGATTTGGGGGCGAAGTCTCTGTGGGATGAGAACTTAGCTCTCAATACTTAAAAAAAAAGTAATTAATCTTATTATGTATTTGGCTATGATAAGGGTCTTTTGGCAGACAGATCGCTTTATATATATATCTATATATATACACACATATATATAGAGATATATATATTTATATATATATAAACAGATATTTATAAAGTTGTGTTTCTTATTGCAAAAAGACTAATAAAATGGTTCTTCAAAAAAACAATGGCTCTCCGTCTCAACATTCCAGCAAAAAAGAACAAAAGCATGGGTGGAATATCTTTACTGTTCAGGCAGCCAAACTTTGGAATTCACCTCCCACACACATAAGATGGACTGACAACCATTTTATCTTCAGACGATTACTCTAGAGATGGCTCTTCCCTGCGTGACAACTGTACACACAACACAGCAGTGTATCACTGCAGTATACTCAGACATAATCAACTATGCTTCTCACAGTGTAGACATGTGTCATTGCATACTGGCCTGTGCTTCCAGTTATAAGTAGACACACTCCTAGTGAATGTATATACGTGTATTTCAGACAGTGTCATAATTGCTGTTATATGTACTTATAGGTGCATAGATAGAAGAGTTTATGCCTGTTACTAAAACTCCAAGACATGTCATGAACAAATTTGCATACTTCTCCACAAGATAACTGTGCACGTCAGACCATGATAAATATTCTGTACACATATGGCAATTGTGCATTTGTGTATACCTAAGTTAAATGGAGGTTTTCTTTTGGATTTAAAAAACAAATCCTCCTTTCAACCTGCGTTCCATCCCTCCTCTCTCTGATGTATCCCAAACCTTTCTATCTGCCCCCACATATCCTTCTCAAACACTTTCCTCCATTTTTACCCATGTCACCCAACTAACAGGCACACACAGCCTATGTTTACTAAAACAACTTCCTTCTTCCCATTTCAAATCCACTCCTATCATTCTGACCTTTCTCTAAACTCTACTAAACGTACAAAAAGCAAGAGCTCAAACCTAACATAGCTAATGCACAAAGCAAAACATCTACTAACCTCTAATCTTGGGCCCCAGGGTAGTGTGGTACTTGCCTCAAAGCACTTCAACGTCTCTTCAGAGGTAGTAAGATCTATATAAATACAGTTTACAAAATAAGATTTACAATGAAAGTGCCCCCAAACAATAATCATAAAAAGAATAGCTCAAGCGACCCCGAGTTCAGTAACCAGAGGAAGGCTGATTTATGCTCAAGAGAGCAGTCTACTCCGATGAAATTACCACACCTGTATATTGACTCACTTACATGCCAAATTCTAAACAAATACATTGCAAAGTTCAAAAAGTTCTAAATTACCACACCTACATAATGACTCACTTGCATGCAAAATTTTAAACAAATACATTGCAAAGTTCAAAGTCTAGTGCCAGTTTGGTGGTACTGTGATGAATGTGTATTTTGTTAAGGCTTTTGGTCTCCAATTTCCATTTCGAAAGTTAGGTGTCAGTGGCCTCTTGAACCATTTAAAGACAATTTATGAACTTTCAGGAGTGGTGCAGCTGTAATACGTATGTTGTGTGCCTTTAAATATGTTTTCTAATCTATTTCTGTCTTTGTTAAAGGTCGGTGGATAAAAGTGTTATACTGTATGAAGCAGTAAGTATTTTGCAAAACATATATCTTTTTCTTAGAGTAAAAATATTTTATAATGTATCCCTACATTTTCATTGACTGTATGCTAATTCTTGTACATTATGCCTGATTCCTCAAAAGTGAATATTAATTGTGTATGCTGACTTTAAGACTCAGTACACTCATGGTTCACAGTACTATTGCAGAAGCTTTTAAGGGCGAACATGTTATAACTAAGCAATGGTGTGGCATTTCATTCATATTACTTTCCATCATAAAGGAGCCTTTGTTTTTCTAAGTTATGTGAAAGTGTTTTTCATATGCCAAAATGGTAATAGAGGAAAATAAATTTAAAAGAAACATATGTGTAACTGTGCTTTGGATGTGGAATGTTACAAGATTTATTGGTTTTCCGACTTCCATTCTCTCTCAAAGACACTGTTGGTTATGTTACTGACTAACAATAGATTTACAACTCAAAAACACACTCAATGAGAGAGAAGGGCAGGCATTACCCTTATGTACTCCTTGGAAAATCTCACAATGGATTAAGTAACACATGCTTTCCCTCTTTTAGATGCACACTTTCCACTGTCCTGAGAAGTCTTGGAACATATTCCTTGTTGGGACTGCAAACTCAACTTCATACTTGCTGTTACTTACTCTTAATGCATGAGGAATGAGAAGGCCCTTTTCTCTGATGATGTTGGGTATAGGCCCTGTTCACAATGAAGTCCTATCAGTATTTCCCAGGACATTGAACCATAAGGAATCATATAGAAACCTTCATATGATTCAGCACGGGCTACTGTCATCATCATCCCTGCTACAGCATTCAGTGTGGTGCTCATGGTACCAGGCCAGGTGATCTTGGTTTCCGCAGGTGATGTCCCCTCACCCAGCAGGTAGATTAGCAGGCTAGGCCTCTAGTCCTATTCACAGTTAGAAGTCTTGCAGAGCTTCCCCTTCTCACGCAGCACGGCTGGCTGCTCGGCAGGTTACAGAGTTTGGAGTCTCAAACTCCCCTTCTTTTAGTTCTTTTCCAGGCACAAAATACAATTTAGTGCCTGAGCCTTTGGTGTTTTGTGTTGGGTTCTGCGTCTTTGAAATGGACATTGTTTCCCTTTCTTCTTCCTCCTGAAAGATGTCTGTCACAGCAGGCAGGACTCTGAAGCTGATTAACCCACAACAAGATTAATGGTAGTGACCATAATTTACACCTGGATATCAGCCACAGTGATATGTGCATCAAAGGGTTAATCCAGGGTCCTCAGTCCTACTCTTTATGATTCTCTTATTAGCCCCGCCCCTGTCTTTCTGAGGTGTGTCCAGGCCCCTACTTTGTCATCTGTCACTGAATCAAAGAGCCCTTTCAAATACTTAGTGCTTGCCCCACCCACTTTACAGGAATGCAGCAATACAAATGTCTGGCCTGGGGATTCCTCCACTCCTCATGTTTTCACCAGGCATGCCTGGGCTTTCCAAAATGGAACCCAAGGTCCTCCATGTTATGTACCAGTACAGGCACTACTCATTCACAGCACACTCAACTGCCTAATGCTATTATCCTCATGTACCATGCTACCACCATCATACTCATATGCAGCACACACAATCAGTCTGCATACACTGTTCAGTTCTGCAGTCTCTCTATACTGTACCAGAGTATGTTATTTCAAAATCACACCCTGCCAGTACACATTTGTTAGACCTGACAGCCTCAGGGTGGTCACCCCCAACTTTTTGCATGCCTCTGTTTTGGCTGGATTTAGGACTCTGCGCACTTTACCAAGTGCATATGCTCTCTCCCTTAAAACATGGTGCCATTGGCTCATACCCAATTGGCATATTTAATGTATTTGTAGGTCCCTAATAAAGTGCACTGCATATGCCCAGGGCCTGTCAATTAAATCGTGCTAGTGGGCCTTCAGCACTGATTGTGCCAGCCACTTAAGTAGCCTCTTAACCGTGTCTCAGGCCTGCCATTGCAAGGCCTGTGTGTGCAGTTTCAATGCCACTTCGAGTTGGCATTTAAAAGTACTTGCCAAGCCTTAAACTCCCCTTTTTTTTTTACATATGAGTCACCCCTAAGGTAGGCCCTAGGTAATCCAGAGGGCAGGGTGCTGTGTGGGTAAAAGACAGGACATACATCTGTGTGTTTTATATGTCCTGGTAGTGGAAAACTCCAATATTTGTTTTCCACTGCTGTGAGGCCTGCTTCATGTATAGGCTAACATTAAGGCTACCCTCATAAACTGTTTGAGTGGTAGTTTCTGATTAGAAAGGGGTTAACAGGTCATATTTAGTATGGCCGGACTGGTAATACAAAAACCTGCTGACTGGTGAGGTTGTTTTTTATATTACTATTTTCGAAATGCTACTTTTAGAAAGTGAGCATTTCTCTGCACTTAAATCCTTCTGTGTCTTACAGCCTGTCTCCAATCCACTTCTGGGCTGAGCTGGTTGACAGCTTCCTTGTGCATTTCACCCTGACAGCCACGAACACAGGATGTTCAGTCACACCTGCACACATCTGCATACTGAATGGGTCTTCATGGGCAGGAAGGGAGGAGGGCCTGACACTTACATTTCAAAGGACAATGGCCTGCCCTCACACAATGGACTGCCAAACCCCCTACTGGGACCCTGGCAGACAAGGTTGTAGTGAAGGGGACCTTGTGCACTTCAAAACCACTCTTTGAAGTCTCCCCCACTTAAAGACACTTTTGGGTTTATAAACTGTGTCCCTGACCCTACCAACTTAGACTCTTCTTGGAACAGACACTCTGCACCAGTACCTGCAACCTGTCAAGAGAAGCTGCCTGGCTGCCCAAAGGGCTCACCTGGACTGCTTTGCTCTAAAGGACTGCTGCCTTGCTGTTGCCCTGCTTCCTTGCTGGCCTCTGGCTCTGCTGAGAAGTGCTCTCTGCGGGCTTGGATTGAGCTTGCCTCCTGTTCCTGAAGTCTCAGGGCCAAAAAGACTTCATCTCAGCAAAGAAACTCCTTGTGGGGCAAAAATCAATGCACAGCCTGCCGGAATCGACACACAGCCTGCCCAGTGGTGAGAAAATCACCCATCGCCGAACCGGAACGACGCAGCCCGGCTCCCCAAGTGGAGATCGACGCAGCGCCAGCGTTGCGACCAGAACTTCGATGCACAGCCCACCAGATCGACACATCGGCGAGCTGGACCGACGCAGCCCAACTTCCTGTGAGAAGAATCAACGAAGCACCAGCCTTGCAACAGAAACTCCGCCACATCACCCACCGCATCAACGCAAAAACTGTGACTTTGTCCAACATGCCCACGATTTCCACGCATCGTCCCTGGGCGTGAAAAGACCCCACATCGCAAAGAGGATTCAAGCCTGCATGCTGGAATTCGACGCAAAGCCCTTGCCGCATGGAAAAGAATCAACGCATCGTCTATCTGCGCCCAGAAATCCGATGCACACCTACCTCTTTCCATGCATCTCCTCCTCTACGGTCTTCATGTGTGTAATTTTGATGCAAACCAGGTATTTTGTGCTTGCAAGGAACAATTATTGTTTTTAAGAACTAAAGACACTTCTTATCATTACAGAAGTGATATTTCCACTTTTTCTAAACCTGTGTGGTGTCTTTTAGTAGTGTTCTCACTGTGTAATTGCATGATTTATTGCACAAATACTTTACACATTTCCTTCTAAGTTAAGCCTGACTGCTCTGTGCCAAGCTACCAGAGGGTGGGCACAGGATAATTTGGATTGTGTGTGACTTACCCATACTAGGATTGTGGTCCCTACTTGGACAAGGGTATATGCCTCTGCCAACTAGAGACACCATTTCTAACAACATTCATTTACCATGTGTGCACTGTACCACACTTCACCCTCTGTGTAGTGTATTTCGTGTGAGCACACATGAACTCAGCATGTTTTCATCATGTACTCTCCTCCCCATCAACCTTATGTAGGCCAGGGGTAAGTTAAACACACAGCAACGGATCTTTTAAAAAGGTGAGTGAGCCTGTAGGCCTCACTCCAGTGACATAGGGAAAAGGTTCTGTTTGCTACTACTGATCATTACACAGTATGCTGTCACCACTGTGCATGTGCTCTTTAACTCCTAATGAAGGCAGTAGCCTAACACTGATATGAGGGAGGCATTTTGGGCACCCCTTCTGGTCCAACCAGAATGCAATCTGTGAGACGTGCCTATGTCATGGCACACACGAGTGAGCCATGTTACGTATGACAAAGAAATTCAGCATTACAGATACACACAACAACACAGTTGGGCACTCAGGGCAGGGGTACACATTTCTCACCTTGCAGAGGATCTTTCTGTCTCAAAATATGTAGTCTAGCGGGTGTCAGATATGTGCAGTGGATGATTTTAAAATGCACCAGCTTAAACCTAGAATTAATGGAGATAGTATGAACCTGCCCCAAACCCCGTTCCATTCATTACCTATGAGTGGGAGCGTCAGTTCACTAGCCCACCACAGTAGAACATCTGTAGTGGAAAGCAGATAGAAATTCTTAGGAGAATTACAATGATTTGTTGATAACCATCTGAGGATCAGAGGAAAAGGTAAATTCAAGCTTGCTTTGTATTACCTGGCCCGGCAAACTGTGGTAAGAAGATTTATCAGTTGAAAGGGCTTTCTGTCAACCAGGTCATTACGAATTCTGTAAAGACGAGATACAACTATTGATGGGATGAAATGGACTGGTCCACTCATTTCTGTAGGCAACTGATATGGGAGGAATACATAACCACGCCAGGAGAGAGAAAGTGAACTATGGAGCATCAGCTTCTAGTGAGAAAGTAGCTCATTAGGTCACGAATGCTCTTGACCTTTGGAGTCCCCAGAGGCTAGCTTGGGGGCATTTATCAAACCTGAAGTAGGATGCACAGCAGGTAGATTTTGACGTTCTGTTTAAGGACAAGTTCTCTTCTGTTTGCCTGTGAATATGATCCTACAATAGGGCAAATAAATGCAGACCTGCAAAATCACTGAGCACTGTACTTGTGCTACATATTGATGACAAGGTAAAGTTCAGTCTGCTAACTGTATATGCCGTTCAGTGCTAGGCATTTCTTTCTGCGCAGACTGACGGTGGTTTATCATTAAAAGGTGGCTGCGTGATAATCCTCTTTTTTGTTTCTTCCTTAGAACTTATGAGATGCAGTTTTTTTTTTTCCTTTTGGGGTAATAGAACTATTCGAATGGTGCATTTTATTCTTCTTATATATTGCATTGAAAAATACAGCTAGAATGTTTCATATTATATTACACTGACAATGCGCCATACCTACCCTTCAAGATGATACACTAGACCGGGTTCTGAAGGGAATGCAGCTTGGAGATCATTTGTGCTGAGTTCATTCAGTTGATCCTTATTTGTGTATTTAGAACACACAGTATGAACATTCACAGCACTTCACAATAAAAGATAACTCATATTAACAATCAATTATAAAACAACAAATCAATCAGTTTCAAAGTAAAATAGAAGAATTAGCAATACACAATGAAATACAAAATTCCGTGCCAACATTGTATATGTTGCACTGGTAACTTAAATATGTACACAATTCTTTTATTTCAATTCCCTTAAACGTGATGCAACCACATTTGCTACATTTCCAGGGCCTAAGGAGTTAAAAAATAATTGGATGCCTCGTTAATTGTTTGATGCCAACCTTTTTGTTCACAATTATTTTCTTACAAATTAAATTTGCTAGCAATAGTAACATTATATGCGCTAACCTATTTGATGTTCCTTGTGGGCATCTACGTAGAGACAAAATTAAAGTTTGATTGACGGTCTCAACCTTAACTGAAAGCCTAAAACAAGATAATAGAATATTGCTGCACACATTTGCTCTTTAGTAGTGAATAGCGATTGTGTTGTGTCAAAAACGTTCTTACTTGCCGTAAGTCAACCTTCAATTAAAACTCACTTTCACTTGCAAATATTTCTTAGGGTCGTATATAGTTTTGTCTCTGTAAACTACATGTTTGAAATGAATAACATATTTTTCAAATAAAGGACAACATTTATGTTTTTTACTTATTTTTAAGCTGTGTTTTCCTCCAAACCATCTGTTGTACCCTCTGTTGTTACAGATTTGATATCCTGCATTGGGAGGCTAAAAACAGTGTGCCCAAAATTGAAATGTTAGATTGTATAAAAAGTGTCCCAGTTCTACATATAGGGTCTTGTTAGACCTGCTATCTTTGGTGTGGTTTCCCCAGACTTTTTACTTTCTGACCTCCTGTTTTGTTGACTTCAATAGAGTTTTATGACTCTGGGCATGTTATCAAACCTGACCAGTGTTAAAATGCACGTGCTTTTCCCCTAAAATATGATAACATTGACTTATCCACAACTGGCATATTAATTTACTTAAAGGTCCCTAGTAAAGTGGACCACCAGGGCTAGGGCATGTCAATTAAATGCTACTAGAGAGCATGCAACACAAATTGTGCCAAATTGTGCCACCCACTGCAGTAGCCCTTCAAACATGGCTCAGACCTGAAATCGCAGAGCCTGTGGGTGCAATTTTAATCTGCCATGTCGACCTGGCAAGTTAACCTTCTTGCCAGGCCTAAACCTTCCTTTTTAATGCAATTAGTCACATCTATGGTAGGCACTGGACATCACCGAGGGCAAGGGGTAGTGTATTTAAAAAGTTGGCCATGTACCTTTTAATTTTACAAGAGCAGGAAGGGAAAAAACCCTATATTAGTTTTTACTACTGCAAGGCCTATCTCTCCCATAGGTTAACATTGGAATTACCGTATTGAATTTTGTAAGTTTAATTTCCTATTGGGAGAACAGGGATATTTCTAGTTTGGTGTCTCTGGACTATCACTGTAAAATCACAACTTAAGGTAAAGTTGGATTTTAAGTTAACCTGAAAATGTAACTTTTAAAACATTGTAATTTTCTTTTTTTAACCATTCTGTGCCCCTGCCTGTCTCTGAATGCACATCTGGGGTGGATGACAGCTGGACTTTGTCCATTCTTTCTAGACACCCACACACACAAAGGGAGCTTAGGTGTGCCTGATGGGCCACACACATCCTGATGGGCTATTAACATCCTGATGGGTCATCCTGGGCAGGATGGGAGGGAGGAGCTGACAGCTGCACCGGAATGGGCTGTGCCTCTGCCCACACAAAGAGCTGCATACCCCGCTGTGGTGAGTCTGGAGCATGGCCAGGAAGGGCAGGGACTTTGTGCACTTCAAAAGCCTCTCTTTGAAGTCTCCCCCACTTTAAAGGCACAACTGGGTATAAGTACTGGACCTCAGACACCCCCACTTCAGTACTCTTCTGTGCCTGAGGACATTCTGTCAGGAAGAAGGACTGCGGTGCTGATGAAGGGACTGTCGCTCTGCTGGACTTTGCTGGACACAAATTCAGATTTCAACTGGTCTAGCGCAACCAGATAGCCCTGGGTGGTCCTCCATTCTTTTAAACACTGTATGTGCAGATATTGTTAAAAAATTTATATCGTGACTTCTACGTATTGGATGTTTGTCATTTTGGTCTTGTTTTGTTCATAAAATGAAGTTCTGTTTTTTTTTCTAACCTGGTATGGATTATTTTTGTGTGGTGTTTTTTACTGCTTTAGTGTTTGAAGTGTTGCACAAATACTTTACACATTGCCTCCTAAGTTAAGCATGCCTGCTCTGCAAAATGCTGCAGAGTGTGAGCGCAGGTTAAATTATGGTGTGTATCTGACTTACCCTGACTAGGATTGTGGTTCCTGTTTGGAGATGGTGCATACCTCTGCCAACCAGAAACCCAATTTCTAACACATCTCAAAACCAATTGCTGGGGTTGTGTTAAACACTTTCCGAAATGCTTTCCTTTCAAAACTTTAAACTTAAGAGGATTGTCTATTAGTAATCCTATAACGAGATAACCTTTGTCTACCGGGCTTTCACCAAAGGCCTCATGGTCAGTTCTCGAGATGTCTGATTAAAATGCCACAAACTTTCCAACACATTTATTGCTTTTCTAAAAACAAAGTACTTGTGATCTACAGAAGACATGCTTTCATTAAAAGCTAACTCTGGATAGGTACAGAAGGACAGTTTTAGCAATTTTACATTATTTAAAAAAACAACTAAAATTACATTATGTGGGGGCGTGGCTAGGCGCTCACCAAGATGGCTGCACACTGAGAGCGCTTTGCGGTGCCTGATTATTTAACCCCACCATCCATCCATAATCCTCCGGCATCTACAACACAAATGACTGCCCTAGCGACCCAGAGTGCCTGGTGAATACGGGGAGGTGACAACTGCCTGCTATCTCCCTCAGAGGTCATACACGCCTGTGGGGAAGTGGGTAGTGCTTGCCGCAAGTGGAGCTGCTCGCACAGAGATCATTCAGGAGGCGACAAGACTGGAGCGCAGTGCGAGAGGAGAAGCTGACTGCTGCCGCTGTGCATCTGGGGGGCAGAGGGTGCCTGCTGTCTCCCTGGGAGGTTGTGTATGGCTGCAGGGAGGCGAGGTGCGCTCGGCACAAGTGAGGCCCCTCGCACACAAACCATTGGAGGCAGTGAGATTGGAGCACAGTCTGATTCCCTTGCACAACACAAGGGGACTGCCACATCGGACCCTGCGCAGGGGAGACAGGTGGCCACCGCTTATCGGTGCTGGTGCATGTGACCCCTGGGACCATTTTGAAGGGATAAGTGCAGCTTGTGAGGGGAGATCTGCTGCGGGGCCCGAGCGGACACCCCCAGAGACACTTAATCTGCATCACACCGTTGAGGCGCGCCTGGCGACCTGAGTCGTGGGTGGGTGCTCCCTGTACCTCCCACCCCTATAGTATAATCACTTCTTGGCGGCCATGGTCAATCCAAAAGGCCTGATCCACACACAACTTATCAAAATGGATAAATCTCCCTCACCACCCAAGGGACCAGACACAGCCACACCTGGGGCGACGGAACCCTCCTTAAGCACAATAATGGCAGCAATCTCACACATTAAAAATACCTTAGAGCCTAAACTGGACCTTTTGACAGTAAATGTCTCTCTCTTGAGAGGAGACATCCTAAAAATGTTGGATAAGGTCACAACCGCTGAAACTCACATTCAGGCCCAGCAGTCCACATCCAAATGGCTGGAAGAAAAAGTTCAGCATCTTTCAAAGCTGCACATGGTCATGGCTGCCAGACTTGAAGTTCAGGAGGGAAGGACACGAAGGAAACACATCAGAGTGGTTGGGGCTCTGGAAGGAGCAAAGGGCCCCAGCGTAGACCTCTAACTCAAAGATCTTATTCTTAACAATATCTGACTGAAGCACCTCTTGAACTTTTTCTCGGTAGAGTGTGCTCATCAGGGGCCAGTCTCGCCATGAAATCCTGCCCCCCTACCCCCCAAGAACAATGATATCCAGGATTTTCAATCATCAGGATGCTGTACTACAAGCGGTTTGCATGGATGGCAACCTGCATTTTGAAAATGTGCAGATAAGATTCTTCCCAGATTTTACACTACAAGTCCAAAAACTCTGCCGCAGCTTTGATGAAGTCAAAAAAGTCGTACACGATAAGGACCTCAAGTATATGATGCTCTTTCCTGCAAAGCTTTGAGTGATAGTGGAGGGCAAATCCTGGTATTTCACGTCACTGGAGGAAGCCTGGGACTGTATTGAGGAATGGTGCCAACCTGGACAATGAGCCCGCAAGGGGGCGACAAAAAGGGGCCCTAGTGAGCAATAAGCAGGCGATCCATCTACACACACTCCGGAGCATACTGAAAATGTGGAGGTGATGGGGTCTGAACTCTGACCTTGGCAGTCTTTGAAATTGCAACAATGTACTCTCCTCACCCTCACTGTGCTGCTTATAATAGGAGGGGCTGGTAGAGAGAGGGATTTAAATGCCTTTCAGGGAACAGATATGAGACTGAATGGACAACGATTACCGAGTTCATCACTTGTCAGCACAAACGCAATTGCGCCTCCTATTGATGTTGACTATTTGATGCTCACTGAATACTGCACTAGAGGGGACGGTCATACAGCTGGTAGAAATGTGGTCAATGCGGGGAGAGCTGGCTAACCCGTACCACGTTAAATGGTAGAGGTTGGGTGACAGGCGCTGCAAGTTGGGGGGGTGGGCAGTTTTAAGCCTACAATGCAGGTTAGCTGTGATTGAGGGAGTTTGTTGAGAGATGCAGTTCTCTAATAGTTTAATGGTTGTTGATATTATCTTCTGTTTCTGCTCAGCACACCCATGCTACAGGGGAAAAGAGGGATCTAACTGGGGTGGGGGGAGGATGATGGTGCTCTATTTCCCCCTACGCTCACATGACTTTCTATGCCTGCGCACACAACATGGAGAGCACTAAATACTCGCTGCTGAAGGTCATGATGTGGAATGTCAATGGCCTCTGCTTTAAGAGCACACACACTCTAGTCTTGCAGTTTCTTCGATGACACACCCCAGACCTTGGCCTTAGGTGCAGTCATCACAGGATACTAGACCGAATGAGCTGCCCCCTATTGGCCCAGGCTGACTTTGCCTCCAACTCTAAGGGAGTGGGTATCTTGCACCCCTACACCTTTCATTCCAGGTCATACATGAATTGACCCACTGGGCCGGTTCGTGGGGCAGACCGGCACTTGGAATGACCAAACACTGAATCTCTGTTCACTCTATGTGCCACCGAAGCTATACTCCGATACCCTCCCAGCTCTTGGGACACTACTGCTGGGACTGCCAGCCTGCATCTTGATACTCGGAAGGGGGGGGGAACATGAATGACACCATAGATCTGGAACAGGACAGGATGACTAGCGCCAAAGTGGGCATGCACACTCGTTCACTGTGAGCTTTTTCAGACTCAATGGGCTTGGTAGACCTATGGAGAGAACATAACCCAACTGCGAGACAGTTCATGTACTTATTGACATTTCATGGTAGCTTTTCTGATCTGGATTACATGTTTACAAATAACACAGATGCCAGGTGATTTCAGAATGCGATGCACCTGGCGCTTGGCATTTCTGAACATTCCCCAGTGATAGTTACCCTACCAGGTTTCACCAGAGAGACAGCATTACCCTCTAGAATAGATCCATGGCACCTCAAAGATAGCAACATTCAGGAGAAAATAAGAGAGAGGGCGGAATGATATTTGCAAGAAAACTTAGGGACGGTGGACACTCAGCTTGTACCTTAAGGGAAGTCTTCAAGGCAGTATTAAGAGGACACATGCAAGCTTTGATTGGGGGGATGAACAAGAAGTGGCACCTTAAGTACAAGAAACTGGAAAAGGAGATTGCGGAGCTAGAGAGGAAAGTGACAATGGAGGGCGCATTAGACCCAAGCCTGTGCCATGGGCTCCGACTTAAACAACATGAGCTGAAAGATCTAGCTGACAGTGCAGCTCAGCCCCACGCGCTGTCCATACAAAGGCACCTATACAACATAGGAGATAAAGTCAGCTAACTAATAGCCTAGATTGAGAAAAGACATATAGGGTGGAACTGGGTGGCTGAGGTACAGGATGAGGAGGGGGTATCATACACAACAGAAGAAGCTGTAGAAGAGGTTTCTGCCACATACAATGTGTGAGAAAGTAGACTCTTTCTAGCATGGCTACCCCCACCTTTGGCCTGTTTGTGAATGTGTGTCAGTGTGTTTTTGAAGTCTCACTGGGATCCTGCTAGCTAGGACCCCAGTGCTCATAGTTAAAATCCTATTTGTCAGTGTGTTTTGCCTGTCTCACTGGGTCCCTGCTAGCCAGGACCCCACTGTTCATATTTTGTGTGTTGTCAGTAGTGCTTAACTGTGTCACTGAAGTTCTACTAACCAGAACTCCAGTGCTTATGCTCTCTCCACTTTCAAATTAGTCACTATAGTTTAGTGACTTCATATTCCAATTGGCACACTGGACCCCCCTTATAAGTCCCTAGTATATGGTACTTAGGTACCTAGGGCATTGGGGCTCCAGGGGATCCTTATAGGCTGCTGAATTTATTTTGCCACCCATAAGGAGCTCATACAAACCTTTCTTCAGGACTGCCACTGCAGCATGAGTGAAATAGTGCACACACTATTTCACAGCCATTTTTCCTGCACTTAAGGAACTTATAAGTCACCTATATGTCGAACTTTCATTTACTGAAGGCTAGGTGCAAAGTTATTAAGTGTGAGGGCACCCTTGCTCTAGCAAAGGTGCCCCTACGCTGTCCAGGGCCAATTCCAGAGACTTCGTGAGTGCGGGGATACCATTACACGTGTGCACTACATATAGGTCAATACTTATATGTAGCTTCACAATGATAACTCCGAATATGGCCAAGTGAGGTGTCTAAGATCATGGAATTGTCCCCCCATTCCAAATCTGGTATTAGGGGGCCAATCCCATGCATCCTGGGTCCTTCCACAGATCTTTCCATCAACAAACCTCCTAGTGTAGCTGGTAGTGGGAAGAGGTCACACACAAGTAGGGCACCCTTCATACCTAGAGGCCATGTAACTAGAGCTACTCAAGTTAGGGAACGATCTGCCTCTGCCAATTCCCATGTCACTTCTGTCTCAGAGGTGACATTCACATCCAACCCTGAGGACCAGTCCCTAGATAGAGAAATCAGAAAGCTGAGGTTGGAAGAGGCTAGACTGATGCTACAGCGGCAACAGTTGGCCTTAGACAGGGAATCCCTGGCTGTGTAAGGGGAAAGGCAGAGTTTGGGGTTAGTTCCCCATGGTGGCCGCAGCAGCAGTTTCAGTAACTCCAGTGTTAGGGAACATACATTTGATTCCAGAAATTTTTAGAAGGCTCTTACCCCTTACAAGTATGAGGTTGACATTTATAAGTGGTTTGCTGCACTTGAGAGGGCCTATAAAGTTCAGAGGGTCCCTCAAACACAGTGGGCTGCTATCCTGTGGTTGTCTGTCACTGGCAAGGGGAGAGACAGACTCCTTATTGTCAGGGAGGATGACTCAGACAACTACCATGTTCTGAAAAATGCACTCTTAAATGGAATAGGCTTAACCACTGAACAATATAGAATCAAGTTCAGAGAGACCAGAGAGGAGTCTTCACAGGATTGGACAGACTTTGTAGACTGTTCAGTGAGGGGCCTAGAAGGCTGGTTAAATGGCAGTAAGGTGACTGACTATAAAAGCCTATATAATCTCAGGACAGGCATGGGGATAAAAGTAAGCACACAGATCCTTCTTCAGGTCCAAAACACTTCTCGGGTGGGGTAAATCATCTTCCTCTTCTTCTCACTCTACACACATTAAAAAGCCCTGGTGCTATGTGTGCAGAGGTAAAGGCCAGTGGCCAGGGGATAAGTCCTGCCCAGGTAAAGCCCCTGAGCCTACCACCACTAATACATCAAGCTCTAGTGCCCCTAGCAGTAGCGGTAATAGTGGTGGGACTACTGGCAATAGTCAAACTAAGGGTGTAGTTGGGTTCACTTTGGATCCATCATAGAAACTGGGGTAGACAATCCCAAGACAGTTTCTGTCACACCTGGTGGCATTGGACTTGCCACCTTGGCTGCTTGTCCCCTTAACATGGATAAGCACAAGCAGTGAATTGTAATAAATGGTGTTGAGGCCCAGGCCTACAGGGACTCAGGTGCCAGTATCACTTTGGTGACTGAAAACTTGGTGTCACCTGCACAACACCTCCTTAGACAGATGTACCAGGCTACTGATGTCAAAAACTCCACTCAGTCTCTCCCCTTAGCTGTAGTTCAACTTAGTTGGCATAGAATTACTGGCCCAAAGCAGGTGTTGGTATCACCTAGCTTACCTGTAGATTGTCTCTTAGGGAATGACCTAGAGGCCTCAGGTTGGGCTGAGGTAGAGTTTATGACCAATGCATCCATGCTGGGTATCCCTAAGGAATTGCTTCCTCTCATTTCAGGTGAAATGAAGAAGCAAAGGAGAGAAAAAAGCCTGAAATCTCAGAATCCCTCTCTACCAACCGGTAAAGATGGTATCAAAGTATCCCTTCCCCACCCTGCCACTAAGGATAACATTCCTGTGGTGGGAGAAACTTCTACTGGGGTGGAACCTGTACGAAGGGAGCCCTCAGCTACCGCAACTGGACTCCCAGAGGTAAAAGTACCTCTCTGTGGAACTACTAAACAAGATGTGCAAAATTGCACCATTTTAGTATATATGGAGCATCCCTCCAGCCCTCCCAGAGAAACCTTAGTGCAGCAGCCCTGCACTACCTCTGAACACTTAGGACAGCAGCCCTGTCCTAGTGTGGAGCTTATAGGACAGCAGCCCTGCCCTGCTCCAACCCAAGAGAAACAGCAACCCTGTTCTCCCTTGCAGCCATATGGACAAACCCTTTGCCCAGCTATGGCTTTATTGAGACAGCATCCCTGTCTGGCATTCTCTTCATTTGACATATGCCCAGTGGACCAATCCCACTGCCCAACTTTAAAACTTACAAATAGAAACCCTGAGAATTTACACTCACACTGTTGGTTAGGTAAAAATCTCCAAATAGGGTGGTTTACATCCCCACAGGGAAGTAACCATATAGTGGATGATAAATGGAGTAACCACTCTATTGCAGATCTACTATCCACTTTTAACTATGAGCACTGGGGTCCTGGCTAGCAGGATTCCAGTGCTCATAGTTAAAACCTTATTTGTCAGTGTGTTATGCCTGTCTCGCTGAGATCCTGCTAGCCAGGACCCCACTACTCATAGTTTGTGGCCAATGTGTGTCTTGTCAGTAGTACTTAATTGTGTCACTGAAGTTCTGCTAACCAGAACTCCAGTGCTTATGCCCTCTCCACTTCCAAATTAGTCACTATAGTTTAGTGACTTCATATTCCAATTCCAATTGCCCCACTGGACCCCCCTTATAAGTCCCTAGTATATAGTACTTAGGTACCCAGGGCATTGGGGTTCCAGGAGATCCTTATGGGCTGTAGCATTTCTTTTGCCACCCATAAGGAGCTCATACAAACCTTTCTTCAGGACTGCCACTGCAGCCTGAGTGAAATAGTGCACACACTATTTCACAGCCATTTTCACTGCACTTAAGTAACTTATAAGTCACCTATATGTCTAACCTTCATTTACTGAAGGCCAGGTGCAAAGTTACTAAGTGTGAGGGTACCCTTGCACTAGCAAAGGTGCCCCCACACTGTCCAGGGCAAATTTCCCAGACTTCTTGAGTGCGGGGATACCATCACACGTGTGCACTACATGTAGGTCAATACCTATATGTAGCTTCACAATGGTAACTCCGAATATGGCCATGTGAGGTGTCTAAGATCATGGAATTGTCCCCCATTACAAATCTGGAATTGGGGGGCCAATCCCATGCATCCTGGGGGCTCCACCATGGACCCCCAGTACTGCCAAACCAGCTCTCTGAGGTTTGCACTGCAGCTACAGCTGCTGCCACCTCACAGACGGGTTTCTGCGCTCCTGAGGTCTGATCAACTCAGTCCCAGGAAGGCAGAACAATGCATTTCCTTTGGGAGGAGGGTGTTACACCCTCTCCCTTTGGAAATAGGTGCTATAGGCTCGGGGTGGGGTAGCCTCTCGAAATGCTTTGAAGAGCACAGATGGTACCCTATTTCCATAAACCAGTCTACACCAGTTCAGGGACCCCCAGTCCCTGCTCTGGCGCAAAACTGGACAAAGGAAAGGGGAGTGACCACTCCCCTGTCCATCACCATCCCACGGGTGGTGCCCAGAGCTCCTCCAGTGTTTCCCTGGTGTTAGCCATCTTGTTTTCAAAGGTGCGGGGACGCTCGAGAGATCTCGGAGTGGCCAGTGCCAGCAGTTGACGTCAGAGACCCCTCCTGATAGGTGCATATCTTGATAGGTAGCCAATCCCCCTCTCAAGGCTACTTAGGGTCTCTCCTGTGGGTGTTTCTTCAGATTCAGCTTGCAAGACTCCTCCAGGAATCCTCTGCTTCAGCTTCTGACCGTCTGATCAACCGCAGACTGCTCCAGGAACCTTTGTAACTGCAACAAAGTATCCAGGATGACTCCTGTGACTTGCAACTTCAGCTCCAGCCAGCATTTCCAACAGTTTCCAAGGTGTGCACGGTTTGAGGACCCCCGTCTTCACCCTGCACCAGAAATACCGAAGAAATCTCCCGTGGAGTGACAGAGTCACTTCCCTGCTCCTGCAGGCACCTTCTGCGACGACGACCGGTTCTCTGGGACTCCTCTCCTGACAACAAGCATGCTCCCTGGAACACAGGTGGTGGACCAACACGACCCAGACTGTCCTAAGGTCCAGCTTTCCATGTTTCGTGGAGTTAAGAGCTTGCTTTCCCGGTTTGTGACATTACCCCTGTGCACTGCGTCATCTCCAGCTCCTGGGGCTTCTGTGCATTTCTTCCAAGAATCCATCGTGCACAGTGTAGCCCAGGTCCCCAGCACTCCATCCTGCGACACACAACTCGCTGAGTTCTTCTCCGGCAGCGTGGGACCTTCTTTTTTTGTGCTGCAACAACCTCACTTTGCATCTTGTTTGTCCCCGTGTCCTGGGACTCCCGTGGGTGCTGCCTGGTCATATGTTAGCTCTCTCCAGTGCTGGGAGCCCCCTCTGCCTCCTCAGTCCGCGTTGAAGCCCCCAGGTCCCTCCTGGGTCCAGGCAGCACCATTTTGATGCAAACCCTGACCTTGCTTGAACCAAGGCTTGTTGGACGAATCCAGCGACGCAAACAGCCTGCATCCAACATCTCGACGTGGGACATCTCCTGCACCATGCAGGAACCCACAGCCATCATCTGCAGACTTCTTCTAACCGGAAAATCCTCCTTTGCACCATCGTCTAGGCTGGTAGGGGCTTCTGTCCTTCCTGGAATCTTCTGCGACTTCTGGACTTGGTCTCCTCTCTTCACAGGTCTTCAGGTCCAGGGATCCACCATTTGTTGCTTGCAGTCTTGCAATAACTCTTATCATGACTTGTAGTGTGTCCTGAGGAAACTTGAAGTACTTTACTTCTACTTTCCTATGCTCTGGGGGTGGTATTTTACTTACTTTTGTGTTTTCTTACACTCCCAGTGCCCCTCTACACACTACACTTGCCTAGGGGGGAATTCGTGATTCGCATTCCACTTTCTTAGGATATGGTTTGTGTTGCCCCTAGGCCTACTGCATTCTATTGCATTTTCTACTGTTTGCACTATTCTATGACTATTTACTTACCTGATTTTGGTCTCTAGTGTATATATTGTAAATTATACTTACCTCCAGAAGGAAAATTACCGCTAAGATATTTTTAGCCTTGTGTCACTAAAATAAAGTACCTTTATTTTTGGTAAAACTGAGTATTGTCTTTCTTGTGTATAGGTACTTTGTAACTATAGTGGTATTGCAGGAGCTTTGCATGTCTCCTAGTTCAGCCTAAGCTTCTCTGCTACAGCTACCTCTAGACAGCTTAAGCTGCTAGAACACTGCCTACATTTCACTTATAAGGGATAACTGGACCTGGTATAAGGTACCTGTAGACGGGTCTCCTCGACCACGCCTATCAGCTCCTTGGACTGGCGCCTTTCACGCGCCTTAGCCGGAGGACTTGCGCGTTCCGATGGAAACATGGGAACGCCTACGGATGCGCGATACCAGGATTTCCGGGTCCCGTCACTAAAAGGGACAACGGACTCAGGAGACGGGGAGAAGGAGCTCTCTCGGAGATCGACACCGGGAGAGGAGGAGAAGACGCCGCGACAGGAGAAGGAAAAGACCGGAGCAGACGACGTTCCAGCAATCCAGGAAGGACGCGCAGGAGAGAGCCGAGACCCGGAGACGAGCATTTTCCGCTACGACCCTGGAGGGTCGTGGCTTAACAAGGTACGGTCCTTGTTACAAGGACAACGAAATCCCTGTTTTTCCTATCGAGCACAGGGGAGAGGAGGCGAAGAACAGAGGGGAGGGACGGAGGAGGGCATGTGTGAAGGGAGTCACAGGGAAGAGTGTATATAAGCGAGTCACGACTTGGGCCAAGCACTGAGAGAGATATTTATCACAAATACCCCAATCCTCTCACACCCTCACTACCGGGTCTATCTATAACCACTCTCTACCCCTATCTCCAGGATTTTTCCCCTCTCCCTACCTACCTAAACCCCAAACTACACCAGAGCCCCACAAACCACTTACCTTTGTTTCCACTTCTGTGTTTTATTTTTCCGGTTCCACCTGGGAGGTCATGGGAGTCGGCGCCATCCAAGAGACCTAAGAAAGACAAAGATCAGAGACGTTACCAAGAAGAAGTCAGCCGAATTGTTTCATCATCAATCTTTAATTGTTTTGTTATTAAATCAACTTCCGTTACCTATTGTGTCAACATCTTACAACAAAATAAACCCCTTTTTCACTCTACATACGACCCAGAGTCCTCTGTACTGCCGATTCCCACCACAGTACCTTAGGTACCCACTACAAACCATGCCAGCCTCCTACACTATGAAAAGACATACTTCTCTAGGATAGACTATACTGGCGACGACTGCACAGAACTACTCTAGAACTTCCCTCTTCGAGTATTGTCTATCGATGATAGGATAACGCTAGACCAAGAACTGATGGTGGAGGAAGTACTAAAGGCCATTTGGGAACTCTAGTCTGGTATGGCAACTGTCTACCTGTAGAACTGTATAAATGCGTAGCCAATATATTAGCGCCACACATGCTGGCTGTGTTCCAGGCGGCCAACGAAGAAGGTATCCTTTCACCGACCAAAGAATGGCCACCATTGTGGTAATACACAAAAATGGTAAGCCACAAACAGCATGCAGCTCCTATCGTCCTATGTCCCTTCTGAACCTAGAAGCTAAGTTACTGGCGAAAATCTTGAGTAATAGGCTATGACCTTTGATGGCCTGCATGGTCCATCCATACAAGTATGGTTTCATGCTGCAAAGGAGCACTAAACTCAATTTGAGATGCCTACTTGGGGTCTTACACATGACAGCAGCCCCGGACGCAGTAGAGGCAGTGCTGCTTTCGCTAGATGCAAGAATGGCCTTCGACAGCATTGAATGGCCATATCTTTTTGCTACCGTAACTAGATTGGGCTTTGGCCCCCAGTTTTGAGCTTAGCTCAATTACTGTATCATGACCTGCAGGCTAGAGTTAGAGTCAGTAGGGCGAGCTCCTGTTCCTTCAACCTACATAGAGGCACGAGAAAAGGCTGCCTGCTGTCCCTATTATTATTTGCTTTGGTACTAGAACCGCTAGCCACATGGGTGCGACAGGGCCTCCTTCTATGAGGTATACAAGAAGGAGGAGCTAAGAGTTGCGGATCTCCCTCCATGCAGACAGCATCCTCCTGTACGTCGCAAAGCCCCATCTCGCAGTGGACAGAATATTACATATTCTACAAATATTTGGGAGCTACTCGCGTGTCAAATAAATTGGGACAAGAACGGGCCTTCCCATTAACTAATGTTGAACCAAATCTGCTGCCAAGATGTGTAGCCGCACTGGTCACTGACAGATTTCCCTACCTGGGAATTTAAGCCACGAGAAATTCGGAAGCGTTTCAAGAAGAACCTCCTCCCGCAATGCCTCTGGGATGATGTAACGCACTGGCGGAGGCTTCCGATCTTCAGAATACCCTATTCAGAGTGCCACTTGAATTCTCTGCAAAATTCAAAAGCGAGCTGCACAAACCCCTGTGGGATGGAGGTAGCTCACGTATATGCCTTGGTAAGATACAAGTTGGAGTGTTTGATGGAGGCCTATCAGTCCCTGACATACGAATATACTATTGGGCGCCTCAGCTAGCCTCTATAATTGATTGGATATTCACAGATGTCAGAGAGCCGCCGTATAGAGTAGGTAGAGCAACAATGGTAGACCGTGGATACCCTTCAGTTTTGTACACTAAGAAGCAGGAAGACAAACTCCTGCCTCCTACTCAGGCAACAGTACGGGCATGGAGAGAAGCCACACAATTCCTGAGGTGGGAGGATAAATTGACTAACAGAACCCCACTAGCAACCATTAAGCGAGCTCTGCAGTCTAAATGGCTTCAATAAATGGGGGTTCATTTGTATTGACTGCCTGAGGGACATATGGAGGGGTGGGGCGATGCTGTCCTCTGAGGAACTGAAGAGAGAAGTTTCATTTGGGGACTCAGAGCTACAGGTATCTCCAGTTAGGACATGCACTCTGGCAACACATACGGGAAGGAGACCAACTCCCAGAGTGAACCCCATTAGAGGACCAGCTGTTACTGAATCTATCATTGAGAAGGCCATTTCCCTGACCTATAAAAAAATAATTAATAATTCTCCAGATCTTTGGCGCTCTTTCTGCGAAGCCTGGGAGGGACACGTGGGTCTTATAGAAGATGACGATTGGCAGGAAGCCCTACAGAGTACCAGGAAGGTGGCAACATGATCCTGGTTCTGACCGATACAACTCAGAATTTTACACAGATCATATTACTCAATACCCCTCCTACATCTTATGGGCCATAGCAATTGAAACCTATGCAACAGGGTAATGTGGTCTGGTGGGATCATTCTTTCACATTCTCTGGAGCTGCCTCATAATCCAACAGTTCTGGACGCAGGTGGTGCAAGTAATGGCCCAAGTAACGGCCCTCAACATACAACTAAATGCCAGGTGGCTCGTGCTACAAATAATGGGGGAGGAATCCTGGCCTCGGAATCAACAGATATGGTTGAGGCTAGCGGGAGGAGAGGCCAAAGAGACATCGCTAGAGCGTAGGGAGCGAATAGACCCCTGGTGATTCAGGACTTTGAAAACAACATAGACTGGTGTCAGCAAGCAGAACAATTGATTTATTAGGGCCAGGGTTGCCTCAAAAATATGATGAAATCTGGACTCAATGGAGTAAATACAGAGACTTGTGAACTCTCAAACAAGTGTGGGCAGGGGGAGAGAGGGTGTACAGGCACTGGTCTGTTGTTGGGGATATATATATGGGATGTGGATAATGTTCCAGGGTGATAAGTACTGCAGGTTATTGGAGCTTTGCATGTGCAGCAAACTGATATTCAATACCTATTCTCCTCTGGCCAAATACCTTACTCTGTGCCTTAAATGTGACACATTTTCTGTACTTAGCAACTGTTTTATTACAATAAAAAGATTTTAAATTTAAAAAATTGCGTTTTGTTCACCCCGTTCAATAAACTGTATCTGTGATTAATAAGCAGATTATATTACATACGTGGCACAGCCATATGTCTCTATAACGCCAACAGATACAATCCAATACTGCAGGTCAACCTGTATATCATAAAGTGTTCCTGTGATGGTCATGTATTTTTGCCTGATAGCTTTTGGCTTCTTCAAGAATTCAGAAAGGTCAGAAAATGGCAAAAGCGCACGATAGCTTCAGTGCATCTTTAGAGGTTGAATGTCTATTCTGTCCCCGTGTTCCAACAGTAATGTATAAGTCTAGGTCTGAGAATCTAGTCTAATGAGAAGTGATAACAATCCCTAATGATATACTCTTGTAAGCTAACTTGGACCACAGTAAATTCCAATCCATTCTATCAAAATCAGATTTAAAATACACAAAACCCACAGATAAAAGTGGCAGAGCATGTTTATTTTATTATTACAATGTCATTTAATGCAAAAATGGTGCAACGTTGATTGACCTACACAAAACCCTATCTGCTTTAAAGTGATCTCTAAAATCTTAGAAAGTATTTGTGCTGAATCATTAACTGGAGAACACAATCTTTATGTCATTTATGTTTCCTCTATTAACACTAGGCATATTCGATAAGCCCTTCCAGCTCACAGAAGCTCACAGGAATCACTCTTGAAAGTGTGTTCAAACTGTTATATGGTCATAAAAATGTAAAACTTTAAGGTCCATCTTATAGAATTCATTGGAGAAATCATCAGTACCAGAAGCATGGCTCCTTTGAGTTATTTTATTACATCTTCAGTTTCTTTACATTATTTACGGCCTTTTCCTACTCTATTAAGTTTAATGAATCAACCGATGTTCTGCCATGCAATTTACTCATGTGCTGTTCCTAGTGTGCCTTAGTTATTAATGCATTAGCTGGTTCTTTAGCATGCAAACTCCCACCCACACAATCTTTTTTTGCAGTTTACTTAAGTATCCAAAATGATCTCTTTCATTAGTTCCATTGTCTTCTTAACGGAATCAGTTTTCTTCCATTTTAGCAGTTTTTTAAATTCATGTATGCTTCTTCAAGTTTTGAGAGCCTTGGTGTGCCTGCCATGTGAGAGCTGCTGTAATTTCCTACTTACGGACCTCTTTTTTTTTTTACACTTCTAGTCAAACAACTAAGGAGGCACTTGACATGTGATGTTAAAACCATAGAGCTCATGTTTTTCTAGTTGGAGATTGTAATCAATCCACTATCACTATCCTATTTGCCTGCCTATTAAAAACTTCCACTACATTGTCCCATCTCTGTATTCTATCCTCTCAACAGGCAAATGCATCACCGTTCAAAACAATTGCATCTGAAGATCCCTAGGGACCATTTTATTATTCCTCCTTCGAAATATAGTAAGATATGCTTTTATGGGTATGGGGAAGTAGTCACTACCATTGAAGGCCAGAAAACGTAGGTATTACTCAATAATCTAAATCAATGTTATCAATGGGAGTACTTACTGTTAATAAATGTTGGCCTGTCCTTTTGGCCACCTCAGAAATACCTATCCACTGTTTTAATACAAGGGCATCTAAAGAACCTTCAATAATTGTTCCTTGTTTACAACTACTCTTGTATACATCTACTACCGTCTGAATCGTGGAACGTTTCCCCTTCAAGAAAGCCAAATTGCTGACAGTCGTGGTATTCATGTACCTCCTGATATAATCACTAGTTCAGTTTTCAATGGTGTACTGGACTCAGAAATATATTTTTTAGTCTCTCTTGGATTGAGGTAGACAATAACACTTGATAATTTAGTGGAGTATTCAATTGTAAAACTCTGTTGCTACAATAAAAATGGTTCTCATATCAGTAAGCAATTCGAATGAACTGCAATTAATACTGTTATTAAAAAAGGTCAAACGTCCCCCACTCACAAGACCCTTGCCCCCTGAAATTGCCGTACATGAGAGACCAATAAAGCACAACAATTGCATTGAATTATCGGATAACATACCATGACTCCTGAAACATCAAATCCTATAATCCTTTACTATACTTTCACTGTCCTTGTAGCTGCAGTCTTAAATCTTCATTTACTAGCATCTGCTAGCTAGACTGCTTCTTGTATTTGGGGTGATGGTAGTGCATCTAATCTTCCTTCGACAGCTTGAAAATTGAGAACAAAAAGCTATTTACATGTGATAACATCATTCACTTTTCCTTCAAAGGCAGCTCGTTCTTCCTGATCAAATTGCAGATCAAGGAGGACTAAATCTCAGTTCGTGAGTGTTTACAACTTTTTATATTATGCACAGAATTAACACATTTGTACAGTTTCTGGTGGCGTCCTGTAGACTGAGGATTTTCTGAACTACCACTAATGAACAATTCACTGAAGGGACCCCTTTAGTGAATGATTAGCTGTTTATAAAACATGATTGGAATGATGATTATCGTCCTCTGTTTAATCTGCCTTATTATTGCAGCACATGTTCTTTACATTGTGATGCAATCGCTTCAATAAATACATTGAAATCCAGTCTGTATCTTGTGTCCTGCCTTGGCATGTGTGAGTAACCAAGCGCAAAGGTTATAGTCTGTTTTCATAACTTCCTTGGGGAAGCAGCGTGTCATATTAAGGTTACCATAATCACCTTTCACCCCACCAAAGCGACTGCTGAAGGATTTCCACCCAAATTGTGGCAGAAATGCTTCAGTACTCGTAATATGGCTATGGCGGTCAGAAGACTGCCAGCACTGGTGGTCTTCTAGCGCCTGCGACTTTGGCGGTCTGTGTAAAAGACTGCTGAATTCAAAATGACCACCTATGTAACTATTCTAGGGGTGGGTGATTGCATTTTCCGCAACCAAGACCGTAGGCTAGAACTAATAAAAGCAGCACATAAGGGTGTTGTTTCTGCCTGTGTGGCAGCTACAATTTCCTTGTTACAAAAACGCTATTTCTGGCATGGTCTATACAAACAGACAGAGCAGTAAGTCCTTAGTTGTGACACCTTCTAGCAAACTAAAGGCTCCACTGTTAAGCACACACCACAGACACCCCTCTTAGAGTCCAGTAAGCCTATGCAGTGTACCTGGACCATTGTGGTGCCTTAAATTTAGCATTCTGCTTGCTGTAGATTCTTGCTCCACATTGCTTTAGGTGTAGCCACAAGATCGGCTGACGCTTGCACTGTTGTTAATGGTTTGCAATTCTTTGTTACGACATATACAGTACTGTATTCCACTCGGACCAGGCCCCTGCCTTTTCCCTTCAAAGCATTCAGGGATGCAGTGGGAACCCTGGGCGTGGCTGTGCATTATTCTTTCACCTATCATCTTGAAGGAAACTCTGTAGTGGAGAGAAAGAAATGAGAATTAAAGCAATCCTTATTAGCTTAAGAATTAGGTTCAGCTCATAGTTGGATCCATCACCTTTATGGGGTCCAGAGAGTTTTAAATAATCTGCCTAAAAGATCTTTAGGTGACCATACCCCATATGAAGCCCTGTTTGGCATTCTATTGTATGTCCCAGATCTTGATGGTCCTGGTGCAGTGGCTGCAGAAACTCCTTTTAACATCAATAAACATTTCACCATGTTACACAAACTCCAGAACTTCAGAAATGAGTGTTCCACTACACATGCCGCTGCAGTGGGAATGAGGGATGCACCAGCATATTGAGGTTGGATTCCAAAAGTTGGGGTCTAGTCCAACAAAAGATTGCATCGAGAAAAGAGTTTGGCCCATCGTACCGTACACTGGTGCAAGTGATCAAGTCAAATTGCATCATGCAATCTATCCTACAAAGTAGGCCTGGAGGACTCCTGGGTAGTTCCCTATCCCCTCTCACCACCAAACAGGAAATATCTCTTCAAGCATTAAACTACTATGAAAGATAATGAACCACCTTTAGAGCCATCTGCCAGTTTCCTTTCACCTGCAGCAGCTCCTGTCTTCAGACAGACTGCTTCTGGGTTCTTTTTCGACATTGACAACTTCTCTTCGGAATCTACTGAAGCTTCACTTCATTGTATACATAGCTACTTTATGGCCTTCAATTCATGCCTTTACTGTTTACTTCAACAAGCTGAGTTGACTAAAAGCACTACTGTTTCAAAAAATTACGGTGCTTATATCTGCCCGTGAGACATTTACTATTCATGCTCTGTAATGGATGTCCAATTTCAAAGGAGACTGGTGGGGGAACGTCTGCACTTCCAGCTGTGTTGTGAACGCATGACTTAGCACCTTGAAGTGTCTGTATTGGAGAAACTAAAAGACAACTGGTCTTTGTCTTTTCAACTAGCATTGTTCTGCTGTGTGCAGCCTGTGTTCAGCTGTCTTTAGTCCCCTTTTGTGTGTGCAATGGATGTGTTTCTTGCACAACAATGGGTATTATCATAGGACTTGGATCTTGTGATGTTCCCATTAAGGGTTCATTTCTGGAGTTGTCCTATGAGACTGTGGTTGTTTCAAGATGCCTTTTATGAGCCATGCTGCTTAATAATGGATGTCACAGCTCCAAGTATGCCAGATTCATCTGGCTCAACCACTGCTGGCATTGAGCGGGATGCTACTTCCTCGGCAGAGGCTGAGGCTTTGGATCATGTATGTTCCTTTGATTTGTTTACTGAAACTTTGAGGGTCCTGTCATTTCTGAATGCAGGATTCTCCTTAGATTCCCTTTCCACTGATGTTTTAGATGACATCGTAGCTGCCTCTGATGGCATTTAAATTTGACCTTTGTTTTTAAGCATAGTGACTATTTTTAATTGGCTCCCTTACTCGTTTGCTCTGCTTGTATGTTTCAATATTTTATGCTTTTTCGATTTTTGTTTCAGGTATTCTAAATCGGTTATTAGAATCTGTCTTCTCCAACTGGCAAGGAGGGGGTGTCGTTGGGACCTCTAGAACCCAAGTTGGTCACCCCTGTTTTAGCATCATTTTACAGTTCAGATTTTATTCATTTTAGTAAGGCTGCTTTTAGCGATTATTGTTACATATTTTATCCAGTTGCTTTTATTCTAGGATAACAAGGAAGAAGCTGATTGTTTAGTTAGCCTTTGCACAACTTGTAATCAGTTCTTTCTATCCAAGGCTACAGACCTCTGTACACAATATGCTAGTTTGTGTTCCCCACTGAGGAAACCTAGACACAGCATTGCATCAGAACTGTACTTCCAATACAGTATGGTTTATTATGTAAGAGGTGTACAGACTCAGAGATGGCAGAGAGCATTCCGGCATGACAGTCCTGGGGCAATGCTGTGTGAAATGCAGCTTGGCTGGTGTTGATCTACCATCCTCCTGAGAGGAATGCAATCTAGATCACTGATTAATACCTCGCACTGTTTCCAGGTATGGGGTTAGGGCGCATCCCTTAGATCAGGCCTGACAGTAGTGTACACCCGCTATGCTCTCAGCGTAAACATAGTACCAGGTAGGAACCGCTAGAACATCTACAACTGCATTCACCATGGTTGAATTATCTTCTTTACCATATTCATAATGATGATTACCTGGTTTTGTTTCATCTGCCCACTTATCACAGCTCACGCCTTATCTGCCAGATCACAATTGTTTTAATAAATGTTTTGAAAACATATCTTGCTTCTCTATGTCTTGCGTCAGCATGCATGAGTAAGAATACGAAAGGAGTATGGTCTGTTTCCACAATTTCCCTGGGGAGTCAGAGTGTCATGTTCAGGTCGCCATAATCCTGTAGGTTTGGGTTTCGGGTGAGGCACTGTGAGCTAGCCAGGAGTTGGGCCGACAGTTACTAACGGTTTGGATGGAATCAGTATCCCACACTCAGCTGTTCTGCTGTCCTAAACACTCAGTCCTATTACTGTGGTCAGAACATCATAACAAGAGTACTGTTTCTTGACCAACAGATTATCTTTTTTTCTAACTAGGCTGACGTACATATAATTTTGGTGCTTGAAATTGCAAGTCAAAAATTATTGTGGTGTTGATCAAGAACTCTTACTTAGAGGTAACAGGTGGCCTCCCCTTAATGGCGGCCGCGTCGCTGGCGCGCCAGGGGCAAGCCTGTCTGTGCCCATCCGCACCTGGACCGCGCCCAGCACCCGTCCCTCTAGTCCACGCTCCTCCGGCGCCCCCTAGCGCCACTACTCCTCCAGAGAGCTCCTTGCTCTCAACCCCGGCCAGCACACCGCCTGTGCCCAGGCCAACCCCAGACAGACCCATGGACCTTTCACATGCCACTCATACCACTTCTCCTGCACTCACACCAACAAGCACCACAACAACACCAAACTCCCCAATCACCTCAACTGCATCCTCCTTAACACCCGCTCCATCCACTAGCACGCCATTGAGCTTTGGGACCTACTCACAACGAACTCTCCCGACATCGCCTTCCTCACTGAAACATGGATGAACTCCTCATCGGAACTCGACATCGCCATAGCCATCCCAGAAGGATACAAAGTCACCCGTAGAGACCGTATCAACAAACCAGGAGGAGGAATCGCCATAATACACAGAAATTCCATCAAGATTTCCACCAACACCGACTACACCCTAGACACTGCAGAGCAGCTAGACTTTCAGGTACACATTAACGCCTCACCACCCGAAGAGGAACCCTCATCTACAGACCACCAGGACCCCTCGCCCCCCATTCTGTGACACCATCGCCGACACTATCAGCTCCCACGCCCTCGCCTCCAAGGACTACCTACTCCTCGGTGACCTAAACTTTCACCTGGAGAGCACCCACAACTGCAACTCCACTGCCCTGCTGGACAACCTCGCAAACCTCTGCCTCAAGCAACTGGTCACCTCACCCACCCACTCAGCCGGGCACACGCTAGACGCCATCTTTTCCTCCAGCAACCACATCGCCTTCACTCACACCACCAAACTCCACTGGACTGACCACCACTGTGTCCACTTCTCCTTCCTGAAGCCCACCACCAACAACATCCTACCCCCTACCGCAAGTGGAACAAGATCTCCAAAGAACAACTGATCTCTAACCTCGCACAAGCTCCACCTCCCAGTACCAACCACCCCAACGTTGCCGCCCTCAACCTCACATGATGGCTAGAAGCATGCGCAGACTCCCTCACCCCACTCAAAATAACCAACAACACCCGCACCAACAAGACAGCCCCCTGGTTCACCGCAGAAATTCAGTCTTCCAAACGAAAATGCCGAAAAATGGAGAAAGCCTGGTGCCAAGAACCCTCAGTGAGCAACTTCTCCGTCCTCAAATCAGCCTTGCGCAAACATCACCAGCTCACCCGGACCATCAAACGATCCTTCCACACAGAACACATAGATGACAACGCACACAACAGCAAGGAACTTTTTGCCATCATCAAAAAACTCACCAAACCCAAATCCTGCGCCATCCGCCCTCTACACTCCCAAGAACTCTGCAACTCCCTCTCCAACTACTTCCATCGCCAGATCGCAGACATACACGACAGCTTCATATCATCATCACCCACCATCACCACCACCGACACAGGCAACACCACAGCACCCTGCCGCACTAACGTACTGAACACCTGGACCCCCACCAACGACAAAGAAACCGGCAAAACCATGAGCTCCATCCACTCAGGCCCCCCACAGACCCTTGCCCCCACCACATCTTCCACAAGGCCAGCCAAATCATCGTTCCCCAGCTCCGGGCCGTCATCAACAGCTCTTCGAGACCGCATTCTTCCCATATATTTGGAAACACGCTGAAGTCAGCGCTCTTCTCAACAAACCCAAAGCAGCCCCTGAAGACCTCACAAACTACCGACCTATGTCTCTTCTCCCCTTCCCAGTGAAGGTCATAGAGAAGATAGTAAACATACAACTGTCTCGCTTCCTGGAAGACAACAACATACTCGACATCTCCCAGTCCGGATTCCGCAAAAACCACAGCACAGAGACAGCCCTCATCGCCTGCACAGATGACATCAGGACCAGATTGGACAAGGGCGAAACCGTCGCCCTCATCCTCCTAGACCTCTTCGCAGCTTTCAACACAGTATGCCACCAAACCCTTCGCACGCGCCTCTTCGACCCCGGAATTTGCCACAAAGCCCTGGACCGGCTCACCTACTTCCTTTCCGAAAGAACCCAAAGAGTTCACCTCCCTCCTTTCCGGTCTACAGCCACCAAGACCACCTGTGGGGTCCCCCAACGATCCTCTCCAACCCCCACCCTTTTCAATGTCTACATGGTTCCACTCGCTAGCATCATCCGCCCCCGCGGCCTCACCATCATTTCAACGCTGACGACACCCAGCTCATCATCTCCCTCACGAGGAACCCATCTACCGCCAAGAATAACCTACATGCCGGACTCCTCCATCGCTAACTGGATGACAACAAGCCACCTCAAATTGAACTCAGAAAAAACAGAGATCATCATCTTCGGTCCCAACAAGACAGCATGGAATGACTCTTGGTGGCCCACCACCCTAGGACCACCCACGCACGCAATCGCGGCATCATACTGGACTCATCTCTCTCCATGACTCAGCAAATCAATGTCATATCCTCCTCCTGCTTCAACACCCTCTGCATGCTACGCAAGACTTTGAAATGGATTCCTTTAGAAACAAGAAGAACGGTCACCCACGCCCTCTTAAGCAGCAGACTGGACTACCACAATGCCCTCTACGCAGGGAACACAGCCAAGCTTCAGAGAAAACTCCAGCGCATCCAGAACGCAGCCGCACGTCTCATCCTCAACCTCTCTTCCCATTAACACATCTCCGCCCACCCCAGATCCCCGCACTGGCTGCCCATCAACAAAAGGATTATTTTCAAAATCCTTGTCCATGCTCACAAAGCTCTCCATGACACCGGACCGGCCTACCTCAACGAACGAATCAACTTCCACAAACCAACTCGACAGCTCTGCTCTGCCGACCTTTCCCTCGCAACAGTCCCCCGCATCCAACATACCACCTCTGGCGGCAGATCCTTCTCCCACCTCTCTGCCAAAACCTGGAACTCCCTCCCCACCAACCTACGCAAGACCCAGGACCTCCTAACTTTCAGAAAGCACCTCAAAACATGGCTTTTCGAGCAGTAATTTCCCCTCCCCCCAGCGCCTTGAGACCCTACCAGGTGAGTAGTGCGTTTAAGAAATTTGTTTGATTGATTGTTACAAGCAATAATCGCTTTCTTTTTTTTACCCTTTCCCCCCTTGGCTCTTTGTTTTAAGCTTCCATTTACCCAGTTGTACGTTGATATGATTTTATTAACTTTATGCATGGGCATAATTACCCACCCAGAGGGACATAATATATACACATTTACTTGGCAATATATCATGGCCCATAAAAGGCGTCTTTTCTGGCTGTAACCCTGTGGCTTTTACGTTTCTCTCAATATTCGTAAGTTGTTCTGTTTTTACTAGTTGTTCCTTTGAAGTCTTTATGAAGATTTCTAAAATCCCTCAGACTTTTTGTCTCTATAAGGAACAAGGTTTACACTATTGGATTTGAGGGTACTTCTTCTATAGATTCTTCCAAATTGCAGCCATCTTTATTGCTAGCACTAGCCTAACAGCTCTGGTATTTATGCTAGGAAATTACTATTTCTACTTTCCTGAACAGTTACCACAGCTGCTAGTGGAAAACCCACTTAATGATATCTCATACCTCAAGACATTAGCTGGGGAGAAGAAACCTCTAGTATCAGGATGTAATGACTACCAGTTAAATCATACATAGCATTGAAACTGGCTTAGTGCCTCCTGCACCTCCTCCACCTCTTCAGATTACACATGGTGTTTCAGCGCACATTGATTTCCATGCATATTCCTCTACATATGACTAATAGACTTTGATTTATAACTTTAAAGGTCGATCTGCTGGGGGTGTGGCCTAGCCGGCGACCAAGATGGCCGCATGGCATTGGAACTCCGGGGACCATCATCGAACATTGCTGCCTGCAGACACCGTTCTGCCTTCAACTGCACCTCAGCACCATGCCCCGATGTGCTTATTTACCTGAGATCAGATGTGTCTAATCAGGCGGGAAGAATCCTCTTGAGCCGGCTGCTGCCTGTGCTGCCAGCTGCTGCTTTGTGACATGGCCCTCGGGGGCCTCTCAGTGACAGGATCGGGTGGAGGGCACACCACGTCGCAGCCCATCCTGAACCACGCTTCAGCACGACCTACCTGCTTCATGGGACGTGGACGGGCCATGGCTTGTGGCTGTCCTTAATCATCATTGTCCTCCCATGCAGCGATTCCTGGTGCCCGGACCTGGGACCCCAGCACTGATTGCATGCTTCCGAGGTGTGGGCGGGCTGTGGACTGCAGCCGTCTTTTGTTGCCAGCGGCCTCCAACGGCGGCCCTGATATCCAGGTCTGGGACTGCGTTTACTCCAGCCAGAGATGCATATCATCGATGCTGCTGCATGCTTACTGCCTTGTCCACTCCCTCACATTGCTTGGCTGCCGAGGGGCCACGTGCAGTTACACCTAGCTGGAGCTGCAGTGAGTCCTCACCTTCCCGTCCCATGGGGCCTGGGCTACTGAATACTTGCTAATGAACCTGGACGTGCCTCCCCTCTTGCCGTTACCTCCTGATACACAGCTTCCTGCTCAGACTGCATAGCTCATTATGTTTTGATATTCTGCTTATTCTACACTCCGAGCCATAGCGTTTTTCTGGGTCTCATGCTGCGGTTTGTTTGCCCCATCCTTAAGTGCCTCAGACGCAAGTTTTGAATGGTTCTCTATGTCTCATCCATAAGAGACCTATCAGCTGTTTAAATTTAATTGCCTCAGTGTATCATTTAGGACTGCTCTGGATTGCACGCCAATCTATTCCAACTGAACACTCCGTAGGCACAAAACAGCACTACCAGTGTGACTATATGATGGGTCTTGGGGCCCCTCGACAGAAACAACTGTTGTTCGAATACAACAAAACCCCCAGAAACAGAGCACAGAGGAGCCTGCAGGCCGTGATCCCAGGGTTACTGCCCTCTTTTCCCCCTGCCTGATGGGACAGCTGCGATTATGACCGAACTCAAGTCAGGCTTCTAATCCATAGACATATGGCTAGATTTGATGGCCACAAACATTGATCACATGAACGAGGGCATGCACCGACATGCCACTAGGCTGGATGGGGTGGAACGCCGGATATCTGAAGTGGAGGTCAGCCATGTTGACACTCTGATGCTCCTCGAGAGAGTGGAGCAACTCCTGAAAACAGTGGCGATCAAAAACAAGGACCTGGAAGCACGTTCCTGCTGCAACAATATCCGTATTACAGGAGTGGCAGAGACCACCAACATTGGCCACATGGACACTTTTGTTAAACAACTATTGGTGGAGCTGTTCGGTAGGGAGAGGGGCCACACAGAACACTAGGTCAACGTCCTGTCCCGGTAGCAACCCCAGGTCCTATACCTGTGTGGCTACTTAACTTTCAGCATCAGGACAGTGTCCTGCACCTGGCCCGTGAGAAGGGACTGCTCTAATCTCATGGTATGGCACTCTCTATCTTTCCTGATCTTATGCCAGTGGTTCAGGTGGCAGGCCGCAAATTTGCTGACGTCAAAGTGATACTTCAGAACTGCAGCCTTCATTATGGAATGCAGTACCCAGCACGCTTACGCATTGAAAAAGATGGTAAACAACATGTATTCACCTCTCCTGCTGACAGATTACTCTTTTGCAAATGCACAAACTGGGATCGACCTCACTGGCCCGATATCTTGCTGCGGGATCTCTGTCCACTACATCATTGAGTTCTGGGGATGCCCTGTTCGTCCTAGACAATTTCTGCTCCACCCTCGCCTCCTCATGATGTGGCACTGGTCCTATTCTTCCACTGGACATTTTGGCGCATGTTGTAACTTCATGATCTTGGTGAGGTACTCTGACTTTTCTAACTGCAGACACCTCGCCTCTATGGATGCATACTGCAGCTGGGCATGACCCCTCCCCCCATGGAGTGTTGCGTTGTACCTAACTTGTACACATTTACCATTGCCCTTGCATTGGCACAAAGTCATGGAACCCAAACCTTTCTTCTGTCTTGCTTGACATGGAATATTAGGGGCCTTAACAACCACAGGAAAGGGAAACAAGTCTTGTCTTATTTCCATAGACATGGTATCAAGCTGGCTTTTTTTTTTTACAAGAGACACATATCACCTTGCACTAACACTGGTGCACCAATCACTATTTTGCATATTACAGTACATATTCCAGAAGAGTGTGAAGACCAGTCCTTAAAAGTATCCTCTTCGTCTGTCGTGACACTATTTCTGACCCTGAGGGTAGATAACTATTAATTTATGGAGAACTAGCTTGTACGACCACACTACTGACTAACGTATATGCCCAATGTTCATGTGCCAGAATTGTTTCACAATCTCCTTATTCAGGTTGACCACTTTCCAGCTGTTCATATTCTCCTTGGCGGAGATTTGATTATTATATGTGATCCTACTGTTGACTCCACTGGCTCTATTGGCATCACCAAGCCGCACTCTTTTACGCGCACTCACAGAACTGCTAGAAACTCTTCATATATCTGACGCTTCGCTCACCCGCCACCCACACATGGTGGACCATACCTTCTACTCAGCACTGCATGATGTCTGGATCCACATAGACCATTGCTATTTCTCCCCACCAGTACTTCTCTGGCTTGCCGACATCACTCAGTACCCATGCATTTTATTTGATCATTCCCCAGTAGTGGATAAGCTGCGTGTACCATCTCAAACCCCACTGCTTCGGACTTGGTGTCTCCCTGTGAACTCCTTACATGATGAGGTATTTTACACTGAAGATTGTTAAAAGCTGTTTAACACTTTAGGAAGCATTTAAAGCAAACATAAGGGGTGATCTGTGTTGCCAAACATGCAGGAGTTCTTTGTAGTATCTGGAATGATCTGGCCAAGATTGAGGAGTGACTTAAAGACCTGGACTCCCTCTGGTAGGATGTCTTACATACCCATTGAGTGTTACTTCAGGAGTTTCAGGATTTGTCCACCCACAAGGTAGCATACCTAGGAAAATATTCTAGGGCATGCAGCTACGGAGTGGGAGAACGACCAGAGCGAACACTTGCATGGCTCCTCCGCCCACAATACCAGGCCTAATAAATAACTAGTCTGCTATATGATGATGGCACAATGCTCATTGAAAATACTGCTACTGTCTCTGTGTTTACTTAATATTACCATCATCTTTACATGTCACGCTTTAACATACCCCAGACAATAGTGGCGGATTTTCTTTTC
Organism: Pleurodeles waltl; assembly: GCF_031143425.1. Taxonomy (NCBI): domain Eukaryota; kingdom Metazoa; phylum Chordata; class Amphibia; order Caudata; family Salamandridae; genus Pleurodeles; species Pleurodeles waltl. Next base: position 998,049,515 of record NC_090440.1, on the reverse strand, counting down.
AAAACTGCGATGATGTGTCTTGAAAGGAGCCACCAGCAATTTTTAGCCTTGCACATAACGTGCGAGGAGCTATCTCAAGCCATTGATGCTCCAAGTGGCTTGAAGGCCCCTGGCTTAGATTGCTTCACTGGGGACTGTTAATAAACTTATAAAGAAATTCTGACTCCTCACTTGTTAGGGGTGTATGCGGAATCCCTTGAACAGAGTGTTCTCCCTCCCTTCCTTCAGGGTGCAGTCATTACTTTATTACTGGAACCGGGCAAATCCCCTAATCTCTATACATCGTATAGGCCTTTGTCATTGTGATAAGTACATTTTGGCTAAGGTTGTTGGAATGCCCCATGCTCTCCTAATGGATAGGCTTATCTCCCCCATGCAATCAAGATTTGCCCCCCACCATTTGATTGCGATGAATCTACACACAGTGTTTGCAGTTATTGATAACATATCCCCAGATCTTTCTGCTGCAGCAGCACTTTTGGTGCCGAAAAGGCGTTTGACTCTCTTGTGTGGTCCTTCCTGCAGGCTACCCTAACAAAACTGGGCATCCCTAGGGGTTTCAGAGACCTGATTACCCTGCTTTATACATCCCCAACTGTGCGCTTGTGGATAAATGACATGCTATCTGACTCTCTTTAACACGAGACACCCATCAAAGATGCCCTATTTCCCCACTACTATTAACCATTTTGATAGACCCTTTGGTCTGTCATCTCCAAGAACATCATTTTGACCAAAGCCAACGGTTTCATTATGGTCCATTGTTACATGGACGATATTTTATTATTTGTTTGGGCACCTGCTGTTAGAACCCCTCCTCCCCATCCTCTACCCCCATAGTGGGAGTGGTAGGTTTCGCCACCTACTTTGGTTTATCCATTAATTGATAACAATCAGAACTATTTCCCTTAACAGATGCTACAGCCACATGGTCCCTTGAATACCTGTTACAGTGGTGCATTGCACCCTCGCCCCTCCCGGTACCTTGGCATTTTCCTTCAGAGACAGTCCTGAAGTCATTCAGCTGAACTATGGCCCTACGGTCGAAAAACTCACAACCCCAGATCGACGGCTGGACTCAGTTGCTGCTGTCCATGGTGGGACGGATCACCATCATTAAAATGATGGTTCTCCCACGGTTTTTATATTTATTCCTACATTTCCCTATAGCCCTGACAAACAGTTTTTACTGTACTATGCAGCCTCCTTACTACACTCATTTGGGCTGGACGTTGCCCTCCCATACATTGGGACATCCTGACGCTCCCAAATGACCGCCTTTAGTTTTGGAGTCCCTGATTTGCACCTATACTACTTAGTCACGCAGGCACATTTTGCATATTTTTGGTTCCACCCTGACGTTAGATTCCAGTATCTCAAGCAGGAACTAACACAGGCTTTTCCTCACTCCCTCTCTGTCTTATTACCAAAGGTATTGCCCAGAAATTGACTAAGATACAAACACTTCCTATTACTTGCTGGACGTGGTCTAAATTACTCATTATTTAGGCTGTGATTCCTGTTTTCCCAACATGTTCCTCTCCTGGGAAATCTGTGGCTTCCGGTTACCCAGTAACGGCTGACACAACAGTCACTAAATGCATATCAAATACACACCATTGGTGATCTCTGTACTGATGCCACTCTATGATCTATCTCCATGCTGACAAAGGAGCATAGCACTTCAGACATAGATGGTTCATTTTACACTGACTACATAGCACACACTGTGTGCCGTCCTACCGGCATACCCTGAAGAACCGTAAGCGTTCCTTCCGCTTACACTGATTGTTGCTGCCACAGACAATGCTCACTTAATATCCAGACTCTATCATACCTCTCTACAATTGAGACCTATAGGAGCAGAAAAATGGGGGGCCGCTTGGGAAAGAGACCTGAGACACTCTATATCTGATAAAATATGGTATTGTGGCTGTGCCCAAACTAAACTAATCTCTAACAATCATCGCCAGAAACTACTACATTATAAATACTTACGCTGCGCTAATACAAAATTAGGCTAAATTAGACCCTTCACAGTCGCATTTCTGCCCTAAATGCTCAACTGAACATGCTGACTTTGCCCATTTATCCTGGAATTGCGTCCCAATCCTTTCATACTGGGAAGCGATTCACACCGCATTGTCACACATGACGGAGGAAACATTTATTCCTGACCCACTGCTGGCCCTGTTAGTATATGTACAGCCATAGGAACACCTGGCCCCAGCATGGTTCCCTCTCTTACACACCCCCTCCCCAGCCCACCATTCCTTCATGGTGATGCCATGTTCAGGGGAGGGTGGTTAAGGAAAGGCCACAGCTGATGTTGGGCTAACGGCAAAACACCGCCTGGCAACCCAGCGAGACGGCTTTACTCTATCCATCAAGTGCCCTCTGTGGAAAGGGGAAGAAAAAACACGGCCCAAAGATGGCACTGTGGCACCGGCCTATCGCCAAGTGCCCGATTGCCCGCTTTGCCAATCCGACCCTTCTCCCCACCAAGGCAGTCTCGCTGCAGGATATGTCGTACTGCAATACACCGAGCCAGTGGCGTAGTGTGGGTTGTCAGCACCCGGGGCAAGGCAAGTAATTTGCGCCCCCTAACCCGTGGATTTTAGCACCCGAGTCTCTTCCAAGATGTTGCGCCCGGTGCGGCCGCTCCCCCCTGCACCCCTACGCTTCCCTGCAGCTGCCATTTTCGCGGCCCAAAAATTGTAGCTGCTCAGGAACTATCTTTTGACATCAGATCCCCCAGGGTCAGATAGTGAGTGGCTACTGTTTCCTTCTCTAGTGAGACACTGCTCACCTTTTACACTACATTTGCGTACAATCCTCTTTACTGCTGTTATAATCTTATGTTTATCCTTTATTTCCTTCCTACGCGCAGTTACCATGTCTACATTACCCCTCTACATTTTCTACCCCCACCGTGCACTCTTTCCTTTTCCGTTAGGCCCCATGTTTCATTGTCATGCTCTGAATTTTTTTTACAAATGTCGTAAACTGTCATTATCTTATTCACTTGTAGCTTCTGTATTTCTTGTTTTGATTTCTGCAAAATACTTACTTAAAGTTTGAAAAAAGGGTTATTCTGCTCTAGAATTACTTTGCAGATTGTTTTCCTCTCCTCATGCTGCATTTCTTAACGTTTTTGCAGACCCTTTTGTTTAATGAAGAGGAATGAAATAAAAAGATGAAGCTTTTCTTTATTCTTTAAAAAATCATGTACTCCTATTGCCTTTTCAGAATCATATTAGTGTAGTGAAATAAAATCTCATTAGGATAGTGAAAGGCATTATTGGCCTTTTATCAGGAACTTACACGGTTTGCTTGGTCAGTTCTCCTGTAGTAGAGGATTCTCACATCCGTCTAAAATTGTAGTTTCCCCGCCTTTCAATCCAGTCATTGCTTGTTCTGATCCCAACAACTTTGGCAGCAGAAGACTGTTTAGGTGATTGGGAGTATTTTGGAGCTAGTAGATTCCTGGCAATTATGTTATTGTTTAGTTTATCATGCACTGTAATGATGTTAGTGTTTACTTTATAATGCAATGTCACTTTTCCTTGTGGACATAATCATTCATAAAATGTTTGTATGTTTTCATCTTCTCCACACAACAGTCTGAGCAGCTGTTTTTGCTGCATGTGAATTACACCAACCTAAAATAACCTAAAACCACCTGGGCAATAGCTAAATTGTATTCCTAAGTCTTGATACTCCATATTAGTGAAAAGCTGAACATTTGCGGAAACAAAACAAAGAGACATGCTTCATCTTTGCAATGTTGCCTTTCACTCACATTTGATTTACAGAAACTTGACTGTTTCTTAGCCCCTTTTTTAGTTCCAATGCATTGATTCTCTCTATCATTGTGACATTTTCCTCAAAATCATGTCGGGTTTAGAAGCAGATTTTAACTTCTCCAGTCTTGATGCTTATACTTTCAGACTAGGAGTGAGTCCATCATGGACAAGTGGTTCCTCACCATCTCTTTCAACAAACTGAGCCCATTTCAAAATTCCCTTGTAGTATTCTGCTGCTTGCTAGTCTGGACTCAAGCATCTTACATTATGACGGATCCAACATAGAAAAAAAATACTTACATGGACTATAGTTATGCATGTCTTGTACGTTGCTTAGATTCACGTGCTTCACTCCCTCTTCCTGGTTGTAAGACTAATTCTCCTAACAGACCTATGTGAGGTTTGGTGTCATCTGGGAATTTTTTGTCTGAAAGTACATAAAGGTCTTTGGCTGTAGTTTACGCAATCACATTAATGTCAATGTTTTACTTCTAGTTCACTACATTGCATATTGTGAAAACATATACTAGGATTTCCCAGCTTGACGAAAGGGAATTATTGACACATGTGAATCTATCAAAGATATTAAGGAAGGAGAAACTATAGTTAAAAGTTACTTACTTTTGCTTATGGCTTGTTCACTTATAGATGTCCCTGTTTTACTTTCCATAACTCTGCACATAATGTGCACAGAGACTCTTTTTGTCGAGTAACAGGAAGGGGTTTTTATTGATTGTATTCTGAATTTCAATAATTTAACAATTGAAGTTCATGTTTTAGTTTAGTTTCAGCCACCTCAGTGGACTTCCATTAGGGTAAAGTAAAATAAAATTAATTAACCTCTCGGACTGATGGTTTTCCATGGTAATTTATTTTATAGACACAGACTCTCTTATTCGCATTTCACAAAATCACCTAAAATATTGTTTTGATTTAGTTTTTTGTCCTTTTTTTTTTAGAGCAGTGGAAGTATTCTTCACATTTTGACTCAGCACACAAGGTCAGAATATTACAATCCTTGGAGCTAAAATTGTTTATCCTCTATTATGTATCAATTCAATTACGTCAGTTCCTTTCATTTCAGATATGTCACTACATGCGCCTTTTCCTTCAACCGCCCAATACTTGCTACTGGGTCGATGGACAAAACTGTAAACATCTGGGAATTTACAAAGAAAGAAGATTTTGAAGGCAAGTAGAAGGTCCTCATCATAGTGCAAACATTCTATTAAAAATGTAGGTATATATCAACTAAATGTCCTAACGTTTAGTACTCCTTCACCTGCCTCTTCTCTTTTCCCGGTAGCCTAACACTACCTTTAGGCGGATCTAGTAATTGTACCATAGTTGTTCAGAAAAAGAGATCTCGAGGACTCACAGAATACTCTGTGTATTTACTATATTGCCAGGCTTGCACATTCTGCCATATTTTCAGGTGGCCTAGTATGTGTCTTTAAATGTGAGCTTTAATAACTGATGAAATATCCAGTGAGTTACGAGCCTTCCAACCACAACATAGTAAATCCTTATTATGTTTCCACAAGCCTCTTGGAATTGGATTAGTGAGGGAAAAAAAGCCAGGAAGTGTAAGCTGATTGGAGAAAGAGCCTTGAAAAGACATCACAACTAGGCAGCTTTCGTATCCCAAAGTGAACGAATTCGGCTGTGCCAGCGATGGGATCACAAGATTGACACAATGTCGGTGCATTTTGTTTTTTTAGACACTGTTTACAATATTCCTTGTCTTATGCCACTGTTGTGGGCTATTCATTAGTGGTCAAGGTAATTTGATTTAAGACCAAGCTAAAATATGTTTTGGACCTAAAACAGTTGGAAAGCAGCCATCCATTATGTTAGTAGGTTAGTGGTAGGGACCCCCAGAGAAAATGTATATAAGGTTTCAAGAAACCCCCAACAGCACTTGAGTGGGATGGCACACTGCACTTGTTTACACATGAGTGGCAAAAAACCCTGAAGAGCTAACACCTATAGCACAAAGAAGATAGTACCGTAGACCTCACTACAGAAGTAACTAATAAGCCATGATGCCGATCAAGAGCACACGGGATAGTAGAAAATAAAACATATGAAACATTGAGCATGGGCACAATAATAGGACAGGGACGAAACACATTCGAGCTCAGACCTGAGGATAAGGTGGTATGATGTTAGGTAGTTAGACATTAGTTCAGCAAGATCACAGCTGGAAAGATGTGTAGTAGACGATTATGTCACACATCAGCACACATTTGAGTTGAGCACAGATAGGAACTAGTACACTCATGAACCACACAACTCATTAAGAGATAAAAAAAGAACTATGGTATTTTCCGCTCCAGTCACGCGCATAGTACTATAGTTTATTTGTTTGTGTAAATGACTGAATATAAAAGAGATGTATGAAACAGTGATTGGATATGATTCCAAAGTGCAAATAAAGTTTTTGTAAAAAAATAAAAAATAAAAATAAAGGTTTGGCAGTGAGGACAATTTCTTGTCTTGCTAAATTTGATGTTGTACACTATATTATTCACTACCAAACTTACATAACCTTTAACTACAGTCTTTATAGTGGCTATCATGGGTTGTTCAAATCCATCTCCCAATTCGAGAGATACATGGCTAGAATTTAATGTGATTAATCACCAAAATGTGGCAGTGACAGTGCTAGGAAGGGTCTGGGGAAAATATATCTAGTCATGAGGGGTGATATCATGAGAAGCCGGGATGTGTGGGGCATATTTAAAGCCACTCAAGGGAATGGTGTATAAGCCAATACACCAACTCTGCATTGATCAATGGCCCAGTAAATGTTGTGTAACCCCTATAACGTCTGTAAATACCAACTCCCTGCATTGAACAAGGTCATGGGAGCTTTTATTGGTGCGGCTCCGCCTCAGGGTTCATCGTTGACTACAGTCGATAATAAATTTCAGTGGCTTCAGGCAGTAATGAACTTCAGTAGTCCCTGACGGTAACGAACCTCAGTAGCTCATTGGCAGTAAAGGGGTAGGGCAGTGAGCAGGGCATTGTTACTCACAGGTGTTTCACAGGGTTTCTTTTCTGTTACTTTACTTACCTTTGGATACTGCACCTGGACTTTGGGGCAAACTGTAAGATGGTAGGGAATTAGAGTGTTTGGAAATAAACCCATATCCTGACTAAACACTAGAGAGTTGCACGCAGTTTGTTGTGCCCAGCTGCAACCTTGCGACAGTTTTCCTTCCCTTTCAAGCGAGTCCCCTGACATAGAACGATTTCCCAAAAGATGTTCCTACAAAACACACTTAATTAAGGAGAAATGATCTTCCCGGAGGAAATGGTCGTGCTCCGAGGTTCATTGGAGCCTCAGTGCAGGGCCGTCCTAATGCCTCCTAAAACTAATGCATTATCTGAGCAGCAAAAGAAAACTGAGCCTGTTTTGATGATGAACATTTGGCACAACACCTCCATAGGGCCCAGTGGGTTGCCCCCAAGGAGGAACTTTTCATGTCCAACTCCAATGCTTTAGTCCTGCCCAACAACGATAGTGGCTGCCCACAGAATTATGATTCAGAGGCAAATAATCTACATCCTTCTTATAACACAGATACTGTCCTTATTTTGAACCACCTATGAAATGCCAGTGCCTATTCCCTTGATACTTCTTCAGTGGAAGTGTCTTTGTTCACTTCAGGTGTCTGCAAAGGAGCAGAATCACAAAGTCAAGTCAAACATTTTCACAGCTGGGGTTTTGATGACACAGTGGCACAATTCATCTGCATGACCCTCACACTGCATCACCACACTTTGATGCACTTCACTGGTTTTCCTTGAGATGTCCATGCAACTCTCATAGGCATGACATTTGTTGGTGAGCAACTTTTCAGAGAGAAGACAGGCTGCTTCTTGGAACTTTCAAGAAAAGCAACCCCATGGCATGTTTGCTAGGCATAGCCTCTCTAATGAAGCAATGTCACTAGCAAGCCCAAAACATTTGGGACTGGCCCACGGTTCAACAGTCGTATCAGCATCAAACTTATCAGCTTGAAGAGACGCACCTATTAACATATAACTCCTTCTGATGCAAAGGTGGGTCTAGAAGACACCAGCAAAAGCAGGAACTCCAGTCAAAGCCATCTTGTGCTGACTCTGGTTCATCAAAAACTATAATGCCCTGCTACATTACCTTCTTATGTGGGGTGGGGAAAGTTAACATTTTTCTACCAGTTACTGTCCGTTACATTAACAGGCAGGGTGGTGTGAGGTTATGAACTTTGTTGAGAGGGGATTTGTATGTGGCAGTGTGCTGAGCAGCAGGATATTTTTCCAGTAGTAGCAAACCTTGCAGGAAATCTCAGTGAAAGAGCAGATGTTTTAAGTAGTCTCTCCTTGGAAGACCATGAGTGAGACCTTTTTTCAGAAGACAAAGAAGTAATATTGGCTACTTTGAGGTGTTTATGCACAAAACTCTTTACAACAGCCCAGAAAGGATTTGTTTTCAATTTTGTGCATACACTGTCTTGTGAATGGTTTGCTTGGTAATGCCTTCGGGTTCAGTTGGTTGAAGGGCCTTCTTAATGCATTCCGACAGAACACATTTCCGACAAGAATCCTGCAGATGTAGCAGGAGGAATAAGCACATTTGATCCTGATCCAGCCAGACTTTGTGATGAGAGTTTGGTACAATGATTTGTTGACAAGGTGCATTCAGCTGCTCCTTTCTCTCCTGTACTGTTGAGGGACTGCTCTCACAGGTGGAAGGTAAGGTTTTCCACCGGTGCCCCCAGATACAGCAGCTGAAGGGAATGAGGTTAAATGCTTCTATCTGGAACTCTTTTGCTTGCTGTCGGAAGTTACAGACAACATCTTGGCCGCCAGAAAACTTAACCTCAAAATGCATGTACATGGGCTACTGCAACAAGGTTTGTTTCAGTGATGTGAGTCTGAAGGTCTGAACCGATTTTGTGATATTGCCTTGTGCACCCTAAGTGGCTAGGGTATGCCCTGACATGGGTCCAGTGCTTGTTGTGCCACTGGATTCAAGCTAGCCTGGCTGATGAAGGGTTATACCCTGAAACCAGTCCCAGGATGCTTGAATCCTTTCCAGGGAGGACTTGGCTTGGCAGTTTGGGCAGACTGATTTGCATATAGCTGGGTCTGAAGTGGGGTGACGTGGCAAGCAAAATAACAATGGTTTAGGAGCCAAAATGGCGGCCGGGATGGACGCCTAAACGAGCGCTCCGTCCAGGGCACGCCAGAAAACATCCTGTAGGGCGCCCCCCGGAACCCCACGCACAGATCGGGAAGGGCGGACCGCTCTGGGCGCATCAGAGCGTCCTGCGGGGGCTTCGCGCTGGCCGGACTGTGGCCGCGCCACCGGAATCTGCCCGCGGGCTCTGAAGCCGCGGGGTGCGGGCCCTTACCCGGCCGGGGACGCTGGAGGGGGGTGCCGTGCTGGCGGACCCGGGCGCGCCTCTTCTCGGTTGCGCCCTCGATCATTGGCCGGCGCCCGCCGCACGGGCACTAGGACCCGGGAGCCGCGATCGGCGCTCCCGCAGCGTGAGAGGAGCCTGCAGGAGATGACGCCAAGAGCCCAGGCGGGGCCCGCGACGCTGCGTCGCCCCGAGCGGGGGCAGAAGAGGAACAACCACTCCATCGGACGGGCAGGCTCGCCCGAGAGCAGGCGGTTCGCGCCGTGGATTTCGGCCCAATGGGGGCCCAGGAAAAGGGCTGCGTCAACCACAGAGAGACGTTGAGGTGAGGGGAGACCTGCCGGGGGAGGCACGGCTCAAGTGGGGGGGAGCCACCATTAACTCTCCCCCTCCCCACCCTCTCCACACTCCTACTTCTGCCGCTGTGCGGCTCTAAAATGGCGCTGCATGCTACCTGAACTTGGGAGGTGCCCCACTCCCGGTGATCTATGCAAGGGCACCACTGACCCTGCCCGGAAAGGCCGATTCGCCCCGGAGTAGGGCCTACACTGGGCGCGGAGGACACTTACCTGGGCCCCATGGCACAACTGCGAAAAAGTGTGAACAGACTTCCTCTCGCTCCCACGGATCTCTGCCAGTGATTGCACGAGGGAATGCGGAGCCCGCCCAGGGGCCAAACATCCGCTCCCCTCCGGTAACCCGCCCTACTACGCTCCTTGTTGCCATCGCGCCCGCCCCCCTGGGGGCGCTGCTGCTGCCTAGCCCTATCGCTGCTTCTGGGGGAACTTGTATCCTAATGCAACACACACAGGACTCATCCTCACAAGGGGTGCAACACTCTGCTTCGCGGCGACCCAGTGGCGAGTACAACGGGCGCACTGTCGTCCCCCGAGTACATAGATGCACGAGCTGGACACTCAAAAGCTAAGAATAAGCTCCTCCTTAGCTCTACTAACTAACGTCATACCTGGAGTGTAAAAGGGCACGTCATACTGAGAACAGCAATCAAAAGGTTGGTCCACTGAATAGTCTGCGCTAAGCCGTACGCAACAACATCCCACAAGGTAATTCCTAATCAGCCACAATGGCTGGCAGGGCCAAATCATCCAAGAACCTGGACCGGGAAGACGCGGAAGGAGACGAGGAATGGCAAACCTCTGCCTCAAGAAAGCGGACCAGGAGGCGCGCCAGGGGCCAACCTAACAACCAACAAGTAGCAGAAGAAAGAGCAAGAGTACTGAAAGAGACTCCCCTGCTCATGCACAGCAACTTTGCGTTGGTTAGGAAGCCCCCTGAGATGGGCACGGACTCTGACACGGCTAGCTCCGTATCCACAATAACAGGCGAGCTAGGTGGGCCGAGGATCACCCCCAGATCCGTGGACGAACTTTAATCGCACTCAACTGCTCCTACGGACTCCCCCTTTAACAAATAGCTATGTCAAAGGGGCAGTGACCAAGAGGGCCAAGCTCAGGGACCAGGACCCATGTACAGAGGGATATCCCAGACACCCTTATGGCGCCACACAGGAGAAATAACATAGACCAGTTTGTCATAGTAACATGGAATGTGAGGGGCCTGGGAGCGCCGAGTAAACGGACCAGAGGACACGCAGGCCTTAGGCGAATAGGAGTACACATTGCCATCCTGCAAGAGACGCACATGCTAGAGGCGGACCTGCGGGAGCTACGCGTGAGATGGGGGGGCAGCTCATAGGCACTACATACTCGGCTTTCGCGAGGGGGGTGCTGATCTGGATTGCAGCCGGGGTCCCATTCCTCCTATCGGCTCACAAGATAGACCAAGGAGGTAGATACGTGGTAGTGGAAGGCCGGCTGGACGGCAGACAGTTAGCTGTAGTGTGAATATATGCTCCAAATAGCGGGATTGCAGGATTCCTTGGCTCTCCCACGCCGACACTACTGACAAATCCAATGGCTCCGGCCCTCTGGGGCGGAGACTTCAATAGCACTCCAATAGCGACACTAGACAGATCCCACGGCCAAGCGAGCTCGATGGTAAATAGGAAAACCCCAGGCCCACTGCAGGAATGGGCAGGCACTATGAGACTACATGACTTATAGGGCATCCGCAACAGAGGGAATACTCATTCTACTCAGTCCCACACAAAACCCACACTTGAATAGATATAATATGGGGCACCCAGGACATAGGAGCACTGGTCGGTGAGGCAGAATACCTAGCGAAGACACTGTCGGATCATGCACCACTGAGAGTTACACTGAACTGGGGCAGGACACGACAGGCGATCCCCACATGGCGACTGCAAGTGGAAGCTTTACAAGACCAAGCATTCGCCGAAACACTGAAATCCACACTAAGTCAGTACTGGGAAGCAAATGCCATGACCGCAACATCACGAGCTGTAGAGTGGGATGCACACAAGGTAGTGATCCGCGGACTATGCATATCATCCACGTGGGGAGTAAGACGCACCTTGCAGACGGAAACTGGCAAATTAGAAAAGGAGCTTAGAGCGGCAGAGGCAGCAGTAGCGCGAGGAGAAATTCCCCACACAGTCCTAAAAGAAAGGCGCTCAAAATACAACGATGTTGACAGCAAACTCTGCCACGATTATAACTACCATCTAATGCGTCTGCAAACAGAAGGGGACAGATCGAGCAGAATGCTGGCGTGGTTGCTACGCGAGGATAGACAGCAGTCCCCAATCGGGGCCATTCAAACTGGCATGGCTATCACACAAGCTGAGATAAACGGAACGTTTAGAGAATACTACTCAAACTTATATACCAAACGCACCTCATGCACCTCCCCGCAACTCGAGTCCTTTCTCGCGGGATCTCTCCTACCGCAGCTCGCACAAACTGACAGGGAAATAATAGAAGCCCCCCTGACAATGGGAGAAATAGAATTAGCCCTAGCGCAGATGCCCAGGAATAAAGCGCCTGGCACAGACGGCCTCCTATTGGAGTACTACACTGCCTACTCGTCTTGCCTAAAACCCCACCTGCTGAAGGTGTTCGAAGAAGCGTGGGCTAATGAATACCTGCCCACATCACAGAGAGAAGCCATGATAGTGGTGCTCCCCAAACATGGCCGCGACCCCACAGATGTTAAATCCTACAGACCACTATCGCTCCTAAACTTAGACTGCAAAATACTAGGTAAAATTTTGGGGAATAGACTACCCCCTATCATGCATACCATAATACACGACGATCAAAACGGCTTTATACCAAGGCGCAACACCTTCTTAAATATTCATAGATTATTGAGCATAATGGGAGACACCCCCCCAGATGCATACGAAGAAATGGTGCTCTCGCTGGACATTGAAAAGGCGTTCGACACGCTGGAGTGGGACTTTCTGCTGTCCACAATGAGCCGCATGGAAATAGGCCCCAATTACATACGCTGGGTCCGGACACTGTACTCTAGCCCTCAAGGCAGGGTGAAGACGGGCAGGGTGATCTCCGACAGTTTTCCGATCACTAGGGGCACAAGACAGGGCTGCCCACTATCCCCGCTACTGTTTGCAATAGCAATGGAACCGTTAGCGACAAGAGTACGCTCCATGGAACGCAGCTGGAGAATAGTCAGGGACGGGGTCCACCACACAATCTCGCTTTATGCAGATGATGCATTAATATATATCCGGAAAGGCTACGAGGTTGTCCCCTCAGTAATATCTCTACTTGCTGAGTTCGGAGCCCTGTCGGGCCTGGTGGTGAACTAGGAAAAGTCATGTGCGTTCCCGCTAGTAAAGTGGCCACCCGAAAGGCAAGGGCCCCCCCTGTTGGGGCGCCTGAAATGGTACTTTGAAACGTTTAAGTACCTCAGGATAAACATATACCATAACACAGAAGATCTCAGAGACGGGAACCTGGGTAGGGCGCTGGCCTCCATAAAAGGTTCGCTGCAGTTTTGGAACAAGCTACCGCTCTCCCCGCCAGGGAAGATGGCGATCGCGAACATGCTGATTCTGCCCAGGCTGCTATACTACTTTGCGGCCCTACCGATCATTATCCCCAAAAGCTTCTTTGGTAATTTGAATACAGCGCTGCTGCAACTCATTTGGGGCGGGGCAGAGCCCGGGTGGCTCTAACCACGCTGCAGCGACCGGTGGACGTGGGTGGCATGGGGGCCCCCAACTTCGAACGCTACTACGCAGCCGCACAGCTGCAGTGGGTTCAGAACTGGATCCTCAGACCGGCGCTGGCGGAATCCGTGCAGCTAAAGACCTGGTTAAAAGAAACCCCCCTGTTAAAGTGGCTAGCATCCAAACATCCCAAGGCAAACACTGCTAACCCACTGCTGGCAGTGACGCACGCCTGCTGGGTTAAATATGTGCAAAGTGGGGGTTTCAAGCTCCCCTACTCCCCATACATTCTGTTGGATCACCTCCCGGAGTGTACCGGGGCGAGTAAGCAAGCGTCAACAGTGTGGACAGAGGCGGGTGCGCAGACAGTGGGCGACTGCTTTGAAGACGGCAAGCTAATGTCGTTCGAGGCCCTGCAGGCTCTCACCGAGATAAGTCTCGGCCAATTCCTCACATACCACGCCATATGCCACGCAATTAAAAACACGTGGGGGGCAGGTACCACAGAACCAGAATCCTCCCCTGTAATCCATCATATTCTACAATATGATGCCCAAATAAAAGTAACATCAAGTCTATACAAAATCCTTAATAAACCCCCCGAGCTGCATGCGGAGAGAGCCAGGGAGAGATGGAACTCCGTTCTCCCTGGCCCGATCACACAAGCCGAGTGGCCGAACGCTCTGCACCATGCCTGAGGAGTGTCAAGGAACCCCAGATTCAGGTACACCCAGTTCAACTACACACATCAAACATACTTGTCCCCTGCTAGGATAAAGCGAATGTTCCCTGACTCTGAACCGACATGCCCTAGATGTAAAGCGCCGTTAGCACACTTCTATCACATGGTCTGGGAGTGCCCCAACATACAAAAAGCATGGATGGAGGTGGTTCAGGAGATCTCCAAACTAACGGGGCTTGCACTGGCAGCAGAACCCAAATCCTGCCTACTGGGGCTGAGGTCAAGATCTAAAAAACAAAGACACTTGCACAAATTCGTAGACCTAGCCTGCTTGATGTACAAAAGATTGATAGCTATGCATTGGAAGGCGCCCATAGCACCCGATCGGAAATCTTGGTGCACCCTAACATTACGCTGGGCCCGCACGGAATACCAGGTACTAAAGAAGCTGGCGCGGGAGGGACAACAGCCCACGGGGTGTGTCGCTCGGGAAACATTGGTAACTAAACTTGAGGCCAAAAATGATCATAAGCCCCCATGAACTGGGGAATGCACAGATTGAATAAGCAGCACAAATTCCCCTCCGCACCCCCCACAAAAGCACAATACAACGCACGGCATACCAACACCGAACAGGTTCGTTCACCCCTTCCCTATCACGCTAACAGTCCACTAGCTCACCGGCACAAGAATATCTATAACACACAGGGCAAACATCCAAGCTCCGTTATTATCAGTATTTGCAGGGCCCACCCCGAGCCACCACCAGGCGAAAAGCGGTACAGATCCAGCAACAAAGGGCCCACACTGGTCACACGCGCGACCCCCCATCAGCTATTTATCATACGCTAAAGTTTTCAGCTAATGCAGCAAGTAATGTCACTGAAGGTTAAATAGTGTTCCGAGACGTGTTTAATGTGTGGGGTTTGGGGTTGTTACATGTTTTCTTCTTAAGCAGATAAATGGGATCCTGCGGATAACAATTGTACAGCTTGTTACGTGTATCTGAAATATAAAACCAATAAAATATTTTTTTTTTAAACAAAAAATGATGGTTTAAACCCAGATCTGTGACTAGTGGTGAGTGTTTGAAAAGTTTCATCACTCCGTCCATCATTTTATTTTGTAACATTGCCTTGTACGTCCTTAGTGACTAGGGTATGCCCATACGTGGGTCCCTTGCTTGCTGGACCACTGGCTTCAAGCTAGCCTGGCTGATGAAGGGTGATACCCTGAAACCTGTCCCAGGATGCTTGAATCCTGTCCAGAGGGGACCTGGCTTGGCAGTTCGGGCTGGACTGCTCCCAATGGGAGCAGGGTCATGACTGATTTGCATATAGCTGAGTCTGAACTGGGGTGATGTGGCAAGCAAAATAACAATAGATTAAACCCAGATCTGTGACTAGGGGTGAGTGTTTGAAAAGTTTCAACACTCCGTCCATCATTTTATTTTGTGATATTGCCCTGAACTGATTTTTAGGAAACTGGCCCTTGTTGCAGCTAGCCCCCCCCCCCCCCTCCCACTGTTTGCCTGATATTGATGCTGACTTGACTGAAAGTGTGCTGGGATCCTGTTCACCAGGCCCCTGCACCAGTGTTCTTTCCCTTAAACTATACCATTGTTTCCACAATTGGCACACCTATGGCACACAGACAAGTCCCTTGTAAAAGGTACTAGTGGTACTAAGGGTCCTGTGGCCAGGGAGGGCCCCTAAAGTCTGCAGTATGTGTTCTGCCACCCTAAGGGACCCCTCACCAAACACTTGCACACTGCTATTGCAGATTGTGTGTGTCGGTAGGGAGAAAAAGGCAAAGTCGACACAGCATCCCTCTCAGGGTGCCAAGTCCACAAAACACTGCCTGTGGCATAGGTAAGTCACCCCTCTAGCAGACCTTATACCCCTAAGGTAGGGTGCACTAGCATAGCTGCATGAGCAATATGCCTCTACAGTGTCCAAGTCCATTCTTAGACATTATAAGTGCAGAGTGCCATATAAAGTACATGAGCTGGGAGTTAGTCATTACGAACTCCACAGCTCCATGATGGCTTCACTGAAGGCTGTGAAGTTTGGTCTCAAACTTCTCAGCCCAATAAAGCCACACTGTTGCCAGTGTTGGATTTATTGTAAAACGCACACTGAGGGCATCTTAAAGATGCCCCATGTATTTTACCCAGCCCTCTAGTGTAGGGCTGATTGGTCTGTGCCAGGCTGCCACTAGCGGACAAGTTTCTGACCCAATGGGGTGAGGGTGTTTGTGCTCTCTGAGGCCAGAAACAAAGCCTGCTCTGGGTGGAGGTGTTTCCCACCTCCCTCCTGCAGGAACTGTAGCACTTGGCCTTGAGCCTCAAAGGCTCAGGCCTCCTGTTACAGTGCCCCAGGGCATTCCAGCTAGTGGAGATGCCCGCCCCTCCTGGACAAAGCACCACTTTTGGTGGGAAGTCCAGCAGGAAAATTAGGTAGACCAAGGAGGAGTGACCACTCCAGCTTAGACCACCTCTAAAGTGTCCAGAGGTGACTTTACCCCCTCCCCCGCAGAATCCTCCATCTTGGTTTGGAGAACAGGGGCCAATAGGGTTAGGTCTGTGTCCTCTCCCCAAAGGGAGTGGACACCGGAAAGGTGTAGTCATCCTCAGGAACAGTAGCCATTGGCTACTGCCCCCTGGCTGCTGTAATGCCCCATAATCCAGGATTTAAGGGCTTCCCTGAACCTAGCTCATCAGATTCCTGGCGACTTCAAGAAGACGAGAAGAAGAAGGACTGCTAAGCTGTCCCCCAGCAGAGAAGACTGAAGACACCAACTGATTTAGCCCCAGCCCTACTGGCCTGTCTCCAGCTTCTGAAGCCCCTCCTACAAAAAGGTGATGCATCCTGCAGGACCAGAGACCTCTTAAAAGCCTCAAGAGGACTGCCTGCACACCAGAGGACCAAGATTTCCTGTGGAAGCGGCCCTGTCCAGAAAGAAACTCCAGCAAGGAACTCCAGAACTTCCCCGGATCCGCAAGCCCTGCCCACTCTGTACCTGACACCTACGGCCCGTGTCCAGGTGGCCCTATGGCGTAGAGCTGGTCCCCAGGCGATTATGACCTAGAGTCCATCCTGGGTTGACCCCTCCTATCCAGCACAACAACGCCTGCAGACTAAATCCAGAGGACCCACCTACCTGTGAAGGATCCGGGGAAAGATGCCCAATGCCAAGAGGTACCCTGCACCCGCAGCCCCTTGGCCTTGGCGAACCTGACATCCAGTGCAAGAACGTGTACAGGCGACCCCCCTCACTGTCTAGCCTGTGGTTTCTCTGAACCGACCTCCTGGACCCAGCCTGCAGTCTACTTGTGACCCTGGCTTTCCCCTATTGCAAAGCATTGGGAGGCCGATGCTAAATTTGCACCCTGTACCTGGCCCCCATGTGCCACTGAGTGTGTGTGTTTGGTGCTGATCTGTGGCCCCCCGGAGCTCTCCTAAACCCCTAAGTCTGCCCTCTGAAGACACAGGTACTTGCATGCCAGCAGGCCTGATTCTGAGTGCCCCCAGTCTCTATAGGAGCCCATTTTAAATTTTGCAACAACTTTGGCCTCTGCACCCGGCCCCGCGTTGCTGGTGGTAGGTGTTTGGGGTTAACTTGACCCTAACCTGTGGACATCCTAACCCCCAGAGACTGGAACTGTAAGTCTTGTACTTACCTTGGAACTGTACTAACTTTTTCTCCCCCCCCCCCCAGAACTGTCCTTGAAAATTGCAGTGTCAATGTTTAAAACAGATATTTGCTATTTTATCCAAAAAAAAAGTTTTACTTGCCAAATTGAAACTAAAACTTGCCAAATAGAAACTAAGTGGTGTAGATACATATGCTTGCTACTTACTTGCAAATGTACTTACCTGCAAACTGAATCTTGTGGCTCTAGACATAAAGTAAGAAAAATATTTTTGCTATATAAAAAAACATTGGCTTGGGAGTTAGTCATTGAGTGTGTGTTCCCTTTATTGCCTGTGGTTGCACAACAGATGCTTTGTACAATCCTCTGATAAGCCTAAGTGCTCGACCACACTGCCACAAAAGAGAGCATTAGTATTATCTACTTTAGCCTCTGTTAAGCCTCCGGGAAAACCCTGGACTCTGTGCACACTATATCTCATTTTGATGTAGTATATACAGAGCCATCTTCCTACGGTAAACATATCATGCTTTTCTGTATTTATTGCTGTCCTAGATGCTTTACCTGTCCTTTACACACAGCTCAGTGGGGCGCAAAAAAGGTTCCATGAACTGAAACCAGTGCCCACTTGGGGCTTATGCACTCCGATGTTTTCACATCTGGAGAGCAAGAAGTTGTGGCGGAGGTAACACCGCAAAACCTGCAGTGCTGAAGAGCTATTGCTAGAGAAAAGGTTTCCGGATCCAGTCCGGCACCAGGAGGATACACATTAGGTGAGGAACCTCGGAAAAAGAGAATGGCTTGATCAGAATATCGTTATTGATGGTAAGTAACTTCTTCCACATGGACCTTTCCATTCTGCTTAAAGGAAGTTATACATTGACACTAGAGTGACTGGGATAGTATTGAGTGTGTGGACCTGGACATTGAGCGTGACTCAAACTGGTTTAGGGTGTCTGTTTGTTCAAAGGTCATTAGGCGGTGAATTATGGTCGTTTCTATAAAGGATTGCTATGTTTATGAACTCAGATTGCCCAGTAATGTGTGTGATTCATAGCACTGTAGGAAAGGTACCAGAATAGTGCAGCTAGTGCAGGTGAGAACATTCTCTTTTCCGCTGGAAATAAAATACTCTTGGATTTACATTATTTGAAACTGAACACAAAGCCGTTTGTGGCTAATTATTTGCAGTTATTCATTGTCCTACTCTGGTTTTCCAAGGCGGTCAGGCGGATAACACATGCACGCCATCTGTTCAAGTTTGGACCGAGGATGAAGTCTCAGCGTGGCTGTCTGCGAAGGATTTGCCTGATCTTGTTCAGGTTTTCAAGCTCAACAACATAGATGGAAAAGAGCTGTTATTGCTCACAAACGAAAGTCTGAAAAATGAGCTACATGTTGGTAAGTACTCAAACCAAAAAGTGTTTTTATTGATTTCACACTAACAGTCAGCCTCCTAGTCCTAGGTGACTTGCTAGTAGGTTTTACAAATATTCTAACATTAATGAAGCCCCTGCAATTCCGACCTCAGTTTGAACTCTGCGACCCAGGCCTTCTTTGTGGTTGATCTCTGTGGTCCTGGGCCACATATCACCAGAGAAAGAATAACCTGGTGCAACACCAACCAAAGCTCTTTTGAATTGTTTTAAACCTTTCAATGGTTAAAATAATAGCTTAAGAACGCCACACAGGTAGGTTCTATTATTCTGGATTAATGATTTCCATTGTTTGTGTTACATGTTGGGCTTTGATAGTCCTCAGTTCAGTCTGCTTGAATATTTTAATGAATGAAATAAGAAAAAAAATCAAAAAAAGCTTATGGTCACTTAAATCTAATGTGATATTACATTCTCTCTCATTTATAGAATACCATGATTCCCTATTGTTTCATTTTGTGTAAAATCTATGCAACAATAGAAACAGAACTCATTTTAAAAACCCCTAGTGATCATTCTATTAACCTTTTAAATTAGTTTTATTTTATAAGGAAGGAGATCTTGTTACCATAGTAAGATGAATGCTTAAAATTCCGTACAAGGGGGGCATGGCTAAGATAGCAGCCGTTTAGAACACTCGGTCGGGCTTCTCTGTCCTCCTGCCACCTATACAAGCCTCTATTGCTGGTCTCGGGAGCCGTGGGGACTCGCCCATTTGAGACAGATCAATTGTTCAGAGGAGAGGCCGAAATGATGCCGGCTGTTGGTCGTTTTTAGCCCCCCTGCAGCAGCAAAATGGGGACTACCTTTTTGATGGGCTTTCAAAGTGGCTCATAGACCAGTAGTTGTGGCGGGGCTCCTGCAGTGGTGAGCGGATGATCAGGGGTGACTGCGCTCATCTGCGAGTCAGCGGCCTGTGCTTCGCCTGTGGACAGCGGTCCATGCACAGCACCTGCAGTGAAAGACTGCCTTCTGGATCCTATGAAGACGGGCTGCCTCTCTTAGACTTCGGCCCATATTTATACTTTTTTTGCACTGCATTTGCGTCATTTTTTGACGCAAAAGCGGCTCAAACTTACAAAATCCATTTGTATTTTGTAAGTTTGCGCCGATTTTGCATAAAAAAACAACGCAAATGTGGTGCTAAAATAGTATAAATATGGGCCTTAGTGAACTGGTGGTATGGTGTACTAATGGAGCACTGGGGGGATTGTTCCCTTCTAACTACAGGAAGTGAACAGAGGCACCCTCTGGTGAGCCTGATTGGCGCGTCCTAGGCTGGCATCACCACAGCTCATGCACTGACCTGCCCTGAAGGGTCTCCTACATGAGGGATGCTAGTGGCACACCATCGCTCTCCTGGTTGTCTGGAGCTGCGGTGGGGCTGGGCCCTGCTCCCTGCCTGGGCTGTGGCATGTTCCAACGGACACAAAAAAATATACTTTGCGGATGGTGTGCGCTATGCTTTGGCTGACCACATCCGCGTCCAGCACCAACACAGCCTGACCCCCAATACAATTCTTAAGAATAGCCCTTCGCCATGACAGGGGTATGGAAGAAGAAAGACCACTCCGTAAAGGACTTGCATGCTCGCACCTCAGGGTTCTTGCCAATAGATGGCCCGCTGCCCCAACGTTGTCGACGGCGATGCATAACAGACTCAAGGAGACGCTATTAACAAGAACATTTATGGAGGCGGTCTTCATTTCCTTACGTGAGGACTTCCAGTCAGTGTAATGCAAACTCCAGCAGGACCTCCAAGATGTCAAGCATGACCTGGAAGAGGTGTTCAGTAGGGTCTCAGCACTCAAAGGCAACAAGATTGTGCGGAGAGAAGAGGTTGAGCAGCTGCAACAGTAAGGCCTGTGGCTGCAGGAGCAGCAGGTGACCCTACAGGCCCACACCGAGGACTCAGGGAATTCCTCTTGTAGGAAAAACATCTTCATCTGCAGAGTGCCACAGATGCCAGAGGGCTCAGGCGTAATTGATTATGTACAGGCCCTATTCCTTCACATCCTGGAACCTTTGAAGGAGACCAGCTTACAGTTGGACAGGGTACATAAAGTTGGGCGAACTGGCACCTGTGGGGGCCACTCACCGCACATTCTTTCATGGGTACACAATTTTCAGTTAAATGAAACCATCCTTAACAAGGCAAGAGGAGCCCTCCGTGTGCAGTGCAGAATTCCTCAGAAGTGAAGGAGGCTCATACAACTGGGGTCGCCTACTCCCATTGTTTTCTGTTGGGATGATGCCTTACACCAACTCAAGACCCTAAACGTGGCCCGCTAACTCTTTAATTTCCCAAAGGACACTGACTGGGGTCCCACCCAATTGGCCCAAAAACTTCGGGAGAGACAACAACACTGCTGGCATCTGGTCGGGGGAGGGGGATACCCATGGGCCTCCACCCGGATCCCAAAACTATAGCCCTGGAGAGACATGCAGTAATTAATCCCTTGGTGAGGGACACTGACTGCCCTAACACCAGCTAAATGTGGGCCCTGTCCAATGCTGGCATAGAGTCTCAGACTGCATGGCTGAGGCATGCTACCTGTGCCACCCGTGGGGGGAGGCAGTGGGGGGCAGAGCTGTGGTTCCAGGATAGTGGATGCAGAGTAACTTGACCCCTGTCTCAGGATCTTTCAGGAGACCACCCAGAAGACTGCCAGTTGTCAGTGGACTATTAACTTGTTCTTATGTATATGTTGTATTTGGGCGTTCACAATGGGAGAGTACTCATTTTCATAAAGAGTTGCACTTGCGCTCAGACCATATCCGCCCATGTTCACTGCATTACACCACCTTCCGAGCTCCGACCGCATTGCACTACATTTACATGACGGCTGACATGTTCTAACACCTGATCTTTCTTGGGCCCACAGTACCTAAAAGATTCTTTCCCTCAATGCCAGAGGGCTTGACGCCATAAAGAAGAGAGCTGTGCTGTTCTACCCAGAGCTTAATGGCAGGGACTTATGTATCCTCTAGGAAACGCACCTTATGCCTTGGGATTGGCATGGACTGAAACCACCATACTACCCAAGCCAATACTTACCCTCCAATCCCACTAAGACACGAGGAGTTTCTATTCTGTTTACCTGTTTCTTCAAGGGGACTACAAGTGACAACATTTCAGAAATTCAGGGAAGGCTACTTGCATACTGTCTACAAATGGGGGGCTCTCTCCTTCACCAGAAGGATACTGAAAATGTGCAATACTAGACACCCTAGAGTCCCCCGACCATGTGGTTTTCATTGGGGCAATCTTAACTTGGTGCTGAACATTCAGTGAGATCGTTCTAGTCAATAATATGGGCAGAATGCGGGTTCTGTCTTGGAGAGGGGTGCAGAATCTACACTAGGTCAGTCTGGAAGACATATGGAAGTTAGGTCATCAGCAGACTCTGGACCTACCATGCTCCAAGTAATGAAACTCATGCCAGAATGGACGATTTTTTAGGAACACTGGCGTTACAGGCCGAGGTAAAAGAGATTGAACCTACAGCTCTGTCCGATCATGCACTCCCTTTAAGGGTCGACACACCTCCATGGCAGGCCCGTCTTTGGAGGTTGGACATTTCGGCAACTATAATTGCCTTCTTAGAGACCAACAACACTGCTGTCTGAGCAGAATATGTAATGCTGTGCCTCAGACACATGTTTTACACGGGGGGGAAATGTCAGACTGCTCGCCTACAATCTGGGATAAGTGCCAGGCTGAGAGGGTGGGTGTAGTCTGAGCTCCAGACAGCACCAAAACTTCTGAAGATGCGGGCATGGTGCCAACCTTAGGGAGTTTTACTCCTCAGGTTCCTAGAGGCACGATTAGGGCCTCTTATACCATTTCCGGTGGATCCAGACTAGTCCGAGTTTATTCCTCACCAACAATAAGGGGACCCCACCAATGAGTCTTACACCTGGTGGACAAGGCAAAGCACTTGCAGTGATAGGTGATGCTCTTGGTGATAGATGCTGAGAAGGCCTTCGACAGAGTACATTATCCCCATCTGGAGTCCACTGTAAGCCACCTCGGCTTTGGAACCAGGTTCCGCATTGGATTTTTGGCAGCTATAATGAGATACTAGAGCAGTAATTCGTGTCATTGGTCAACTGTGAAACCCTTTCCCCATAGCCAGAGGGACTCGACGGAGTTTGCCCACTGTTCGCCCTCTTCTTTGCCTATATATGGTGTCCATGGCCCAAAAGGCTAGAGACGATTCCCTGATTAAGGGCATTCAGTTCAGGTGGGACATACACACCGCACATCCTTATTCAGATGATGTCCCTGTAGTGCTTTTAGACCCCTACAGTCGCTGCCGGCCTTCCTGGAGAAGGAGTCTAGTATTTGCATTAACCCCAAGAAGTCACAGGCCCTCAGTCTATCGGTCACACCCACTCCCCTTGTGCAGGAGCAGCTGGTTGCCCAGTGCCCTTTAACTTGGACTGCTTCCTCAATAAAGTACCTCAGAGTACAGATCACTAACACAATCCCCAATACAGTGCTCCACAGCTATTGCGAGCCCCTGTGCCAAGTCAAGACAGATTTGGCTCAATGGAGACATTATTGCCTCTCCTAGATACGAAGAATAGCAGTATTAAAAAAGACAATACATCCTAGGGCCCTATTTTTATTTAAGCCTCCGCCGTTGAACCCCCCCCCCCCCCAATTGCGGATATGCTCAAATCCTTGTATTCAGAAGTTAACCGCTTTGTATGGGACGTCAAACACCCTTATATGCTTTGCAAACAGACTTGCCGTCCCCCGTCAGAGGGTGGCTTAGGTGTCCCTGGCATCTTGCACTATTATCAAGCAGCACAGCTCCGCTTCGTGGTGGAGTGGAGACATCTGGAATATGAGAAACACTTGTGCTTTATGGACCAGGCTGTAGCTGGAGAACACCTCTGGAACATTCTTTGGATACAGCCTAAGCATATGTCACCAGGGCCATCTTGGTGGTTTGGGACAGAGTAGCAACCAGTGGTGAACTGACCTCTTTCTCCACGCTGCTCATGCCCATAGTGGGAAAACCAGACTTTGTGCCAGTACTTAATCCCACAGCCTTTTCAGAGTGAGAGCAGCCAGCTGCAGGTCCATGGGACACTACTTTGATGCAAGACAGACCGATCCCTTTCAAATAACTGAAAGCGGACTATAGAATTCCTGAAAAGGATTTCCTCCTCCACCTGCAGATAAGGCACTGGGTTACCCACCCCAATGTACAACAGGACGCACAGAGGATACTTAACCCCTTTTGAGAAATGGCTTCTCAGATAGGGAAGCAAGAGTATCATCACCAACTTATACACCCTCCTTATCAAACCCCATACTTAAGAGAAGACTGTGAGCCAAAGACGGTGGGACAGGAGCTTGGGCCACCACTTAAATGCAAAGTATGGCGGGGACATATATGCAGTGTGCGATGCCCTGAATTATAACACATCGAGCATGGAAACCGCTACTTAGATAGTGACTTGCCGGTACCTCACACCCACCAGGTTTCACTACAACAATCCCACTTGTAGTGAGGACTGTAGGAGAGGCTGCCGTAGACAGAGGACACTCCTTCACTTACTTTTGACTTTTCCGAAGCTGACTCCAACTAGGACACAGTCTTGATGGACATATACATGCTTCTTGAAACGCAACTCCCACGCTTCCCGACCTATGTAGTTTTGGGGCTCCCCAACCCCTAGACTATGGGTGCTGACAAACGTTTTGCCGAGGGCCAAAATTACAATCTGGTTTGTGGCCCGGGGCTGTACCGATGGGCCTGTGGGGGGGCGGGCGGGTGTGAAGAGGCAGGGTCAAGGGGCAGGTTTACAGGGGTAAAAAGCATTACTAGACTATGCTGTATTTTGAAGGCAGATATAAGTACAAAGCTACAAGGATATTTTGACAAAACATTTTTATTATCATACAGTAGCATTCTTAAGAGGCATTGCATGGTAATCCTCGCTAAGCGAATATTCAGCACAGGTTTAACTGAAGCCGAAAAATAGGTACGTCAAAGGAAGATATACTAAGAACTTATTTTACACCTCATGTCTCCTGTTTGTGTCCTAATCTGGCATCTTGTCTGAAACAGCAAGCCTTAAGAGTTGATCCAGATGTAAGTCTGTAAGCTTATTTCTGAGTTTACTCTTCAACAGTTCCATTGTGGAAAATGAACTTTCACAAACATATGTTGACCCAAATATGCAAATTACTTTCTGGGTCACTGTAAAAAGAACAGGAAATTTGTCAGAAGGCACAATGTTCCAGAAATCTTCTGGTAACTGCCCCAAAAAAGATGCTTTGAGAGCTGAATTGTGCTGCATGTCAATCAGCACCATTTGTGCTTGCGCCTTTTTTATGCCATTAAGTTCAACAACATCAAGATTTCATGCATTCACCATCAAGGGGTTTTCAACCATCCGGAACAGAGGGGTGAGGCCTCTGAATTGAGAAAATCACCTTTTTATCTCCCCAGAAATTTCTGCAAGGTATGCACCAAGGTTTAGCGTTGGCAGCATTTCTTGTGCATTTGGAAACCTCTGAGTCACAGCCAACAGTTTTGGGTGGGTGAAGTCAGCAACATCCAGTTACTTTCAAATGAGTAAATACCATTCATCATGGACCACACACGCTGTTGTTTGCCTTGCAGCATCAAATTGAGAGCATTGAAGTGTTCAAATAGATCTGAAAGAAAATGGAGCATTAAAAACTATTTCACATCCTTTAGTTCTGTAAATGATTGACCTCCACTGTTTACAAAGTGTTCAATTTCAGGAAGCAAAGCAATGAACCGCTTCAGAACTTTCCCTTTGCTTAGCCATGCACTTCAGTGTGCATCAAGAGGTCTGTATATTCAGCTTCAGAATCCTGCAGCATAGATTTGAAATGTCTACGTTTAAGGGCTTTGGCACGAATAACATTTGTCTGTATATTCAGCTTCAGAATCCTGCAGCATAGCTTTGAAATGTCTATGGTTAATGACTTTGGCACAAATAAAATTAACAATTTTTATTGCAAGTTTTAGGATGTTATTCAGGTCTCGGTGCTTTAATTTTGCACACAAAACTTTGTGATGTATAATGCAGTGGTAGTCTATCACAGTCTGTCCGGTAAGCTTCCTTTTAAGCAGAGATACAAAGCCTCTGTTATGGCCACCATGGCAGGAGCCCCATCTGTTGTGATGCTGACAAGAGTGTCCAGTGGTATGTGATGTTTCAAAGTAGCTGCAGATGCTGTCCAGTATATCTTCTCTTGTGTGCCCTTGCAGTGGTAGAAGACACAGAGCTCTTCTGTGGGGTGAAAAGATCCAAATACCTCACTCAAACTAATAACTGGGCCACATTGCCTATATCTGTGGACTCATCCATGGCAATGCTGAAGAACGGTAACTCTCTGACTGCTTTGATCACCTGTTCCTGGACATTTTCACCCATTGCCTCTATTTTGCTTGCACAAGTGGAATCTGATATCTGTAATGCATTGATGTCCTAGACCTTTCCCCTCGAATACAAACGAGGTTGACACATTAACCTAGCTCTTGGCCCTCCAGGTGATACTCTCAGAAAGGGGCACATACTAGATACCAACCCACACAGACTGGCTATATAGGCTAGGGTCCATTCTGGGTATGGAAAAGATAACTCTGTCAACTACCCACAAACCAGAGGCGTTCCAGGAACTGTGGGCCGCATATATAGCACTTCTCTCCGTAGAGTTTTGCAAACTGACATTCCCAAAATACCTTTGTTTGCTGCGTCTGATGCCTTCGTCAGACGATACCCATAGTTGGACACCGATGCGCCGCCAGGGCTTGGGGTCTAGCAGGGGCGGAAAAGAGCAGTTGCATGTGCCATTAATCAGATTTATTGGTTGTACAACCTTCACTTTGTAAATTCAATAAAGCAGGTTTGAGCCATAAAATTCAGTACAAAAAAATGTGGAAGGGATAAGATCTAAGTGGGCTGGAACTGTTAAAAATGGCATTCCCAAGCTTTTTAATTTGTAAAAACTGTACATTCTGTTTATAAAAAGTACAACTATTGCTGAATGGTCAACACCAGCCTGAGGCACCGGGAGTGGTGGGGGAGAGATAGCCTCCTGTACTTTGAGCAGAGAGGAACAGGCAGGCAGGTAGCTAAAGAACAAATAAGAAACCCTTTTTATATTAGAAAAGCCAGGTAGAAGGTAGAACATTTGGAATAACTAGTCAGGGAAAAGGCCTTTTGTGTCAACCAAGCTTACCTTCACTTTCATTTCGAACGTCTTTTTGTATCATTTACAAGTTCAAGTACCTGGTTATGTGAGAATAAGATACACGTCACTTGCCACCGGTAAAATTACTTTTAAATGGTCTATTCACATTTCAGTATGTGAAAATGTCTAGTTAATTAGGTCAAGCGCTTTGCCCTGTTTTAAGTATTGTGGGCTTTTAACCACGCCCGCCTCACGCCCATCACTTTCACTCGTTTGTGGGCTTGCCTTTCAAAAATCCCCTGATTTCATTGGTATTTGCTTTACGTTTGTCCCACCTTGGGTGATTTTGTTACTGCCTTGCAGACTAACCCTGTTACATGGATAATTGCACAATTGCCGATATTCTTCAGCGTGGTTGAACTATTTTTTTCTTTTGTGTCTCCCCTTTGTGCTCCTTAGCTCCATGGCTGCCATGGCCCTCACAGCTCTCATAGCGCCAACAGCGCAAACTCCATCGGTGGTATTGGAGCGCTGGTCACATTGTTGACACTGTTGCCTAATCAGAGCTGTTTCTTTTGGTTCTCCCATTCATGCTCCATAGCTTTCCCAAAAACACTTATAATTGATAAATGCTTTACTGAAAAACACAGAAATCCGCAACGTGGCTTCCTGGCATAACAGGAGAGCTGATACTACAATATTCACTGCACTTTGGAAAAGTCACCACATAATGCTTTGCAAGCATTCTTTTTCAAAACATTTTTGCCCGTAACTCAGCCTGAGGTGATTCTCTCTCTTGCCTGGAACTTTTGTTTTTACAGCTGAGAGCAGTTTGTGTTTTAAGGGTCTTGTTTGTAATATCATTGCAGTAGGGCCGCTAGCCCTGAGAATGTGTATTTTATTTTCATGTGATTATGCCCTTGAGAGGCTAACTATATGGTAACATGACCATGTTTCTTACAAATGCTGTTTTCATTTGGTGTCTTCTAGGGCTGTTCTGAGCATTAAAGTCTAATGCCAAATGTTTATTTCTGATAAAGGGTTTTGTTGGGTTGTTATATAATAATTGTATATGTTTTATTAATCTCTCCTTATTGCAATTATACCCATGATACAGGTCATCTTAACATCCTTATTACACTATGACTGTTTGTGTGACTCTTCTAGTTTATTACTCCTCTGAGGCTGTCTTGTTTTGGGAATTGTTAGCCAGCCAGCAACTCTGATGTTGGGGTGGTGATAGTGGTATTCTATTGGAATTAGCATGGCAGATTTAAATTAGGATGCTAAATGGAAACATTTCCTTTTTTTGACTGCAGTTAGAGGAAGAAGGTAAATGGAAGTGCTTTAGTTATATGCAGGGCCACTGGATTTATGTGGCACGAAAATAACAAATTATGACACAGGGTTGACCAATTTATGTGGCAAGAAAAGTCCAGTTATGAATTTACAACACCAATAGCTCTATCTCAAGCAAATGTGAGACCCATTTCATTGCAAATGCTTGTTTTGTGTAGCACTCAAGCCAAGCAGTCAGGAGACTGTACACATAAAAATATGATCAAACTGCTGAGATCCATGTTCTTTAAAATAACACAAATACATGCATTTGAAGTGAGGTGTCATCACGGATATTAACTTGATGACCTCCAAATATAAAGGATAGTAGTATAACACTGCATAGCTTCTTAAATCAATATTTGGATTTCCTAATTGTTACTTGTGGGTTACTTAACGTACTGTAAATACATCTATGTATCGTACATGCCACAGGCTCTATTTCTTACAGGATGTTTCCTTGTCCCCAAAGCGCTGATAGTGTGGCGTATCCAGTGATTTAAAATTGAAAGTGCCTCACATTTTGCAAAAGTTTGTAAATGACACCAATCTATGCTTTATCAATTGAGAAACTACGTTTAGCTCTCATTTCAAAATGCAGTTTGACCTTGTATTTGATATGTGTTTACGTGTATGCGATAGGTGAAAGGCCAATAAAGTTGTTATATAGTATTTTGCTCTTGTTAGGCACATCTCTGACCCAACTCCTGATACACTTATTCTGCCCCAGTCTTCATACCACCATTTTACTCAAGATCACACTTGCCTAACCTTTTAAAGGAAAGTTAAAATCAAATTAACAAGCAGTGGCTAAGGAAGAAAAACTGAAAAGACTAAAAATTCTAAGTTAAGCTACTACTATCTTCAATTAATTCCCAACACTAATGAAAGCCTTAAATCTCACCCCTGCCATTGCTTATGATAATTGGAAATAAGATGTGTCTAAAAGATATGGCAAGCATATTTTTGAATGTGTAAACATTTAATTGATTGTTTTTCAGTAGACTTTGAATAGAAATGTTAATTGTGGAATAGTGTCTTTTGATGGGAATGTATTCGTATTTATTTAAAGCATAGTAAAGTGAGGATATTATTGGTCAGTTAAATATTTTGATTATGAATTATTTTTTTAACCCCTTAGCTGCTGGGCCATCCGCGCCATCCCCCAGCACTGAGCCCTTTTTGGCTGTTTTGGGTAGTTAGCACTTATGGCTCCCTAACCTTTTTTCCACATACGGTATCCACGCTAAATTTGTGTCCTTTTTAACAGCATCCTGGGGTTTCTAAAAGTACCCAGGGTTTGTGGATTCCCTTGGAGGAGACCGAGAAAATAGCCAAAATATAGCAACATTTTGAGTTTTTTTTTTTAAAATAGGGAAAAGGTGCACTAGATAAAAGTGTCTTTTTTCCCTAGTATTGGCATCCACAAACGGACGAAAGTCACCATCTCCCCAGCCTCCAGGAGCATGCAGAGCTGAATCAAAAAATCTAATTTTGTTCCACAGTTTTTGTAGTCAGAGGTAGCCTATTTTCCCTATTTTTTGTGCTCTCAACCTGTTTCCAATTTGTGTTGGAAACCAGTGTGAAACCCATGGGTGATCCAGACAAGCTATACATTCCTGAAAAGTAAAATTCTGAATTCAGCAAGGGTTCATATGTGTAGATCCCTCAAGGTTTTCCCAAATAAAATAACTGTTGAAATAAAGAAATATTGGAAATTAGTAGAAAAAAAAAAGGCATTTGTGACAGAAATGTGATGAAAATGTATGTTTTTTACCAATTTACAAGGGCTTCTGGGTAATATTACTTGTGAGAGCCACGCAGGTCATGCACTCCTGGACTCCCCTGGTTGTCTAGTTTTCAAAAATGTGCAGGATTGCCTAGGTTCCCGCTGAGCTAGTGCCCGAAATCCACAGCTTCCCATAATGAGTAGAAAGGAGTTCTTAGTAAGAGCCATCCTAGCGCCACAAATATAAATCTGGTACCAGTGTTTTAAAGTTGATCCACCACTTACACTGGTTGGTTTTATCACCTCCACAAATGATGGCTTTAAAGCACAAATACCTATCACAGTAACTGAATATTGAAACCAAGGCTTCTGAAGGTGAGCTGTAAAGCCACATCAGGGCACCATTATGGTCCATTCACACGTCATACACGCACCACATACAAGACCTTCATATGTAGCGTTGAGCCCAGTCCGGCTGATCAGTGCACTCACATCAACATACTGCCATCATGCAAGGGCCCATCAAATTTATACACCACAAGATGTAATCAGTTTGACTGCATTTTACCACCTGTCAAGTGACAGCCTCCTTCTTTTTGACCATTACTGAACGCATGCCTAGTGAAACTTTGCTAATGGCTCCTATGACAGCCACATGAGGCTCAGGAAGACGTCTTTCCTGGGCCTTTTGCTAAATCCAACTCCTTCCAGTTTGTGGATGCAAGTTGGGGATATCCAAGTATCCCTTCTGAGGCCCTCATTCCTCAAACTGAGTGAGCATATCAACCTTTGAAACTAAGGCAAACATGGTAGGGAATACTGCCGAAATTCTCTGAACAGAATGTCATAAACTATGAAGAACAGTAGTTTTTGACACACAGGGTAGTCCGTGAGAACATTGCATATGTCCCATCTACCGTTATGTGCAGTGCTATGACTGCAATGTTCTTATAAAACAGCAAACTGAAAATCTACTAAATTCTGACTGAGGATTAACAGGGCAGGCAGGCCAAGCATTTACCCGCATGTGCCATAGTAGTTCACTATCAGGGCGACTGCAGCGCCAGTGGGTTTGAATCCGTAGGTGAAGATAAAGTCATGTCATGGGTATCTGTACTACCTTTATTGTCTGCCTTTACCTATGCAATATCCCTCTGAAAGCACACCCACCACAAGCATTTCGTACCTGTTCACGTCTCTGTCCTAATCAGAGTACTGACTAACCCTGTATAATTGCCAAGTGAACCTATATTAATGCTTTCCGCCCCTAGCTACTTGAAGCGCAAGAAGATGTGTCTTTCATGTGCCATCAGCGCACTTACTGTGCTAAATCCAACCCTTTCCAGTTTGTGGATGCAAGTTGGCGGTGACCGAGTAAGCCTTCCAAGGCCTATTCCTCAAACTAAGCGACCATATCTACTGTTGAAATTAAGGCAAACATGCTGGGGAATACCATCTGAGTTCCCTAAAGTAATAAGCCAGACAAATGTCTTGTGGGACCCATTCACCAACACTTCTACTTTTGCTTTAAAAGTGTGAAAACTCAATTACTAACTTGTATCATACACAATGCTATTGAAAAAGGGTACAGGACACAATACCCCTCTTTACAAACCTGGCTGGCAGTGAAGACCGCCACATTACGAGTGTGGTAGTTTGGCCTCTACCAAACCGCCACCTCTCTGCTGGTACCGCCAGGGCGGTAGGACACCCGGGCCGGAGGACAGCACCTCTGGGCCGGCGGTCCTCTAAAGAACACCGGCGGTTTGATGAGTCGCTTTTCCACCATGGTTTCCTTTCTTGCCGCCGGCAGACGACTCCCACAACCCCCCCTTCAATTCTATTACCCCCCTTGCATGTCAGCATCTCCCCCCGCCCACCATCCCCGCCTACATGCACACACACCCACAGGCACCCCGCATACACACATTCACCAACACTGACATACACGCATTCACCAACACTTACAGACACGCATTTGCCAACACCTACAGACTCTCATTCACCAACTCTTACATGCATGCATTCACCCACATGCATACATACACTCATTCACTCGCACTAACAGACACACATTAACCCACACACATTCAGACATGCATACACACATGCCTACACACACACATACACACTTTCATTCACACATGCAGACAAAGACCCACGCACACACAACCCCTGTCGGACGATCGACTTACATTGTCCGGCAAGGAGGTTGTCCAACAGGGAATGGGACCTGGCCACCGTTAGCAGCGCCCCGCCATCAGGACACCTCAGTGTCATATTACTGCTCGTAATATAGTGGGCAGAGTCCTTTTGTGGTGGAAATCCTTCAGTAGTCATAATATGGCAGTCGGAAGACCACCAGCACTGCTTTGACGGTCTTAGGAAAAGACCGCCGAAGTAAAAATGAGGGCCAATATCTTGTAAGATGATTGTTTTCACATCTTCTACTCAAGATGTGAAAACAATCATCATACAAGATATTGGCCCTCATTACAACATTGGCGGTAAATCCCACTTACCACCGTGCAGAAGGCCGCCAGCACACCACTGCGGAATTCCGCTACAGCTATTACGACCCACAGCTCGGAATCCGTCAAAATCCAGACACCCACACAAGTCCGCCACACCAAAGGTCAGTGATAAACTGGCGATAACAAAACCTCCACCGTTAGGCCAACAGGAATACTCCCACACTATCACGACCCACGAATCCACGCAGCGATCTTTCAACCACGGTAAACCATTGGTGGTACACACCGCCGCGCTCAAAATACACACAATTTTACAAAACACAACCACATTGGACAATTCGAAGTACACACACCTGATACACATACACACACCACTCCCACACACCCAATACAATATAAAACACACACCCACATTACCCACAAACCCTTACAACGAAAAATTGGGAAGAAGCAGAGAGACAGAAAAGCAAAGACCACACCAGCATACAGAGGCACACAACCCCATCACTCGTACACATCCACGCACAAAACACCACACACCCCAAAACATCACCCCACACATCACAACAGACACCACCTCACACATCACCCCATGGCACCGCAAAGACACTCCAGGTTTTCTGAGGAGAAGCTCAGGGTCATTGTGGAGGAAATCATCCGGGTAGAGCCACAGCTATTCGTATCACAAGTGCAGCTCACCTCCATAGCTAGGAAGATAGAGATATGGCGCAGAATCGTGGACAGGGTCAATGCAGTGGGACAGCATCCAAGAAAACGGGGTGACATCAGGAAGAGGTGGAACGACCTACGGGGAAAGGTGCGTTCCGTGGTCTCAAGACACCACATTGCAGTTCAGAGGACAGGCGGCGGACCCCCACCTCCTCCCCCACAACTAACAACATGGGAGGAGCAGGTCTTGGCTATACTGCATCCGTCAAATCTTTAACTACCATATCCCCCACCCTACCTGCATGCCAACACATACCCCCACCCTCGCCCTCACCCCCATCACTCCAACTCCTCACATATGTCCTATTATCAAAAACCACACATCCCAACACCAAGCCCTGCATGCAACAACAAAGCATGGACACTCATCACCAAAGCATGTCCACTACACATACCCACACAGACCCCAAACCAATTATCACACAAGGTCCTACACAAGAATGTAAGCACTGGGGTACAGGGTCACCCACCCATTGCACACCATGGCACACACAGATGCAATAATCATGCCTTTACACCCCTGCAGGACCCCTACCCGGCCATCACAGAGCCTCCCCCCTCAGGAAACACCACAGCACCCACCCAGCAGGCTCAGACCTCTTTCCCCAGGACACGTCAAGCAGCAGTGTGTCCACCACTACAGGGAACCCAGGCAAACCCACAAACCCAAGAACAGCAGGGACCTTGGGGCAGTGGCAGTGGGCACACGGTTCAGGGGACAGAGGCCCAGGAAAACCGGGGAACTAGGAGGTCTGCTGTGCGACAGGGGGAGGACAGGCCCAGGGAACCCACTCTCCACGAGGCCCTCTCCAACAACCCATCAACCCAGCGGACGTGCCCTTTGGATGAGAACAGCGAGCACAGAGTCAGCTAACACTGAGGTAGTAAAAAAATAAATGTATTGCATACATTTGTCAATACGCTATGTGCCTGTCTCTGTGTATATGCAAGGCCTAGATATATGTGACGCATTAAAAATTGATGCCATGTGGCCCCCTGAAATGGCGGCTGCCTGACCTGTAATGTGGCACAAGGGGATATGAAGTAACTGCGCTGGCGTTGTACACCGTCGCGGTAGGCGGTCGAAGACCGCAGCACAATCCTGCATTGATTAACATTGGACTCTATGGGTCCGAGGAGCCAATGACGATGTACGCCGGCAGTGATGGTACACACCGCCGTGGATGTGACCGTCATTTTCTGTCTGTTCACTCACTTGATACCTGACCTTCGACAGGAGAGGACCTACACTGCAAGTGCTGCTGTGACCTCAGTCTGGAAGCGACGATGGCTCATGTGTCTGGGGAAAGGGCCCCTGCCTACACATCAGAGGAGTTGGATAAACTAGCGGATGGGGTCCTCCCCCAGTACTCTACGGTCTTCCAGACAAACAGGTGAGTACACTGTGAGCATGCTGTATGGGCAATGCCTTTTTGGAGTGGTGTGGATGGAAGATACGGGGGAGATGAGGCCTGCATGATCGGATGGTGAGTGTATGTGCGTCAGGGCAAGGGTGGTAACGTGGGACAATGACTGTGGCGGTCCGGACGGTAAAAGTTGACCTTTTCCCCTGTACTATTCCTCTAGGTCAGCGCCCACCAGAAGAAGGATATTTGGCGTGCCATAGCCAAAAACGTCCGGACCCTGGGGGTCCACCACAGATGGAGCACCCACTGCCGGAAAAGATGGGAGGACCTTCGCCGCTGGAGCAAGAAGACGGCGGAGGCCCAGCTGGGGATGGCCTCCCAACGTGGGAGGGATGCCAGTTGCACCATGACCCCCCTAATGTTCCGGATCCTAGCGGTGGCGTATCTGGAGTTGGATGGGCGCTTGAGGGCATCACAGCAGCCACAAGGGGGTGAGTACACTCTCATTCAGCTGACTCTGCGCGCATTGGAGGTGTTTGGGTAGGGGAGGTGGGCAGTGGGTTCCCCTAGGCTAGGGCGAGCTTTGTAGGCAAGGACCCTTTGTGAGGCAGGCTAAGTGGCACCCCATCCCCACCAGTGGTAAGAGCCATCTACACCTAGTCAGGCTCCTGTGACTTCCATGTGTGCAGCAATCGGGCATAGCCATGTACCCCATGTCCCTGTGATTAATTAGGAAACTCTATGTGCCTGGCGTAGTGCAGAGGGCTGCTGTGTTTGTAGTGTCCGCCGACGGTAGCTGTATTGTATGCACTGAACATGTCTCTCTTCTCTCCCCCCCCCCCCCCCCCTTGTTTGTGGTCTCCCTGTTATTGTGTTCGTTAGCATCATCAGGCTGTGCCACCGGAGCAGGAGGGAGCTGCATCCTGCATGTCCCTGGAGGGCCAGACAACGGAGACTGAATTCACCAGTGTGACGGAGGGCGAGGGGAGCTCCACGGCAGGAACAGGAGCTGAGACCAGCGACACCGACTCTTCCTCTGATGGGAGCTCCCTTGCGGTGGTGGGCCACTCTCTGCCCACCGCATCTACAGCCGACACCCCCACTACCAGCACCGCCCTCCCAGCA
Source organism: Pleurodeles waltl (assembly GCF_031143425.1). NCBI lineage: Eukaryota > Metazoa > Chordata > Amphibia > Caudata > Salamandridae > Pleurodeles > Pleurodeles waltl. The sequence goes on along the minus strand of NC_090440.1, from coordinate 998,013,488 downwards.
GCCCCTCAGCATGCGTCCCGTGGCCGCTCACCCAGGAGGGTGGGCATCTCCTTCGCCCCAGGCACCTCAGGCCCTGTCCCAGTCAGCCCTGCTGTCCTCAGCGAGGAGGCTATTGACCTCCTGAGATCCCTCACAGTCTACCATTCTGAATGCCATCCAGGGTGTAGAGAGGCAGTTGCAACAGACACATGCATACCTGGAGGGCATTCATTCTGGCCAGGCAGCCCAACAGCGAGCATTTCAGGCTCTGGCCTCTGCACTGATGGCAGCCATTGTCCCTGTGTCCAGCCTCCCCCCTCCAACTTCCTCCACCCAGACCCAATCCCCAGTACCTCAGCCTATCCACAGCACACCATCAGACCAGCATGCACACACCTCAACACACAAGGGTGGCTCTGGCAAACATAAGCACCACATATCCCACAAGCACTCACACAAGCATCATACCCATGTACACATACAAACATCCACTGCCTCCACTGTGTCCCCCTCCTCCACGCCTCCCTCCTCCCTCCCTGTCACGTCTCCACTCACACCTGCATGCACTACATCTTCAGCCACTACCTCCATCACCAGCACGCCTATCACCACACACCACTCATGTGCACTCACCACCCCCACTACCATTCACACATCCCGTGTCCTCTCCCAGTGTGCCTGTGAGCCCTCCTCCCAAACTACCAGACGCAGTCACACACCCACCCACCAGCCATCCACCTCACGACAGCCTCCAGCCCATGCACCTTCACCCAAAGTCAGCATACGAACTTCTCCTACAACCACTACCTCTTCCTCCACTCCCAAACCCCCTCCATCTACCCGTCCCAGTGTGTCAAAAAAGCTTTCACTCTCAAATGTTGACCTCTTCCCTACACCTCCCACCCCCCCGTCCATCCCCTAGGGCCCACCATTCCAGGTCCCAACCCAGCACCCCAGCCACCACATCACCGGGCACAGTGGTGCCAGCAATATCCGAATTCTGGAGTGCTCCAAGCAACAGGGCTGCCAGTGTCCCAAGGAGCGAGTCCAAGGACATTCCCCCACCTCCAAAACAGAAGAAGTTGCCCACATTCCTGAGGGAGAAGGCCAAAACACCTGCCACCAAGGGCTCAGCCAAGACAATAGTTGGGAGTGGCAAGACAGCTGCACCACCATCCAAGGTGGGGAAGGGCCTAGAAAAGAAAGGCAAGTCAACGTCGCCGCCAACCTGTACGGCGGACAAGACCGCCACCGGCACCACCACATGCACCGCCGCCAAGGACACCGCCGCCAGCACCCCAGATGCTGAGCCCTTCACCAGCACCGCAGACACTGTGCCCTTCAGCAGCACCGCGGTCAGTGAGCCCGCCACCAGCACTGCCGCTACTCACACCGCCGCCAGCACCGCAGTCAGTTAGGCCGCCACCAGCACCGCAGCTACTGACACCGCCGCCAACACGGCAGTCAGTGAGCCAGCCACCAGCACGGCAGTCAGTGAGCCAGCCACTTGCACCGCAGTCAGTGAGCCAGCCACCTGCACCGCAGTCAGTGAGGCTGCCACCAGCACTGCCGGCCCAATGACCGTCGCAAGCACTGCCGCCGCAAGCACCGCCGCTACTGACCCCGCCGCAAGCACCGCCAGCGGCCACGTAACATCCTGAGCCAGTGGCACCACCGCAGACATGGCTGCCATCCCCAGTGGTAATTCGTACGAGGCTGGTGGTCAGTTCCAAGGGCCTACGCAGCTTTGATGTTGCCCCACTTCCAGTGGAGTGTCACATCCACTACCTCAGTCCTTGGCATGATGAAGCACTCTGACCTCAAAGCCCCTTCCAGAACCAGTGGAGATTCACATCCACTACCTCAGTTCTTGGCAGGATGAAGCACTCTGGGCACAAGGTCCCCTCCAGAATCAGTGGAGACTCACATCCACTACCTCAGTCCTTGGCAGGATGAACCACTCTGGGCACAAAGCCCCCTCCAGAACCAGTGGAGATTCACATCCACTACCTCAGTACTTGGCAGGGTGAAGCACTCTGGGCACCAAGCCCCCTCCAGAACCAGTGGAGATTCACATCCACTACCTCAGTCCTTGGTAGGATGAAGCACTCTGGGCACCAAGCGCCCTCCAGAACCAGTGGAGATTCACATCCACTACCCCAGTCCTTGGCAGGATGCAGCACTCTGGGCACAAGGCCCCCTCCAGAACCAGTGGAGAATCACATCCACTACCTCAGTCCTTGGCAGGATGAAACACTCTGGGCACAAGGCCCCCTCCAGAACCAGTGGAGACTGTTATCCTCCTGAGAGACCGTGGCTTTGCACTCCCCAGGACAAAGCAGTGGGCAAACCACCCACTGGAGAAACTTGAGAGACTGTGGCTTTGCACTCACCAGGATAAAGCAGTGGGCAAACCACCCACTGGAGAGACTTGAGAGACTGTGGCTTTGCACTCCCCAGGATATAGCAGTGGGCAACCCACCCACTGGAGAGACTTGAGAGACTGTGGCTTTGCACTCCCCAGGATACATCAATGGGCATGGAGCCCCCTCGTGGAGCTGGCATCGTGCACTCATCCGGCTGAGGTGCCCCCCCTTCCCTTCCCCCTGAGGTGCCGGTTTTATTTCGATCTGATGCCCCTGAAGTGTTCTCTCCGTTTCGATCGGGTATCTTGTGTGGGCCTCGCACATGCATTTTGGGCCTAGTGATCCACGGACTATATAGGTGCAGTACCTGGACTTGAATTCTTGGTGTACATATTTGTTTATAGTGTATATAAATTTTGGACTAATGGTTGTTTATTGATTACAATGGTTACAATCATTTCCTTTTGTCCTTGCGTTCTTCCAGGAGGGGCTGGGGGGTGTAAATGTAATGTTTCAGCATGTATTGGTGTGTGTGTTGTTGTGGGTGAGGATGGGGGTGGGGGTGTTGCATGTTGCGTGTGTGTGTCACTCTCTTTTCCCTCCCCTCTCCCCTGTGTTGAGGGTGCAGTACTCAATGTGGTCATTGCCGCCGTCGGTTGTGCTCCTGGTAGAGGAGCAGGAAGACTATTGCAGGGAGTATTTGGAGTTCAGGCTCAATGGCGTCCTGGTTCCTCTTGGGTTGTGTAGAGGTGAGTTGTTTCCCTTCCAAGTCCTGTTCCCGCCGTGTTTTTGTGCCCGTTGAATGCGCCCTCTAAAAGGTGGCGGATTGGCCTGTCATAGTGTGGGCGGTACATTGTCTTCCGCCCGTCTGTTGGCAATGACCGCCATGCTGTTTGTTTGTACCGCCCTGGTGGTCGGAGTGTTAAAGTGGCTGTCTATGTTGGCGGTTTCCGCCATGGTCATAATTCCATTTTTTTTACCGCCGGCCTGTTGGCGGTTTTACCGCCGCTTTACCACCGACCGCCAGGGTTGTAATGAGGGCCATTGTGTCCTGTACCCCTTTTCAATAACTTTGGTCAGGATACAAGCACTTGTTAATCAACTAAATTAACACCTACCATGTTCTGACAGCGGATAAAGGTGCTGAGCAGTCCATAAGGCAGTCCATGATTTCCTCAAGTAGAGGAACTAAAATTCTGTGGCTACTTGCCTAGCGAAGTAGCGGCCCCCTGGACAGTAGGTATCCATGCACAGCCATTGAAAGGTTTACCTAATGGCAGCTGCACCTCAGGTCAATTTCCCAGTACTTCACTTTTGTATGATACAACATAAGGCAAGTAGGAAAATATAGCGCTGGCTGAGATGGGCGCACACAAGTCAACACAACTCTATTTTCCCTACTTAGAGAAGACTTTACAACAACAATGCGGTCAAGCTTTTTTTGGTGTTTCAGGAATCAATCAGCAAAGTGTCACTCCTGCCGCCTTGCCACATCCTCCAGAACACAACTGAAAGACAAGGACACACATGAGTCTTTCTGCGGCTGTCTGACGATAAACAACATAAACATTATATTTTGCCATCTGGATCAGGTGGGTGAACAGTCTCTGGAACCAAGTGAAAGTTTTATGACTCACATTGTGTGGCTGAAGAACCTGGTTGTTCCTATCCACTCCACCTATGTACTTGTTGTAATCAATTATAAAGGCGTGCTTGTGAACTTCGGCCATTTGACCCCAAACCGTGACGGGGGAAATGCTGTCATTATGAATTGTAGTGAGCATGTACACATCTTGCCTATCTGAAAACTAGACTGTGAGCCGTTTGTTGGAATGCAACATAGTTCTCTGGGATTTCTGGAGCTTCTTGCATACAGTCCCATGCTGGAATCCTTTGTGGCAACAACGAACTGTACCGTAGGCCATAGTGCCAGCTTCATATAGCTCCCTGAACAGCTCTATTCTTGTATAAGAATTGTCCACATAAGGGCTATAACCTTTGTGAAGGAACCATTGCCCATAAATATTTTCAGTGAATCCTAGCGTGGGATGGCAGCCTACAGGGTGTAGAGTGAAGTCCTTTCCTGTATACACTCAGCTGTACACATAGCCAGTAGAGCTCTCGCATATCATGTACAGCTTGATGCCATAGCAAGTATTTTTGCGCGCAGTGTACTACTTGAACAGCAGCTGCCCTTTGTACAGGATCTGGGACTCACCAATTACTATATTCTTTCAAAGATTATAAATCTCTGGAAACCTGGCAGAAGAATGTTCCATGACAGGCCATATTTTGAATAACCTGTCATTGCCTGGATGGTCCCAGGGCAATGCAGCAGAATTGTCATCGAAATGCAGCATGTGCTGCAATAACAAAAAACAAAATCTGCACATGTACAGTGAGAAGATAGGGGGTTACCCAAACCGTGCGAGTAGACCAGTAGGAATACAAGGTTGGTGCTTGCACTCACCCCATTTTGAGCGTAAAGCCCAAAAATATCTTTAAGTCCTCAAGAAACGAGGGAGTCCACTGGCAATCCCTAGAACAAGGCCCTAGAGTGCCTCCGTTCTTCCTCAAAAATTATTTGGCACACAAAGTTTTTGGTCCATAATTCACTCAAGAAAGTCAACATTCAAAAAGAGATGGACATCGTCAATTGGTTGTATCGATTATACATCCAGCAACACCAGTGAAAGGCAGAATTTGGAGCTGAAATAAATTTGGGGGCTGCTAAGAGAGCTCTGCGTCCATGCTTGACCCCCGCGTGGCTGCTCTCTTGATTGGTCTAACCTGCTACTGTCGTCCCCCTGCACTGTCTCAGTCTCTGATCCTACCTCTGAGCTGTCCTCCATAACCTGAGTTAGGGCTTGGGCAGCAGTCTTCCACTAGGACGCTATCTCTGCTTCTGGCTAAAACCACCCTTCTAAAACACTACCCTACATAGAAGGTAGATTTGTTGTTCTAAAACAGATGGTGGGTGGGTGAGTGATGTGTGTGAAATAGTAAATAACGACTGAGTCACCTTACCTTATCTTCTTTCCTAAATCTGCAGGTTCCCCAAAGACTCTAAAAACAGACAAAAAAAAGTAAGTTAGGAATACCTGTGGATGGTATTGGCTGAGGTAGTGATGGATAGCAAGTATATCGTAAACAGGAATCTACTATATGCCAGATCTGGGATGAGTGGTCGGATGGGTGAGATGGTTTCTGGGAGGTTCTAGTTACACAGGGGGACCAGGCCGTGTTGTCCTCTGTCACCACTTCTATTTGCGCTAGCAATGGAGCCCATAGCGTGTACAGTATGGCATGTGTTGGAACCCTGGGGTATTCAGGTAGGAGAAACGCGGAATGTTATCTCCATGTATGCCGATGATGCATTAGTGCAGCTGGAGTATTCTATAACCATCCTTTTGAGGGCTATGTGGGAGTTTGGAGATGTCATAGGGCTGTATGTAAATCAAGCTAAGTCCTCACTCTTCCCATTTGAAACGCTGGGGGGTCCCAGAAAGGCTGCCAATCACTGATCTCCTTTGAGAAACCGGTAGTGTAGGGTATCTGGGAGTCGGCATTGGAATCTTTCAACCTAAATGTGGGTCGGGTGGAGGTAGGTCTGACAATCAGGTTCTGTAAAATGTTGCCCTTGTCCCTGGTGGGCAGGATTCCCCTGGTCAAAATGGTATTGTTGCTGCAATGCCTCTCCACGTTGCAGGGTTCGCTACATAGATCCCCTGCTGTTTCTTTGTAGAAATAAATAAGTTGGTAACAGAACTGCGGTGGCCTGGGAAATAGGTGACAGTGGGGCTCAGCACCCTCAAAAGGTCATGGTCCTGGGGGGAGGAGGGTACTGGAGTTGCCAGACTTAGAGACAACCTATATGGTTGCCCACATGCAGCACGGTTACATTGGCTGGACTCCAAGGACAATTCAGAAAAGCAGCTGTTAAAGGGCTCCTGCGCTATGGAGGACCTTCCCAAATTACTGATGCAAGGTGCTGGAGTGCCCGTGGAGGTGCCATACGCAGTAAGGTTAACATATAAACCTTGGGAAAGGACAAGTAAAGAAAGTGATTGGGAGGGCACCATATGCACCTGATATGCTAATCTGGGTGCTCCAGCCATTTTTGAAAATGGCTGCCACCATGAATGTAGACATGTGGAGGGAGGGAGGCTGTAACATTCTGGGGGACCTATACAGAGAGGGCCAATTCGTTATGAGACAGGAAGCAATGGAAATATTGGAATTGGGACCTGAATAGTACCTCCAATATCAAAACTGTCTGCTACTGTGCAAGAACAATAGCCCTCCTTTCTGTTGGAGCTGCCTTGGTCCCATACCCTCAATGCCTTCTGACCTTCTCTGGGGGATTGAGACGATATCCCATCTTTATGGGGTATTGAGGGAGGATTGCCCGCGCCAATACTAAAAATTAAAGTGGGATAGGAGGAGGCGTTAGCAATTTCACTTACGGAAGCGGACTGGGGCAAGGCGCACAGAAGTGTGCGTACTGTCTCTACAATTGCGAGGTTTAAGCTAATACAGTACAATTACATTCATCAAGGGTACCTCACTCTGAGACTCTGCACATCACATATCCTTCAAAGGAGGCAAGTTGTTTGAGATGTGTGCAGGGAGAGGCAGATTTTTTATACATTCCATGGGCTTACAGGTCCCCCGGCCCCTACTGGCTAATGATAGTGGAGAATCTTAATGAGGCCACTGGGTGGACACTGCAGCTCAGTATCAGAACACTATTGTTGGCCATGCTCCCTAGCCCAAAAGGTAAGAAAATGAGCAGGAAGTTTCTGCTCTTGAGCCTGGAGCTACGAAGAGACTTGTTGCTATGAAGTGGTTTGGCGAAGGAGTCTGCTGGGGTGGGATTTTGGCTTAGGGACATGACAGAGTGTCATTGGCGTAGGCGGTCCACATAAAACAAACAAGGTGAGATGATAGAGCGGAGGATGATCTCAGGGCATGGATGGCCATGCTGGATGAACTAAGGGACCCACCTGACTCCCAACCACCCTGACGGGTGAGGGGTGACTGATTCAAAAAGGTTCCCACTGAATGCCTGAATCTGATGAGGGTGTGAGATGTTCTGGTTCCTGGAGGATTTTGTAGGCTAGTATGATGGATGTCCCCAGTGGGGGATATTGGATAAGCTGCACTGCATGGCTGGGAAGGCCCTTGCTACACATGGATGTTTTCTTATGTTTTTGTGGGCTGTATCTAGAATGGAATGCTAGTGCTCATGAACAGCAGTTGGTGGGAGGAAGGATTGGTGGAGAATTCTTCTTTATTTGTTACTGTTAGAAATGGGGTCTCTGGTTGGCAGTCAGTTTGCACTCTTTCCAAGCAGGGACCCTCATTCTAGTCAGGACAATGGAGATACACACTTAGATAGCCCCTGCTCGCCCCCTTAGTAGCTTGGCACAAGCAGTCAGGCTTAAAGTAAAACAAAAGTCACACTCCATAGAAAACAATGTGATTGTTGTTTTTACACAAAGTACCTGGTACCCGTCAAAAATTAAGCCGCACGGGCGAGTGTGCATCAGAAAAGTCAGTGATGCGTTGATTCCTTACTTGCAAGTGAGGTTGTGCGTTGTTTCTTCACCGGTCAGGTAGGCAATGCTTCGTTTTTCTCTCCTGAAAGAGAGCGATGCATCGATTTCTGGGCGGGGCACGTTATGGAAAAACGGGCTGCGTGGGGTTTGCGTCATTTTCAACAGCCATAAGCGGGTGCTTGGGTCCTTTCTCTAGCCGCGATGGAGGTGATGCGTCGATTTCCCAGCCACGATGCAAGTGGTGCATCGTTTTTACAGCCATGTTGCAGGTGGTGCGTCGAAATGTGCCCCGCATGGCCCTCTGTGCATGGATTTCAGTCCTTGTTCTACCAGCTTCACCTTTCAAGCACTTAGGGAATGGATAGGGCACCACTTGGCAGGACAGGCGTCTCAGCAGAGAGTCCAGGTGCTGGCAGAGGAAGTCTTTGATGAGCCTGAGACTTTAAAACAGGAGGCACGCTCTGTCCAAGCCCTTGGAGATGCTTTACAAGCAGGAATATACAATAAAGTCCAGTCAGACACAGCGACTGCAGGCCAACCCAGCAAAAGTACAGTCACAGGCAAAGGGGCAGTACTCCTCCTCCAGCCCCTTAGCTCTTCGCCTTGGCAGAGGTTCCTCTTGGTTCCAAATGTAATCTGAAAATCTGGGGTTTTGGGCCTACTACTTATACCCTTTTCTGCCTTTGAAGTAGGCAAACTTCAAAGGAAAATCTTCACAAGATCCTGCCTTGCCCAGGCCTGGCTTCAGACTAACACCAGGGGGTTTGTAGACTGCATTGCAGTAGGGCAGGCACAGCCCATTCAGGTGTAAGTGACCACTCCATTCCACTCTAGCTCAGGTGGCTCATCAGGATATGCAGGCTACACCCCTGCTTCCTTTGTGCCACTGGCTAGAGTGAATTCACAAACAACCCAACTGTCAGTCTGACCTATACAGGGAATACACAAGCAGGCAGAGTCACAGAATGGTTTAAGCAAGAAAATGCCCACTTTCTAAAAGTGACAAAAGCAAACAAACACAAATGATGGACGGAATGCGGAACCAATCAAACATTCACCCCAGTCACAGATCTGGGTTTAATCCATCAATTCTTTTGCTCACCATGCCACCCCAGTTAGGACCTAGCCATATGCAAATCAGTCTTGACCCTGTTCCCCATAGGAACAGTCCAGCCCGAACTGCCAGTCCAGGTCCTCTCTGGACCGGAAACAAGCATCCTGGGACCGGTTTCAGGGTATCACCCTTCATCAGCCAGGTTAGCTTGAATCCAGTGGCATGGCGAGCCTGGGACCCACGTCTGGGCTCACCATGACACACCCCAAGCCAGGGCAGGGATGGAAGGGGAAGCCCTTCCCTTCCACCCCCGTCCCCCCTCCCCACAGTGGTGTCGAAGGAGAAATGCAAAAGCATTTCTCCTCCGATCACGTGGAGGGGGCGAGAGAGGCATGAAAGAAGAGGAAAGGCTTTTCCCTCCTTTCATGTCTCTCTCAGCATTTCTGCTGCCCGATGTGATTCGGCAGCAGCAATGCCCACTAGTCACCAGGGAGTTTTTTTTTTTTTTTATTGAATGAGGGGAGCGGTCCCTTGGGCAAAGACCGCTTCCCAGAGGGGCAATTTATTTGTAGGCCATTTCTGCCCCTCTTGGGGGCAGATCAGGCTATTATTATTAGGTCATTCTGTCCCCAAGGGGGGCAAAAACCACTATACAGCAGGGATTTTTATTTTTTTGTCTAAGTTTCACGTGAGGGGAGCGACCCCTTAGGCAAGGGTCGCTCCCATGGGGGGCAGATTTATTTTACGCCATTTCTGCTCCCCTTGGGGGCAGAAACCACAAGGCACCAGTTTTTTTTTTTTTGTTGCACCAATTTCACGCAAGGGGAGCGACACCTTAGGCAAGGGTCGCTCCCCTGGTGGGGCAAATGTATTTTAGGTCATTTCTGCTCCCCCTGGGGGCCGAACAGCTTATTTATATCAGGCTGATCTGCCCCTGGGGGAGGGTGGGGCAGAAACCACTTGGGATTGGTGTCTAGTTTTCAGAAATGTCTGGGTTTGGTAGGTTTCCGTGTATGGCTGCTGAGCCCAGGACCAAAAACGCAGATGCCCCGGCAAAAACAGGTAGTTTTGTATTTGATCATTTTGAAGCATCCTGGGACCGGTTTCAGGGTATCACCCTTCATCAGCCAGGCTAGCTTGAATCCAGTGGCATGGTGAGCCTGGGACCCACGTCTGGGCTCACCATGACACACCCCAAGCCAGGGCAGGGATGGAATGGGAAGCCCTTCCCTTCCACCCCCGTCCCCCCCTACCCCCCTGTGGTGTCGGAGGAGAAATGCAAAAGCATTTCTCCTCCGATCACGTGGAGGGGGCGAGAGAGGCATGAAAGAAGAGGAAAGGCTTTTCCCTCCTTTCATGTCTCTCTCAGCATTTCTGCTGCCCGATCGCGATGTGATTCGGCAGCAGCAATGCCCACTAGTCACCAGGGAGTTGTTTTTTTTTTTATTGAATGAGGGGAGCGGCCCCTTGGGCAAAGACCGCTTCCCAGGGGGGCAATTTATTTGTAGGCCATTTCTGCCCCTCTTGGGGGCAGATCAGGCTATTATTATTAGGTCATTCTGTCCCCAAGGGGGGCAAAAACCACTACACACCAGGGATTTTTAAGGGTCGCTCCCCTGGGGGGCAGATTTATTTTACGCCATTTCTGCCCCCCTTGGGGGCAGAAACCACTAGGCACCAGTTTTTTTTTTTTTTTTTTGCACCAATTTCACGCAAGGGGAGCAACACCTTAGGCAAGGGTCGCTCCCCTGGTGGGGCAAATGTATTTTAGGTCATTTCTGCTCCCCCTGGGGGCAGAACAGCTTATTTATATCGGGCTGATCTGCCTCTGGGGGGGGGGGGGGGGCAGAAACCACTTAGGCACTTGGGATTGGTGTGTGTGTATGTGGGAGTTTTGTTTGGGGGGGCAGCCCCTTGGGTAAGGGTCGCTCCCCATGGGGGCACATTACTGTTGGCCATATCTGCTTGGGGGCAGATCGGCCTATTTTTGGAAGTCCCATCTGCCCCAAGGGGGCAGAAAGCCCACCAGAGACCAGGGAAGATTTTTATTCAAAATAAGAGGGTGGGGGTTTGGCCATACCCCAACCCCAAACAAATGGGGTCAAAGTTGTTCTGTCCACCAGTGGGCAGGTGGGGCAATTTCCCCCGACCCACACCCCCGGGGGCGGGGCAGAAAGTCTACTAGATGCTATGGAATTTTTTAAAAAAACAATAGTGTGGTGGTGGCTACCAACCAGTATGCTTCCACCCCAACTGAAGGGGGTAACAGTCTTTCAGCTCACCTCCTGCACACTAAAACATCTTTTCCCACGGCAAGCAAGAGGACATTTGAGTATTTTGGGTTTTGATTTTACATTTGGGCCATGAGAGCTTGGCTAACTCTCAAAATCGTCCCACTTGGAATGGTGAGGGCTGCGCTTTTTGAACTTTGGGACGCTGCCATGTAGAAAAATCTACGAGACCTAGACGCATCTGAAAACTAAACATCTGGGTGAGTCCAGGGTGGTGTGCTTCACATGCACCCGCACCTTTTTCTTATCCTCAAACCTCCAACTTTGCTGGAAATCACACATTTTTCCACATTTCAGTGATGGAACCTTCCGAAATCTGCAGGAATCCACAAAATTCCTTCCACCCAGCATTGTCTCATCTATACCGATAAGAATTCTGCCCCACTTGTCAGCCTAAAATTTTTTTTTTTCTCAAACTGCCCTTTTGGACCCGCTTTGGTTCCCCCTCAATTTTGACATGTTTTTGGATCTTCCCTGTCACAGGAACTTGGCCCACCTACACAAGTGAGGTATCATTTTTATCGGGAGACTGAGGGGAACGTTGGGGGTTAGCACATTTGTCCTGGTGCGGTGATCCTACACAGAAATGTGGGAAAATGTGATTTTATTTAGCTAAATTTGAGGTCTGCTGAGGATTCTGGTTAAGAAAACACTGGGGGATCCACGCAAGTCACACCTCCCTGGACTCCCTCAGGTGTCTAGTTTTCAGAAATGTCTGGGTTTGGTAGGTTTCCGTGTATGGCTGCTGAGCCCAGGACCAAAAATGCAGGTGCCCCGGCAAAAACAGGTAGTTTTGTATTTGATAGTTTTGATGTGTCCAGATAGTGTTTTGGGGCATTTCTTTTGGTGGGCACTAGGCCTACACACGCAAGTGAGGTACCATTATTATTGGGAGACTTGGGGGGACGCTGGGTAGAAGGACATTTGTGGCTCCTCTCAGATTCAATAACTTTCTGTCACCAAAATGTGAGGAAAAGGTGTTTTTCTGGCCATATTTTGAGGTTTGCAAAATATTCTGGCTAACAGAACCTGGTGAGAGCCCCACAAGTCACCCCATCTTGGATTCCCCTAGGCGTCTAATTTAAAAAAATGCGCAGATTTGGTAGGTTTCCTTATGTGCCGGCTGAGCTGGAGGCCAAAATCCACAGCTAGGCACTTTACAAAAAACAGCTCTGTTTTCTTTGGGAAAATGTGATGTGTCCACGTTGTGTTTTGGGGCATTTCCTGTCACAGGCGCTAGGCCTACCCACACAAGTGAGGTACCATTTTTATCGGGAGACTTGGGGGAACGCTGGGTGGAAGGAAATTTGTGGCACCTCTCAGATTCCAGAACTTTCTGTCACCAACATGTGAGTAAAAGGTGTTTTTTGGCCAAATTTTGAGGTTTGCGAAGGATTCTGAGTAACAGAACCTGGTGAGAGCCCCACAGGGTGCCGGCTGAGCTAGAGGCCAAAATCTACAGCTAGGCACTTTGCAAAAAACACGTCAGATTTCAATGTAAAAATGTGATGTGTCCACGTTGTGGTTCCTGTCGCGAGCTTTAGGCCTACCTATGCAAGTGAGGTACCATTTTTATTGGGAGGATTGGGGGGACACAGAATAGGAAAACAAGTGTTATTGCCGCTTGCCTTTCTCTACATTTTTTCCTTCCAAATGTAAGACAGTCTACTTGAGACATGCCCCGTGATTCACATGCTAGTATGGGCACCCCAGAATTCAGAGATGTGCAAATAACCACTGCTTCTCAGGTCCTCATCTTGTGCCCATTTTGGAAATACAAAGGTTTTCTTGATACCTATTTTTCAGTCTTTATATTTCAGCAAATGAATTGATGTATACCCTGTATAGAATGAAAACCCATTGCTGTAGTCATGTCTAAAAATCCGTATGGAAATTGCTTGGGGAAAAAAGCGTTTTGGGACCCTCCCTTTTTCTCGGCCTCCTGTTGATGAACCACCCAAAACTCTAAAGCAGCTGCTGAAGTGAGTGGCAAACAAGTTTGGAAAAAAAGTGTTTTTTCGACTTGCCTATATCTTTGGCGTCACTTTATGAATCTTCTCAAATTTTTTTTTTAAAAGTGTGCCGGTGATTCTTGTTGTGCACATGAAGCTTTGGGGTGATCCGTCAAACATGGGCGAGAAAAAGGGAGGTAAAAAAAAAAGTGTGTTTCCCATGTTCATTCCCATATGACATTTTACCGCAACTACAGCCCGAACCGCTGGACGGAATTGCATCAAATTTGGCAGAAAGGTAACTTCCGATACGCAGATTACGCTTTTGCTTATTTAGTGTAAATCTCTAAAAGTAGTTTTCGAGATATTAAAGGGAAAATAAATATGTATATTTAGGGCCGCGGATCCTCCCAGACGGCTTCACAATTAATAAGAGCTCATGCAGAGAGCTGCAGAGCTCTGATTGGCTGCCAGTACTTCAAACCAGGAAGTGCTGGCAGCCATCTTGGGACTCTTGCTTCAGCTGAGTCACAGAACAAAAGTGAAAAAAAAGAAAAGGGGCCAGTGTAGGTACACCCTGACCCCCTAGCTCTGGTGCTGGCATGACAGAGGGACCCCACCAGGGCAAAAAAGCACTTTTATAAATACAAATGTTAGTGTGAATTTGCAACAACATTGCAAATTCAAATAAAAAAAACAAGCACAGGCCCTTGCTTGTTGGATTGAAGCCCCCAGGTGGGCCAGGTCCCAGGGGATTATTTAAAATAAAAGAGTGGGGCACCCGGGACTTCCCTCCTGGTCTTATTTCTGCCCTGGGGACCTTCACCTCCTAAGGGCTTTTTTTCATAATATGCGGGGGCCACATGCTCTCCCACGCCCTGGGAACTGCCACCTCCCCATATCTGATTACAAAAATAATGAAGGGGGTCCGTTGCCAACCCCGGCCCTTGGGACCACCACCACTCCGTGGCTATTTTAACATTGTAGGGGGGTCGCACATCAACCCTCATGGAGCCTATAATGACGCTGGGGACCACCCCCCCTCCATGGGCTAGCTCCTGCTATGTCTGGGGGTGCCCAATTCTGGGACATAGCTGTTTGCTGTGACTTGGTGGGAACTTTGACAGTTCCCACCAAATCATAGCAAACACTCCGCTTGCAGCAAGTGAGAGCTGCAAAACAGCTCTCACTTGCTGCGAGCAGAGGTTTCCTCTGTTTCCCTGCTTGCCTTGCTTTTCCAGACATGAAGCTGTATCTTTTTCAAGAGCACAGTTCTTTCTCTTTCTGCTCAGAGTACACTGAACGATCCTGGATTTGTGCTGTGCCGTGCATTCATTTAAACAATGGCTAGCTATTTTTAAAGCACTCATAACCTTCATATGCTTTAACAATTGCAATGGGATCAGTATTGTGCACAATGCGCATCCACAGGAAACCTTCTGTATCCAACAGCTCTGTTAAAATTTAATGCCATTCCAACTCTTAGACATGCTTATGCCTAGTCTTACCCCTACCTGCTTATGTGACTTCTACTCCCTCTATTGACACCTACTGTACTTCTACTTACTGCTGCTACTTTTAGTTATCCTTGGTTACTCTTATATAAACCTACCTTAATCCTATTGTCAGATGTACTTATGCCTACTTACTCATAGTTTTATTCTTATACTTATCTTACACCTACACTTATGCTTTATCTCACACATTTGCTTGCTCCTACAATTGTACTTGCTTATTCATACTCTTTCTCTTATTTACCTTTTAATAAATCTATTTACTCCCACTATTTTAGGTTTAAATCATCTTTTTGTATTTCAAAAGCTTTCATTCATATGTTTTGATAGCTAGATAGTACACCTGAGGTTAGATAATGAGAGGAAGAATGCATCAAAATTTCATTTGGGAATCCCGAGATCTAAGTTCAGGGAATGGTAGCAGGGGTTTTACAATTCCATTGTAGTAGCTGACAAGAATTCTGAATATGACCCCACTCTTACACTGTCTATGGTTTCTGTCCTGACTCTCCTGAGTTTGGTTCTGAAACTGTTCTTGAAGCTATTCTCAAACCTGGTGTTAGTTTCCTATTGAACACGGTGTCATCATAGGAGTAGCTTCAGAGTTCTTTTTATTGGAACAGATTATTCTGTTTGCTGAGAAAAGATTGGAGGAAGATCCCTAAGAGAGGACATTATCTAATATCTAACATTTTCAGAAAAGAGTAATTTAAGAGAAAATATTTTTTTTGGGGGTCTGATTCGGATGTCATACGGTTTGCTATTTCTCCTATTAGAGAATGAGATGAATCACAGGAGGAGGGGTTTTATCTCCTTTAGACTTGGTGTTGGCAGGTCACGAATAAAGAAAGACAGGATTCAGTTTGGCAATTAATATGAGCCTTTATGAATAACGGCCGGGAGGACAGCACAGCTCTAAGTCTGAAACTGCTCTCAAATTCATCAACTCAAGCAGCCCTTTTTATATACTTTTGCTACCTTGAATGCATATTATCACTTGTCATGCATTTTGATTTAAGCGCTCACGTGGTACATTGTGTCACTGCTTACGTCAGCATAAAGCCGCATTCCTCATGAGAAAGCATCTAATTACACATTTGCAGAAAAGCGAAGGTTACATATCTGTCACGTGCACATTTATTGATAAACAGCAATACCTTTTATCTCACGTTCTAAGGCTGTCTGTAGCTCCTCCTTTCCTAACTCCAGGCTTGGAACCCTCCCCAAACTGTCTAGCCTCCCTCACACAGCTGTTGACCTTCAAGCATCAAAGCTTATTATGCTCCTGTCCAGAAACTCCCTTTCCTCATTAACGTGGATTTGAAATGCGTGCCTTTCCTGTAACTATATTATTGAGTTATGATTCAAGCTTCTAGGCCTTTCTACGTGTAGCTGCTTTGTGGATAACTATGCCTTTGTCTCTCTTCTCTGTCTCCTGCACTGACCTTTTACTTGGATGCCATGAGCACTCGGGCCTGTATTCCTCTCTGTGTATATACGACTCTGCACGTTTTCCTCCCAACTCATGCATTAGCAAAAATGGGCCTTCTCTTTCCATATTTTCAGTAACAGACTCAAATTCAAGTTTGCTAAGTGATCAACAAACAATAGCAGACTGGAAGACTGGATGCATTTTCTGAGCCTTAATGACAATTCTTAATAGGCACTGCTTCAGCTGAGCTTATTCAGTACTCTGCAGTTCTTAAAACGTGCAATCTCAATGGGTTTCCCTGGGGAAAAGGCTGTTACCTAGGTATACCCATGCTTTATTTAACCTGGCAGCATTAGTAATGTCTTCATTACTGACCATCTTAGAGTACCACTTAAACACAGGTTACAGGATGGCATGAATAATCCCAGCTAGAGCAAGCAAACTAGTATAGACACAGGGGTCCAGTCTCTGTGGTTTCCGGTTATTCGTTAGCAGCATTCCTGGATTGGTATGACTGAATTTTCACCTGCTAGGAAGAACAAGTGAGTTGACATGCGCTTTGATGGACAGAGACTGTTTAGAGAAAAGGCCGGTGAATCTCTGAGAGATTCAGAGTCAGGCTGCTGTACTACTAGAGCCCTAGGACTTTTCTCTCCTGCTTGAAGTCGTCACAGGCAGTGTAGAGGGGTTCAGATGTTATGTTCATCAATTTTAGCAACACCAGACAAAGCAGCAAGTACCACAACGCTTCTTGCACTTTCAAGGGCCATGGTACGAGCAGAGATAGTCAGGGAAAGGATCTTCTGTGTTCTTTACACCACCATATTCTAAGCCTCTTTGATTTCTCGCCCTATACCGATAGGTGGTTGGTTAGCAGGATCTCTTTCAAGATGATAGGAGATTACCTCTGATAGTGGATCTTTCAGATTGTCAGGCATGGATGCAGTTTGAAGTTTTTTTTAGCAACCATCCCATCCATTCTTCTCTTCTCTTCATCCGCTCCCTCCTTACAAACATCTTGATGGAGATATCAGCTCTTTTAGAGAAAGTTGTCATCAAAGTGCTCCCACCTCTCAGAGTGGCAGGTACTGATATTATGTTGACCCAGAGGAAAGTCCTTCTGGCTTTGCAAAACTAGAAGTGGATTGTGCCTCTGGTTCTCCAGGGTGAATTTTTCCATATCCGATTAATAGAGGGAAAAAGTCGTTCTTGTTGTTTGATGTGGGGGACCTTCATTTCCAATTCAAGGCTTTGCCCTTTGGCTACTCATTGGCTGGAGAGTCCTCAAAAGGTTATTGCTGTGATTTTGGTCCTTCTAAGTAGAGCTTTTGAAGAGGCTAATCTGTATCTAGAGGTCTGGCTAGTGAGAGCAGTCTTACAAGCTTTAATGATGAAAGAGTTGGAAGATCCAACCACTTTTTGTGAGATGAGCCTTTAGGAAAATTGCCAGAAATCTCTTTTAAAACCAGCTCAATCAATTTATAGGGGTTGTTATAAACATTCATTTTATATGGGCATTTCCACCACAGGAGTGTGTTCCCAATAAATGTACATACATACCCACATTAATACACTACTGACGGTCACCAGTAGCTATTTATAGTTAGGACCTAGTTTTCATAGGAAAAGTTTTTTTTTTGGCAATAAGTTTGGCACCATTTGAAGAATCTTCATGAAATTTTCAAAATGAGTACGGCACTCACTCCAGCTTCTTTCTTGGAAATTTTGAGGGTGATTCTTCGAGCCTGGACTGAGAAAAAGTGGCAGGAAGCTAGATCTTGGTGCCCAGATTGTGCTATTTCTTATTTGGTGTAAATCTGTTCAGTAGTTTTCTAGTTATTAAAAGTTATGAAAAATAGCGCTATCTAGGGACGTTGAGGCTCAACGGATCTCAGAGATTTCATGGTGGGATCTGATTGGCTGCCACCTTTCAACCAGGAAGTTTTGGCAGCCAATTTTGGGACTGGGTTGAAAAAAACAAAAGTCAAAAAATAATTGGTACTGGGGTCCCAGTGTGACTTCACCAGGGCAAAAAAGCATTTTCTTTTTTAATTTTTGGTGAAATTCACAGAGGATCCTCGAATCCAGAAAAAAAAAAAAAACACAAGCACGGTCTCCAGCACTTCTTCAGTATAGCCCAGGGCAGGCCAGGTCCCAGAGTCATTCGCTAAAATTAACCAAAAAAAGGGAGGGGGCCCCTCCTAGGCTTTATTGAGTCCTGCGGACCACCACCTCCCCAGGGCTTTATTACTATAGTGGAGGGGGCTATGCGGACCCCCTTCCACAGACTCAAAGAAACCCTTGAGGCTGCCACCTCCCCGGGGCTTGATTTATGAAAATGGAGGGGATCTACGTGGACCCCCCCCCCCTCTTGGAGCCGTTTGAAGCACCAGGAGCCACCACTTCCCTGGGGCTAAATTGAAAGCATTAAAGGGGGGGCCTTGTGGACCCCCAGGCACCACCACCACCTGACCAGGGCCTATGAATGAAGTAATAGAGAGAGGGAGGGGGCCGCACGTCCCTGTTTCCTGGGCCATATATGGCCCTGGGGACAACCACCTCCCTAGGGCCAACCCATGCAAATTAAAGGAGGGGGGCCACGTGGACCCCTCTCCTGGAGCCATTAATGGCACTGGGGACTCCCATCCCCCAAGGCTGGCTTCTGCCATCTCCCGAGGTGCCCACCATTGGATATAGCAGTTTGCTTTCCCTTGGCAGGAGCTGTCACAGCTCTTACCAAGCGAGAGCAAACACTAACTCTGCTCCCAGCAAGAGGGAGCTGTAAAACTGCTCCCAGTTGCTGGTAGCAGAGTTTTTATCTGCTTCTCTGCCCACTGTCATGCAGGCAGGCAAAAAGATTAAAGGATTGCTCCTGCACACAGGGAACTGCATGTCTTTCAGCTCCCTATGTGCAGGAGCAATGCCAGCTCCTGGAGGATGCAAGGACCCGGCTGTGACTGTGGGGACATTCGTCTCCCACGTGGTCCCCCATCATTGCACCCTGGATGCCCTGTGTGGGGCCAGGGCGACCCGGTGGAAGTGGCCAGGCCCTGGGGATGGGATCCCCAGGCCAAAAATGGCCTGGGGAGGTGGGCTGTGTGGCCCCCTTCCGGTATTAGTAATCAGCTTGCCCGTGGGATTGGGCCCTTGGGGCCAAAATCAGCCCAGGGAGGAGGGCACACTGCCCCTTCCCCCTAGTAATAATTGTCTGGGGCTAAAATGGGCATGGGGAGGGGGCAGCGTGGCCCCCCCCCCCCTCCTCCTTTTAGTGATTGGCCCACCCCAGTGAAGTGAGATCCCAGACCCAAAATCAGCCCAGGGAGGGGGGCCACATGGCCACCTCCCCTAATAGTAATTGGCCTGACCCCGGGGATGGCCCGGGAGGGGGATGGCATGGCCCCCTTCCCCTTTTTAGTAGTTGGCCAGGCCCCGTGGTTGGGGGCTCTGCAGCCCAAATCAGGCAGGGAGGGGGGCACTAATGAAATCTTCTATTACATAATTGATAATATCACTGTAGCATTTGCATAAAAATTGTTGAGGAGAAAATTGTGCATGGCAGGGGGCACGAGTTATAGTTACCTTAGGGTGCAAATTATATTTCCTGGAGATAACTATAACTGCTGAATTTCTATGGTTTATTCAAGTAAAATGTGAACCTCACTATAACGTCCCTGTAACCTTTGCTCTTTTCCTGTAACCTTTGTTCTTTTTAGTGAATTATATATATATATATATATATATATATATATATATATATATATATATATATATATATATATATGTATATATATGGCAGTCGGCAATAGGTAGGTATAGTTAGGACCTAGTTTCCGTAGGAAAAACATTTATTAACTTGGCTATATCTTTGGCCCTGTTTGATGAATCTTCATGACATTTTCCAAAAAAACTGTTAAATTGGGTCTGGATATGCATGGTAAGTTTCAGGGTGGTCTGTCAACCTGGGGCAGAGAAAAAGGAGGATCACAAAAGTGCATTTCCCATGTTAATTCCCAGAAAGACTTTAGACACAACTACAGCCCGAATTACTGGACAGAGTTACACCAAATGTGGCAGAAAGGTACTTCTTGGTACAGAAAACATGTTTTTTATTATTTGGGGTAAATCCATTCAGTAGTTTTTAAGAAATTAAAGGAAATCCAAGTTTGTACATCTAGGGTCTCGACAAATTTGCAATATTTCCTATCTCGTGCAGAGATCTGATTTGCTGCCAATACTTCAACCAGGAATTGTAAGAAAAAATAAAAGGGGGTGGGGTACAAATACCCTAACCCCCTACCTTTGGTCCTGGGGTCCCCCTGGGACCCTGCCAGGGCAAAAAAGCTTTTTTGTTTTTGAATTTATGATGAAATTTGCAGAGATCCACAAATTTTACAGTAAATTCAACAAAAAGAAAACAAGTGCAGTCTCCTGTGCTTGTTTTTAATGTAGCCACCCTGGTAGGCCAGGTCAGAAGATATGCACATTTTATTTTTTTAAATTGAGAGTGCGCACCAGCCCTCCTTCAGAGGGTTTTTTATGCCCCAGGGACACCACCCCAGAAGTTAGTGTTTGATTTTTCATGGCGGGAGCTGTCACAGCTCCCACCAAGCAAAAGCAAACACTAACCCCTCTCCCAGCAAGTGGGAGTGTGAAAACTGCTCCTGATTGCTGTAAGCAGAGTTTTCATCTGTTTCCCTGTCCGCTGACAAGCAGGCAGGGAATCAGATGACATATTGCTCCTGCACGCAGGGAGCTGCACATTTAGCACCTCCCTGCGTACAGGAGCAATGTTGTCACCCGCCGGAAGGAGGGGAGCCGGCAGGGACCCTGGGGTCCTTGATGCTCCCCCCGCAGTCCCCAGCCTCCTCTTGGATAAATACATGGCACAATGGTCATTTCATAGAAATTAAACCTCAACAGGAAATACTTCTTTAAAGCACTAATCATCCTAGCTTCTTGTGCACGGCCAAGGGAAAGTGTGTTTTTCCTTTTAAAATAGTATGCCTAACTACAAATTGCACCTTCGCCATGCACTGCTAACTATCCCATATATTACATCACTCATAACATCTACAATTACATCATTGATATCACTGCAAGATTTGCAGTAAAATTATTGATGATAAACATATGCATGGCGAGGGCACTTGTTATAGTTCTTGAAATAACTGCAAATAAAACTGCTTTCTATGTTCTATGGTTTTGTATGTTTGATATGTGATCCTAACTATAACGTCCCTGAAACCTTTGTTTTTTTTAAGTGAATTTCTTTGTTTTTTAATACTGTTTCCTAGCTAAGCTGTAACGTCCCTGTAGCCTCTGTTTTTTCCAGGTGAAATATATATATATATATATATATATATATATATATATATATATATATATATATATGTCCGATGGCATGTGTAGCTGCAGATACACATACTATGCATATCCATTCCGAGATCTAGTGTTGGGCTCGGAGTGCTACAATTTGTTTTTCTTCGAAGAAGCCTTTTTGGAGTCATGGGATCGAGTGACTCCTCCCTTTGGTTCCATTGCGCATGGGCATCAACTCCATTGTTAGATTGTTTTATTTCTGCCGTCGGGTCCGGACGAGTTTCTTCTCGCTCTGAGATTTCGATTTGGAAAACTTTAGAAAACCTTCCTTTTCGTCTGTATTGTTTCGATTGTGTTCTCCATCTAGCATCGAACCGGTAGTACTGTTGGAAAATCACTTTGTTCGCCCTTCAGGGCGCGCATCCAACTCCGGCCTATTCGGGCCTACCGTGTGGAGAGCCTGATGGATCAGACCCCATTCCGATTCTGCCCTTCGTGCCACGCGAACTACCCATATACAGACCAGCATTTGGTTTGCAACTAGTGCTTTTCTCCAGACCAATGGGAGGAAAATTGTGAGGCCTGCCGATCGTTTCGATAAAAAAAGACTCTCAGAGATTGAAGAGCTCGAAGACTTAAAATGGCGTCAAAAGTCGGTGGACATCTTGACATCCCTGAAGAAGAGCAGGCGCAGACAGCAGTCTCCATCCGAGACACAGACTCCGACCAGGAATCTGAATAGGACAGACCCATCACAGATGGCCAGCATGTGAGTACATCTGCCCCTGCACCCCCACACAAGAAACATCCTAAGGCCTTTGGTACACCACTGCCGGAAGGCCATGGTTCGGCCCGAAAAAAGACTGTCGGCGACCGACCTTCGGGATCGGCGCCGAAAAAGGCCACTCCTCCATCCACTTCGGAGTCGAGTAAAACTATAAAGGGCTCCATTTTGCACTTCAGCAGGAAACCCCAAGTTTTGGAGTCAAAAATTAGAAAGTCAGCTTCTGAGCCGAGACCTTCCACAACATTTTCAGTACAGAAAAAAACAACACACTTCGTAACCAAAAAAGACATCATATACAAAGGAGCGAGGACTTTCCAAAACATTAAGAGAAAGCCATAAAACCTCTGAGGAAGAGTCAGACATTGAGCCCATTCTGCAAATGATGGATGAGAGACAATCTAGAATACACATCCATAAAGAGACAGGAAGGATTATTACAGCACCTCCTTTAAAAACAAAAAAAGAAAGCTGGCATTCCAAGAGGAACTGGACACTGTACAGCCACCAGCAAAGGTGCAAAAGCAAAAGGAGAAGACTATACCTCCTCATTCTTCTCCTCCTCATTCTCCACAGCTATTTGTCTTCCCCACACCAGCCCTCCACCAATGCCTTCTCCAACACACTCTTTTTATTCACAAGAAGACATAGTAGATCCATGGCACCTTTATGATCCTGATCCAATCCTAGATTATGAACCTGATACTTACCCATCCAAACCATCTCCATCTGAGGATACCACAGTATACAACCAGGTCAAAGTCGGGGCTGCAGCTTATCATGGGTTAACAATGCACTCTGAGCCATTGGAAGAAGATTTTTTATTTAATACATTATCTTCAACACATTCTAGGTACCAATGCCTCCCAATGTTACCGGGCATGGTAAAACACACAGACCACATATTTAGTGAGCCTGTGGAATCTAGAATCATCACACCTAGAATAGAGAAGAAATATAAGCCTGCACCCTCTGACCCAGATTATATTATTCATCAGGTGCCTCCAGATTCAGTGGTGGTTAGTGGAGCAAGAAAGGGGGCAAACAGCTAGTCTTCAGGAGATGCACCCCCTCCTGATAAAGAGAGCAGAAAATATGACGCTGCAGGGAAAATAGTTGCTTCCCAAGCAGCAAATCAATGGAGTATAGCTAACTCTCAAGCACTGCCAGCCTGCTACGATAGAGCACATTGGGATGAGATACACGATATTATATAGCATCTCCCAAAAGAACACCAAAAGCGGGCACAACAAGTGGTAGAGGAAGGGCAAGCCATTAGTAACAATCACATAAGATCTGCCCTTAATGCTGCTGATACAGCTGCAAGGAGCGTTAACACAGCCATTACAATCAGAAGACATTCATGGCTATGCTCCTCTGGTTTCAAATCAGAAATTCAACAGGCTGTGTTAAATATGCCTTTTGATAAAAAGCACCTCTTTGGCCAGAAGTGGACACTACAATCGAGAAATTACGAAAAGACTCTGATACAGCAAAAGCAATGGGTGCTCTGTACACCACACCATACACAGGGTCATTTCGTGAGCCTCAGTTTCAAGGAGGTTTCAGAGCACAATCCTCTGAAAAACAAAGCAATCATATCAAACCCAGTACCAGAGAGGTGAGTTTAGAGGAACATACAGAGGTCAATACTCTAGAAATAGAGGTAAATTCCAAACCTCCAAACATCCAGCTACACAACCAAAGCAGTGACTTCCTTCACTCCTTTCCACTCCACACATCTCTTGTGGGGGGAAGACTACAGCAGTTCCAGTCTCATTGGCAAAATATCACCACAGATGATTGGGTATTATCAATTATCCGCAATGGCTATTGCCTAGAATTGATAAACACCCTTCCGAATATTCCACCAAGGTATCACAAATTATCCCCAGAACATTCAGTTCTGTTACAACAAGAGGTTCAATCTCTACTACTCATTCGTACACAATGCCAAAAACATACACGTTACGTGATAGAAACTCTGCACACACTAGGATTTTCTATAAACTACCAAAAATCACACCTTCAACCAGCACAAGTACAACTGTATCTAGGTGCTATCCTAAATACTCAACTAGCTCTAGCGTATCCAAATACACAAAGGATACAAGCTTTCCAAAATCTAATTCCACTTACACAGCCAAATAAACAATACACTGTAAGATTTATCGTGAAGATTTTAGGAACAATGGCATCTTGCATGGCACTAGTCCCACATGCAAGATTAAATATGAGGCCCTTACAACAGTGCCTTGCACAACAATGGTCACAGGCACACTGTCAACTTCAAAATCTAGTGTTGATGGACCGCCAAACACATCTGTCCCTTCAATGGTGGAATCGCAGCAGTTTAATGAAGGGGCAATCGTTTAAAGACCCTGTGCCTCAGACCATGATTACATCAGATGCATCAATGATTGGTTGGGGAGCTCACCTAAACAATCACACCATTCAAGGGCAATGGGATGTCAAAAAGAAACAGCTACACATAAACCACTTAGAATTATTAGCTGTATTCCTTGCCCTAAAAGCATTTCAACCTCTTCTCAAACAAAATAATGTTCTCATAAAGACAGACAACATGACAACCATGTATTATCTCAACAAACATGGAGGTACACATTCATCTCAACTATCCCTTCTAGCCCAAACAATTTGGAAATTGGCAGTTCACAATCAAATTAACCTAATAGCACAATACATTCCAGGAATAGACAATCAGTTGGCAAATGTCCTCAGCAGAAATCACCAACAAACACACAAATTGGAGATTCACCCCGAAGTACTTCAAAAGTACTTTCAAAGGTGGGGAACACCAAACATAGATCTATTCGCAACAAGCGAAAACACACAATGCCAAAACTTTGCATCCAGACACCAACATCCCCTATCCATGGATCAATTGGTCAGGGATATTTGCTTACGCTTTTCCCCCTCGCCCACTCCTCCCATTTCTGGTCAACAAGTTATGTCAGACTTAACTCAACATGATACTCATAGCACCAACATGGGCACCTCAGCCTTGGTACACGACACTACTAGACCTATCTGTAGTACCTCACTCCAAACTCCCAAACAGACCGGATTTGTTAACACAAAACAAAGGTCAAATCAGACATCCAAACCCCAATGCTCTCAATCTAGTGATTTGGCTCCTGAAGTCATAGAATTTGGATACTTAAATCTTCCATCTGAATGTATGGAAGTAATTAAACAAGCACGAAAACCCACTACTAGACAGTGCAAGTGGAAGAGATTTGTCTAGTATTGTCAATCTAAGACCATAGATCCACTTACAGCATCTATACAAGATATTGTATGTTGTTTACTTCATTTACAGAAAACAAATTTAGCTTTTTCTGCCATTAAAATACACCTTACTGCAATTTCTGCATACTTAAAAACTATTAAACATACTTCTTTATTCAGAGTTCCTGTTATCAAAGCCTTCATGGAGGGATTAAAACGCATCATCCCACCCAGAACACTACCAGTTCCATCATGGAATTTAAATATTGTACTTACAAGACTCTGGGACCACCTTTTGAACCCATGCACTCTTGCCAAATTCAATTTTTAACATGGAAGGTTGCCTTCCTTGTGGCTATTACTTCTTTAAGAAGAGTTAATGAAATACAACCATTCACTCTTGAAGATCCTTTTTGCCAAGTACACAAACATAAGGTTGTATTAAGAACAAATCCAACATTTCTACCAAAGGTAGTATCTCCTTTTCTCATCAATCAAACAGTGGAATTGCCAGTCGTCTTTCCACAGCCAGATTCTGTGGCAGAAAGACCTCTTCATACCTGAGATCTAAAAAGAGCTCTTGTGTACTATATAGACAGAACTAAACAGTTTAGGAAAACAAAGCAACTTTTTGTTGCTTTCCAACAACCACATACAGGCAATCCTATATCAGAACAAGGTTTAGCTAGATGGATTGTTAGATGTATACAAACATGTTATGTCAAAGCAAAAAGACAGCTTTTAATCATCACTCCTAAAGCACATTCTACAAGAAAGAAGTTTGCAACAATGGCTTTTTTAGGAAACATACCAATGGTTAATATATATGTAAAGCAGCTACATGGTCAACCCCTCATACATTTACTAAACACTACTGTGTTGATGTTTTCTCACAACAACAAGCCACTGTAGGACAAGCTGTCTTGAGAACATCATTTCAAACAACTTCAACTCCTACACCGCTTTTTTGGGAGAACTAACTGCTTTGTAGTATATGCATAGCATTTGTATCTGCAGCTACAAATGCCGTCAAACAGAAAATGTCACTTATCCAGTGTGCATCTGTTCATGGCATGGAGTGCTGCAGATTCACATGCACCCTCCCTCCTCCCCGGAAGTCTGTAGTTGTTTAAGTTAATAACATTTGTACATAGGTATATAAATGTACATGTGCATGGACTTCTCTTTTCTCTTATACACTCTATCACTCCTTTCTTCACCCTCTGTGGGAAAACAATCTAACAATGGAGTTGATGCCCATGCGCGATGGAATCGAAGGGAGGAGTCACTCGATCCCGTGACTCTGAAAAGACTTCTTCGAAGAAAAAGAACTTGTAACACTCCGAGCCCAACACTAGATGTTGGAATGGATATCCATAGCATGTGAATCTGCAGCACTACATGCCACGAACAGATGTACACTGGGTAAGTGACATTTTCCATATATGTATGTGTATATATAATATAAATCTTGCTTTCGGAGGGGTCTCTGTTGTCACTGGAATCAGTTCTGTAGGAAATAAGAGGACAAGAACTGTCTACTCTTTGGTCACAGTGCACATAAATCAAACTTGTTAGGTTTTTGCAATGTTATGTTGTAAATTGTAAAACCCATCAAATTTGATTTGTTTCCACTAAGTGATTAATTTGTAAATAAAAATATGCTGGTGCTGAAAGCTGACACACGCGGCTACTGCAATTAAATGTGCAAGTACAGAATACTGAGGCAGCGGTAATCCTAAAGCCATCTTGGCCCTCTTTAATCCATTTACAGCCTCTCCCTGCCCCTTCAGCTCACTCTTGCAAGGTTTCTGCTTACTCCCAATATGGAGCTTTTCCGTCCTTCTCTTCCTTCGTCGTTCCCATATGTGTCTTTTGGTCGCATTAAATGCCTGATGCAGAAAACTAAGTGCCGGCCCTCAAAAATAAGGGGGAGATTTAAGCAAAGTGATGCTGCCCCTAGCATCCTCCTAACGCCACCATGTGTGCACTGTATCTAATATGCGGCGCACCATGGTAGAGAGTAGGGGGCAATAGCATCATTATGTGTGACGCTATTGATGTACTGTACAGGGTTAGTACCAGAATGTTGGCGCTAACCCTGAACAGTACATAGGGGCCCATTGTAAACAATGGTGTGCCCCCTTTTAACACCTGCTCTGATCAGGTGTTAAAAGTGCCAAAAATATGACGCAAAGAAATCTCTTAGATTTGTTTGTGTCATTTTTTGGCCCACTTAACGGGGACACGCCCTTTGCATACATTATGCATGGTGCATGCATAATGTAGCGCAAAGGGTTACAAAGTGGCGCAATGCATTGCGCCACTTTGTAAATATGGTGCGGGGAAAAGGCCACCTTAGCTTAAAAAAATGAAGCTAAGGCAGTGCTAAAGTGGCGCTAGGCCCTCTTAAATCATGGCATAAGTGCCAGTGCCCCCACTGGAAACCACTGTCTCAAATTAAGCATTGCTTCCACTGTATTTTTCTTTCACAACACCATACAGCTAACAAAGCTGCACAGTAGTATGAAAGAGAAAGACTTGCAGTGGAAACGAATCAAACATTATGGGTTTTACTATTTACATTGTAACACTGCAAAAACCTAACAAGTTTGAATTATTTGCACTGGGATTTTTCCTCTTTCATACTACTGTACGGCTCCATTCTAAAGACATTACGTTTAGAACAGAGCTGTATTGTAGTATGAAAAATAAAGAATCACAGTGCAAATAAATTAAACTTGTTAGGTTTTTGTAATGTGCATCTGCGGCCCTAGTAACCCATGTAGGAATGCCATTTGGGGGAGTTATGGAAACCACACCTGTCAGCGTCTGGAATGGTTTGTGCCAGCGATTGATGTCTTGCCTAATAAATAAAGAGCGTGGCCGCTTAGGCAGGGACAGACACAATCAGGACAGTGATGGCGTGGTATTGCTGTCCGTGTTCTTCAACTACTCAGGAAAAGCAGATAATGATAAAATCACATACTAGCCAACTTCTAAGAGGTAAGTGGGAGGTTTAAAAAAAAGAATCGGAAGAATGTATTTCTCCCTTTGAAAGAATATTTTCATTGTATTTATTCTACGCCTTTTCAGGGGTAGTAAGCGGTATAAACATACAATTTAAACCTAGTAGCTAGTTTGGTACCTGCATTTGTTGCACCTTTTGTAAATAAAGTACTGCTATCACAATTCATAAATGTATCTGTGAAGAACGAGTGGGTTTTGCGATTTTTTTTTTTTTTAAGAAAACCTGCTCTGTAGAACAAAATGTAGGTTTAGCAGCATTGCTGTATCAAATTATAAAATATAATCTGGGCATGTGATTAGTTTTCAGGTTGTCAGTGTCCCAAGCACTGGCTTAATCCCGATGCTGAAAGAATAATAACATTAGCAGGTAAAAATATTCCGTTTATTTGCCAGCAGAACGTCTCTATTGACTCATATTCAGTGTTCATGTTGTAAGTAAACGAAAGGGAAATGTGTATAGTTTATGTGGGAGGGCAGTGGTGGTCTCGCTGGGTGAACACAGTTAAGTTCTTCGAAGAAATTTCCCTGATATGTAAAGCAGTCCTTTATTTGTTAATTTAACCAGACCGGGTAACCGAATTCTAGCATTTTTATATCAATCGCAGAAAGAACAACACTCCTGTATAAGCCACACAACAGCTAAACGCAAACATGCACACACAATAGAAGCAGTGTTACTACAGCATTCCTTGTTAAAAAACAACTTTTAAAATCTCCTTTCAGAGTCTCTGGGTCTGCGCAGTAAAGTCTTAAGGGAAATTGAGAAACTCAGGAGTCTCAAGTTGCAGTCGGTTTCTGCTGCTGTTCCAGATGAATTCCTGTGCCCAATAACGCGCGAGCTAATGAAAGATCCTGTCATTGCATCAGGTACAGCACATCTTTGCATTAATCCTCTTAAGTTTACCAGCGTAAATTCATATTTTGTGGTGTGATCGTTAATGCGGGGGACCTCTCATTTCTCCCTAAAGCGTCCAGCTGTTTGCCAGCTGGGCCTCACCGTACGGGAAGCCTCCAAGTGGCGGGCAGAGTTTGCAAACCAGAGTGGGAGCTGAGGGTTTCACGTGTTAGGCCAGAGGGGGAGAGTTACCACGCAATGTAATGTTACTTTATAGCTCGTCCTGGACTTTGTTTACATCCTATGACTGTTTATAAAGTGTGTTAGTCATGACCAACAAAAGAGGCCAATTCTATGGAATTTGAAACCGAATAACATCAGTTATTAAGGGTAGGTTCCATAATTTCAAGCATGACTTAAATTCCTATCACTATGAAAGCAAGATTTTGTGCAGTGATCAGAATTCCAACCTAGAGACGCGAACAGCGAAGATTTTGTGCAGTGATCAGAATTCCAACCTAGAGACGCGAACAGCGAAGCCCCAAAATAGGCGACACAAGCGTAATTTAGTACTTTAGTGCCAATTCTGCATGCTACGCCTCATTTCTAAGTAAAAACCTAGGTATAAGGGTATTTACTGCAACAATGAATACCTTATCTAGGGGTAATAGTGTTTGTCATGTACAGAATACATCCGCCTCTATCCTGACCACTTGTAATCAGGTCCGACGTAGCAGCTACAGTACTGTTTCATTTATCTGTGTCCAGCTATAATTGCACCTAGGCCCATCTCGCAGAGTTCAGCACTTTGAGTCACACGACTCTGATAAAACCTAGGGGTGTGTGGAAAAAGTGTCTCTGAGTAATGAAGTGTTCCAAAAGTGCAGGTTTATGCAAATACAGTGAAAAAATGAATAGGAAGGCAAAAGCAATTACTCTTGGCCATTTATACTCCTGTGACGAGTGCCCTGGTTTTAACAATCTCAGCACAAACATCTGTTTGGGGAACGATCACATTTACAAGTAGTGAGAGGCTTATTGCTTCTCGTAATTAGTGTATGCGATAACGCCTACCCATCTGATAGATTTCAACAGGTCAGATGTGCCAGAATTTACATGGGAAAAATAGGCCTGTTCAGTGGCGTAACTAAACTGGATGGCCCAACCGCAAAGAACATGGAGCGGTCCCCCCTCTGGACTCACTCAGGCCAGGTTTTGTGCTGACGGGCTCCCTGGAGCTTGCCCAATCCCCCCCATCCTACCCCTCCATGCTGCAGAACTGCAGGGATTGCGGGAGCCTTTGTTACACCACTGGGCCTCATAGAGAAAGGGCTGTGCACATTTTGGTGCAATAACCACCAAAATATACATGTTAAGTCTCATTTTGCTGGTAAAACATGTGATGAGTGCTA
The DNA here is from genome assembly GCF_031143425.1 of Pleurodeles waltl. Lineage (NCBI taxonomy): Eukaryota > Metazoa > Chordata > Amphibia > Caudata > Salamandridae > Pleurodeles > Pleurodeles waltl. The sequence continues at coordinate 997,982,707 of NC_090440.1, read as the reverse complement.
ATGTCATGCCCAGTGAATTCCAACCCTCAAACCAGGTACAAAGTCCTTTCTTGTCCAGATATCCAAGTGGAATCAGGCACATCTATTGTGTAAAAAATGATACCTTACACGATCTCTAAAAAAGCAGTAGACATTTTTTGGTTGCCAAGCCTAGATTGTATTTGACAGACTTCTCAGTTTGTGTTCCCATTGAGAGTATTTGCATTGTTTGAGATTTTAGTTTTAACTCTGCTGCCTCATAGGCCTGACAGCATACTGTTACATTTAGCTGATACCTTTCAAGATACTCTTCCTTATAGCGGTCACAACCACCTGAAGACTGAGATAGAGATGATCCATTTCTTCTGAACAATCAGTGTTCCATGGGAAAAATGATGCCCCCAGACCATTTTCTATTCATACTCATTCCTGTTTCTAGAGGTGGACCACTAAAGTTTCTCACTTAGTTGAGCCAGTAATGAGTTTAAGTTTTGCCTCACTTATAGAGACCAAGCATCAACCAACCAGTGACCACTTTGTACTTAAGCATGCAACCAGCTTTAAAAACACATTTTTGTTGCACCAAATTGGTCACTGTTGTAGGAGTACTCCTGGAGCTTATTTTGGTTCTTTGGTGAGCTGGTGTGGGAGGGCAGGACCTGGTTTTCCAAGGGCTCAGAATGGTGGACTAGCAGGGAATTTGGACTATCGGAGCAGCTACTTTGCTGGAAAGAGGAACTGTGCTGGGGACGTGTGCCCTGCAAGGTGGCCTCTGGGCAACTTCCCTTTTGAAAAGTGGGACAAGAGCACTCACTGTCTCTTGGTTCTGGTGGAGCATGCAGAAGTAGTTGCAGAGCGACTAGAAAACCACTCAGCAGGTAGCAAAATGCTGGCTCGACTGCTGTGGAATTGCAAAATTAACATGGAAAGGCCAGCCCCTCCCCGACTCCTGTCCTGGATGCTGGCAGATGAACATGAAAACTGCCATACCACAAGACAGTAAGGTTGATGGTAAGGCAATAATATTCCTTTAACCATCACATTATTATTATTTCTATCAGGGTAGCCTTGAGTGGGACTCTAACCGTAGACTATTTTAATCTCTCAAGCTTTTGCGTGCCTAAATTTAAATACCCCATGCTGCCACTTGTTGGTAGAGCCTCCCAAAGCACTAAGATGTGTGTCGGATGCGGCAAAAGGCCAATGATGAAGCATGATATAAATTGTGGGTGAGAGCTGTTTTTCCTTACTTAAAAGGTGATCTCCTTCTTCTCAGTCAACTCATACTCACAACTCATTTTATGTGTTAAATAGCACAAAGGAAACCTGAAAGTGGGTCGCTGTTAAAGCAGATGCTGTCTGCACCTGGGGGTATGGAGGACACCGACTTGCATGCAAATCATCCATTAAGACCTAAGACACTGTACCTTGATAGATGGATGGACAGGGGGGCAAGCAACAGTGAAGGTCTGTGATTGTTTGGAGTGATTTTGTGGAATACCCCACCATGGAATCTACTAAATGAATGTATCTCTTAAATCCATGCTGGTGAATTACTTAAATCCATGCTGGTAAATGGCATCTACCTCTTATTGCCTGGAACTGTACCCCCACCACATTGACTCAGCTAAATCCCTAGGAATAATCTTGTACAATACCCTCTCCATGCAAATGCACATCAGGTCCACCACCAGAGGATCTAACCATCAACTACATGTATTATGGAAACTAAACCTTTCCTGCCTGTGGAAGATATCAAAACAGTTATGATATCCAAATTAGACTATGGTAGTGCTACCCTTATGGGCCTCACAAAAAGCAGAATCGCTCTGTTGAAGGCTGTCTTTATTGCAGCAGCAAGGCTTATCACTGGCTCTAAAAAAAGAAATCATGTCCCACCTGACCTCCAATCTCTGAAGTGCTTACCCTATGAGGCCAGGATCCATCTCAGAATTGCCTGTATAGTCCATAAAGCGCTGCATCACAACACCCCCTCTTACCAAGTCCTGAAATTGACCCTATCTGTCGGAAACTGAACTTCCAGAAGTACAAGTACAAAAATTTAGTAAAAAGAAAACTTACAAACGATTCTTTTCCAGGTTGGCACCTAAAATTTGTAACTCTCTTCCTCCAGAGACCAGATGCAACCCCTCCTCCTCCTTCTTCGGGGAAGAAGTAAAACGTATACTAGTCAGCAGACTTCTCCCCAAACCTGTGTTGCTCCATTGTTCACATCTCTGAGATATGCGCAGGTTGTCCATGGCCCAGTCATCCACACATCGCCCTGACACCATACACCATCGGACCCTACCTATGCTGGCATCTCAAATGACTATGTGTGCGTGTTCTGTACTCCCATTATTTTGGTTTTATTATTTGCTTGTGTAAATTTTGCTCCATGTCCTCCTCCTATTTTTATGTATATAGCAGACAATTTCTTTCATAACATCTTCTTGCTATTATTGTAAAGCACTCGGTCACCCGAAAGGGTCTTGTTTGCGCTATACAAAACGCTCTTAAATAAGAAAAAATAAAGGACCAGATTACATTTTAGGTCTTTGGGGCGGTAGCAAAATGGTGGAAGAGTAAACACCTTGCACCCAAATCAAGACGCATAGCTGGACTAAGAGTGGTCTTCGCTGATGTAGTGGTAGGCTCATTGAAGCGACTGGCAATGGATCATTGAGCAGTACCAGAGTCTACCCAGAATGGAAACACCCTCTGATTGCCAGAGCTGCTTCATTTCTGCTAAGATGTTAAGCATTGTTACCAAGCCCGGTCTGAAAAACATGGATGATAGACTTCAAAGTAGGGTTCAAGAAAATGCGAATGGATAACCTGACAGAACTGCAAGCAGATATCGCCAAATAAATTAAATAAATTGTGGACTTATAGTCAGATATGCAGGGTAACTACATTAGACTCGAGATGTTGGAAAGCCCCTTCAAAAGTATGCAGACTCTGACAATTTGGCGACCTTCATCACATCACCCTCTCGATTCACAAACAAGAGCCATCATTGACAAGTGTGAGGACTTAGAAATGGATGAGGTAATATATGTGTTAACAATTTGAAAGAAAATACTTTTAATGTTTTAATGTTTTATGGTCATAATAGGGTATGAGCCAGACTATCGTATCAGAACTGAAAGAGCTGACAGAGGGGACAGCGCACCACTGGGTACAATCATGGACCTCAAGATGTCCTTGCCAAATTGTCCTTCTACTGCCTCAAAGAGCAGATCATGCAACAGACCAAGTCCAGCTGCACTGGGTCTAGTGTGATAACCTTATATCAGGACCTGTCAGTGGTTTCCTTGCAGAAATGGAGAACGTTTCACCCTGTGGCACTAGAGCTTAATAAGAGGTGCGTTCAATATCAGTGATTGTTCTGAGGAGGCATACATGGGAAGTTAAGGAAATGACGACAGCCACCCTAGACAATGCCAATCCACTGCTGGGACTTGATGATGAAGTTACCACTGATCGTAAGCAGGATCATAGAAAAGACACCTCCACCAGCCATGAAGAGGAGGGAGGCACAAAGCTAGTGTGGCCACCAAAAGATAGCTCAGTAAAAAAAAAAAAAAAAGGAGAACAGAAGGAGAAGCGCTGAACTAAATGGAGGACTGACATTTTCCAATGAACATGAGGCTCCTATTATGTCTTCAACATTCTTTGTTACTCTGCTAAACTGCCAGCATTGTGTTATGATCGAATGGTGTAGAGGAGCACAGGCAAACAGGCAGCTACAGAGACACAGGATGATGGCCTTTCTTTTCTAGGCCCAAATGGAAGCTAATCTTGATATATTGGGAAAAGAATGGGACTGTCACATATAGCAGTGGAATTGTATACAAACAAGTTTTTCCTTCTCTAATCATAGTACTCTTTAAGATGATGGGTTGATCGTGCATTTGTGGACCTAACAAGAGCATTAGGGAGTTCTGCACCCCAGGCAAAGGATGATCCTTGTTGTTATTGTATGTTCAGGAAATGTGGTCACTTTTTTGTGGGTGCACGACTTTCTGGTTGAACAGCGACAGTTGCTAAAATGTGCTTGGGTGGCAATTACATTTCATCTCAATGTGAAAAGTTTGAACTCTCCTAATAATAGTCTGGAATCCTGATATACTCATCATCATTTCATAAGAGCTGGCCATTTTAGGGTGTGTTTTGATTGCAAGGTCAAAAACACATAGGGAAGTAACCTAGACTTCCGCAGCAAATAGATAACTTGCGAAATCTCCGTGCACAGTTAATGTAACATCGAAAAAATGTATTACATCATATATTTCTTTGAACTTGTTATTCCAGACATTTGCATGTAAATTTCTTTTAAACATGTCATTCTATATATCAAAATTGCATACGTCTAGATAGGTGCTCCTACTACAAACAGTGAAGGTGCTGAGGTGCAGGTGAGTGAAGGTGATATATACAATGAGTGCGAGAAGTGGTCATAGAAAATTGTGGAATTCACAGTGGCTCCCGCGGTCCAGGAAGCCCTGGAGTCTCACAAATAATTTTTTATTCGTATAATCCACTCTTAGAGATATCTTGACGTTTCGACCCCGTATTGGAGGTGAGTCAAAAAGTGGTCATCATCAGGACACCGAAATTCTGACTGGTAGCACCTAAATTCCAGTGTGTGAAAAACCATCTAGGTGGTCAGGGGCATCTACACAAATTGTAAAAGTCCCAGGGTCTGGGGGTCTAAACATATCCCGTGGAAAGTGTGTTGTCGTAGAACCATCCAGCTGGCAGGTGAATATAGCAATATTCATACGATTCGCACACTCGATGTGCGGCTGCGTTGTGATACACGATACATCGTGTACACCCCCAGCATTCTTCGAATAACCTCGGAACACAGTTCCACTTACTCCACTGACACCTGCCAGCTGGATGTTCAACCAGTAATCAATACCTCGAGCCCATGATTGGTTTGGCGCTCCTTGTTAGGTGACCAACAAGTGATCCTGGGACTAGCGCTACACTTACAATTTGAGCCCTATATAACATTGGCGCTCCATGGTTCTAAGACCACACACTTTCCACGGGATAAGTTTAGACCCCCAGACCCTGGGACTTTTACAATTTGTGTAGATGCCCCTGACCACCTAGATGGTTTTTCACACACTGGAATTTAGGTGCTACCAGTCAGAATTTCGGTGTCCTGATGAGGACCCCTCTTTGACTCACCTCCAATACAGGGTCGAAACGTCGACATATCTCCAAGAGTGGATTATACGAATAAAAAATTCCTTGTGAGACTCCAGGGCTTCCTGGACCGCGGGAGCCACTGTGAGTTCCACAATTTTCTCTGACCACTTCTCGCACTCATTGTATATATCACCTTCACTCACCTGCACCTCAGCACCTTCACTGTTTGTAGTAGGAGCACCTATCTAGACGTATGCAATTTTGATATATAGAATGACATGTTTAAAAGAAATTTACATGCAAATGTCTGGAATAACAAGTTCAAAGAAATATATGATGTAATAGATTTCTTTCGATGTTACATTAACTGTGCATGGAGATTTCTCAAGTTATCTATTTACAGCGGAAGTCTAGGTTACTTCCCCCTTGTTTTTGACCTTGCAATCAAAACGCGTTCATCACCCTGGTCATAAGGGTTAAAGGGTATTTGCCTCATTGTTTCACTTACATTTTAGGGTGCAGCATAGGCTACACCTTCAGCAATATGCTGTTCAGCTGAAACTAACTTGGCGGTAATTGCTATTTTACATAAACAGGCAGTAAGAGGCATTCGCTCCAAATCTAGCAGACCCTGGGGGTCAATATTGCCTACTGAAACTAGACATTTGGTATCACACCTGAACACATTCATATCTATATGCCAAACATAGTGCAGGAGCACTGTCAAATTAACCCAGGGGCGGGCTTGTCAGGTAAGAGGTAGGTGAGTTGGTAGTTGCTGGCAACTTCGATATGTTGTAGGACTCACTACTGCATATCAGTCATGCAATGCATAAGGTTTTAAAAGCGGTATTTGGCGACCAATAGTTTATGGATGCTTGGAAAATTACTCACTCAACAGATTACACATTTTACTCACATGTTTTCTGGTGATACATGTATCAATGACTTATTCTTATCAAAGACAATAGCAGCAAGACTACAGGGTGCTAGCATTTCAAACATCTCAATTGTATTCCTTTGTCATGTTCATCTTATGCTATAGTTGTTGGGAGGCAGGAAATGCAAAGGCAAGGGGTTGGCTGTTGCAACATCACCTGTTTATGGACCTGGTGAACATAGAAAAAATGGTTTGAGAGGTTAATTTTTTTTTGCCCTCAGTAAAGCTTCAGTCACCTCATATGCAAATATGTGGGTTGTCTTTAAGGCAACTCTGGGAGAATGTGCAATACCAAGTCTGGATATGGCTAACACAGAAGGAAAGCCAGTTGAATTCTGTTTTAACAACCAAACTTGGAGAGCTCGAGGTAACTGAAAAACCTTCCCACGTGAAACGTAGACAAACCACAATGATACAATAGCACCTAATTGTTTTATACATGAATCGTGCTGAGGTTGCTCTGAAATTACAGCAAGTGTTATATGAAAAATGCAATTAAGGCCAACAAAATCTTGGTTCCGAGGCTAACAATGCAATAATATACAGCATTCGTAGGACACGATTAAAACAAGTGATGACAAAGGGAATTAAGGGGGCAGGAGCGCAAGTGTGACATGTGTTATGTTTAATTCCAAAGTTCTACACTCGTACTTAATGCAGATGCAGCACTGGACGCTACATTGCTGACAAGTAGTCACCAAATCGCTTACAAATGTCATCACTTGGTTAGGCAATATACCGGCTCCAGGTCCCAAGACCAGTTCTATGCATCCATAGGCATAGACAATGCAGACGGGAAATGTGAAGATTATTGTCATGATAACCTGAAGACCTTTAGAAATGTGAATCAGAGATAATTGTCTTATAAGCCAATGATTCAATGGTACTTGGCTCTCCACTAGCTACACGCAATATATCCCTTGGTAGCAGATCAGTCCTGGTGTTGGGCCACAAATGTGGTTCCACATCTGACAGGTAGTGGGAATGTTTCTGATTGAAATAATTCTGGAAGAGTTCCTCATCCATATAAGGGGATAATGGCAGATCTCATATCACATGATCAATGGATGATTGTCCTAGTTTTGAGAGTTCCTTTAGCTGGAGATAGGACTGCAGTAGACACGACACTGCTAACGCACATGCCGGAAGCGGGTACGAAATTCATTAGTGCCTCATTAGAAAAAGAAGGAAGTACGTAATTGAACATTGGTTCCATAAGCTGTTCAGATATGGGGTTTGGAGAAGATCACCCATAATCTCAGTGGCCCATCTAACCATTTCAACAGATCTAAAGCAGGCCATTAGGTCATTTGTCTTTACTGTAACATTTAAGTCACCATGGCCCTCATTTTGACTTTTGCAAAGAGCGTCAAAGCAGCGGGTACCAGTCTTCCGCCCACCAGAGCACGAGTACTGAACGTTTTCTGAAACATTTTGGGTAGAAATCCTCCTGTAGTCGTGCTGGCGGTCGGAGGTGCATGGGCGGTTCTACATCTGGCCCGCCCCGCCAAAAGGTCTCACTGGCCGAATTATGAGCAGTAATACGGCCTGGTGGTGTCCTAATGGCAGGGTGCTGCCAGTGGTGGAAGTGCCCTTTCCCTGCCGGGCGACCTCCTCATCTGACAAGGTAAGTCAGGTGTCCGACAGGGGAGAGAGGTGGGAGGGTGGGGGGTGTTGTGTGTGAGTGGGTGTTGCCTGCGTGTGTTCCATGTATGTGTGTATGTGTGGTTGAATGTATGTGTGTATGCGTGGTTGAATGCGTGTATGGATGTTGAAGTGAGTGCGTATATGGATGATGAAGTGAGTGCGTCTAAGGATGCTTGTGAGTGAATGCGTGTATGTCAGTGTATGAGTGTATGCGGGGTGCGTGTCGGTGTCTGTGTGTGTACATGCAGGGGTGGGGGGCACTGTATTGGCAGGGAGGGTGGGGGGAGGGTGATGCAGTACTAGAGGGGTGGGGATTCTGGTATGGAGGGGGGTATTGGGCTTGCAGGGGGTGCGGTGGGGACAGGAAAGACATTTCCTGTCACCGGTAGCCTTTCCGCCAGGGTTTTCGTGGCAGTGCTATTGCCGCGAAAACCCTGGTGGAAAGCCGGCTCCTAATACCACTAGTGGTCTTCATTGGACTGCTGGGTCAGAGATGCTAATCTCTGGTCCGGCTAGTCCAAGCGCCCTGGCGGTACAAGTGGGGATGTGGCGGGTTGGCAGAGGCCAACCCGCCACACTCATAATGTGACGGCCTTGAATTCCAGCCTGTTCGCGGCGGAACCGCTACTGTGGCCCTCACGTTCTTCAATTAGAGCCTATATCCTCTGTGACTTATGGAGTAACAACTACATAACTACCTATCTGGGGTGTGAGGCCAGGGAACTGTGTCTCTGAATTATGGGGAGAGATAAACCACAGTCTTCATGTTATAGGTTGTTAATTTTTCACCGAAGTGTTCGCTGTTTAATCTGCACTCCTAATTGGTGGGTAGGTTGGCGGGGGAGGGACTTGAAGTTTGGTTGTAGTTTCATTTGTTTGTCATCCTGCCCAGACTGGTTTGCTATCTGTTTTGGTGTTAGATACAAGATATTGCGCAAGATGTGGTTTATACATGTTGTAGGCTTGATTGATATAAAATCGGTCAAATACAAAAAATACTTGTCTCTAGTCACAATTTAATCATAAGTGCTGGTACGGTGCTTTGTGGCACCACGCACATCTAAAATCAATTCATTGATTGTTTTTATTGTTCATATTCTTCTCAATATTCCTTGTCTAAAAGGGTTTGAAAATTATTAAGTGACATAACTGGCAACATTATTAACATGACCATGTGACCTTCAGCTGTGGAGATGTTACTGTAAAGTATTTAATGTAAACTCTCACATGGGTGAAATAACTTGAATTATACGATATAGGCCCTGGGACATTGATACTATTGTCTGAAATTGTTATGGCATAAGAGATAAGAATGAAAGTACTATTGATCAGTCTCATTTATAAGAATGCTTACACAAACTTTTAAGAAAAGTGTGATATCTGGGGTTCGAAAGAGGGGCAGAATCTAATTCCTCACTGGAATTTATTGAACAGAGTGATGACAAAGAAGGGAAAATACAGTGAATTAAGTAGGATGTGCCCAATTCAGACTTTCATAATCATCCCTGTGCCCACCACATGAGCTCTTGTGGGGGATTAATGGACTCACCTCTTCAAGAATTCCATTCTTACTTGCATTAATGTTTAGGCTGACCCATCAAGCTCTCCAATTCCTGTGAGCCTTCCAGGAGAACAGTTTGTTCATCAGCCGTCTCAGAAGTGACATATGTTGAGTGATCTAGGACATTAGCTGGTCACACAGATTCTTGTAATGAGATAATTCTCAGCTGCGGCAGAGGCACCAGAAGGGTTGTCTGTCATGGTTACCTTGTGGCATAACTATGGGACAGGTGTATCAAAATCCCATTTTGCATTCCCTAAATAGCGAATTTTAAGAAATCCCTATTTAGGGAATGCAAAATGGTATGTGCAAAACAGCAAATCCCTGATAGTGTTTCCTGCAGAATCAGAATTGCTATTAGGGAATCGCTATTTTGGGAAGGCCCATAGGTGTGAATGACTTTGCATTACCGAAATTGTGATTTCCTATTAAGAAATCACAAAATCGCAAAATGCAAAACCAAGGGTGCCACGGACCTAAGGCCCCCTTTGATGTACGCCAAGAATAATTTGTACACATGTAAAGCTCACACATGCCCTTTTGGCATGTGTGAGCTACATGGCATTTTAAAAATGCACTTTAGATGCATTTGTTTCAATTCCACATGGTTACAACCAACTTGGAGTTGGTGATAAGAGCATTTGCGGATTGCCCATTTCATATTTAGGAAATGCTTTTTACATGTGCTTAGGGAATCACTAATTGTGATTCCCTATTAGGAGTCGCACTTTTAGGTGAATCGCAAAAAATGTGTTTCCCTAAAATGGGACTGCCAATGCCTTTCATACATTTGGAAAAACACTTTTGCATTTCCAAATGGTGGAATTTAGCGATTAGCACTGTTTGTGAATGCAAAAACGTTTGGTACATGTGGCCCTTGGATCCTTATCTAAATTATTAACAGTTATTCTTAACTAATCCACAACAGATGTCAAAACCATCTCTCTGTGCTCCTCTGGAACCTGAAACTCATTTGAGTCAAAACTAATAGTATTACCTCCTTTGAATTGCTTTGAAGCAGATGTATAACCTACTTTTCCAATAATTTTGCAGTGTATGGAATCAAAGAAATGGGCCTGCCTTTTGCAAGGTAACTGACATCTAGGAACATCTTTTTTTTTTAGAAAAGAGGAAGTACTACATTTTTTAAAATGTTGGTGGAATTAGATATGTGCCTAGCTAAGTATTTTATTACATCATTCAGTATCAGGACAGTAGCATATTTTATGGAGCATAATAGTTTGGGGAGAGGCAGTGGAGAGCCTGATGCCTGGTTATTTTTCATACATTATATCACGTCTGAATTCCTGAAACTTTCCCCTATCCAATGAAGTAGCTTTTAGGACTTTCCTCTGTGCAATGATATTGAAATCGTTGAGAATTTTATTGTCTTAACCATAGGAAAACTGAGCCAAACCTTCAGCAATGTCCCGTGATAGGGTAATTAATTGTCCAGAACCATGGATTGACATGTTGTTCCAGAGTCATGAAAAGTTCTCTTTTGGTATTTTTTTGGTGCCAAATCTCTCTCTACTTAATATGCCTTTTTAGTGGATCTAACTGTGAGAAATTAGCCTCTTTTGAGCATGGTTACCACCATTTTGGCTTGTTTGTCAGTGTGCTTTTACTATGTCACTGGGATCCTGCTAGTCAGGACCCCAGTGCTCATAGGTTGTGGCCTACTTGTCAGTCTGTTTCACTGCTTTTTCCAGTATGCTTAAATGTGTCACTGGAGTCCTGCTAACCAGAACTCCGGTGCTTATGCTCTCTCTAATTCCATATTCGTACTTACATACTGGTAACCCAATATTCCACTCCAAATTGGTATACTGGACCCCCCTTATAAGTCCCTTGTATTTGGTACCTAGTTACCCAGGGCATTAGAGTTCCGGGAGACCCTTATGGGCTGCAGCATTTCTTTTGCCTCCCATAAGGAGCTCATACAAACACTTCTTCAGGACTGCCATTGAAGCCTGAGTTAAATAGTATAAGCACTATTTCACAACCATTTTCACTGCACCGGGTCACTTATAAGCCACCTAGGTGCATAGTACCTGTGTGTGAGGGCACCCCTGCACTAGTAGAGGTGGCCCCACGTCATCAGGCCCCTTTCAACAGACTTTGTAAGTGCGGGGACACCTTTATAAGCGTGCACTACATATAGGTCATTACATATATGTACCTTCACAATGGCAACCCCGAATATGGCCAAGTTAGGTGTGTAACAACTGGGAATTGTAACCCAATACTGATTCCAGTATTGGTTGCACAATCCCAGGCACTCTGGGGGCTCCACCATGGCCCCCCAGGACTGCCATACCAGCCTTCTGAGGTTTCCACTGCAGCCCTAGCTGCTGTCACCCCACAGACAGGCTTCTGCCCTCCTGGGGCTTGGGCAGCTCAATTCCAGGAAGGCAGAACAAAGCATTTCCTTTAGGAAATAGGTGTTACAGCATGGGAGGGGTATCCTCCCAGAGCCTCTGGAAATGCTTTGAAGGGCACAGATGGTACCCTCCTTGCATAATCCAGTCTACACTGGTTCAGGGACCCCCCAGTCCCTGCTCTGGCACAAAACTGGACAAAGGAAATGGTAGTGACCACTCCCCTGTCCATCACCACCCCAGAGTTGGTGCCCAAAGGTCCTCCAGAGTGCCCCTGGGTTCTGACATCTTGTTTTCAGGAGGGTCAGGGAGCATCTGAGTGGCCAGTACCATCAGGTGACGTCAGATACCCCTCCTGATAGATTCTTACCTGGTTAGGTGACCAATCCCTCTCTTAGGGCTATTTAGGGTCTCCCCACTGGGTGTTTCCTCAGATTCGATTGCAAGACTCCAGCAGGAATCCTCTGTATCCTTTGCTTCACCTTCTACCATTGGATCAACAGCAGAACTGCTCCAGGAACTCTACAGTTTGCAACACAGTATCCAAGACAGCTATCACAACTCTGTTAACTGCAACAGTTTCCAGGTCGTGCATGCTCTGAGGGCTGCCTGTCTTCATCCAGCACTGGAAGGACCGAAAGAATCTCCTGTGGAGTGACGGAGTCACTTCCCTGCTTCAGCAGGCACCTCTCTGCAACGACGACCGATACTCTGGGTCCCCTATCCTGGCAACGAGCGTGGATCCTGTTACACAGGTGGTAGACCGAAGCGACCCTGACTGTCCAAATGTCCCACTGTCCAAATTTGATGGAGGTAAGAGCTTGCCTCCCCGTGCTAGACAGTACCCCTTTGCACTGCATGTTTTGCAGATCCTACGGCTTCTGTGCGCTTCTTCAAGGAATCCTTCGTGTACTGCCTAGCCAAGGTCCCCAGCACTCTATCCTGCAACGCTCAGCTCCCAGAGTTGTTCTCCGGCAGTGTGGGATCCCTTTTGTAGTACTGCGATGACTGTGATTTGCAACTTCTTTGTCCCTGTGTCCTGGGACTCCTGTGGGTGCTGCCTGGTCGTCTGAGGGCTCTTTGAAGTGCTGAGAGACCCCTCTGTTTCCTCAGTCCGAGTTGAGACCTCCAGGTCCCTCCTGGGCCCGGGCAGCACCTTTTCCTGCCAAATGCGTCTCTTGCGTGAGCCAAGGCTTGTTTGCGGACTCCAACGACGAAAACCAGTGTGCATTCATCTACTCGTCGTGGGACATCTCTTTCACCAAGCAGGAACCCGCAGCTGTCTCCTTTGATGCATGTCTCACTTTTTCTCTAACCAAAGGTTTCACTTTTGCACCTTCATCCGGGTTAGCATGGGTTCCTGTTCCTCCTGGACTCTTCAGCTGCTCTTGGACTTGATCTCCTCTCTCCACAGGTCTTCAGGTCCAAGAATCCATCATTGGTGTCTTGCAGTCTTACTTGGTTTTTGCATTATTCTTTATCACAATTTCTAGTGTTCTGAAGAAACTTGCTGTACTCTACTCCTGTTTTCCTGGGCTCTGGGGTGGGGTACTTTACTTACCTTTGGTGTTTTCTTACACTCCCAGCACCTCTCTACACACTACTCTTGCCTAGGTGGGAAACCAACATTCGCATTCCACAATTTTAGTACATGGTTTGTGTTCCCCTAGGCCCGTTGTAACCTATGGTGATTTTCACTATTTGCACTATTTTATGACTGTTTACTTACCTGATTTTGGTTACTAGTGTATATTGTGTGTATAATACTTACCTCCTAAGGGAGTATAACCTCTAAGGTATATTTGCCATTGTGTCACTAAAATAAAATACCTTTATTTTAGGTAACACTGAGTATTGTCTTTCATGTGTGTAAGTACAGTGTGACTTCAGTGGTATTGCAAGAGCTTTGCATCTCTCCTAGTTCAGCCTTGGCCACTCTGCCTACAGCTACCTCTAAACAGCCTGGCTTCTCGACACTGACTACATTTCACTAATAAGGGATAACTAGACCTGGTATAAGGTGTTACTACCTTAGGTACCCACTACAAACCAGGCCAGCCTCCTACACTAAGTACTTTTACTTCTGCATCTGACTTTTTAAACATTTGAATATCTTTTTATTAGCTTTACATTTTTAACACTGCACAGTACATATAACCAGAGCCTCGGTAAAGAAGTTCAAACTTCTGAGTGATTACATCCATTTGATTTAGTGTTTCGAGGCAGTATCCCCTTTCCATGGGTCCAAGATGGGCCCTCCCCTTCTCCTCTGTGGTTATCCCAGTACCACATAGCCGTTGCCCAAAGTGTTGGTGGTTACAGTGTGCCACCGGGGCTACAAAGATAATTCAAATGCCGATAACGAACTGCAAAAGTTATCCCAAAATGGAGTAACTCAACTACATATGTGAGCCCTTGGTGTGTCCCCTTTCCTGTATGAGATGTTCCAGTAAGATCTCCTATTCCTGGGAATGTCCCACCTATAATCCTAATGTGCTGTGCGGCTAGGCTGCACTGACCCCCCTACTGTCCTCCCATCCATTACATTATTATTAGCTTCAGGGCATGTTTTTACAGATCCTGCCTAAATGCACCGCTCTGTGAGCCAGGGCCTCCACACTCAGGGATGTTCCTCCCCTGTTTGTCCGTCTTGTTTGGTAAGATACCTGCCCCACATAGTGATACCCTCTCGGCCCGTCTGCCTACCAGAGGCTGCGCTGGCTGTCTGTTCTGCTTTTGCCTACCCCTTTAGGCCAAAGCGTCAGATTGACACGATGGGGGCATGGGGTTTGCTATCTTCCATCTCATTGTGATGCAGCTTCTGTACAGCTCCAAGACAAGATCAATCATACTGCTTTCTAGTTTATGCTCCTTGGGTCTGGGCATCCAGCCCAGGAGGTAGAATTTTGGCTGCAGATCTATCTCCCTGTCCACAAGTCCTGCAAGCTCAGTAAGTACAGCCCTCCAGACTGTTGCTATCTTCGGGCATACCCACACCATGTGGAAGAAAATGTGCATCTTGAGCGCCACATCTACGGCAACTACTGCTGGTGCCTGGCAATAGTCGACTTATTTTCTTCAGGGTCAAGTAGATTTCACGTAGGTAATTGAATTGTAGCAGTTTGAGTCTGCTGTTCTGCAATACACTGCCCATTGCTTATCTGTGACGTCATGGTTAAGGCATTGCGTCCATTTAGCCCAGAGGTCATTGATCTGTCATAATAACTTTGTCTGCAGGGCCATATAAGGGGCTGTCACAGCCCTGCACCCACCCCACATTATGGTCAACTTTCTCTGTGTCGCCCAATTTAACACAAAAAGTCCAGAGCCTAGGTCATATGTCTCCGCAAGAGCCTCATAAGTACATATTATGCCCTGGTCATACATGTCTCCCATGTATTTTAGTCCAACTTGGGCCCAATGTCTGCCATCAAAGTGTGTTAGCACCTCCCATGTCATCAGGAGTGACCACAAGGGGAGACACTAGGTGTATGATCAATGGCCATTTTTTCTGGTCCTGTATTTGGAGCAGCAGGCCTTAGCAGTCCGTCAGGGCCTGGGCACATTTGAGGCCCGGCAGCTGGGGGCCAGTCTACTACTCCATCATTTCCCAGTAAGTGCTTTAGCACTTTGAGCTCAAGTCCCATCCCCCAAGCCACCCTACAGGTCACTGCAGCTCAACAGCCACATAATACCATGCATAATTCGGGACCCGCTCTTCAAGTGGCAGGTGCACCTTAGCCAGCGCCACTCTTTCTTTTGCCTCCCCAAATTGGTACTTCCTCGTCTGATTTAGGTATTTCCTTTAGTGATCTGCTTATAATTCTTCAGCTTTATTGACTCTAGCTTCCTTACACGTTTTTATCTTCTTTTTTCAGCTTATTGGTCACCTAGTTACACTTAGAAAAATTATGCTTAATGAGGGTCGCTTTTAGAAGGGTTATCTTCTGCTGATGTGAGCAGGCAGTTCATCTTGTGAAGTTTGTTAGGAGTTCTATTCTCTAGGCCTTTTAATCCGCTCTGATTGATTAGGGGCTGATAAAAACTCTCACTCAAGGCCTCCTGTAATATATACTATACCTTTGACACTGAGTATTACAGTGAAAGGGGTGTATTTCGTTGTCTTGGCAACCTTTCTGATATAATCAGTAATGAGACCAGGTTAGTCTGACCACATGTCTGGCCATTGGTCTGTAGGATTAATTTATTGTGGCCACAATGTCAGATGTAACATATCTCCAGCTTGATTAGTGAGTTCCTGTACCCCCAATTTGTCAGTTGAGAAACGTCATGCTCATAAGAACTAGTTGGGCTTGCGGTTTAGAAGAAATGTTAAAGCTGGTACCTATCAATTCTTCAAAAGAAGACTGGCTAGTTTATCCAGCCAGCCGAAATAATCACTATCTCATGAAGGTAGCTGGTAAAATAAAATACAATCGAAGATTCTGTGCTTGCTCACTTCATTGGTAAGAAATAGCTTCTCTGCTATCAGCGCCACCGTCTCTTACCTGATGGTCACAGTGAATACCTATGAACTGACTAAGAATATCTTTCATTAGTCATGCTTCTGCTACAGTAACATTCACAGTTTATGGTTGGTGTTTAACCAGGGTTAACCAGGACTCAGTTCATTACTGTACACTTACATTGAAAAGTCATGCACTAATGATTTCGGCTCTGATTAGGAAAGGTTGGTGTTTGCACAGGGGCGGAATACGTTAGCCTTGGTTAAATTTCAGCATTTAACAGGGGAAAACGGGTACAGTAACATTGATTTTACTACTTTAACCGGCTTTTATGCCATGCAGTAAATAGCACCTACTCCTGCGACTCACTCAGAATCGGGGCCTTAGAAGGTTCTTTATCTTGGAAAAAAGATTTGGCTCTTTCAAATACTACGGAGCAGTGCTTAATTTGATCTGGTAGTTTCCAATGCTCGGCACAGCACTTTGTCAACACCAGCACTTACGATGGTCTGCCACAGCGTGGCGCTGTTTGTGTAATTTAGAGAAGAGCACAACAACAGTTGTTTGTTAATTTAATATACCTTAAAAATTAATACCTGCTTCCCAAACCATTCTTATAGCTTTTGGGGCCTGGGATAGTCTGAAGTGTCTTACTTGGAGGAGTGTGATGCTTAGTAGTTGTGCTGGTACTGTCATGGCAGCGGCAATGGGTTGCACCTGACAAGGGCCCAACACTTATTTTCTTCACAAATTAAATACTGCTATGGAATTTAAAACTTTGCCATAACTTCAGTTGGAAAAAGAGACAGTAAAGTCTCACCTCTATATAAAATGATTGTTCCTTAGTGCATGGCCTGAAGCTTCAAAGCACAGACGGATGCATAAGATCTTGATGTTGGCATGCCGCTGGCACATCCGCTGCATATGCATTAGCCATGTTTGCATAGGTAAAGGCAGGTCTGCACATGCTCAGTTGGGTAGTTGGATATTAGTCTGCTTCCAGCAGCTGTAACGGAATGAGACTTAAACTTTCAAGTATGGTCACCACTAAAAGTAAGCAAGAGGCTGAGTAATGGGGGAAACCAAAATGTCCATGAAGAGAAAGTCTTGGAAGACATTTTGGCAGCAGTGATTGTTAAAAGTGAAGCATGATCAGTAGCATAATAACTCTATGCCAAAGGGTTGATAAACTGAAGGAAGAAAAGATGGCATCATTTGACTAGAGGCATGGGAAAATAGACTGGAATCTTTTCTTTTAAAAGTATATAAGGCGGCCACCCCCAAATGCTCACCGAATAGACCAGTCCCGACACCTGACTAACACTAGGGTTAGTGACAGATCGAAAAATGAAGGGAGAGATCATGGAAGTGCAGCTGTCACAATATGAATATCCCAAGCAACAGCCAAGGACCACTTGAAAAAGGAAACGACATGATGTGAACTTAGTATACTGTCTAGAGAAGTGTATCGCATGTGTATATGTTTGTTTAATAAAGCACATCCATCAGCCGACTAGGGTATTATGCCGCTAAAATGGACCATAAACCAGTTCAGTGCAGCTGCTGCCTATTTATAGAGACATATCTTTATGAGCCTTCTCTATAGCTGGAAGTCATTAACAAATGAAGGATCTCAATTTCAAGGTAATTGACTTTGAAATCCTGAACATCTCTGAGTGCTATGATTTCTAAATTTCTAACATTTCAAACATTTCTAAAGCTAGGTGTGCAACTAGCTGCTTATCTGCAAAGATCACAGTCTTACACCCTACACAACTATCTCCTCTATCCAGGCGAACAGAAGTGGGTAAATAGGCAATACAGTTAGAATGTGTCTGAGTAATTGGTCCTCAGGAGTCCTGGGGGTACAAGTTTGTAATTTGCAAAACTCACATATAAATTCATGGCCTATATCACATTCTTATAAATCCTTAGTCAACTCGTTCAAAAGTGTATTGCAGGCAGATTAAAGATAACATTACAAAGATTCTTTCTCATAGTGAAAATTCGGGTCTACATCCAGCCCAGGACTTGACTAATCAGAGCAGTGGCGTAACGAAACTTAAGGTGGTCTCCCTGCAAAGTCCCTGGAGGTGTCCCCTTCAGGACTCACTCCGGGGTCTGCGGAGCCTTTGGTACGCCACTGCATCAGAGGATTGTCCCTCTGGGAAGAAACGTTATTTGTGAATTTACACTCTAAACATAATAATGAAAGAGTAGAGGGGATACTTACAGAGTGAAGTGGGTCATGAGAATACACATATCTGCTGCTGGGATTAAAGGTAGGGGTCAATTGATTCATCTGTCAGACCTCCTGGTTGGCAAGCCAGGATAAGAAGGGCCTAGTTATTTTTGTAGTATTTCATTTGGTTTGTTCTATGTTTGTTAATTGGCAGTACGATGAAGGACGTCAAGAGGATGGAGTTACAGGACCTGAAGAGAAACACAAGCAAGAGGAAGAGCTGGGAATATGGACAAGGGGCACATGCTAACACAATCAGTGATAGGTGTTTTTATTGAATATTAATGGCCTAAATAACTTGAACAATAGGGTGCCGCAAATGAACTAAAAGCCATAATGTGCAGGCCTGTTTACTTGCAGGAGATGCCTCCTACATAAGGACCGAAAGATGTTTATTTAGAGGCAATCCCATCTATCTGGGAAGCACCAAATTTAGATGCCATGCAGAGGTAGTGGAGAATCCAGGAGGAATTATATTTTTAGGTCCGCCATAAAGTCCTTAACTACAGGGATGTGAAAGAGGGTTGGGTGTTCCCTGTTTTGCATGTAAGTGGCTATGTTGCCAATAGAAATGTCTGTGAGAGCTGATTTTTCGCTAATACAGAAGATAACAGATAATATCCTGGACTGTATTTTCAAGGAGGTCCCGGTGTTTGGAAGTACAGTAGCAGAAAAACCTCTTCCATTTTGCTGCATAGCAGGCTTATTTGGTAGGCCTGTGGGATTCACATAAGATGTCCATACCCTCTTGCGAAAGGTGCAGGTAACCAAACTCCAGGCCATCATGTGCCCGACTGGTAGATTAAGCAGTCTGAATATCTGATTTGGCCTTGGTTCGGCATGAGAAGTTCAGTCTGTTGGGGATTTACCCATGCAGGGTGATTGACATTCTGAGGAGTGTCAAATATCAGGGCCGTTTGGCCCACAGGGGGGCTACCGGGATCATGGTTTGGGATGTATGTGACATCTTCCACACCACGCATGGAAGGAGTGGGAGAAGCAGGAAATTGTAGGCAAAGATCCTTGACCAGTTCATTCTTAGTGCATTGCCCATGGACTGTGGGTGTCTGGTGGTGAAGTTTGGGCATTTTAGGTTTTCATTGTGGCGAAGAGACCAATATGTGGAGTGCCACAGCTCTGAACATACTGGAGTAGGACTTGCAGGTGGAGTTCCTACTTGTGGACTTGTTGATACATCCCGCTGAGCAGGTCTGCAAAGTCGTTATCCACCCCTGAAAGGTACTCCGCCATAAGGTGTTTGCAATGGGAGAGCGCCCCCTGCCAGGTCTACTGTGTTAGTGATAACAGCGGGAGAGAGTGAGTGCCTTCTTGTTTTTGGAGATAATATATGACAGCTGAGTTCTTTTTTTTATGACAACTACTTTGCCCCAAATGACTGGAAGGAAACCTTTGAGAGCGAAGATGTATAGCTTTGCCTGTGACTGCAACAAGTGCAGACCCTAAAAAGGCAGAATATGCAGGTGGGATGCATTTGTATTTATTGTGAAACCTACGCTGTTGGGAGAGACACAGTAGCCTCGGTATATGGAGACAATGGTACTTGTCTGTGCTCTTATTTAGCCAATCATTGAAATAGGGGAAAATGTGGTTGCCCCACTAAAATACTTTCAATTCATAATGATGGCCACCTATCACAAAGGGGATTTAGCACCACTGTGTGGGTTGAATGGGAATGTGAAAGTAGGCATCCTTCAGGTCTAGCTCTGGCATGTAATTGCCTTGTTGAAATAAGGAATGACATCCGGTAGTTTAGTCATGTAGAAATGTCAGAACACAATGTAGCAATTGAGGGGCCTGAGGTCCAGGATGAGGGAGTAAAACGACTAAACTCCCATGCCCTGGTGGTGAGGGGGAACTGGTTCTGTGGCCTCTTTTTGAATGGAGGGCTTGCACCTCTTCCTTCAGAAGGCTGATATGTTCTTTGCTGAGGGCTTGGGAGCAGGATGGGATGTTGGGAGGAGTTGTGAGAAGATTTAGGCAGTGGCAGTGACTTACCGGTCTGGTGTGATTTCCTCCCACTGAGAGAGGAAATATTGCTGTCTCTTCCCGACAGGTGAGATGTGATAGGAAAGTGTGGGGGTAAAATGTGGCAATATGGTACTTGCTAGAGCAGCACCTACCTCTGGCTTTGTTAGTATTCCCTGTGGGGAAATGTGTCTTATTATATGGTGTGGTTGTGAGACCTGACAGTGTAACAAACACACAACCCTGTCTTGGGTTTAGTCAGGCTCATTTGTCAAAGCTTAGCTCAACCCTGGGTAGCTGTGGTTTTGAGCAGTCAGGCTAAACAAAGGAACACATGTAAGGTATTTAAACTGTACCAAAGCAGTTGGACTAGAAACACAACTCTCAAATAATCCAACACCAATTTATAAAAATAGACTATTTGTTAATGAATTTATAGACACAAAAATTATAAACATCTGCCGCAGGGTTCCGGAGATACAATTACTTGAATTAAAAGCAAATCACAAACTTTCACTTAACCGCAAACGACCATTGGCAAATTCAACAAATTTGACACTTTAAAACTTTTTCAGGAAAACTGCGGTCACTTTCAGTCACTTTGGGTGACCAACCCTGGCAGGGAGCAGGTCAGAAGGACTGAAAAGTCCCAGAGAACAGTTACCTCAAAGAAGAAGCAGTGCCCTGTCCAGTTTCAGGGTTAATGGCAACTTGCTATTGACTTTTATGGACTGGTCCTGATGCAGAGGATATAGGATGCTGAAGATAGTGTAGGATGTGGAGGATGCTGTGCAGTTGAAAGATGACTTCCTGGGGCCTCTCCTCGGTCCACGGTCATGGTGGAGTGACTTTGGCCACGGGGTCTATGTCCCTTGGAGTCCTTTTTGATCCAGCAAAAGTCCAGTTGCCACTGAACTACTGGTCTCCAGACACAAAGAAACCAGTGTTTTCCCTCGTCTGGTAGTAGCTTTGTTTCTGGGCGACCATACTGCACTCTGAAGACTCTCCCAGGTCCAGCACACTCGAGTGCAACTTTTGAGCATTGAGGCTCGGTCTCCTTACTGAACTGCAGCATTGAGCAACAATCTAGTGATCTGGGCTATCAACACGCCCAGGCAGGCTTCTCCAGCTTTTGTGGCTCTGGTGCTAGAACAGGAGGTCAGCCAACTGACTCTTGGAGTCTCTGCTTCTGTATGGGTTTGGGGGATGACTTCTATATGAACAAGACTACACAAACACAGTCCTCTCTTCAGCCCTAAGAGCAGCAGGTAGAGTCCAACTTCAGTGCAGCCTGTCATTGCCAGATCCAAGGTCAGCAGGCAAGTTCTCCTTCAGTCCTCTTCTCCAGTCTAGGGGTGATCTGAATTCTGGCGCCTAGAGGTGCCTCTTTTATGCCCAAAAAGTGACCTTAAAGGAGGACGCGGTCACTAGCCAATTGCCTACCTGGATCGCTCCTGCCTGATAACAAATTGAAGTGAAGCCTGCGAAGTGTTGCATCTACCTGTCCCTGAGAGCTCTATTCTGCCAACCTCGCAAGATGGCTGAATCCCTCTCTCGAGGGGTGCAGCTTGGTATCCCACCCCAGGGGTGTAACTATCTCTGAGTTACATGCAAACAGACCTGACCAGTGTTTTCCCCTCACTGCCCCTGATAACCTCCTGTCTAGCTCAACAAAGGAACAGCCCCTCCTGTGTGTGCATGCCATTTGTCCTTCAAAGGCAGCTTCCCATTTAAAGCTCTCCTTTTGTGTTCATGCCTTGTGTTGCTTGTCCTACCAGGAGAACATAACATTTCCTCCCTCAGCAGACCATTTGTAGGCTTTCCTGGGAGTCGTTTACACTTCTCCCCAGGAGTCCAGAAGGCTGCCTTGAGGACAGACCTTTGTGTGCAACCATAAACTGGCACTGGCTTCTTTGGACAGCAAAGTGGCAGCAAAGTGGCAACATAGTGAGGGTACACTTTGCCCACCAGTGACATTAAATTCAATGTATCCATTAAATCTGATGTAATGCACTGATTCTTTTGATACCTTGCAGTGCCAACTTTAGAAGTCCAATTAAGAAGTTAGCAGGGCTGGGATGTCAGCCTGTAACTCTGCACTCCCAGTGGGGCTACTAGCCTTTTCAACAGTTAAAATGACAATGGTTGTTTTTACTACTGGGACCTTAAAACATGAAATTACAGGCCTAACCTTTTAATATGATGCACCCTGCCTTTAGGGTTCATAGGCCTGCCTTATGGGGGATTTACAAAAATGAAAAGGAAGTCCCTGGCTTTGCCATTGCCTGAAATGGCAAAGTTGAGTTAGCAGTATACAATTGCTCTGCCAGCCAGCAGCAGAAGGCTGGAAGTCATGTTTTATCCTTGTCACACTCATGGAGGCAAAGCTAATGCTGCAGTCCACCAATAACATTTTATCTTACAGGCCCTAGGGACACCCAGAACCATACACTAGGGACTTACAAGTAAGTTAAGTTATGCCAGTTGAGATAAGCCAATTAAACATATACCTTTTTAAGGATCAAAGCACATGCACTGAGCTCTGATTAGCAGGTCGCGGGCATTTAAGAGCCATTGCTCCACTGACTAGTAGTCAAAATAAGGGTAAAAGTTGGGGATGAACCTGCAAACAGTCTATTACTCGCATGTTCCCCATAGGCACCCCTTGTGCACCCCCTTTCTGCATGCTGGTGGAAAGGCTGTCTCTGATATGACGGTGTGGAATCTGCAGAGGCAAACTTTTAGCCTCCTCTAGGGTGTTGCTTCCAAAAAGAGCCTCTGACAACCAGGGTCAGAAGGGCACTCATTAACTTAGCAATGTCCGTGTCCATCTTCATTTTTTTCAAGCATCTCATCAATCTGGGGCCAAAATAAATGTTTTGCATCAAAGGACAAGTTGAGGAGATGCTTTTGGACCTCCGGTTTGAAGCCTGAAATACGGAGCTAGGAGTGGTATCTAATTAAAACACTAGTGTTCTCTACTCAGGAAGTGGTGTCTGCATCAAGTAGATGTGGGATTGGATATAGTCTTATCCACTGAGACTATTTCCTCCCCTCTCTTCCTAAATCCCTCTGGGAGGTGCTTGAGTAGCTCTTGAATCTCCTCCTACTGTGACCTGTCATAATGGAGTAGCTAATAGAAGAGTCCCATAGAGTTAGCTAGTCTTCAGATGGTGATGGCACCTACCGCCACCTTTTTGCGCCTACCATCAAGCTTTTTGCTCTTCTTGACGGACAGTATGGATGACCAAGGAGTCTGGTGGGGCATGTCCCTGGGTTTAGACAGAGTTGGTGAGAAAGGGTTTATACTGTTTTTTTTCCCGAATATTGGGGTTACCACCTTGGCTTTCACTGGTTCATAGACTGTGTCAAGGTCAGATTTTAACATGCCTGTTAGCATGACCAGAACTGGACTGTCTGCTCAGAACCTGACAGCTTTTCCACGAGCTAATCAAGTTCCTTGTGAAAGATGTGCATGTCCTCCTCACGGTATGCTCCCTGGGTATCTCCATTATAGTTGTCCCACGGATTATTTGTGGACCCTGACTTAAAAGGTGTCTCAAAAGGGTTCAGCAGGGTCAAAGGGGCTGCCTGTGTTATGCGAAGAATGTTCAGATCCCTCTGGTGATGCTGGAGGAGGTACAAATTGCCAAGGAAGTGGGGGTGATGGTGGAGGCGGTGGTGGTGGACGAAGAAGCGGTGGTGGTAGTGGAACATAGGGGGAAGGGCTGGTGCCTTTGTCTCTGTGTTTTTGTGCCTGGGAACATGAAAAGACTCAGTTACAGGTTTCTCTTCAAAGTCAAACCTCCTGTTCTGAGGAAGCTTCGTCAAAATCTTCATAGTCTGGGGATTATTAAGGAGTCTTTTCTGCCTTGTGTCCAGCTCCTCCTGCAGTCTGTGGAGGATCTAATGGTCTGAGTCGTCAGAGCTGGTCGTCTATGGGGCCTTCAGTATCGATGGTGGCAAATTGAAGATGGCTTGGGCACCAGGATTAAGGGGACCTTTCACTTTGAATAGAGTTGAGGCATGTGCAGGGGTCCTAGGGTTTGATGGCTGCAAAGGGTTGATGCCCTTGGGCTCTGAGGCCTTTGCTCAGTGTCGACCGGTGCCTAGAGGCAGTGGAGGCAACTGAGTCTGTGATATTTTCGGCACAGGGCTAGATGCCCAACCCCCTCTGGCTGGTGCTTTACATCTGTGTGAGGACTCTTAAGAAGCCTAGCGTGTGTTGGTGCCAACCATACTAAAAACGCTGGTAGAGGGCTTTATTCTAGTGTTTCTGGTTGTCATGGTCGAGGCAAATTCCTCTTCTTCTTTCCGGTCTAAACAGGTAGAGAAGAGCACCTCTCCTGGATGATGGTTGGCTGGGCACAATGCCCGAAAGGGTCCGAAGTCCTCCCCTTCCTCAACATTGCAAGAGATGTATTCTCTGAAGATGTTGGGCGTGTCATTGAGGGATTGTTGCTGCATTTTGTGGTGCACCCAATGCCCCTCCCATCTGTATCAGAGACTCTTTGACCGAAAGGTAGAAGCAGGCTTCATGTGTGGAGTTGTGAGCGGGGGAGAGGAAGAGGGTACATACCTTGTCACAGTCAGACCACAAATACTTCACATGGCATTGGGGACACTACTGGAAGGACATCCTTTCATCACCCTGTGTGCATTCTCTGCAAAGTAGTTACTGAAGATGCGGGTGCAGGCAGCCCCTGGCGGTTGCAAGTCAATTGACAGGCATCAGTCTCTGAAGGGTGTTGCGAAAAGGAGCATGAATGCCAAAGGGTTTTTTCCTGATTATAAGTGTTGAGTTTAACTGTGCAGCCTGCAAGAAAACTTGATCATTATACATTGAGCCTCAGAGCCCTGTTGTAACACGTCTGAACCCGATGGCAGAAAAACACAATATAGCATGGAGCAGGTGCCATGCGCATTGCTACAAAGGGGTATTCTCAGTACCCATGCCATGACTCCAAAGTCTTTCTTTGAAGAAAAACAACCTATAAACGTCCAAGCCCAACTCAAGATTCCTGGATTATGCAGATCATGTGTATCTACAGCAAGCGCATGTTCTTTATTGCATGTTTAAAATGTCTCACAACAGATCATGTATTCAATACTGTAGATCCATGGAGAATGCATGTCCACTGGGAGATCAAAGATTATTCTTTTTAAGTAACTGTTCTTTGCATTGCATAATTACAAATCTCACAATTAGGTTTAGCTCATACTTACTGTTATACATAGTTTCTGTCGGCGCACTTTTATTTTGAAGGGAGTGTCAACCCCAAAATTTACCAAGGCTTTGCTTCCAACAGCTTGGAAGTCTTGAAAGCCATCCCTAATCTACGTTCAGGTAATTTAAGAGGTTGTTCTGTGTTAAGGACTAATAGGAGAGCAAATTATTTTCTTCACAACAATTCGGTTACCAAATGTTCTTCATTCTCGATCTATGCTGGCAGTAAGTGATCTCAAGGTGGGTATTAGACATCTGTAGCAGCCACAAAATATAAATGTAGAGGGACAAAACATTTTCTGTTGTAAAGAGCGTTTTCTAATCTCAGTAAATCGATAACCAATTATTTAAAGTTTTTTTTTTTTTAATACCAATGTATTTTTTAAGCTGATACAGTTAAGTAGATTGTCATTGCATATGCCTTGTGTAGTTTTGCTAAATTACATTAAAGGCATGTAATACCTGTTCGGAAAGAATGCGCTATTTAAAAACTTCAAATAAATAAAAGTAATGCACCATTAATCCTGTTTTTATTTTCATCTAGACGGCTATTCCTACGAAAAGCAAGCAATAGAAAGCTGGATTAGCACGAAGAAACGTTCCAGCCCCATGACGAATCTCCCACTACAGTCTCTTGTTCTTACCCCAAATAGAACACTGAAAATGGCTTTGAATCGCTGGTCAGAAGCTAAATGAACTTTTGAGACCTTTCACTAAGCACTGTAGAAATTATTTAGTAATGGGGAATTGTTAAAATAGCTCAATTTTAAACTGTTGGTCAAAAATCTAAAAACGCATATTGTCTGAAAAGTAGTATATTTTTAAATAATAATTTATTATATTAAACTGACAGAAAATGTTGAAGTCTGCTTAATTAGATATGCTAGCGGTTGGTTGAGTGATCGGTGTGCGAACAATGGGTAGCTTGAAAGCTGCCAGCAGCAGCAGAAAGGATATAATAAAAGCCTGCATGAGTCTTTTCAGGGACGCAGTGGTTGAAAATGACAGTGCAGGCTTGCCTAGTTTAATTAATTTTATTGGACTAGGTGATGTGAGAACACAAACGTTTCTGTTGTCGCATGATTTGAGAAACTGCCGAAAGCTTTAGTGAATGGATATTGAATCTTATATTCGCTAATAATAAGGTTCTCTGCTTAAATTTTGTTACAAAAATCGGCATATCTACAACAGGGTTTTTAATGACTCCACTTAAAGACCGTTTTGTAAATCACCAGATGTACACCACACGACATTTAGGGAGTAGGGTGAACATCTGGCATCGAGGCAAATTCTGGACAGGACTGTAAAAAATTCACGAAAGAAATTCAGACTGAAGGGTCAAAATCCAGGAAAAAAATTCAAGAACAAATGTCAGTTTTACAGAAACATCCAAGAGAGGCCATAC
Source organism: Pleurodeles waltl (assembly GCF_031143425.1). Classification (NCBI taxonomy): domain Eukaryota; kingdom Metazoa; phylum Chordata; class Amphibia; order Caudata; family Salamandridae; genus Pleurodeles; species Pleurodeles waltl. The sequence continues at coordinate 997,955,707 of NC_090440.1, read as the reverse complement.
CCCACTGTGGTATCATCCCATTTATTTACTCTTTTTTTACATAGCACTATTTATTCACTGTGGCCTTTTTGTGATTGCCTCCTGGTATGTTACAATCAGGTGTTACATTATGTACTTGTTCATTAGTAAATTAATGCTCTTCAGCACTGTGTCAAGACCATCCCCTCTACCCAAATATACACAGTCTCTCTTGGAGGGAAAGCAACAGCAACATTTTAAAACCCATGGCAAACAGTTTGGGAAACATTAAAGTAAGTAACCTTATGCTAGTTAAAACAAGTTGAACAAAAACATCTGGCACACTTCAACCTCCAATTGACTTTCAACCTGAAAAACAATTGAGGCAGAGCAGATGGCGTGGGCAACAGTCTCACACTTAATGTCAGGATGTGAGATACCCACAAATTGTCTGTACTCTCCCAGCACTAGAGTGTACGTCCCGGACTTTACATTTATCTCAGATCTGGGACCCCGACTACCGATCAAAGATAATAAAAGAGGAGGATGAAATTAAGATCAAATGGGAGATCCACAGCAACTGATTCAAAGGGTTGTTGATAAATAAGGAAGAGAAGAACAAGGTGGGATAATTCCTAAAATCAGACAAGATGGGTTCACCAAGACTATCAGAAGGTATTCATACCTGGGAAGTTGTCTCTACAGACAGGAGAGTAACAGAAGAGGCACTGTCAAATAGCTGAACAAGCAGCAACAACCCACCCTGCCAAACTCTTCTGTTGCAATGGTCCGCTGTTCGTGCTTGTGAAGGGTGAGCAGGGGCCAGACCCCTTGCTAGGTTGTGCAAGGCAATTGCTCACTCTGTCCATGTCTTAAAATGTTTTTGCTATTGAGCAAAATCCAAGTCAGTGATCTGGGTTATTCCTAAGTGTCAAGTACACATAGAACCTTCAAAATATTTGCGATGTAAATTGCACAAACAAAATGTAAGAACGTGAGAAATATTTTAAATTTTAATTAATGTTTCTTTAACATATGACACTGTCTTCCCCTTTATATACAATTAGACCTCAGATTGATATGGGAACCAGCTACTTTTCGATACTTAGGGATTCATACCTACCATTTCCCGTCTGATTTTCAGGATGGAACTCTTGGAAGAGCATCACGATCCCTTTGAGCCCAGTTTGCTTTTTGGTCTTCTTTTCTGATTTCTGTAGTGAGCCATGTGGCACTAGTAAAGATGGTGTGCTACCCTGATTATTGTATTATTTTGCAAACCTTCCCCTTCTCATCCTTCATTCCTTCTTCAGACGCCACACATCATAATTCTTCGCTGGGTAGCTCTTTTGACACTAAACTACCTGTGACTGCGGGTGGATTAGGCCTTCTGGACTTAGAACGCTATTATTTAGCCGCCCAGGTCCAACGGGTGGCTTATTGGCTGTCTGTTCGCCCGCCCCTCTGCATGAGATGAGGTTTATCAGTAAAGACTTTAAGGAGGGCTTAGTGCACTACTCATAAATTCCTACTGACCATTCTGTGGAACACCATCCTGGGTTATCATGCACAGCTTTCTTTTGCCTTGCTAAAATCTGTACACTCACTGACACAAAGAAACCCTGAGCTTCCGCACTATCTTTGCGAGGCCTTCCCACAGAATGGCTGTGCTCAGAGCAACTCAGTCAATGGCATGCTACAGGCGTCTTAAAATTGAGGGATTTGTTTCTGGATGGTGAGCTACTAAATTTCTAAACCTTTGTGGCAGACTACTATCTTCAGCCTGGTCAACTCCTTACTTACAAACACCTTAAACAATTTTTAAATGCCCTATTTCATGTTTGCCACCTAGCACTAACCCTACATGAGGTGGGCAGGAAGCTATACTCCATAGGGACTGGCGGCAAACTGAGAAGATGGGTGTACAGATCTTTCCTGCAACATGGAGACCACTCCAGGTATTCTTGTCATACTACCTGGGAGATTGATGTGGACAAACCTCTGCAAGATATGGACTGGACTAAAATACTGGTCTTTTCCCACAAAGTATCCCACTGCTGCCACTTTAAAAACATCATAGAGCTTCCTTGGGAATGCATTCCGCCTGTTGCTTGCCACTTGCTTTGTGACCTGTAACTCATATTTTGGTGCTTTCAATTTGATGGCTTTATTTGTTTTAGGCTATTCAGCTTGAGTTTGTCCCCTCCCTTGCCCAAACCTTATTTTCAGTATCCTTCAGAGTGCTCCCTTTCTGTAAACAGGCCTATAAATCTTGTTCTTATTGCATTACATTTGCTATCCATTCAAAGAACAAGGTCAAATGTCAAGCTTTGTCTTCGGTGGGAGTACAAATGAAGCACATTTGTGTTAAGTCTGAACTGTGCTGGAAACAATACCTTGATATGGTTAAAACAAATCATTACACTAGGTGATGCAATTTCGACACATCATTGGCCGTGCACTGTATAGCTTCATTTGAAAAACTGTATGTCTGCAAATGTAATGGTCATTTCAATCCAAAACGTGTTGTCTGTAATGGCAGTGTGCTACCACACCATGCATGCTCCACTCCACTCTACTCTGCACCGCTCCATTCCAGTGCACTCTGGGACACTGCACTCATCGCCACTCCACTCTATGCCACAGCACTGTATGCCACTTCACACTACACCTCTCTACTCTGTACCACTCTACTCTATGCCAATGCACTATACGCTTCTCTACACCAAGGTGCTCTGTGCCCCTGTACGCTATACCACTCCAGTCTAGACAACACCAATCTACTCTGCACAACTCCACTTCATGCCACTCTGCAACACTGCACAGTACACCACCGCATTCTATGCCAATACATTCTATGCTAGTGCAGTTTAGTCTGTAACAATCAACTCTTTGCCCCTACACTGTACATCAATACACTGTACGTCACTCTAATCTATTCTGCACCACTGTACCCTATGCCACAGCACTCTATACCACTTTACGCTATGCCATCACTACGCAACTGCACTCTAACCTGCACCTCTCTTCTCTACGCCACTTCACTCTACTGTGAAACAATCTACTTTACGCCACTGCACTCTGTGCCACTGCACTCTATGCCACTGAACTCTACCCTGCACATCTTCACTCTGTGCCACTACACTTTACTCTGAAACAATTGGCTCTACGCCACTGCACTCTATGCTACTGCACCCTACCCCACTGTAATCTACACCACTTTAAACCACAGCACTCTACTTCAATGTACTCTGTGCCACTGCACTCTAAACAACTGCACTATATGCCACTGCACTCTACTCTGCACCACTGTACTCTACGCCACTGCTGTCTATGCCACTCTACTCCACTATCCACCAGTGCACTGTATGACACTCTACTGTGCAACACTGCACTATACTCCACTCTACTCTATACTACTGCATTCTGCACCAATACACTCTGACACTGCACTGTATGCCACTCTACTCTGCAAAACTCGATTCTACGTCACTTCACTCTACAACACTATACTCTACTCTGCACTGCACTGTTCTATGCTACTCTACTGTGCACCACGCTACCCCACTGCACTATATGGCACTAGAGTCAACGCTGCACTCTACGCCACTGCACTATAGACCACTCTACACTACTGCACACTCTGCCACTCTATTGTACGCCACTCTATGCCGCCGCACTCTATGCCACTCTACACTGCACCACTGCACTCTACTATGCACAACTCTAATCTATGCCTCTGCATTCTCTGACACTACATTGTACACCGCTGAATTCTATGCTGCTGCATTTAATGCCACTTTTCTCTACACCACCATATTCTACACCAATGCACTCTACACCAGTCACCTCCACTGCATACCACCCCACTATATACCACTCTACGGGACACCACGGTATGCCACTCCTAAACACAACACTCTCTGCCACTCCACTCTACAACTCTCTACTCCACTCTGCAACACTCCATACCACTCTACTGTATGCCATTAACTTTTAGCCATGCTGAACAGCAGCTGCTCAGGTATATAACATGACTAAAACACATTGGCAAAGCCAATAACCCTTGCGTAGACAAGACCTATTGGCTTTGCCAATGTTTGTTAGTACTATGAGGTGCCAAGGTCCCTGAAAGCACTGTGAATGTGTAAGTCCTTATTTTAAACAACATTACACCCATCATAATATAGGCTGCTACAAAAGGTGTAAATACATTTATGTAAATAAAAAAAGTCCTTCTAAAATACAGATTTCATTAATATACAGATTATACCTAGTAGTGCAAACATTTTTTATAACTGTCCATTAAAACCACACACTCCACAGCACAGCTTGGAACACCCTTATAGTTCTTCTCTAAAAGAATGCTTAAATTGACTCCTTCCATTAAAGTCAACACAGGTTCCAAGCCCCTTTACATTTGCAGATTTACCAGTTGGGCACACTTGCGTTTCTTTTGGAAAGGAGATACCCTGGCAAGTAGGCCTGTTTGTTATCTGTCTGCCCTTGCAGAGCAGAGCACAGGAGACTCCCTGCCTTTCAATCGCGCTGGGGAAACTGGATTGTCCTAATTACCTTGGTCCTTTAGCTGAAAGGCTAAAATCAGTTAAGCCTTTCATCATGGACCACGGAAGGTAGGGCTTAGTTACGGGCAGTGAAAATTACGTACCATTGGTCACCTTATTAGAGAGTGCTATGTTAAACCGCGTCCCGCGCAACTGTGGCTGCGCCATTTTGGCCTCACTGTCTTTTTATTATGTGTCAAAGAAACTCCCTGACTTCACCTGGAAACAAATGTTTTAGGCGTTCCTCTTCATATACGGGTAATCATATGCATATCTGGGTTGGAAGACGAAATTCGTGATACTGCTGCCTGGAGCTGTTGATTTTCCTTCAATTATTAATTGCTATTACATTGCACTGCCGTGACTGAATGGTGAAATGCTGTCTGTTAATTAAAGCGTGACTGCAATTATGTACATTCATGGCTGAAAATGGATAATAAAAATACTTATGTTTTATGTACAAATTTTGAATGTGTGGTAGTTTTGTTCATTTGAGAACATCGCTTAATTAGATATGGCATAGAGACGGCTCTAAATATCCTGCGAGCCTCATGTAAGCAAATACATTTGTAAATGTAAAAAACATCTACAGACACAGGGGGGCTTTAGGTCAGACCACTGGTTTGTTCAGCTGCTAATCACACTTTCTTCTGCCCATCACAGCATGGGACGATGGGCCATACTGCTTCAGCTATTGGCTGCCGTGCACGTTGATTGACAGCATTAATCACGTGCCCATCCCCTTAAAAATGCGCACTTCTGTGCCACGGCTAGTAGCCCTATATTTTTCTTTGCCAATGCTTTCTACACTTTTTTTGTTTTTTATATTTGTAGTCCTTTTTGTGCATTTAAACTACTTCTTGGCGTTATAGTAATAAAAGGGCTATAGTAACCGTTCTTTGCACCAAAAAGAATCATATTTTCTTGTGATGTGCATTCAAAGGGAAGAGAAATGGCGTAACAGCCAGTGCTGCCGACTTTGGAGTGGGGAAACCAAATTTGAGTCTTGGCAGTCGGGTCAACATCCTGTGATACTGGGCAAATCATTTAATCTTCCCGTGCCTACCAAAAAGGAATGTGTCCTTGTGTAACATAGCAGGTGCTTATGTAAAGCGCTCCAATACTATCGAGTCTAGCTCGCGCTATATAAAACCGCAAAAAAATAATAATAAAAATAACACTAGCAGGGGTTTTATACTTGCCTGCTAGGAAGCAGGTTTAGTGTTGTATTAAAATTATATGCAAAGGTATTTTTTGGTAATTGCACCTGCTTGCCAATGCTAGGCCCATTGTCTTTCTTTGCTAATGCTTGTTAGGGTCGACGGCAAATCGCTCTGTCCCTGGTGGAATCTCTCTCTGGGATTTTAACCACGCCCATGTCAAGCCTATCAGTTTGGTTGGTTGGTTGGATGGCTTGCCTTTTCAAATTAGCTTAATTTAATTAGTGAAAGGCATGCATACGTCATGCCTTTTTCTGTGTTTAGCCCGTCTTGAGCGCACCGGCCAACTACTGAAACATACGAGGCTCCATGTTTTCTGTATGGTTTCTGCACTACTTTTTCTCTTTATTTCACAGGCACCACGATCTCGCTGGGCAGCAGTAGAGCACTTTGCATGACATTGACTCTGTTACATGGATAATTGCACTTTTGCCGGTTACATGGATAATTGCACTTTTGCCGATATGTTTCACTGCGAGCGAACTTCTGTTTCCTTTTGTGTGTTTGCTTTGCACTCATGGCGGCCGTTGCCTCGCTTATGTGAAACTGTTTTACTTTTCAGTTTATGTGGCAAGAAAAGTCTGGTAAGGAGTTTACAATGCTAATAGCTTTAACTCAAGCAAACGTGAGACCCATTGCATTGCAAATGCTTGTTTTTAGTTTGTATTTGGGATGGTTTGAGCTCCAGTCAATCACTTGCTTATCTGGATCCTTGTTGCTTAAGTGTTTGGATTTCTAAACTGGGCATCCCTTGATGTCATCTGCATCTTTGAGCTCAGTTACTTTTTTGCTGCCACCTGGAGAAGTCTGTAGTGTCATTTTCACATTCTGGGTAATAAATGCATGTGTCTGCTTTTTCATTCTTTTTCTTTCCCCTCTCTTTAGTAGCATATGCCTTTCTGTTTAGGAAACCTGCTTCTGTTCAATGGTTGCTATCTATACACAAGACGTGATTTAAATGTTTGTAAAGTATGTTTACTGTATCCTGAACATTTTTGGGGCAACGTTCCCGGTTGCTTAGAGTGTCATTCTGAGACAGGTGATTTTGTTTACCACATGGTCTGGAAGTGTCCGGTGAGTCAAACTTATTGGCAGAGTATTGCACATACACTGTCAAGGGTTTAGGGATGGCAGTCGACCTTTTTTGGGTGGCCTGGGAATTATAGAAGAGCTGAAAGGATCACCTGGGGCGAGATTCCTGGTGGGGAAAATACCGAGTTTGGCAAGTACTCTAAAACTAACATGTCAGAGTCTTTGTCACTTTAATAACAAGTTTCTTGGAGCTTGATTAAAAGGAAAACGTCCAACGGGAACAAGAAGAAACCCGTCCCCTCTACATTTCTCCAACTATGCTCACCTAGCGTGACCAGATTTAGAGAAACAAAAAACAGGTCAAGCCAGGCCTAAAAGTAGAACTAAAACCTTTATCCTTGCCTCTTTGATTTTCTGACTGGCCTGTCCCGGTTGCATAACGATATATATATATATATATTATAAAACATACAACTAAGTTATGGTGTTATAGTTAGGGGTTATTATACCCCACTACACAACACATTTAAACTACACAAACATTAGAAATACCACAGTTATAGTTACTTTTCCCCCTTGTTCATTAAAACATTTGCCAAAGTCACACTATGACCCACAGCGCTATCTTGTCCCCAATACACCTCATACACTCATGCAACTATAATTTGCCAATTGTATATGAATTATATATGATATTAAATCATGTGTTTCAAGGCAATGTATACATTTGTGATTTTGTGTACATTAGGATATTATCTTAAAAATATTTTGTTGTTTATGTAATATAAATATGGTGAGTTATAGTTGCGCAACCTTTTTAAAAAGTCAATGGTGTGGCAGTTCTTCACTCTCCCGGTGGGTGAGAAAAAAATGAACCCCCGGCATGTGACATGTTCTTTGTGTCAGAAGGTGGAAACAGCCAGTAGTGCTCCCTATGGTTGACATGAATGCAGAAACATCTTCACGCCATGCATTTCACCTCTTTTGCTCTGGCAGAAAGGAGACAAAAGCTGGAGTTGGTGCGACTGGAGGAAAGAACGTCTGGGCGAGCTGGGGATATTGCAACAGCTTGACCATCCACTTCAGCCGTGGCCACCTAAATACTCCCACCGGCGACTACATCTGCACCACCCGCCATTCCACCGTATGGTTCAGCAGTGAATGTGAACCTCCTAAGGCAGCAGCAAAACTGTGTTGAGCCTTGTGCGGGTACAGTGATCTACTGTTTAGCTTGCCAAACAGTTATAGCTGCTGTGGAGAACGACCTTAACATCCACTGGGGGCTTGTAATAGTTGCTGCCCTCCCCAAAGCCCCTAGGCATTTTAAAAAACATTTTAGCAGCATGTTTTTTCGTGCCCTTTTGGTGCTTGTTTTCTTTGTTTTATAGTAGGTCCGGTTGACCTATAGTTAAAATAAAATACAAAACAAAAAGAACCAAAAAAAAGTTGTTTTCAGAACTACTTTCCATTTCACTATAATAAAGAACTGGTTGTTATCATAACTTTTTCACTTACAGGAGCTTGTAGTAATATATACAAAAGAAAAATAAAGGTGATGGTAAGTCAAGGGTAAGTTCCAATATGTAGGTACGTATTCAAAAGGAATAATACTTTATCAAATTAAAATTAAAAAATAAATTGTAATGTTATTTAAAACATTAAAATATTAAACATTTCATCAACATTTGTTCACTTTCAGAGACCATTATTAAAACATTTTTACGTAGTCTTGTTCATGTAGGAGTAAAATGTATTTAGACATGTATGCTTTAATGTATACCGAAAACACACAAAAGAAAATGGGATGCTTTCTGCAATAAGTCTAGCCACTTATAATGGCTTGGGTTAGCAGTCAGAGCCATTGTTGTTTTGCTCAGAATGCAACCAGTGTTTTGCCCCAGCCATATGCAAATCAGTGTTGACGGTGATCCTAATGGGAAAAGTCCAGTCCGATCTGAAAAGCCAGGTCCTCCCTAAAGTGAAAGGCCAGCAACCCAGGACGGGTTTTACCCTGCGTATTGGCTTACCAGCGGTGAACAGCTTGGTTCCAGTGTCACGTTGAGCATGGGACCCACATATGGCCATACTCATGCCACTTACTGTGGTATATAAAACAAACAAAAGGTGATGGGCGGCTGCTTGAAATAAGTGAAACCGGTGGTAATAGCTCTAGATAGCATTCTAACCCCAATCATTGTTATGCTCAGCATGCCACCTGAACTTAGACCCTGCTCTATACAAAATAGTCTTCAGCCTGCTTCTAAAGGAAACAGTGAAGTTAATACTGCCAAGACAGGTCCTAACTAACCCCCAGCAATAGCATCACAGCAGTAGTCTCACACCAGTTATGGGATCATCAGCCAGGTACAGCGTACTTACAGTCAGACACTCAGCACAGAACATACTTGTGGCCACATCCATGACACTTATTGCAGTACACAAAACACACAAAAGGTGATGGGAGGCTGGTAGCTGTGTATCCAACCACTGGCAATAGCTTGTGATATCAGTCCAAGGCATCTTTGTTTTACTCACCATAAAACCACATTTTGACCCTGCCATATGTGAACTCGTTTTGACCATGCTCCTTATGCAAACAGTCCAATCTCAACTGCCAAGCCAGGTCCTCCCTAAACCTGAATTCAGGTAACCCAGGACCGTTTTCACCGTAGTTATAGGGTCATCCTCTGGGTACAGTTTGGTTCAAGTGACACAGCGAGCATGTGAGCAAAGTCTGGCCAAACCCATTCCACTTAGGGCAGTAAATAAAACAAACAAAAGATAATGGTAGCCTGCTTACAATAATTGAAATCATTGCCAATAGCTTGGGGTAGTACCCCAACCCATGGTTCATTTGCTCCATATGTCACCTAATTTTTGACCTTCCTATATGCACATCGATCCACGCCTCGCTCCTTATTTATCACCCAGCAGTGTGCAGTTAAATATTGTGCTTATTGAAAAGTATTTGCATAAGTGTAGTAGTATTGGTCTACATTTATAGCCTAATCAGAAAAATATACAATAGCAATCTGTTACAGCTGGATTGTGCTTTTTTAGATAGCATACTATCAGTTAATGTTCAGTTTCTTCTCTGTTTCACATCTAGTTTTAAGAAAGCACCCAGAGGCCTATTTTTGAGAATGCCATGCAGTGCAACTCAACAAGTCACCTTACTGCGCTGCACTGCATGACCGAAAGAGGGCAGGAATGTGCTGTATGTAAGACAATATGGCACATTCCTGTTTTTCCTCTGCGCTGGTGCCCTTTTACCAGCCTAACACCAAAGCAGACACCCGTACACCATGGTGCAAGGGTGCCAGCATTGCATGCAGGATTGTTTTTCTGTAGAAAGTGACACCTTCCTGCACAAGAACATTTCTGAGAGGCACATTCCTCCGAAAGTGACACCTTCCTGCACAAGAACATTCCTGAGAGGCATATTCCTCCTTCTATGTGTTTTGCAGGATGCAGCACACATAGAAAGAGAAAGTAACAAGCAAAAATAAAGATATTTCTCCTTGTGACGCCTCACCTGAGATGGCTTATCTTTTTGGTACATTCCCAGGTCTACCAGTTTGGTTAACTGCACTGTGTCAAAAACCATGGGAGTTGCATGGGAACACCGACGCAATGCCCATGGAACCCTTTCCTAGGGCAGAGTGAGGCACATGTAAGGTTTGCTTTACTCTTTCTCTACGTTGCATAGTGCAAGAGCGACCCAGACTGGATCATAGATAGGCCCCCAATGCATAATACATAAATAGGGGGTTTCTCTTTTAATCCTATACTGCATTGCTTTATATGGTCATACCACCTTAAATAGCAGTTAGATAGCTGTAGGTAGAGCATAATATTGTTAAACTGTACAGTTTAGTCTATTTGTTATATAATGTGCTTCTTTACTACTGTTAGGGCTATGTTAGTTGTCCAGTCTTACATATAACTAATGTCAGTCCCTTTTTTTTCATACATGCCATATCTTAAATAGTATCTCATTGGACAGTAGTGTGGGCTGGTACATCCATGTTTCACTTCAATACATTCAGTCAGTGTTTCTTGAAGGTTGGTCCTATTTTTTCAATTTGGTTTACATTTGGATCATTGCCCATAGTTCTATCTTTTGGGCTCAAGAGTATGCTAAGAAGCGTGGAATTGAGCATAAGTTTGGTTTGGCAAACATTGAAATCAGATGGATGGCTGAAAGAGATTTAAGGTGGAATAACATCCTACCTCTCATTTTCTCTCTTAGTGATTATGAGCATCTCCATTTTATAATTAATCACTGTGGAGACAATAATATCGGTCAGCTCACTGATGTTGAAATGGGAATAGAAATGAAAGGGACATTTACATCCTTATTGACTATTTCCTCACATCCATTTTGTGTTTGAAATATTTGCCTAAGGATTAGCAAATGCCGAAATACGTGAGAAAACAGGCATACATATAAACAAAATGGTGTCTCTGGGCACCCTCACTATAACTACAGAGTGGCTACCCCACTCTGTAATACATATATATATTTTCTACTGGGGGCTGCCAGTAGGTATTTACAGTTGGGGGGGGGGGTCTATTTTCCATAGACAAAGCATTTTTTGTTTTACTCATAACTTTGGCTCCATTTGCCCGAAACGTCATGAATTTTTCAAAACTAGTTTTCCACTCAATTCAGCTGCTGTCTTAAAAGTTTTAGGAAGATTCATCAAAAGGATCAGAGAAATAGGGGGGTCCCAAAACATGTTTTTCCCATATAATTTCCCATAGGGATTTTGAACACAACTGCAGCTCAAACCGCTGAACGGAATTGCACCAAATTTGGCAGAAAGGTAGCTCTTTGTCCAAAAAGAGTGCTTTTTGTAATTCGGTATAAATCTGTTCAGTAGTTATTTAAGTAAAAATATTTAGTTATATCTAGGGACATGGGGTGTCCGCGGATCCCAGAGACCTCTAAATGAGATCTGATTGGCTGCCAAACCTTCAAGCAGAAAGTGGTAACAACCATCTTGGGCCTCAAACTTTTCCAAGTCCCAAGTAAAAAGGAAAAAAAGAAGGGGGCAGGCTAGGAATACCATAACCCACTACGTCTGGAAGTGGGACCCCGCGGGGGTCAAAATCTTTTTTTTTCAATTATGTCGGAAAACCGTAAAAGATCTGCGGATTTTGGCAAAATTAAAAAATAAAGTGCAGTTGCCCATGCTTGCTTTTCTTTGCCCCCTAGGTGGTTCCACTTCTGGTGAGGTAATACATTTTATATTAAGGGGGAAGGACGCAGTCCCCTCCCTAAGCCAATATCGGCCTCAGGGGGCCCATCCTATTTAATAAACTGCTGTGGGGGGGTGAGTCCGTGCGAACCCATCCACCTGGGCCGATTACGGCCTCAGAGACCCCATCCTAAATAAGAATATGGGAATTGGGAATGCACAGCCCCCTCCCAGGCCCAATTCGGCCCCTAAACCCTCATTCCCTTTGGCTTGGCCAATTTTAAAAACAAGAAGGGGCGGCCCCCCCTACCTGCGCCAATGTCAGCCCTGGGGACCCCATTCCCCCTCTTTAAAGCAAATAGGGAATTGGGGCTACCCTTCCAGAGCCGCGTTTGGCCCTGCCCCCATCTCCTGAGGTCCGGCCCTGCATAGGATCCTGCTATAAACCCAGGAGCCTTCTCCAGGACAAAGCGTGTTTGCTCTCACTTTGCGGGATCATTTTTAAAGCTCCCACCAAGCCAGCGCAAACACTAATGCCCTCAGCCAGGGCCACGGTGGCGGTCTCACCGCTGACGGGCCAGCATTGAAGAGTGCTACATTACAAGTGTGGCCGTTTGGCCTCTGCGGAACCGCCACATCTCCGCTAGTACCTCCAGGGTGGTAGGATAACCGGCTGGAAGACAGTACCTCCGGGGCCGCCTGTCTACTGAAGACTGCCAGCGGTATAATGATCGCCTTCCTGCCAGGGTTTCCGCAGCGGTAGCACCTCCACGAAAACCCTGGAGGAAAGGCTGCCTGCGACAGGGAATTCCTTTCCTGTCACCGGCAGATGACTCCCCCAACCTCACGTTCGATTACTGACCCCCCTTCCATGACAGAACCCCCTTGCCCACCGTCCCCGCATACATGCACACACACACATGCACCCCGCATACATGCGTTCACCAACACCCATACATACAAGCATTCAACACACACACATACACTCATTAATTTGCACCAACAGACAAGAATTCACATAAACATACTAACATTCACTTACTTCAACAATCACATACACACTTACATTCAAACATGCAGACATACACCCACTCACACACAACATCCCTCGCCCCTGTCAGACGATCGACTTACCTTGTCCGGCAAGGAGGTAATCCACCATGGCATAGGACCCGGAGCTCCCACCACCGGCAGTGCTCCGCCATCAGGACACCGCCACGCTGTATTACTGCTCATAATACGGCAGGTGGAATCCTATTGCCGTGGCAGTGACAGCCGTGGAACTGCCTCTGCGCCGCCAACCACCAGCATGACTGCTGAAGGGTTTCCGCCCAAATTGTAGGGAAAATCCTTCAGTACTCGTAATATGTCTGTCTTCTGGCACCCGCGGCTTCGGCAGTCTTTGTAAAAGACCGCCGAAGTTGTAATGTGGGCCAAAGTCTACTTCCAGAGGGCGGCAGCATGTAAAATGCTCCTGGCGTGCTGGGCCCGGACTTTTCATCTGTTTCCCTGCCCGCTGTGAGAAGGTAGGGAAACAGATGAAAAAATTGCTCTCACCCGCAGGGAGCAACACGTTTACCTGCTCCCTGCAGCCAGGAGCAATGCCAGCTCCCACTGGAGACGGGGAACTGGCTTTGCCCGCTGAGGCATCGGGACTTTTCCCATGGCCTCCATCAAAAAGGAAGTGGCTGCCCTGGTTGTGCTCCAGGGCACTCACCCGTTATTGGCCAGGCCCTGGGGGTGGGGTTCCTGGGGCCAATATTGGCCCAGGGAGGAGGCTGCATACCTCCTCCCCATTGATAATGTATCTGGGCCCTGGGAGATGGTGGGCTGCATGCCCCCTCCCTCTTTTTTTTTAATAACATCTTTTTATTGGGTACATAGTTATCATCAAAGAAAATACAGTTACCCCTGTCTTTATCAAAGACGTGAACAGGTACATCAGTATAGTTCTTGGGCACCAGCCCCACACAGGCTGGTGCCCAAGGACTACACAAAGCTTCACAGTGACAACACTCCATTTCTTCCATGTATTTGGTTTGTAGAGTTACGTTGGGTGCCGGAGTTCGAGACCATTGTCAGGGGAGCAGCACATGGACTACCTCTATGAATATTCCCCGGGCCCTAGATCTTACCCCACTTGCCAGGGCAGCACCTGCTCTCGTACACCACCTTCACTGCCACCCTACACCAATCCCTGTCATGGTTCTATTTACTGAGAAGCGGTGCACAGCGTGCGCCCCATGCAGGGCTATATTTTGTTTTGTGATCATGAGTCCCAATGTAACCCAAATCTGCTCCATGCGGCCAAGTCTGTGGCCTCCCACACATTTTGAAGACACCATTTCAGCAAAGGAATCATGTCTCCACGACAGACACTTCTAATGCAAGTCGCCACTGCTCTCCAGAGGGTCTGAATCATTGGACAGCCTCATATAATGTGGAAAAAGGACCCCCCATGCCCATACTGCCGACTCCAAGCTGGGTCTGATCTCTTACACATTTTGACCTTGGTGTTACAGGAAAGCTACGCTTAGAGCAGAATTTTAACTTGCACCAATGTAAATCTTGCTGGATCGCTACCTGCTTAGGGGAGGTGAGCACTTCCGACCAGTCCTCATCCGTCAGGTTTTGCAGGTCAGCCTCCCACTGGTGGCCTAAATAGAGGTGAGTATCCGGGGCATTTGTTAATTAATTTCTTATACATTAAAGAAAACACTTCTCGGCTCATATGACCATCTAACAATATATCTTCCAGTGGTAATCTTCCTGGATGTTCCTCTCCTTTAGGCATTGCCGCCTGGAGAGCATGTCGGACCTGCAGGTACCGAAAAGTCTCTGAAGCGGCGAGATTGTACACCCTCTGCAAGTCAGAAAATAAAAGAGCCATGCCATGAGATCAGAGATCCCCTATCTTGGAGATGCCAATCAGATCCCATTTATCAAAACCTGGTTGCAACCCCACCCACCCAGCATTGCTGACTCCCATAGTGGTGGGGCGTGGGTGAGCCTGCCTCCCCAACCCAGTGACTTAAGTGCGGTATGCCAGATCTGCAGTCTAAGGGCTGTTGGACCTATGAGGGGTAAGTGTTTTGGAGGAGTGTACAGTATAGGAATCTGGCTCTGTATATACTATACCAAAGTAAGGTATACTGTGAGTGCAGTGGATCCCCAGAGGCTTTACAGAGGCCAAAAAAGATAATACTAATGCTCTCTTTTTGTGGTAGTGGGGCGAGCAGTGAGGCTTATCAGAGGGTAGTGCTAAGCATTTCTTGTACACACGCAATCAAGCAATGAGGAATTAACTCCAGTCCAATGATTATGTATCAAAAAATATACTTTGTTACTTTAGTTCTAGAACCAAAAGGATCTTTGTTGCAGGTAAGTACAATTTCAAGAATGTATCACTTTCAAGTATCAAATGCACTTTGTTTAAAATTCACAGTTAAAACAGTTTTCAGGTAATCCATACTTTTCAAAAACAAAAGTAGACAGTGCAGAAATCATTGAAGGCAATGCAGTCCTAGGGGTGAAAAAGTACCAACACAGTTGACATGTAAGTACTCAACTTACGGTCCCAGTCTTCAGAGGTTAGGGTGTCCACAGGGCAAGGTTTAAGAAGACACCAAGGGTGCACCACCAGCAACAAAGAGCCGGCCTGGTGCAGAGGTCAAAGTTGGTGTCAGGTGCCCAATGGAACCCAATGGAGACTGGGGGCACTTAGAAGGAAACAGATTGCAGGTAAGTACCTGTGACTTCAGGGCACAGACCTGGCAAGTTTAGATCAGCACCGGAGGGGCCTGAGGTCAGCACTAAACAAGTACCCACAACGACACTGGAGCAGCTGGCTGCAGGGTGCAAACACAGCAGTGGGCACCCAATGCTTTTCAATGAGGAGCTCTGGGTTCACAAAGAGGCTGCAGGCTTGGTCCAGGAAGTCGTCTGAAGAAGAGCAATGGCTGGACAGGTACATAGAGATTCCACTGGACGTTGATGGACTGTGTTGGGTTCCCCAAGGGCAGGAGGCTACAGGTGCAGGGGTACCTTTGGACGTCGGGAATCTTCACCAGAGCTGGTTGCAGTCACAGGGGTCCTCTAGATTTAGGCTACAGGCGTTGTGTTGCTCAGGAGGGGTCAACCCAGGATGAACTCCAGGTTGGAATCAATGGGGGACCTTCTCTAGACCGGTGTGCCACCTGGACTTGTGCAGTGAGCATTAGCTGCAGAATAGGTAGGACTTGTGGATCCAGAAGGCTCTGGAGTTCTTGTTGGAGGTTTCTATGTGGACAGGGCTGCTGTCCACTGGAGTTCTTGGTCCTTAGGTAGGCAGGCAGTCCTTTGAGAGTTTGGGGAGGTTGCTGGTCTTCCGGGATGAGTTGTCTTTTTGGAGCAGGAGTGTTGAAGCTGCAGACAGGCCGGTAGGGCTGGGGCCAACTCAGTTGTAGTCTGGAGTCTTCTCTGCTGGTGCGGCTCTTCAGTCCTTCTCCTTTAAGGTCACCAGGAATCAGAAGAGCAAGGTTCAGGGGTGCCTCTAAACACTAGATTTAGGGTCTTTGCAGGGGTTAGAAGGCAGTAAAAACAACAAGTGATGGACGGAATGCTGAACATTGTCAAACACTCACCCCCAGTCATAGATCTGGGTTTAATCCATCGTTCTTTTGCTTACCATGCCACCCCAGTTTGGACCCAGCCATATGCAAATCAGTCTTGACCCTGTTCCTCATGGGAACAGTCCAGACCGAACTGCCAAGCCAGGTCCTCACTGGACCGGAAACAAGCATCCTGGGACCGGTTTCGGGGTTTCACCCCTCATCAGCCAGGCTAGCTTGAATCCAGTGGCATGGGAAGCACGGGACCCACGTCTGGGCATACCCTTCCCACTTAGGGCGACAAAGCAAAAACAACAAGTGATGGACGGAATGCTGAACATTGTCAAACACTCACCCCCAGTCATAGATCTGGGTTTAATCCATCGTTCTTTTGCTTACCATGCCACCCCAGTTTGGACCCAGCCATATGCAAATCAGTCTTGACCCTGTTCCTCATGGGAACAGTCCAGACCGAACTGCCAAGCCAGGTCCTCACTGGACCGGAAACAAGCATCCTGGGACCGGTTTCGGGGTTTCACCCCTCATCAGCCAGGCTAGCTTGAATCCAGTGGCATGGGAAGCACGGGACCCACGTCTGGGCATACCCTTCCCACTTAGGGCGACAAAGCAAAAACAACAAGTGATGGACGGAATGCTGAACATTGTCAAACACTCACCCCCAGTCATAGATCTGGGTTTAATCCATCGTTCTTTTGCTTACCATGCCACCCCAGTTTGGACCCAGCCATATGCAAATCAGTCTTGACCCTGTTCCTCATGGGAACAGTCCAGACCGAACTGCCAAGCCAGGTCCTCACTGGACCGGAAACAAGCATCCTGGGACCGGTTTCGGGGTTTCCCATGGGGAACAGGGTCAAGACTGATTTGCATATGGCTGGGTCCAAACTGGAATGGCATGGGCAGCAAAAAAACGATGGATTAAACCCAGATCTGTGACTGGGGGTGAGTGTTTGACAATGTTCAGCATTCCGTCCATCAATTGTTGTTTTTGCTTTGTCGCCCTAAGTGGGAAGGGTATGCCCAGACGTGGGTCCCGTGCTTCCCATGCCACTGGATTCAAGCTAGCCTGGCTGATGAGGGGTGAAACCCCGAAACCGGTCCCAGGATGCTTGTTTCCAGTCCAGGGAAGACCTGACCTAGCAGTTCGGGCTGGACTGTTCCCATGGGGAACAAGGTCAAGACTGATTTGCATATGGCTGGGTCCAAACTGGAATGGCATGGGCAGCAAAAAAACAATGGATTAAACCCAGATCTGTGACTGGGGGTGAGTGTTTGACAATGTTCAGCATTCCGTCCATCAATTGTTGTTTTTGCTTTGTCGCCCTAAGTGGGAAGGGTATGCCCAGACGTGGGTCCCGTGCTTCCCATGCCACTGGATTCAAGCTAGCCTGGCTGATGAGGGGTGAAACCCCGAAACCGGTCCCAGGATGCTTGTTTCCAGTCCAGGGAAGACCTGACCTAGCAGTTCGGGCTGGACTGTTCCCATGGGGAACAGGGTCAAGACTGATTTGCATATGGCTGGGTCCAAACTGGAATGGCATGGGCAGCAAAAAAACGATGGATTAAACCCAGATCTGTGACTGGGGGTGAGTGTTTGACAATGTTCAGCATTCCGTCCATCAATTGTTGTTTTTGCTTTGTCGCCCTAAGTGGGAAGGGTATGCCCAGACGTGGGTCCCGTGCTTCCCATGCCACTGGATTCAAGCTAGCCTGGCTGATGAGGGGTGAAACCCCGAAACCGGTCCCAGGATGCTTGTTTCCAGTCCAGGGAAGACCTGACCTAGCAGTTCGGGCTGGACTGTTCCCATGGGGAACAGGGTCAAGACTGATTTGCATATGGCTGGGTCCAAACTGGAATGGCATGGGCAGCAAAAAAACGATGGATTAAACCCAGATCTGTGACTGGGGGTGAGTGTTTGACAATGTTCAGCATTCCGTCCATCAATTGTTGTTTTTGCGTTAGAAGGCAGTAGCCAATGGCTACTGACCCTGAGGGTGGCTACACTCTTCCTCTGCCCACTCGCTTGGGAGGAGGAGCCTAATCCTATTGGCTGTCTTCCTCCAAAGCAAGATGGAGGATTCTGCAAGGAGTGGGTCACCTCAATTCTGGGCACCACAGGGGTGGTCCCAGCTGTGGTGGACATTCCTCCTTGTGCTTACTAAATTTCTCGCCTGACCTGCTGCCAAAAATGGGGCTTGGTCCAGGGTGCAGGCATCTCCACTGGTTGGAGTGCCCTGGGTCAGTATAACAAAGGGAAGGAGCCTTTGAGGCTCACTGCCAAGTATTGCTGTTCCTGCTGGGGGAGGTGTGAAGCACCTCCACCCAGAGCAGGCTTTGTCCCTGCCTTCCAAGAGCACAAAGGCTGTCACCCCATGGGGGGTCAGAAACTTGTCTGGTGGTGGCAGGCTGGCATAGACCAGTCAGCCACACACTAGACAGTTGGATGAAATTCAGGGGGCATCTCTAAGATGCCCTCTCTGTGCATTTTACAATAAATGCAACACTGATACCAGTTTGTGTTAATTGAGCTGAGAAGTTTGATACCAATCTTCCCAGCATTCAGTGAAGTCATCATGGAGCTGTGGAGTTCGTACTGACAAACTCTAAGCCCATGTACTCAAAATGGCTACACTGCACTTACAATGTCTAAGAATGGACTTAGACACTTAGGGGCATATTGCTCATGCAGCTATGCCCTCACCTGTAGTATAACGCACCCTGCTTTAGGGCTGTAAGGCCTGCTAGAGGGGTGACTTACCTATGCCACAGGCAGTGTTATGTAGGCATGGCACCCAGGTAGGGATGCCATGTCGACTTTACCTTTTTCCCCCCAACACACACAATCCACAGTGGCAGTGTGCATGTGTTTAGTGAGGGGTCCCTTAGGGTGGCATAATACATGCTGAAACCCTTAAGGACCTTCCCTGGCCACAGGGCCATTGGAACCACTGGTACCTTTTACGAGGGACTTAGCTATGTGCAGAGGTGTGCCAATTGTGGAAGCAATGGTACAGTTTAGGGAAAGAACACTGGTGCTGAGGCCTGGTTAGCAGGATTCCAGCACAGTCAGTCAAGTTAGCATCAGACATCAGGCAAAAACGTGTGGGGGGGTGACCATGCCAAAAGGGGCACTTTCCTACATACAGTGCTTGCTGTTAGCCACCAGGTCTCAGGGTATAGTAGTCCATATAGTACGCTGGTTCATTTGCAGGTTAATGAACCCGTTAATTAATGACCACCAGTTGCTCTGTCCAATAATACTTCTGGATATCTGATAGGGCTATCCCTCAATCATACCAGTCCTGTGTCAATTTATTGTACGCTATACACTGGGCTCCTCCCTCCCACAGCAAGGCCCTTTATAGTCTTGAAAAAGGCTGCATGGACCGGAAATGGTGTGTTTTGCAACATATAGAAGTATCTTGGTAGTGCCATCATTTTAAACAAAGCTGCTCGCCCGAGCAGAGAGAGCAGGAGTAGCCTCCAGTACTGGACGTCTCCCTTGAGTTGGTGTAAAGTGCCCTGAAGGTTGGCCATATAGAATAAGATAGGATCAGTAGTAACGTAGATCCCAAGATAACGGAACCCATAAAACACTACCTGTACCTCAAAGCTCGATGGCAGGTTTGGAGCTTGCCCATGAAGACATATACTGTAGATTTAGACCAGTTGATCATATACCCTGAATATTTATCAAAACTGTTGAGTATGTCAAGCAGTCTACAAATAGAGGAGTGCTGAGACGCGATGTATAAAAGAATATCATCAGCATATAGAGATATTCTGTCTTCCCACTTTTCTGTCCAGAGCAATCCGTGGATCAAAGGGTCTCCATAGATACAGGCCCCTAGTGGTTCCAATTTTAGGGCAAATATGAGTGGTGATAGTGGGCAACCCTGTCTGGTCCCTCGCCTGAGGGTGAATATGCGAGAGGTTCTGGCATTTATGACCACTTGCCCCAGAGGGTTGGCACACAGCAGCCTCACCCAAGCCAGAAATTTAGGGCTGAAGCCCATACGTTCTAACACTGCAAAAAGGTATGGCAATTCAATGTTGTCAAACACCATACAGGCGTCAAGTGACAGGATTATTGCATCCTCCTGGACCCTTCCCGCATGTCCTAATACTCCATGAAGTCAATGCAGATTCAGAGCCATGTTTCTGCCCGGCATGAAGCCGGATTGATCGGGATGGATTAATTTAGTAATTATCTGTATAGGTCAGCAGAGCCAGTAGTTTGGCCAGGATTTTGGCCTCTGTATTGATGAGGGAAATAGGCCTGTAGCAAGAGCGCTGATCTGGCGGTCTACCTTCTTTGTGTATTACAACTATGGAATTCAGTCTATGGTCCCTGGGGAGCATACCCTTTTCATGACTCTCCTTATAATCTCTAATAAATACGGTGCTACAAGGGGTATAGTAAGTTTAAAAAGTTCTATTGGGAGTCCGTTGGCCCCCATTGCATTGCTAGAGTTTATTGAACGGATTGCTGAGGCTATTTCCTCCTGTGTGAGGTCACTATTCATAAAGGGAGTTGCAAGTCTCAGAGGAGATCACAAGACTTGTCCGTTGTGGTGGTGCAAACAGGGGAGTAAAGGTGGCATAGTAGGCCGTGAAAGTGTTTGCGATTTCTTGAGGGTCTGTCATTGGAACACCCCCATCAGGGCAGAAGCTCGGCACCCATCAGCTAGCCCTTTCTCCTTTGTCTAACCACACAAGAAGTTTCTCTGCCTTATCTCTCGCTTCATACACTCGATGTTGTGTTGCTCAGTGGCTGCTTTTGGCTGCATCAGTCACTAAGGTGGTCATTATGACATTGGCAGTGAGTGCTAAAGTGGTGGAAACACCGCCAACAGGTTGGCGGTAAATAATGCCAAATTATGACCACGACGGTGATACCTCCCATAGACAGCCAATGTACCACACCAACTGCCAGTGCATTAACACCACTGACCATGGCGGTGGCCATCAACAGCCAGGCGGAAGCCAAGGTACCTCCCACCAAATTATGACATAGCAAACCACCAGGATTTCCGGGACGGTACCAATGCCATCAAAAGCCTGCCGAAAACACTGCACAGAAGATAAAAGACACCTTCAGGGACACAGAGGAGACCGCCACCATGGAACTGGAACTTCAAGTCTTCCCGATGCTCTTCTACACCATGGCCCTCCTGGAACACCAATGCTGTTGAAGACAATGACAGAGAGTACAGCCACCTAGCACACAAGGGAGGGAGGGAGGAAAAGGAGAGTGCCACACACACGCACAACACACACCATTCACACACACACCATACACAGAACCAGCTGCTGAGTAAAACCAATGTCACAGGACCCAGGTAAAATTAAAACAAGGACCACATTGAGAATTAATGAACACTGTAATTTGATGCCAACAGCCACCATTTTTTCTATTTGAAAGCAAATGCGGGCGTCAATGTCCAGAATGGGCCAATGGTCAGTCCAAAGTACAAAAGGGACACATGGCCACAGGGCACTGTCCAAGGCCCAACTTGACTCCTGACACAATCCGGAATCCACTGTGCAGGGGCATCATGTTGGAAATGGGTAGGCACCTCAGGGGGAAGGGGGGTGGGTGGGGGGCACCTGAGCTGAAGTAGAGAACATGCCCACTGGTTCGTGAGGGGGCTCCTTGCCCAGTTGTCTCTGGTGGGGAGTGTAAGGCCACAGTCTCTGAAGTGGGGAACATGCCCACTGGTTCTGGAGGGGGCTCCTTGCCCAATTGTCTCTGGTGGGGAGTGTAAGGTCACAGTCTCTGAAGCTGGGAACATGCCCACTGGTTCTGGAGGGGATTCCTTGCCCAATTGTCTCTGGTGGGGAGTGTAAGGCCACAGTCTCTGAAGTGGGGAACATGCCCACTGGTTCTGGATGGGGCTCCTTGCCCAATTGTCTCTGGTGGGGAGTGTAAGGCCACAGTCTCTGAAGTGAGGAACATGCCCACTGGTTCTGGAGGAGGCTCCTTGCCCAATAGTCTCTGGTGGGGAGTGTAAGGCCACAGTCTCTGAAGTGGGGTACATGCCCACTGATTCTGGAGGGGGCTCCTTGCACAACAGTCCCTGGAAGGTGGCCTACATGCCCTCTGCTGGAGGTGAGGGCTGCTGTGCCTCTGCTGGTGGAGGGGGCCTCTTGCCTCTCTTTGGTGGTGGAGTGGGAACCTTCCCTTTCTTTGCTGGTGGGGTGGGATCCTTGGCAATCTTTGGTGGTGGATGGGGATCCATGTGTCCTCTCTTGTGACAAGTCCCCTTGGCCTTTGACATGTCACTTGTGTCCTTGCTTCCAGGACTAGGATGTGCCTCCACTGTCCCCGTCTCCTATCCCTTGGTTGTCGGAGGTGTACATCTGCTTGACTTGGGTGCAGGTGCATGGGTAGTGTGCGTGTGTGAGGTGGATGTCTGTTGGGAGTCTCAGTGCTGCTTGATGTGGTGATGGTGGTGGCTGTTGATGCAGTGCATGCAGGTGTGAGTGCAGATGTGACTGTGAGGGAGAAAGAGGATGAGGAGGGGGAGACAGTGGAGGAAGTGGATGTTATGTGTGCAACTGTCTGTTGTTTGTGTGAGTGCTTGTGGCCTGAAGTGTGCTGCCTGTGTTTGTCTGTGCTACTCTTGTGTGATGTTTTGTGTGCATGCTGGTCTGTATGTGTGCATGGAATCGGTTGGGGTTGAGGAGACTGGGACTGGGAAGTGGTAGTTGTTCGGGGCACAGTAGGAACAGGGACACTGGCTGCCAGCAGAGAGGCCAGAGCCTGAAACAATCCCTGTAGGGCCACCAACCCACCATGGATGCCCTCCAGACCATCATTGCATTGCTGCATCCGTGATGCCAGCCCCTGGATGGCATTCACTATGGCTGACTGCCCTACAGAGATGGATCTCAGGAGGTCAATAGCCTCCTCACTGAGGGCAGCAGGGCTCACTGCGGCAGGGCCTGAGGTGCCAGGGGCTAAAGAGATGCCCATCCTCCTGGGTGAGCGGGCACAGGCAACTCGGTATGAGGCTACCGGGAGGGGGGTGCTGGTATGAGGGGTGGCGGCTGTACCTGTAGCTGGGGTGGTTCCAGAGGTGTCCACCACCACCAGGGAGCTCCCATTGGAGGAGGAATCAGAGTCAGTGTTATCACCTCCTGTCTCTGCCGTGGTGCTCCCCTCGCCCTCCGTCCCACTGGTCCCCTCGGCATCAGTGGACTCTGCCTCCTGGGTCCTGTGGGATGCAGCTCCCTCAGTCACCGGTGCTCTTGTTCCTCTGCCAGATGATGCAAATGCACACATGGACAGGATGACAGAAGAAAATCGGGGGGGAGAGAGAGGGAGAACTGGGTTAATTACAGCACCAACACCACAGATGACATACACATTACCATAACACACAGGGATCAGGATTGAGCACTATGCATTGCAGTGGCATTCCATTGGCTAGGTACCACAGAGCCAACCACCACCAACTGCACCCCTCCTAGGACCCACTAAGCCCTGTCTGACATGGAATACCTCCTAGCTAGGTTACAAGATTTTGCAAAACACCCATTTACCTTGAGCTGGACCACGCAGCAATGTCTGAGCTGGCATTAAGGGGCACCCACTAACTGAAACCCACCACCAGGCTCCCATGCCAGGCAACAAAAATGGTTGTCACGCTAACTATACTCGCCCCCTTGTGGATGCTGTGCTGCTCTCAAGCGCCCATCCAGCTCTGGGTAGGCCACCGCCAGTATGCGGGCCAACGGGGGTGAGGTTCTGACGGGCACCCCGCACTCGTTGGGAGGCCTTCCCGAGCTGGGCCTCCGCAGTCTTCTGGGCCCAGCGTCTCAGGTCCTCCACCCTTTTCCTGCAGTGGGTGCTCCGCCTGCTATAGACTCCCAGGGTCTGCACATCCTTGGCACACCACAATCCCTTCTTCTGATGGGCGCTGCCCTGCCGAGGTAATACAGACAGGAGGATACCATTAACCATACAATTCAGCCTGTCACACATATGGCCCACAAATTACTTTTCCATCTCTATTGGCACACACATCACCCGGAGCCCTGCATGTACACTACCACCAGACATGCCCCCACCCAAATGACACACTGCCAGCACACACATCTCCATGCAACCTTGTTGCATGCATCGGCCCCATGGTGTACTCACCTGTTGGTCTGGAGGCCCATACAGCTGTAGGACCCCATCCACCAGGCTCTCTAGCACCTCCAAAGTGAAGGCATGGGCCCTTTCCCCTGTAACACAGGCCATAGCTGGATACAGACCCAGGTCACAGCAGCACACGCAGTGTGGGTGTTGCCCTGTGGAAAGTCTGGAATCAAGTGAGGTGATAGACAGAAAATGGCAGTCACATCCGCGGCGGTGTACACCATCACCGCCGCCGGTGATCCCCATTGGACACTGTACTCCATAGAGCCCAATTTTAGTCAATGAGGAATAGCACAGCGGTGCAAGACCGCCTTCCGCCATGACGCCCAATGCCGGCGGAGTTACATCACTCCCACCTGTCCATACTTATTGGACAGGCGGTCTCCATTTTGTGGTGGTGGACAACAATCATAAATTGGAAACTGCGTCATTGCTGTAAATTGTACATACATTGCTATTCACATTGTCGGATTACATACATGCTCAGTTACACTGAGGTGGTGGTTCCATTGTTCAGTTTGTGACACCCTTCTCACTCTTGTGTCCCTTAGATACCTCCCTCTGTGGAGGAATAGGAGGAGGAGGCAAGATGCTGTATACAGACCCCTTGTGGACTTGGATACACTGGAGGACAGGCACATAATACTGACCTATAGTCTGGACAGGGCAACAATCACAGAGCTGTGTACTAAATTGCAGCCTGATCTGATATCAGCTATCCGTCATCCCACTGGGATCCCCCCTCTTGTGCAAGTTCTATCAGTGCTCCATTTCCTGGCAACAGGTTCTTTCCAAGTGACAGTGGGCTTGGCAGCAGGAATGTCACAGTTAATGTTCTCAATAGTGCTGGTAAGGGTTTTGTCTGCCTTGCTTAAACACATGTGCAGCTACATAGCTTTTCCCCAAGTGGAAGATTTGGCCACTGTGAAGTCTGGATTCTATGCAATGGGACATATTCCTAATACTAATGGGGCGATTGATGGAACACATATTGCATTTGTCCCCCCCCCCGCCACAATGAACAGGTGTTCAGGAATCGGAAGAGGTTTCACTCACTCAATGTGCAAATGGTGTGCCTGGCAGACCAGTACATCTCCCACGTCATTGCCAAATATCCTGGGTTGGTGCATGACGCCTTTGTCCTGAGGAATAGCAGCATCCCAAATGTGATGGCACAATTACTAAAGGCCCAGGGTGTGTCTAATAGGTGAGCCTGAGTCCCCACCCAATATATGTCAGTGTATGCCTTCATTCCCCATACCGTTGTGTAAGGCTAATGTTTGTCCCTCAATTCTTGCAGGTGACTCTGGCTACCCAAACCTGTTGTGGCTCCTGACCCCTGTGAGAATGCCAGGACAGGGGCTGAGAATCGGTATAATGATGAACACGGGCGAACCAGGTGGATAACAGAACGTACCTTCGGCCTCCTGAAGGCCACGTTCAGATGCCTCCATCTGACAGGTAGATCCCTATGCTACTCTCCTAAGAAGGTCTGCCAGATAGTTGTAGTATGCTGCATGTTGAACAACCTGGCCCTCAGATGACATGTGCTTTATCTGCAGGAGGAGGAGATTGGGAATGCCCCTGTGGCAGCAGTGGACACTGAGGACAGTGAGGATGAGGAGGATGAGGATGTGGACAATAGAACATCAGTAATACGGCAGTACTTCCAATGACACCCAGGTAAGACAGTGGAACTGACCGTTCCTCTAATTATTTATGTTGTCAATGTGGCTGTAGCAGGATGGCATTCACTTCCTTTGCATCTCAACTGACTGTCACCTATGCCTTCTCAATTTGCAGATGTTGGTGTTATTACAACGGTATACTGATGTGATGACTACAGACAGCTAGAGGTCATTATTTGTATGCTATTACAAAGTTCAGGTCAACTGCACAAGATGTAACTGTTAACATAATTGCACATTTACATCACATAAAGAACTATCACTTTAATTGTGTTCAAGTGTGTTTAATGTAGTGAAATTTATAGAAAGAATAGTGCAATGGAATGGGGTGATGATAGAGGTAAGTCCAGGATATTGGTCCAGTCTGTTTGTAGCACAGGTCCAGTGTCCAAAGGGCCATAGGAAGGGGAGCAATAGCAGTTCAAAGTGGACAAGGTGACACAGTGGAAGACAAGGGGGACATTCAGGAGGGATGCATTTCCTGGTGGTGGTCTTGGTCTTGGCAAGTGTCTCTGGCATCTGTCTGGGTCGCAGGGAATATTTGCGGGGGGTTCACCTTCTGCAGAGGGAGGGGTGCTGGTGGCCTGTGAGTCCTGTGTCAGGGCCTCCTGTCCCCTAGCTGCAGCAGATGTGGTGGGCTGTTCAGTTGACTGGCTAGTGGAAGGGGCCCGCTGGTGTGCTGTATATTCCTTCATGATGTTGGCCATATCAGCCAGCACCCCTGCTATGGAGACCATGGTGGTGTTGAGGGCCTGCAAATCTTTCCTGATCTCCTGGTGGTGTACCTCCTGCAGCCACTGGTTCTCCAGCATGTTGTTAAGAATCTGGACCACCTGGTCCTCTGATTGTTGGTAAGCCCCCAGGACATTAGTGAGTGTCTCCTGGACAGTTGATTCCCTGGGCCCGTCCTCCCCCTGGTGCACAGCTGTCCTAAGAGTGTCCCTATCCCTCTGTGCCTCCGTCCCCCGAATGGTGTGCCCACTGCCACTGACCCCAGGACCCTGATTGTCTTGGCTGTGAGGTGTGGACTGAGGTCCCTGTACAGGTGGACACACTGCTGATTGATATGTCCTGGGGACAGAGGTGTAGAGACATTGGATGGATGCTGTGGTGTTGGATACTGAGGGGGGAGGCTCTGTGGTGGACTGGGAGTATGCTGGGGAGGACGACTGACCAGTGGTCCCTGATGGGCCAGGTAGTTCATCCAGATCCAGAAGTCTAGAGTTACTGTCATCACTGGGGACATCTTCTGTTGGAGGACTGAATGGTCGTGGCATCTTCTCGCCACTGGGATTGGCTGGGGCACCTGTGGGGATGTAAGTGATGTATTATGCTTCATGTCTTTGACATATTCTACATCCCTAGCTTCCCCTATATTGTTGCTGTTGCCCTGACACCTTTGTTTGTGTATGGTGATGTATTGTGGGATTGTTAGTTCTCCATGCTGTGCATGCATTGGTGGTGGGTATACATGCAGAGCTGGGAGGGCTGTACATGCATTGGTATGGCATTCAGGGCTTGGCATTGGGGTTAGTCAAATGTGTAGGTGCACTGTGTGGGATGGAGTGGAGTGATGGGAGTTAGGGTGAGGGGGTGTGACGGCATGCAGGTATGGGGGTGATAAGTAGTAAATGTTGACTCACCAGTTTCCAGTCCTCCTGCAACTCCTGTGAGTCCCTCAGGATGTAGTATTGCCATGACTTGCTCCTCCCATGCTGTCAGCTGTGGGGGAGGAGGTGGGGGCCCACCGGCAGTCCTCTGGATAGCGAGCTGGTGCCTTGCTGCCATGGAACGTACCATCCCCCGTAGGTCATTCCACCTCTTCCTGATGTCGTCCCTTGTTCTTGGATGCTGTCCCACAGCGTTTACCCTGTCCATGCTTCTCCACCATAGCTCCATCTTCCTTGCAGTGGATGGTTGCTGTACCTGTGCTCCAAACAGCTGTGCCTCTACCCTGAATATTTCCTCCACCATGACCCGCAACTCCTCATTTGTGAAATGGGGGTGCCTTTGTGGGGACATGGGTGTTGTGTGGTGTGTGTTGTGCAGTGGATATTGAGTAATGTGGTTGGTGTGTGACGGATGGCTGGGTGTTAGTGGTGTGTGTAGTTGATGCTGTGGTTTGCGTGGCTATCTCTTGGCTATTTTACGTGTTCCAAAGGCAACTTTCCCTTTGAAGCACATCTTATGGACTAACACCCTGAGTGGCAATCCTGGCAGAGGAGGTAACACCTCACTCTGTGACAAATGCCTTTGTTCCTCTGCCTGGGAGTTGTTCACACATTTCCACAGGCAGGCAGAAAGCTGCCTGTATGCCACTGGGCTAGCTGGAGTACAGAGTGGCGGCTTTCTAAAAGTTGCTGAGCTTTAATTGTGACCTTAAATTTTTCCTGGGCATCAGGTCGGGTTTAGGGCCATGAATAATTTGATGCCTTACATGACCAAGTTAGGTAGTCCCATTCAGAAGTTAGCCAGGCTGAGGTTGCAACCAGTAACTGTAAAGGATTGTGGGTAATGTGGGTGTGTGTTTTGTAGTGCTGTTGGTGGGTGGGTGTGGTGTGTGTATCAGTGTCAGGGGTGTGTTTTTGGTATTGGCCAATGTTGTGTTGTTTTGTATTTGAGTGGCCATTCTGACCACGCCGGTATGTACCACCAACGGTTTACCGCCGTTGAATGTCCGCCGTGGTGATTCGTGGGTCATAATGTGGAGGGCATTGTTTTGTTGGCATGACGGTATGGGAGGTAGTACCAACACTTTACCACTTACCTTTGGACTGGCAGATATGTGTTTGTGGCAGTATTCTGTTGGTTTAGTGTGTGTGTGTCATAATATGGCAAACGGATGTTCTCCTCCGCGACGGTATGTTGGTGGCCGTCACAGCGGCAGTAAGCGGCATTTACGGCCAATGTCATAAAGAGGGCCTAAGTCTATATACTCTTGTTATTTGAGGCACAATGTGTGTTTGGTGTCCCCAGTGGTATCTACTCCAAGGTGCGTCTCCAAAGCCAGGATATGCTTTCTAGTTTTTCTACTGCGGCCCTTGTCTCTTTTTTGTGTCCCACTGTGAATGACAATGCACAACCCTTGATCACTAGTTTATATGCCTCCCAAAGGGTTTGTGAGGTCTCCATTGAGGCCTTATTGTCTTGGAAGTTTTATAGCAAGATGTCACACGTCTCGGAAATGGGAGACACGGTCTGCCAGTGTTAGGCAATGTTGATACAAGAAAGGTTGCTGTGGGCTCAGGAGTGGAAAGTGAAGTGTTGCATCACAGGATTGTGGGCTCGCCAGAAGTCTGCTATTCCCATGGCTGAGAGAAAGTCTTTTAATTGGGTATAGGAAGGGACTGTATGACAGTGAGTAGACAATCCTTGTGATTACAGAGTACCATTTGAAATGTCCTCCCATTAGCAATTCCCCCTCTAGAAGATCAAGTAGGAGTTTACCCAGCTCTGGGAAGGTGACCCCGTGCTTAGTTAGTGGGACATATATGGACCGGACATTTACTGTTTCACCCTCCTATATACCCAAAAGGGCAGCATATCTTACCAGTGGATCCATCTAGGTCTGACGTATTCCTGTCTCTCTAGAGCCAGTGGTAATTCCAGCATGGACCATCTTCTTCTACCCCATCGATCCATGGCCTTGCAAGCGCTGCCCCTGAGATGTGTCACCTGTAGGAGGATGATATCGGGGGAGTGTTGCTTAATATACTGGAGCACTACCCAGCATTCCAAGAAAGAAGTTGGATCACTGAAGTGTGTTCTTTAGCCATTATTCAATCGCAACGTAACCCAATAATGCACCCATCCCCTAAGGAGATTATTTCTGTTGACCTGTCTAAGCATGCCTCACCCATCCACAATCAGGCAAGATTGGGTGGTGTGGTAAACCAAAGCTGGTACCCTTCCAATATGTCAAACAGAAAACCTGGAGCAGTGAAATAAACCCACTATCAAACCCCCTGAGTAAACAAATCATAACTATGTCCATGAAGAATCTCCCCCCAACCCCAATGCACTGCATGAGATTGGAACCATCCACCCTCCCAAACTCTGCAGAGTGCCTGTTGCCCCACCCCAACACAAACTTCAAAGGGAATGTGGTCTGTACTGGCTGACCCTCTACCCCCCACACTAAAACTTAAGTGGCACCCAGGCCCCTCACACTTGAAGAAGTTTATATGATTTTTCTGAGGAGCGTCAGACTACATCATATCCTTGATATAACATGTTTGTGCTGTGCAAGTACTTTTTTAGCACAATCTGCCTCCAAAACCACTTACAGTATATGTTCCCACTGGAACTAGACAATCCCTGTCTCACCAATTGCTACATACAACTCCAAGCTGTCCACCAATTATCAGTTCTGGCCACGGCAAGAGTTCTACAGAGCATGCTGTGGGGATATTTCTGTTCCATCAGGATCTGAATTTTGGGCTTGGAATTCAGTCGTGGTAGTGATGTTTTCATCACTGTTGCCTCTTTGCTTTGTTGTTCCAGCCCTCCAGCCACTCCCAAGTTTCCTCCAGTGTTGAAAAGAACAGAATTTTGCCCCAGGCTCCACTTTCAGTCATGCGGGAAAGAGCATTGAGTATTTCATCCCTTTGCTTCTCACTTCATTTTTTACTTCCTGTAAGCTAAGACCTTGTCTCTGGACCTTGAGGGTAAAGTCTGGGAAAAAGATTATTATTGTGTTCTCGTATGTTGTTGGGGGAGCACCGCGAGCTGACTGGAGTATCACATCTCTATCAAAGAATTTGAAGATCCGGGTGATTATTGGCCATGGAGGCACTCTCACTCATGGGCGTCCTCCAGGGACTTGAGGGGCCTGCTCCACTGAGAAATATTTGGACAGCCCATGGGGTTGAAATCCCTTGATTATCAGATCCTCAACACAGAGGTCTGTTGCTGGCCCCTCTCTACGCTCTGGGACTGCCAGAATGTGCACATTATTGTGCCTGGACCTACTTTCATAGTCTTCCAGGTGGGCTTCCATAATTTTACTAGCAGCCTGTAGGGCCTTAACCTGGGACTGTAGGGTCGTGATGTCATGCTGGAGGCAGACAGTGGATTCTTCAGATTCTTTAACTTTAGAAACGTATTGCGGAGATCCGCCCTCAACAGCGACACCTCAGTCGTGACGGAGTCTATGCGTGACTCCAAGGAAGAACGCACTCCCTGGAATGCCACCATAATGTCCTGCAGGGTCAAAGCTTCTCCACTATGTTTTCATTCAGCTGTAGGCAGTGTCCAATGCGGTGCCTCGATTACTGGTTCCGCATCTTTGCCCAGTTTCCTTTGCTGTGTCTTTACCGCATGTCATGTTGTTCGGTAGGAGCACCGATGATCAGGCACCAGCACTGTGGGGGTAATCTCCACTGCCTGCTTATGGGTGTAAATACACACCACATTGCCTGTCGAGTTTCCCCCTAAGGCCCGCCATTCTCGCCACGCTGTTAACTAGATACAGTTCAACCCTATGCTGGTCTAGTGTGCAGCAGGTTTTGGAAGCCAAATTAGTATGATCAGGGTCCACGAATGTAGCGATATGCAGCCCCTCCTGGAGGGCTGAGTTACTGGTGTGGGCATGCAGTTCGGGTGCAACTAACGAGGGTGACTGTCAGAGGTAGGTGTGTGGATGCACGTAGTACTTAGCCTGAACGTGGCCTCTCACTCCGCAGGGCTGCCCCCTTTGCATATAGCAAATTGTGGCCCGGGGATTCTTTACTCCACCAGGCTGCGCCTACGCCGACGTTCCTCGCAGCAGTTGTCGACAGATGAGAGGGGCTCAATGGGTTCCCCCTGGGCTCGAGATCAACCCGGTATCATCGTCCCGCCCGGGGATGGATTAGGGAACAGATTTATTGGGGGAATGCAGCTGGTTGTCTGAGCTGTGCTCTCAACCGACCATCTTCTTTGGCTTCTGGCCACGCCCCCATCCCCTTCCCACTTTTCATTATGTAGTGGGAGCCATAAGTGGGCTCCAGGGCACCCATCATTTAATGGACAGACCCTAGGGGGAAGGGTCCTCTGGGCCAATATTGGCATAGAGTGGGGGCTGTGTGCTCTGCCCCTTTTCAAATAATCAGTGGGTGCTATGGGTGGGCAAGGCAACCACAGTTTATCGGCCAGGCATGTGGATGGGGTCCCGGGGCCAGCAGTGGCCTGGGGAGGGGGGCAGGTGCCCCCCTCCCACTTATAAATATGCAGCTGCAAAACCTTTAAAAGAAAATAATATAAACTTTGTGTACTATCGTTTCCTTTTAAAGTGGTGGGGCCACGGGGATGACAAGCAGTGAGCACATGTGTGTCTGGCCTGCTGTCTCGGGCTGGCCAAATACACATGCACAGTAGGCTCTCTCCATCCCAGTAACGCAGTTGCAGGGCTGAAGAGAGCATGCACATTCTCCCAGTCTGACTGAAAGCATCCTGAGTGGGCGCTCCCAGCCAATCCTGACGCTGCTCTGAGCAGCATCAGGATTGGCTGCAGGACAGGCTGGGAGCCTGTGCCTGCCTGCAGCAGAGGAGCAGTGCGGCATCTGAGAAGGTAAGTGTTTTAAATTTTTTTTTAGTAAATGTAATGCTTATCCCCCTACCGCCTGCGAGCCGCTTCTTTAAATATGGTCAGGCCCCAGGAGATGATGTCTCCGGGGCTGGAAAAATCATCCTTGGGCGGGGGGCTGTGTGCCCCTTCCCCATTTACAATGAGGCCAGGCCCCAGAGGATGGTGTCCCTGGGGCCAAAATACAGCCTGGGGAAGGGGGCCACCTACCCCACTCCCCTAAAAAAAAAATGTGGCATGCCACAAGGGGTGGGGTTCCCGGGCCGAACTCACTCCAGGGAGGGAGCTGCGTGCCCTCCTCACAGGTAGGCTACGTTATATGGTTGCCTGCATGCCGGGTTTTGCCTGCGGCCAGGTCCAGTGGCCAAACCCCCGCTGCACACCCATGCTCCAATTGTGGGTACGCAATAATTGGACAGTTGATTGATTCTCTGCTTTCAATCATCACTAAATAGGGGTCCGTAACTCTGCCTCTTGTCTAATGTGACTGCTAGACTCCACCCAAAACACATATTCCACAGGTTTAAGCCATTTTGAAATTTTAGAGATACATGGGCCCTTCCACTTTTTACATAACTCTTTTCTTGCTTTAACCATTAGGTGTTATATTTGATATGCTTCATTATATGTGAGTGTGTTGTTTTCATAGTTGAAGAAGCGAATATTTACGAGAACATGACTTACCTCGAGTTCTTGTCCGATGTTTTTAGAAGTAATGTTACGGCTGTTGCACCGAAAAGGGTCCAACATTTTATACAATATATAAACAAATTAATGCTGTTGGCCTTCAGGAGATCACATGTGGAAATTTAACCGTGGTGGCAAGTCAAAATTCGGAGAGCTTTTGCAGTGTGCAATATGCCCTGTAGAGTGAGAGTAATGGTTTGTTCAGAGTGCGACAAATAGCTTTGTAAAACATATTCACTGATATCTTCTATTTATTCTGTACCCACAGCGTAAATACTCGGCCTACACTTGTTCCGTAAGTCTCATCATTTCTTCTTAAGCTGCATGTGAGTATTGTGCCACCTGGCTTTATTCTGGGGGAAAGACAGGATATAACCTCTTCTTTGAAGCTAGTTCTGAATAGAGATTTTAACTCTAGTTGTTCTGAAAAAGACAAGAAAATTGATTTAATATATTGGAATCTTGATAATTTCCATGTGGTACCCTAAAGCAGGTCATTCCAAGATCTGAGTAAAATATTGTCAATCAAATCCCCCAAGTAAACAAATCTATGTGAGTGCAAAATAAGCCATAGAATATTTTAAGCAAGCCAGCATGCCTGCAGAATCCTAGAAGGGTTGTCACTTTCCATAATACGAAATCCCCGGATGTTATTGAAATGAATGCCAGACTTTTGATGCATTCTTCAGTAGCTTTAATCTGACTTATTTTTAAATACTTGGGGCCGTATTTATACTCTGGTTGCGCCGAATTTGCGTCGTTTTTTTCGACGCAAATTCGACGCTAAACTAACGCCAACTAACGCCATATTTATACTATGGCGTTAGAGGCGTCTAGCGCCAAAGTTCCCGGAATGTGCGTCATTTTTTAGCGTGAACCCCTTCCTTGCGTTAATGATATGCAAGGGAGGCGTTCCCGTCTAAAAAATGACTCCCAGGCCTTTACGTGGTATTTATACTCCCGGGCAAAAGAGACGCCCGGGAGTGGGCGTGGCTAAAAACGGCGCATTTGCGCCGCTTTTTAACGCCTGGGTCAGGCATGGCGTTAAGGGACAAGTGGGCTCAAAATGAGCCCACAGTGCCCTCCCCTGCCCCCAGGGACCCCCCCTGCCACCCTTGCCCACCCCAGGAGGACACCCAAGGCTGGAGGGACCCACCCCAGGGACATTCAGGTAAGTATTTTTTTATTTTTTTTTAATAATTTTTTTTGGCATAGGGGGGCCTGATTTGTGCCCCCCTACATGCCACTATGCCCAATGACCATGCCCAGGGGACAGAAGTCCCCTGGGCATGGCCATTGGGCAAGGGGGCATGACTCCTATCTTTACAATGATAGGAGTCATGTTGATGGGGGATGGGCGTCGAAAATAAATGGCGCAAGTCGGGTTACGACGATTTTTTCGACGTAACCTGACTTGCCCCATTTTAAGACGCCCATGCGCCATTTTCCCCCTACGCCGGCGCTGCCTGGTGTACGTGGTTTTTCTCGCGCACACCAGGCAGCGCCGGTCTGCTTGCGCCGGCTAACGCCATTCAATAAATACGGCGCCCGCATGGCGCTTCAGAATGGCGTTAGCCGGCGCAAAACTTTTTGACGCTAAACTGCGTTAGCGCAGTTTAGCGTCAAAAAGTATAAATATGGGCCTTGGGATGGCGAATTCGTTAAAAAAAATCCCTCTTTAAATATTATGTCATAACAATTAGAAGTTGAGTTAAATTGGATGGCCATCCTATAAATCCCAGCCCGCCATTGTTAAGTGATCTTTGGAGTTTGTACCAGGATAACATAGCTCTTTTTGGGAGTCATGTCTGTAAACACTCACAGCTTTGTCACCCTTTGAATGAAGCAGAAAGTCTAAAAGCCGTGGAAGATTATCCCCAATCTCAGTAGTCTCCACTGACTTTATTTTTCCAAAGCTCAAAAGTTTTTTAGTCTCAGCTGCAGGAAGTTTCTTAGAGCGTGTTCTGCAAGTGAAGGAGGACATGATACAGAAAGTGGAAAAGTTGGACTGAAAGCACCTGTTCAAATCTTTGACCTCTTGATTGCCTGTCCTTGTACCACAGGTTGCTAACGTTAAGGTGACCACCCTTCCATTTTCACAAACTGCCCGTAACGTCACCTTGCCATCCATTGTCCCTGATGCAGGGCTTAACAGACAGCATTTGCCCATAATTTTAACCTTTCACCTAATGAACAAAAAGCAATTGGGACAGATCAGTTTCCCCAGCTGGAGTGAAAGGCAGGGAGCCTCGTGTGCTCTGAGGGAGGGAGGGTCAGACAGATAAGAAACAGTAGAGTGGCATAGAGTGCATTGGTATAGAGTGCAATGGTGCAGAGTGCAGTGGTGTCGAATGCAGTAGTACAGAACAGAGTGGTGTAGAGTACAGTGGCAGAGAGTGCAATGTTGCAGAGTAGAGTGTCAGTGCAGTGGTGTAGAGTGAAGTAGAGTGGTACAGAGAGCAGTGTTGCAGAGTACAGTGATGCAGACTAAAGGGCAGTGGCGTACAGTATAGTTGTTTGGAGTGCATTGACGTAGAGTGCAGTGGCATAGAGTGGCACGGGGCAGAGTAGAGTGGTATAGAGCGCAGTGGAGTAAAGTGGCATACAATAGAGTGGCAGAGAGTGCAGTAGTGTGCAGTGGTGCAGTAGCATAGAGTGCAGAGTAGAAACAAGTGGCATAGAGTGCAGTGTTGTAGAGTGGATGTAGGAAGATGCCACTGTTGGCATGGTTAACCCCAAACGTTTTGCCTTTTGTTGATGCTAGTTATAATTGAAAGTGGGCTGGGACCCTGCTAACCAGGCCCCAGCACTGGTGTTCTTTCCCTAAAACTGTACCTTTACCTCCACATTTTGCACAGCCCTGGCACACAGATAAGTCCCTTGTAAATGGTACCCCTGGTACCAAGGGCCCTGTGGCCAGGGAAGGTCTCTACGGGCTGCAGCATGTATTATGGCATCCTAGGGACCCCTCACTCAGCACATGCACACTGCCTCACAGCTTGTGTGTGCTGGTAGGGAGAACAAAACTAAGTTGACATGGCACTCCCCTCAGGGTGCCATGCCCACCACCCACTGCCTGTGGCATAAGTAAGTCACCCCTCTAACACGCCTTACAGCTCTAAGGCAGGGTGCACTATACCACAGGTGAGGGC
Source organism: Pleurodeles waltl (assembly GCF_031143425.1). Lineage (NCBI taxonomy): Eukaryota > Metazoa > Chordata > Amphibia > Caudata > Salamandridae > Pleurodeles > Pleurodeles waltl. The sequence goes on along the minus strand of NC_090440.1, from coordinate 997,918,876 downwards.
ATAGCTGCATGAGCACTATGCCCCCTACGGTGTCTAAGCCATTTCTTAAACAGTGTAAGTGCTGGGTAGCCATAAAGAGCATATGGTCTGGGAGATTGTCAAACACGAACTCCACAGTTCCATAATGGCTACCCTGAATACTGGAAGGTTTGGTATCAAACTTCTCAGCACAATAAATCCACACTGATGCCAGTGTGAGATTTGTTGAGAAATGCACACAGAGGGCTTCTTAGAGATGCCCCCTGCATGCCAGCCCAACTGCTAGTGCTAGGCTGACCGGTTTCTACCAGCCTGCCACTCCCAGACTAGTTTCTGGCCACATGGGGTGAGTGCCTTCGTGCACTCTGTGACCAGGAACAAAGCCTGTCCTGGGTGGAGGTGCTTCACACCTCCCCCTGCAGGAACTGTAACACCTGGCGGTGAGCCGTGCCTTTGTGCACTCTGTGACCAGGAACAAAGCGTGTCCTGAATGGAGGTGTTTCACACCTCCCCCTGCAGGAATTGTAACACCTGGCGGTGAGACTCAAAGGACCAAGCCTGGTGTTACAATGCCCCAGGGCAATCCAGCTAGTGGAGAAGCCCGCCCCCTGGACAGAGCCCCCAGTTTTGGCGGCAAGTCCGGAGGAGATAATGAGAAAAACAAGGAGGAGTCACCCTCCAGCCAGGACAGCCCCTAAGGTGTCCTGAGCTGTGGTGAACCCTTCCTTAGAAAAACCTCCATTTTGCTTTGGAGGATTTCCCCCAATAGGATTAGGGATGTGCCCCTCTCCCCAAAGGGAGGAGGCACAAGGAGGGTGTAGCCACCCTCAGGGACAGTAGCCATTGGCTACTACCCTCCAGCCCTAAACACACCCCTAAATGTAGTATTTAGGGGCAACCCTGAACCCAGGAAAACAGATTTCCTGACAACCTGAACAAGAAGAAAGACTGCTGACCTGAAAGTCCTGCAGAGAAGGTGGAGACAACAACTGACTTGGCCCCAGCCCTACCAGCCTATCTCCAGACTCAAAGAACCTGCAAAAGCGATGCATCCAGCTGGATCAGCAACCTCTGCCGACTCAGACGACTGCCCTGCAACTCAAAGGACCAAGAAACTCCTGTGGACAGTGGCTCTGTCCAAACAATAAGGAAGAAATCATCTTTAAAGGGACTTCCACCTCACTCCTGAAGCGTGAGTCCCCAACACTCTGCACCCGATGCCTCCTGCTCGTGCCCAGAGAAACCAACACTGCAGCGAGGACCCCCAGGCAACTCCCACAACATGGCCACCCTGAGACGACCCCCCTGCACCCTCACAGTGACGCCTGCAGAGAGATACCAGAGGGTCCCCCTGACCGCAACTTCCCAGTAACAAATAACCCAACATCTGGAAGAAGCATTGATCCCGCAGCCCCAAGGTCCAAGAGGAACCAACTACCGGAACACGAGTGACCAGCAGGCAGCCCTCATTTTTGCCCAGTAGGTGGCTGGCCCGAGAAGACCCCCTGTGCCCTGCCTGCATCGCCAGATTGACACCCGGGTCCCTCCATTGAAACCTATACAAAAACCAACACTTACTTTGCACTCTGCAACTGGCCGTCCCTGTGCTGCTGAAGGTGTATTTTGTGTGCCTGTTTGGGACCTCCCAGTGCTCTACAAAACCCCCTTGGTCTTCTCCCCGAGGGCGCAGGTACTTACCTGCTAGCAGACTGGAACCAGAGCACCCCTAGTCTCCATAGGCGCCTATATTATTTGGGCCCCTCTTTGAAATCTGCACCTGACCAGCCCTGTGTTGCTGGTGGTGGGTGTTTGGGGTTGACTTGAACCCCAAATGGTGGGCTACCTATGCCCCAGAGACTGAACTTGTAAGTGCTTTACTTACCTGCTAAACTAACTTGAACTTACCTCCTCCAGGAACTGTTGAATTTTGCAGTGTCCACTTTTAAAATAGCTTGTTGCCATTTTATACAAAACTGTGTACATTACTGTTTTACTTCAAAGTTCTATATTTACCTATGCCTTACAATTTATGTACTTACTTGAATTCTGAATCTTGTGGTTCTAAAATAAATTAAGAAAATTATATTTTTCTATATAAAACCTATTGGCCTGGAGTTAAGTCTTTCAGTGTGTCTTCTCATTTATTACCTGTGTGTGTACAACAAATGCTTAACACTACCCTCTGATAAACCTACTGCTTGACCACACTACCACAAATAGAGCATTATTATTATCTGTTATTGCCACTATCAACCTCTAAGGGGAACCCTTGGACTATGTGCACACTATCTCTCATTTTGAGATAGTATACACAGAGCCAACTTCCTACAGTGGAGTAGTGTAGAGTGGTGCAGTGCAGGGCAGAGTATAGTGCTTTAAAGCGCAATGGCGCAGAGTGATGTTATGCAGAGTAGAGTGGTATAAAGTGCAGTGGAATAGAGTGTATCAGTGTGGAATGCAGTAGTACAGAGTAGAGTGGTGTAGAGTATAGTGGTGGCCAGTGCAGTGTTGCAGAGTAGAGAGTGCAGTGGCATATAGTGCAGTAGTTTAGAATGCATTGGTGTAGAGTTCATTGATGTAGAATGCAGTGGTTTAGAGTGCAGTGGGGCAGAGTGGCATAGAGTGCAGTCGGATAGAATAGATTGTTTCAGAGTAGTGTGCAGTGGCAAAGAGTGGAGAGGTGCAGAGTAGAGTGCAGTGGTGTAAAGTAGATTGTTTCACAGTAGAGTGAAGTGGTGTAGAGTGGAGAGGTGCAGGGTAGAGTGGAGTTGCATAGCGTGGCATAGAGTGTGATGGCATCGAGTAAAGTGGCATAGAGTGCAGTGGTGCACAGTAGATTAGAGTGATGTACAGTGTATTGATGTAGAGTTCAGGGGCATAGAGTTGAGTGATAGAGAGTAAAGTACACTAGCATAGAGTGTATTAGCATAGAGTGCAGTGGTGTACAGTGCAGTGTTGCAGAGTGGCGTTGTTTGGACTAGATTTGTGTTACCTACACTGCAGTGGTATAGCGTGCAGTGGCACAGAGGACAGTGCTGTAGAGAGGTGTAAAGTGCATTGGCATAAAGTAAAGTGGTACAGAGTAGAGTTGAGAGGCGTAGTGTGACGTAGCATAAAGTGCAGTGGCATAGAGTGGAGTGGCTCCGAGTGGAGAAGAGTGCAGTGTCCCACAGTGCAGTCAAATGGAGAGGTGTAAAGTGGAGTGATGCAGAGTAGGGTGCAGTGGTGTGGAGTGGTGCAGAGCAGAGTGGAGTATGCATGGTGTGGTAACACACTGCCATTACAGACAACACGTTTTTGATTGAAATGGCCATTACATTTGCACAGACATACAGTTTTTCAAATCAAACTGTACAGTGCACAGACGATGATATGTGGAAATTGCATTACCTACTGCAATGATTAGTTTTACTCATATAAAGGTATTTGTTTCCAGCACAATTCAGAATTAACAAAAATGTGCTTCATTTGTACTCCTAATTCTGAAGTTTATTTAGATGTTGTCATGTGATATAAAAAACTCTTTCCTTACTGCACTATTCATCAAGATTGTTGCATAAATCCTCTCACTTTGAAGTCAGAGAAAGAAAAGTAAACGCTAAGTTCCCACCGAAGACAGAGCTTGACGTTTGACCTTGTTCTTTGAATGCACAGCAAATGTGATGAAATAAGAACAAGATTTATAGGCCTGTTTACAGAAAGGGAGCACTTAAAAGGATACTGAAAATAAGGTTTGGGCAAGGGAAGGGATGAACTCAAGCTGCATAGCCTAAAACAAATAAAGCCAGCAAATTGAAAGCAACGAAATTTTGAGTTACAAACCACAAAGCCGATGGCAAGCAATGGACGGAATGCATTCCCAAGAAAGCCCTATGAATGTACTTAAAGTGACAGCTGTGGGATACTTTGTGGAGAAAGTCCAGTATTTTAGTCCAGTCTGTATCTTGCAGAGGTTTGGCAACATCAGTCACCCAGGTAGTATGACAAAAAGACCTGGAGTGGTCTCCAGGTTGCAGGAAAGGGCTGTATCCCCATTCTATCAGTTTGCCACCAGTCCCTATTGTGTAGAGCTTCTGGCACACCTCATGTAGGGTTAGTGCTAGGTGGCAGACATGAAATAGGACATTTAGGGGGTCATTCCAACCCTGGCGGTCGGTGTTAAAGCAGCGGCCAACCCGCCAACAGGCAGGCGGTCAAAAAAATGGAATTCTGACCCTGGCGGAAACCGCCAACAGAGACCGCCACTTTAACACTCCGACCGCCACGGCGGAACAAACAAACAGCGCGGCGGTCACCGCCAACAGACAGGCGGGAGACAATGTACCGCCCACCCTATCACAACTCACCAATCCGCCACCTTTTCCGGGGCGGGAGCCCCGCCGATAAAAACACGGCAGAAACAGACTACGAACGGGAAAACGCTCACCTCTACACACTCCACGAGGAATCTGGACAGCATGGAACCAGAACTACACATCCTACCAGCTATTGTCTACCTGCTCCTCTACCAGGAGCACGAACGCCGGCGCAGAAGACAACGGTGAGTACTGCACCTACGACACAGGGGAAGGGGGAGGAAAAAAATTACGGGCACACACATACGCGACACACCCACCCTCAACCACAACTACCTACACATCAATGCAGAGCAACAACTCAGAGTGACGCCCCCCCAAACCCCCCGGAAGAATGCAAAGACAAAATAAAATGATCATGAAATGTAAATATATTGTACGGCTAAGTAAAAAATTATTTCGAACTTCTATAACTATATACACATATGTAAATTGTCCTGTCCAAATTGGGTTTCAGTCATTGTACGTGGGCCAATGGGCCTCAACACATGGGCAAAGCCCACACAGGAGACCCGAATCCATTGGAGAGAACACTGCAGGGGCATCAGATAGCAAAACTACAGGCACCTCAGGGGGAAGGGAAGGGGGGGCACCTCAGCCACATGAGTCCACGACGCCAGATCCACGAGGGGCCTCCATGGCCACTGTCCCATCCTGGGAGTGCAAAGCCACAGTCTCTCAAGTCTTTACAGTGGGTGGCTTGCCCACTGACATATCCTGGGGAGTGCAAAGCCACAGTCTCTCAAGTCTCTACAGTGGGTGGCTTGCCCACTGACATATCCTGGGGAGTGCAAAGCCACAGTCTCTCAAGTCTCTACAGTGGGTGGGTTGCCCACTGACATATCCTGGGGAGTGCAAAGCCACAGTCTCTCAAGTCTCTACAGTGGGTGGCTTGCCCACTGACATATCCTGGGGAGTGCAAAGCCACAGTCTCTCAAGTGGATTACAGACTCCACTGGTACTGGAGGAGGCATGGTGCCCAGAGTGCATCGTGCAGCCCTGCCCGACACAGGTCCGGGCCTGCCCCTTCTGCCAATGGGCCAGTGGTGCTTGAGATGAAGGGCCCAGCGGAGCGGTGCTTGAGATGAAGGGCCCAGCGGAGCGGTGCTTGACATGAAGGGCCTAGCGGAGCGGTACTTGAGATGAAGGGCCCAGCGGAGCGGTGCAGAGACGGCGGTGCCCAGCGGAGCGGTGCTTGAGATGAAGGGCCCAGCGGAGCGTTGCTTGACATGAAGGGCCCAGCGGAGCGGTGCAGAGACGGCGGTGCCCAGCGGAGCGGTGCTTGAGATTAAGGGCCCAGCGGAGCGGTGCTTGAGATGAAGGGCCCAGCGGAGCGGTGCAGAGACGGCGGTGCCCAGCGGAGCGGTGCTTGAGATGAAGGGCCCAGCGGAGCGGTGCTTGAGATGAAGGGCCCAGCGGAGCGGTGCTTGAGATGAAGGGCCCAGCGGAGCGGTGCAGAGACAGCGGTGCCCAGCGGAGCGGTGCTTGAGATGAAGGTGCTTGAGATGAAGGGCCCAGCGGAGCGGTGCTTGAGATGAAGGGTCCAGCGGAGCGGTGCAGAGACGGCGGTGCCCAGCGGAGCGGTGCTTGAGATGAAGGGCCCAGCGGAGCGGTGCTTGAGATGAAGGGCCCAGCGGAGCGGTGCAGAGACGGCGGTGCCCAGCGGAGCGGTGCTTGAGATGAAGGGCCCAGCGGAGCGGTGCTTGAGATGAAGGGCCCAGTGGAGCGGTGCTTGAGATGAAGGGCCCAGCGGAGCGGTGCTTGAGATGAAGGGCCCAGCGGAGCGGTGCAGAGACGGCGGTGCCCTGTTCAGCGGTGCTTGACTTGAAGGGCTCTGTTCAGCGGTTCCTGAGACGGCGGTGCCCTGTTCAGCGGTGCTTGACTTGAAGGGCCCTGTTCAGCGGTTCTTGACTTGAAGGGCCCTGTTCAGCGGTGCTTGTCTTGAAGGGCCCTGTTCAGCGGTTCTTGAGACGGCTGTGCCATGTTCAGCGGTGCTTGACTTGAAGGGCCCTGTTCGGCGGTGCTTGTCTTGAAGGGCCCTGTTCAGCGGTTCTTGAGACGGCGGTGCCCTGTTCAGCGGTGCTTGACTTGAAGGGCCCTGTTCAGCGGTGCTTGTCTTGAAGGGCCCTGTTCAGCGGTTCTTGAGACGGCGGTGCCCTGTTCAGCGGTGCTTGACTTGAAGGGCCCTGTTCAGCGGTGCTTGACTTGAAGGACCCTGTTCAGCGGTGCTTGGCTTGAAGGGCCCTGTTCAGCGGTTCTTGACATGTGTCTCCAGGGCACCAGATCCGGCCAATATATGGAGTTCACTCGCCATCCGACTTCTCGCTTGCGGGGCCCTCCTGTGCTGGAGTCCCGGGCCCGTGGGTGTCCTCCTTCACACCCGGAATGGGGCTGGTGGGGCCCTCCTGGGCAGCTCGCCTGCTGCCGGACTTGTCGGCCGTGCTGCCCTTGCCATCCTTCCGTGATTCTCTGTGTCCCTTGCCTCCCTTTGTCGATGTGCCAGGTGGCACCCCACTTCCTGACGGTGCCAGGGTAGTGCCTTTGGAGGCTGCCGTCTCTGGCCTCTCGCGCCGGGCCTTGCCTTTCTTTGATTTTTTCCCAGGGGGTGGGCTGGCTATCCCTTTACTGCTAGCCGATGTAGCTGCCCTTGAAGGAGGTGGACTCCAATATCCTTGTACTATGGTCCTTGTAGGTCCAGGGGTTGTGGTGGCTGAGGTGCTGATTGGACTCTTACGAGATGGAGGGGGTGGGTCAGGTGATGGAAAGAGGTTAATTTTGGACAGGAAAAACTTTTTAGGAGCAGTGGGAAGGGTAGGTGCAGTGGGTATGGGAGTGGAGGAAGAGGATGTAGTTGTAGGAGAGTCAAGTCTGGTGTCTTTGGGTGCAGGTGCTTGTGATGGAGGCTGTCGTGAGGTGGATGGCTGTTGGGTGGGTGGCTGCCTGCATTTGTGTGGTTTGGAAGAGGGGGTGACAGACACACTGGGAGAGGACACAGGGGACGTTTAAATGGCAGTGGGGGTGGTGACTGCACGTGTGCGGAGTGTTCTGGTGGGTGTGCTGGTGATGGACGTAGTGGCTGATGATGTTGTGCATGCAAGTGTGAGTGGAGACGTCACAGGGAGGGAGGAGGGAGACGAGGAGGAGGGGGACACAGAGGAGGCAGTGGCTGTTGGCATGTCTGCATGTGGCTGTTGCTTGTGTGAATGCGTGTGTGATGCTTATGTCTGGATGAGCTGCCCTTGGGTGTTGAGGTGTGTGCAGGCTGGTCTGTAGGTGTGTCTGGGATAGGCAGAGGAACAGGGGAGTGGGACTGGGTTGAGGAAGTTGGAGGAGGGAGGCAGGAGACAGGGACAATGGCTGCCGTCAGTGCTGAGGCCAGAGCGTTGAACGATCGCTGATGGGCAGCCTGACCCGAATGAATGCCCTCCAGGTATGCATTGCTCCGGTGCACCTCCCTTTCTACCCCCTGGATGGCATTCAAAAGGGTAGACTGCCCAACAATGAGCGTCCTGAGGAGGTCAATGACCTCCTCACTGAGGGCAGCAGGGGTAACTGGGGCAGGGCCTGAGGTGCCTGGGGTGAAGGAGATGCCCGCCTTCGTGTGCGAGCGGGCACGGGGCGAACGCTGAGGGGCTGCTTGGAGGGCGGAGCTGGTGCGCTGGGTGGCGGCTGTACCTGTTGTAGCGGTGGGCACTGATGTTGCCGCCACCACAAGGGAGCTCCCTTCCTGAGGACGTGTCTGTGTCGCTGGTGTCTCCACGTGTTCCCGTTGTGGAGCTCCCCTCGCCCTCCGTCTCACTGGTGAACTCCGAGTCGGTTGCATGGCCCTCCAGGGCCATGTGAGATGCAGCTCCCTCGTGCTCCGATGCCACTTCTCCTCCGCCTGATGATGCTAATGCACACAGGAAGAGCAGCAAAAAGGGGGGGGGGGGATAAAGACATGTTGAGTGCATGCATTGGCAACAGAGTTGGCGGAGAGGACAGACACAGAAGCCCGCTGCACTACGCTGCGCACTTGGGGTACACTACTCAATCATTGGGACTACAAGCCTATGGACGACAACTGCACACATAGGTGACACAGGGCCATGGATAGCTGTACTTGGCACCCTACAGAGGTCCCACAGCGTTGACCCTGTCCACTATTCTTTGCCATAGCTCCATCTTCCTGGCAATGCTGGTGTGCTGCACCTGTGTCCCGAAGAGCTGGGGCTCTACCCAAACTATTTCCTCCACCATGACCCTGAGTTCTGCGTCTGAAAACCTGGGGTGTCTTGGGGGTGCCATGGAGTGGTGTGGATGAGGTGTGGGGTGGAGTATGTGTTGATGAGTGTGGTGAGTGTGGTGGTGTGTGGTGTTTTGTGCGTGGATGTTGTGTGGGTGATGGTGTATTGTGCCTCTGTGTGATGGTGTTCTCTATTCTGTGCTGTCTCTCTCTGGCCTTCGTCTCTGATTTTTGGTCGTAGGGGTTTGTGGGTGATGTGGGTGTGTGTTTTATAGTTAATTGGGTGTGTGGGAGTGTTGTGTGTATGTGTATCAGGTGTGTGTAGTTCAAATTGTCCAATGTGGTTGTGTTTTGTAAGTGTGTGTGTATTTTGCACGTGGTGGTGTGTACCGCCAATGGAATACCGCGGTTGAAAGACCGCCGCGTGGATTCGTGGGTCGGAATGGCATGGGCGTTTCTCTGTTGGCGTGACGGTGGAGGTTTGGTCATCGCCAGTTTTTCGCTGCCCTTTGATGTGGCGGACTTTTGTAGATGTCGGGATTTTGGCGGTTTGCCTGTTGCGGGTCAGAATGACCGTGGCGGTGTTGTGGCGGTCTTCTGACCGGCGGTAAGCGCCTTTTACCGCCAAGGTTGGAATGACCCCCTTAATGATTGGTTAAGGTGGTTGTAAGTAAGGTGTTGACCGGGGTGAAAATGGTAGTCTGCCACAGGGGTTTGGAAATTTAGTAGCTCACCATCCAGAAACAAACACCCCCAATTTTAAGACAGCTGCAGGATGCCACTGATGGAGTTGTTCTGAGCACAGCCGTCCTGTGCAAGTGGGAAGGCCTAGCAAAGGTAGTGCAGGAGCACAGGGTTTCTATGTGCCAGTGATTTTACAGGTTCTAGCAAGGCAAGAGTAAGCTGTGCATGATCATCCCGGATGGTGAGCCGTAGAACGGTCAGTAGGAAACAATAAGAAGTGCAGTAATCCCTCCTTAAAAGTCTTTACGGATACACCCCATCTCATGCAGGGGTCAGGCAGAAAGCCAGCGAGCCACCCATTGGACCTGTGCAGGTAGATAATAGCGTTCTAAGTCCAGAAGGCCTAATCTACCCGCAATCACAGGTAGCTTTAGAGTGGAAAGAGCTCCCCGACGGCGCCCCAGCGACCAAATCAGATGTGTGGTATGTCTGAAGAAGGAATGAAGGATGAGCAGGGGAAGGTTTGCAAAATAATACTATCATCGGGATAGCACACCATCTTCACTAGTGCCACGTGGCCCACTACAGAATGCAGAAGAGAAGACCAAAAAGCAAACTGGGCTCAGAGGAACCGTGACACTCTGCCGAGAACCCATGCTGCATGTGTACTTGACACTTAGGGATAACCCAGATCACTAGTTTGGCTTTTGCTCAATTGCAAAACCATTTTAAGACATGGACAAAGCGGGCAATAGCCTTGCACAACCTTGCAAGGTCTGGCCCCGGCTTACCCTTCACAAGCACGAACAGAGGACCATTGCACCAGAAGAGTTTGCCAGGGTGGATGGGTGCTGCTTGACATTGCCTCTTCTGTTTCTCTCCTGTCTGCAGAGACAGCTCACCAGGTACCCAATACCTTCTTGTCTGATTTTAGGAAGTGTCCCACCTAGTTCTTTTCTTCCTTATTTATCCAGTTTTTAGCAATAAGCCTTTAAATCAGTTGTTGTGGATCTCCCATTTGATCTCAATTTCATCCTCTGTTTTTATTAGCTTTGATTGGTCGTCCAGGCTCCAAGTTCTGAGATAAATGTCCCAGGCATACACTCTAGTGCTGTGAGACTAGAGACAAGTTGTGGGTACCTCACATCCTGACATTAGGTGTCAGACTGTCGCCCACACCGTCTGCCCTGCCTCATACGTTGTTTTTTTTAGGTTGAAAGTTCTTGGGAGGTTGGGGTGAGCCAGATGTTTTTGTTCAATTTGTTTAAACTAGCATAAGGTTAATTACCTTCATGTTTTCCAAACTGTTTGCCAAGGGTTTTATAATGTTCAGAAACATAATCAAAATTTTACTGTTGCTTTCGCTCCAAGAAAGATTGGATAGATTTGAGTTGGGGTGATGGCCTTGACACAGTGTTGAAGGGCGTTCATTCACTAGTGAACAGGGATGTAATGTGACACCTGAATGTAGCATACCAGGAGGCAATCACAAAAAGACCACAGTGAATAAATAATGCTATGTTAAAAAAGAGTAAATAAATGCACTGATAACATAGTGAGGCATGGCCTCTCTTGGGTGTGTCTGTAAAACTGACTTTGTTCTTGAATTTGTGTCCTGAATTTTGACCCTTCGTCCTGAATTTGTGTCGTGAATTTTGACCCTTGTCCTAAATATTTTACGTTCCTGTCCAGAATTTGCCTTAATGCCAGGTAGTTACCCTAGCTAACGTCATTCGTGTGACTGTCCTTAGATGATTGTTTGAGCATCCTAATAGCTTTCTCATGAGCATCGCTTTTTTTTCACACATTTTCTTCTCTCCAAGCCTTGCTCACACAACCAAAGTACCTTTGCTTCACTATGGGCAAAGATCATGAAGAGAGGTGCAGTCCCTTTGTCCATTAAGACTACCATACTACCCCACAGAACAGCTACAAAGACTCATATAGTCGGTAAGCCTTGGGGACATCATAGTTTGATCCCATTAGGCAGGAAAATTCATTAAAGTTTCAGAGGACATCTAAATCTGTAGATGGCCTAAGCTCTCGAACATCATGTCTATCCATTGGCTGACATGTTCCTCCACATTTGTTGTTTCATCATTTTGACCACTCTTGAAAATCTATTGCAGAAAGTGCGGTAGGATTGACAAGTTATAAGATCCTGATAGCGGCAAAGAGGTCAAGAAGTTGGCAATTTTACTAGATTGTAAGCAGGGGGTCCACATATACTCTGAGGCAAAAGTTCAGCCTGAAAATATTGTATAGAATGCATTGTAAGCCAACATGCCTCAATGATATGGATGGAATAACATTGGAGATTAGTTGCAAGGATATGGTTGTAGATACACAATCTCATATATTTGTTGGGTTTATTGGCATCTGTTAAGGTTAAGAGGAGTGGGGGCTCTAGCCAGTATTGAATGGTCACTGGTATTAAGGGCATTCCTGGCAATTGCAGATATCCTTGATAATAGTATGTCCAATTGCGGGAATGCCAATGAAGGTATACTGCATTTCATTTAATAGACCCATTTAAAGATGGGAAAAAGTAAACATTAAATTAAAGAAAAAAATGCCTGCAAACGTTTTTAATTAAATTCCAATGAATTTACCATTACAGTGGAAGTCTGATTACCTGTGATAGTTATGTCTGAGACTTGTGGGAAACAGACAGTTGATGTGTAGGGAGGGTCTAGTGATGTTTTAAAATGCCCTGCCGTTATAACGTATCCTTTACAGAATTCCAAAAATCATGGGTACATGCATACATCACAGGAAGTGGTGTCATGTGAACCTAGATCATGATATTTTTCAAGGAAGCCATGTCACATGAACTTAACATGATCATGTCACAATAATTGATATTGCTGAAGTTTCATAATAACTGCATGATTAATGTAATATCACAACACTGGCAAATAACTATTTTAGATACTACTTATGCTGATTTGATCTTTGAGATTTTAGGGAAGTAATACTTGGCCTGTACTGTAGTGAGCGAGTGAAGTGTAAAAGCCAGACCTCTACTAAGAGGTACCCACCCCTTCAAATAAATTTTGAAAATAATGTGGCCTTGTAGTGAATACTGGTTTGTTTTAATGGGATAACAGGAGTTAGCTTAGCCTCTAGCTTACAGACTCGTGCCCCCGTCACCTAGTGACTTTCAACCTACTTAGCTTGCTCTGTCTTAGCCCATTTAATTATTTAATTCATCTAAGATGGCTGCCTTGTTTATAGTTAGGCCACTTGTTATGCTTTGCATTATCAGCGCCACCGCGCTAAGGCGTCAAGATCAAGCGACAAAGACAAACAAACAGTAGGTGTTCACACTTAGGGATTTTCCCTCTCTATACTTTCAAGGGACTTGTTTATAATAATTATCACCCCAAGCATGTCTGTTATCTATTGTTTGGGAACACACCTACGTCAAGGGTCCTGGTAGAGCTGTATAAATACTTCGCACTTTAGACAGATAATCAGAGGGATTCTGACCAGAGGGCATTGCCACCATCACTGATACCGATGCTGCACGTCGTCTTGACGCTGACCCAGTCTTCGTGTCCCTGCGGATTCTGAGATAGAGACCTCATTCCAAGGTAACAAGGGTTGGGGGCTCCTCTCCTGGACATGGCATTGGCAGATTAGGTTTAACAAACCCAGCTCTCCTTTAGGTACGGGGTTAGGCCTATTACATTAGAGTATTAGGGCATATTATACCTCGTATGTCTTTTACATGCATTGCAAGAAGGTGGGGGTCTTTGTAATAATGACTCTTGTCTTCACAATTCTGTTTCTTGCATTATTCATTATCCTAATCATTGCAGCCCATGCATCATATCGCAAATTGCAGTTGTGTTAAATAAAAACTATTGAAACTTTACTGCATCTTTGTCATTGCCTGTGTTTGTATGAGACATGATATATCTGTGAGAATGGGGTAATCTCTGTTTAACCACGACACTCCCTGAGATGTCTTTTTCTCGAGTCCATGCATAAAGGCTGCCACAAATCACCTTTTACTATTGTGTTTCTGGTGAGGTGCTTCTAGTGAGCCGGTAAGGTGGGGACAACAGTTGCGAATTGTTGTAGGATAGGCATAGTCGCCTACAAACAAAAGTACTGTCATCCTTTAACCAGCAGTCTTGCCTACAGCAAGTTTCCAAACTACGACAGCCTTATAGTGTATTTTAAAACACAAATTTTACAGGTTTGTAAAAATGTCATAGGCTCTGAAATAGAACTCACTAAGGGGCATATTTATAGGTCCCTTGTGCCACCTTGCACCACATTAACGTCATTTATTTTGACGTTAATGTGGCCCAACGAGGCCAAAATCCCTGCGCCGTATTTACAGAGTGGGGCAATTCATGCATTGCGCCACTCTATAACCCTTTGCTCTGCATTATGCCTGCGCCGGGGCATAATGTATGCAAAGGGGCGTTCCCCCGCTAGGGGAGCAGGAACAATAGCACAAGGAAATCTATGAGATTTCCTTGCGCCATTTATTACGGCACTTTTAACGCCTGCTCAAGAGCAGGTGTTAAAAGGGGGGCTTCCATTCTTTAGAATGGGCCCCTATGTACTCTGCAGGAGTAGCGCCAATATTTTGGTGCTATTCCTGCAGAGTACATCAATAGCGTCCTAAGAAATGACAATATTGCCCTGTACCCTGCGCCATGGTGCGCTGTATTTTAAATACGACGCACATATGGTGGCAGTAGGGGGGCTAAGGGGCGCAGGGAAAGTGGCGCTACACTCGGTGCAGCACCACTTTCCATAAATCTGATTCTAAATTTTCAGTTACTTTCATGCTGTGCCAAGCCAATGAAACCTGCTATTCCTAGGCATTGACCCAATGTTTTGAATTTTTCAACGTGTACAATGGATACCACCATATGGCAAAATTGAACTTCATTGTACCACGGCTAGCATTTTGTCATGGACGGACCATGTATCATGGGTGCCCACAATATTCCAAAGCCAGAATTTTCCATTTATGCAATTCTTATATCATAGGTGACCCTTACTCATGAAAATTACCTCAATATGTCAGGGTCAGCATTTTGGCATGCTTGTTCTCTCCCAAATGTCATGTTGTTTTCCTTTATACCAGGAAACACCTCAAGTGTGTTAGTACCAGCTATTTTTCACAGGTGCCTCACATGCCAAGAATTACCTCTAGTATGCCAATACCAGTATTTTACCATGGAGGCCCATTATGCTTAGAATTACCCCGTAGGTATCTGTCACAATAAAAATTGCCTCAAATATGCCGGCACCAATATTTTACCATGGATTGTTTCTATAAGACAAGAATTACCTTCGGTGTGCCAGGGTTTGTGACATATTTGGAAGCATGACACCATGTTCACACATTCAATTCAAGTCACTCACTCACACTGCCTCTCACATATTACATTCTCACCCACAAGCACACACACATCATACATTTAACATACATTTAAATGCATTTTAACTTACTTTAGCTGCCATCAAAGGTCCATTCCAGATAATTGTGCTATATTTTTTTATTACACTAATAGTGAGTAATAGATTAAAATTCACTATCAGTATTACACAAAATTGACAGAAAATGAGGAGTCCATGGGGACCCCTTCCAATTTGCGAGTGGGTTACCATCCACTTCAAGTGGATGGTAACTGCGACTCCATTTGCGACCGCGTACGCGGTCGCAAATGGAATTGCATCCCACTGCGAGTCGCAAATAGGAAGGGAACACCCCTTCCTATTTGCGAGTCGGAAATGCATTTTGCGAGTCGGTCCCGACTCGCAAAATGCATTTCTGCATAGGAAACTCACATTTGCGACTTGCAAACGGCAAATTTTGCCGTTTGTGAGTCGCAAATCGTTTCCTACATATGGCCCATCATCTTGAACTTCTCCTTGGGCAGGAAGATGTTCAAAACCCTGAAGTCCAGGATCAGATGAAGACTGCCGTCCTCCTTTGAAAATATAAAATACCTTGAGTAGCATTCTAGTCAAATTTCCTGCTCTGGCACCAACTCCACAGCTCCCTTCTGAAGCAAAGCTGCCACCTCTTGCTGAAGTAGGAGAAGGTTTTTCTGTGGAAGGTCTGAACAAGGAGAGAGTTCTGGGGAGGAGGCTGCTGGAAGGATAGGGCATACCCCTTTTGCACAATCTGTATAACTCACTGGTCTGAGGCTATGGACTTCTAGGCATATGAAAAAGGGGACAGCCGACCTCAAACTAGCCTCAGATGGCCTGACAAGGAAGAACTAGAGCTGCATCTCTGTGGTGGCTGGATAGGATAAGAAAGTAGTAAATGCCTGAGGCTATGTATGGTCTCTTCCTTCTCCACAGCATCTGGGTAAACACAAAACCTGGTTCTGAGATTGCTGCTGAGCAAGGGCCATCTGGCACTTCAAACTTTGAAGCCTCTCCCAAAGCCATGAAATGTTCAAAACCACTGAATTTCACAGAACTTGCTTTGAAGCATTCCAAGGCTAAGCCGGCTCTTTCCCCAAACAGCTTGGTACCTTCCAAAGGAAGGTCCCTCAATGTGGATTTTACATCAAGGGAAAAAACAGAGGTTCTCAGCCAGACATGTCTCCTGACAGCAATGAATGTCTTTATTGTTCTGGCAGCTGAATCTAAACATCACTGTATCACCTGCCCTGACGCCACCTGTCTTTGAAATGGACCTGACGTTTTTGGTGGAGAGTTTTGAACTACTGCCACATCCCTAAGGGCATACACATAGTACCCAAGCAGATGTGATATTGAGGGACTTTAAGGTTAGGTTCCTGGCTGCAAATATCTTTGTGGTCCAAGCCTCTTTTCATTAAGATTTCTCTTTCAGCTGGTGTGTTAGGTGAATTTTCAGGCATGAGCTTCGAAGAAGAAGAGGCTTGAATCACCATGCTTTTTGGTGAAAAGTGTTTTGACAGGAATGATGGATCAGCTGAGGCTGGTCTATACCATCTTTTTACTGCAGGGGAAAAGTATAGTTTGTTCCAAGTAGACAAAATGGGGTGTAGGAGAGCCTCTTTGTATGGCAGCATTGGCTCTGAAGTGTGGGCGGAAGGTTGCAGGACTTCAGTCAGAATATTGGCCTTAGTTACAACACTAGGTAAGGGCAACTCCAGGACATCTGCCACCTTTCCAATGATGGAGTGCTATGATGAAGCTTCAGATGGAAGGGGGTCCAGATGGCTCCAGGGTGTCCAGCTCAGGGAAGGTGTCTATGCCACTGGCCCCTGAAATTCCTTTAAGGGCTCTTGTAGGTCCAGAGTCACTACCAAACAGATCGTAATGAGTATTGTGCTCTTGTAACTGCCTCCCTTCTGGACTTGTGCAATGCGCAGAGGTTGGGATGACTGAAGCTGAGGCCGGACTCAAGGGAGCGTGTGGAAAAGAGGTGTATGTGGTACTGCAGTCAGGGGTGTCCTCAGCTGGATTGACGTGGACAGAACCATTGGCTCCAGTGGAAATGAAAAAAAGTAGTGAGTGGTGTTGGTGCTGAGAAAAGGCCTGCCAAGGAAAACCCAAATTGCATCCCCACAGGTCCTAAAGGTGCTCCAGAGGGGCCAATAGCATACCTGAATACTTTGAACGTGGCATTGACATAAGGTGTCAGAAAGTCCAGTTTCTGTGGTGGAACAGGGGCAGGGGTAGCGGCAGCAGTACTGGGGCCCTTATTGGCCCTAGCGGTATTGGCTCCTGTGGCAGAAAAGCTTCAACCAACTCTGGCTCCGAAGAGTAGTCCGGTAGTGGCAAGGGTAGCTTACCTCACTTTTGTTTGCTCCTGTGCCTTCTCTTATGCTTTCAGTGTGAGAATTTCGACTCTAACAATGCCAGAGATCTAGCTCGGGTGTGGACCTGCGTCTGTCTCTACTTTCTTTGGCTCTAGCCACAAAGAGCTTAGCCTGCTGATCTTTTTATGGCCTTTGAGTGCATGTTCCTGCACTGCTCAAGGTTTGGAGTCGTGATTAGAGTCCAAGCAACACTGCCCGATTTTTTTTGGGGGTGGGGGGGAGTTGGCATTCGGCATTTCTCTAATGGGGCTTAAACCTAGATTTATTAGGAGAGGACATGTTACACATGTGACAGAACAATCTTTTAAAAGAATTGACCTCTGTAAACATGTTGAATGCGTAGTAAAAAGGGAACTGAAACTGAAATCAAAGTAATGTTGCCAGTCATGGATGAAGTTGGCTGTTCCATAATTGTCAACGTGTACCTTTTTGCGATACTATGAAGTGTATGGAGGTGTAATTAGGACAGTTGTTTAGGAGAAGTGAATTAGGAGCATGCGTCTCTTGGCTTGGGCATTGAAGTTGTTGGGTGCTTTTCGAACGCTCCAGCCATTCCTCTCTACTAAGGGGTTTCTGTTGTTGCTTTCTTAATTTCCAGTTTTTACATTGAATTTTCCCTTTTTCAGAGGCAGCTCTCTTCCTCAATATTTCCTGCTTTTATGCAGGGCATCTTGTGTATTCTGAGGCACGTAACTTCGCTCTTTCCTCACACAACCATCTAGACAAATTCGTATTGCTTGTCTTTCGCTGCACAGCCATCTAAGCACATTCTTCTGTGTAGTAAAAAGATAGATGCCACGCGAAAAAGCCAATTTCGCAGCTCCTCTCTCAGCTCCCTAATCTATACTAAACACCGCATTCACTCTAGCCATCGAACCACACCTTTACTCTCAATGATCCCACCAAAGCACATCTTTTTGTTACATTCATTATTTCAACTTTAAGGATGCGCTCTTTCATTACATTGCGAGTATGCGTTCCTCCGTGATGCCGTCACTTCCAGTTGCTATCCTTCAGAGCAATGGTACTTCACATGCTTCCGAGTGCTGTTTTTATGGTAGGTGGGAAATTGAAGGCCAAAGGGAGGGAGTGTTGGGTATGAGAAGTTGTGAAAGTAGGTTGTGAATGTAGGTTGTCTAGGGAAAAGTAGGCTATTGTACCGTTCCGGGGAAGGGGTGGGGGATGAGCCCCTTTTATCTTTGGCTCTGTGTCGTGATTTCACGTTATCCAATGCCAAAAACACTTAGTATTTATACTTTTTTTAGCGCCGCATTTGCGCCGCTTTTTTGACGCAAAACGGCGCAAACCTACAAAATACAATGGTATTTTGCAAGTTTGCGCCGTTTTTGCGTCAAAAAACGACGCAAATGCGGCGCAAAAAAAGTATAAATACGGGCCGTAGGGCCTAATTTAAGAGGCTTAAGAGGCCTAGCGCCACCTTAGCGCTGCTATAGTGCTGTTTTTTTAAGCTAAGGCGGCGCTAAAGTGGCTTTTTACACGCACCAGATTTACAAATTTTGTAATCCTCGGCGCCACATTATGCCTGCGCCAGGCATAATGTATGCAAGTGGGGTGATCGCTCTTTAGGAGGGCTGAAAAAAATGGCGTAAGGAAATCTAAGAGATTTCCTTGCGCCAATTTTTTGGCACTTTTAACGCCTGTGAGCAGGCGTTAAAAGTGGGCATGCCATTGCAGAACAATGGGCCCCTACGTACTCTGCAGGAGTAGCACCAAAATGTTGGCGCTACTCCTGAAGACATCAATAGCGTCAGGAATTCTGACGCCATTGCCCCCTACCCTACGCACACATGGTGGTGGTAGGGGAGCGCTAAGGGGCGCAAGGGAAGTGGTGCTGCACTGGGTGTAGCACCACTTTTCTTAAATCAGCCCCTTAGGCCCATATGTGCTAAACGGTCAGGCAATGCAGCGGCAGCAGGCAAAATACTGTGCTGCGCTGCACTGTGTGACAGGGAAAGGGCAAGAGAGTGCCATATCTTCAGAGATATGGCTCCCTTCTCACCTCTCCCTAGCTCCAGCGCAGAATTTAGGCTCCCTCTGTGCTCACCGCAGTCGATTGTTCCTTATCCCAGCTTTTAGGTTGCTAAAACATTGATTGGCTTTGAAGCTACAGATCTGAAAGTTTTGCATTCTGTTTTAACAGATGTTGCAATGCAGATTTTTTTCAGTAGTTTTTATTAGAACGGTAAAAACAATTCTATAAGTATGCAAAACTCTGGGTGAAAAAACACACGGAGCAATATAAACATTGGAACAGCATTGCATTTAAGCTTCCTTACCATTTTGAATTCACTCATCATCAAAACTCGTGACAAACATGTACAGACTATGAGATAGCCCCACTCAAATCAGGGGATAATTGTTTTTATATGGAGCTTACTACCCCTGACGGGGTGCTGAAGTGCTTTTCGGCATGTAGCACGCTATTCCAGAACCCAAAAAAGGATTAGAGATGGATTAGTACAGGGAAATATGAGTTAATATGAGCGCTGTCTGTTAGTTGGATCGAATAGGATAATGGAGGGATAGAAGAGGTGTAGGAAGCCGGCTCTGTATATACTATATGAAAATGAGATATAGTGTGCACAGAGTCCAGGGGTTCCCCAGAGGCCGAACAGAGGCTAAAATAGATATTACTAATGCTCTCTTTTGTGGTAGTGTGTTCGAGCAGTTAGGATTATCAGAGGGTAGTGCAAAGTATTTGTTGTACACACACAGACAATAGAAGAAGCACACACTCAATGATTAACTCCAAACCAATGGATTTTATACAGCAAAAATATATTTTCTTAATTTATTTTTAGAACCACAAGAATCAAGTTGCAGGTAAGTACTTCAATAGATTCGTATTTCACACATGTATCAACAGTACTTTGTTTGAAATCGATAAGTCATACAGTTTTTGAAATATTGGCAATAATCTGTTTTAAAAATGGACACTGCAATTTTCAAAAACAGTTCCTGGGGGAAGAAAAGTTAGTTCGATTTGCAAGTAAGTATTCAACTTACAGTTTCAGTCTCCGGGATTTAAGAAGTCCACTGGTCGGGGTTCAAGTTAACACCAAGCACCCACCACCAGCAACACAAAGCAGGCCGGCTGCAGAGGTCAAAGATGAGCAAACTTAATGTGGGCTCCTATGGAGACTGAAGGTACTCGGAATCAGGACTTCCTGCTGGTAAGTACCCGTGGCTCGGAGGTCAGCTCAGGGGGGATTAGAGGAGCACGGGGGGGTCACAAGTAGGCACCAAAAACACACCCTCAGCGGCACAGAGGCGGCCGGGTGCAGGGTACAAACTGGATGTGGGGCTCCAAATGTTGGTCTATGAGGGGATCCAGGAGGTCACTCAGAGGCTGCAGGCGAGGTCCAGGGGGTCATCTTGGGTAGATCATAGTCTGGACAGGGAGGAGGACCGCCTGCTGAATGCGGCTGCACCGGGGGGCGGCTTCTTCAAGGCCTGGGGGCTGCAGGTGCGGTGGGTCTTTAGGTGTCAGATATCTTTGTCCAGAGCTTTCAGGGTCAGGTGGGTCCCCAGGATTCCCTCTGCAAGCGTCGTCATGTAGGGGTGGAGAGGTCAACCTAGGGTGGGCACTCGCTCAGAATCACCTTGGGATCCTCTCTAGCTGGTTGGACACGGGCCATGGGCATCGGGTGCAGAGTGGTCAGGACTCACGCATTCAGAGTGAGTATGTGGTCCTTGGTTGTTGATTCTTCTCGAACACGGCCGCTGTCCTCGGGAGTTCTTGGTCATTTTGGGTGTAGGGAAGTCCTCTGGAGCTTGGCAGCGGTCGCTGGTCCCGCTGGATGCGTCACTGTTCTTTTGCAGGTTCTTTGAAGCAGGAGACAGGCCGGTAGGGCTGGGGCCAAATCAGTAGTCGTCTTCCTTCTTCTCTGTTGGGTGTTTGAGCTATGCAGTCCTTCTTCTTCTTGCCAGGTCGTCAGGAATCTAATGAGCTGGGTTCAAGGAGGCCCTTAAATCCTAGATTTAGGGGCGTTTTAGGGGTCAGAGGGTAGTAGCCAATGGCTACTGTCCCTGAGGGTGGCCACACCCTCCTCGTGCTCACTCCCTTTGGGAAGGGGGGCACACACCTAATCCTATTGGACCCTGTCCTCTAAACCAAGATGGAGGATTCTGCAGGGAGGGGGGTCACCTCAGCTCTGGACACTTAGGGGTGGTCACGCCTCCCTGTTTTCCCTAATTTTCCTTCCGGACTCGCCGCCAAAAGTGGGGCTTTGTCCGGGGGCGGACAACTCCACTAGGCTGGAGTGCCCTGGGGCACTGTAATCTGAGGCTTAGGACTTTGAGGCTCACCATCAGTTGTTACAGTTCCTGTAGGGGGGAGGTGTGACGCACCTCCACCCAGGACAGGCTTTGGTTCTGACCACCAAGAGCACAGAGGCTCTCACCCCATGTGGTCAGAAACTTGTCTGAAAGTGGCAGGCTGGCAGAGACAAGTCAGTCCTACACTAGCATTTTGGCTAATATACAGGGGGCATCGCTAAGATGCCCTCTGTGTGCATTTTTAAATACATCCCACACAGGCATCAGTGGGGTTTATTGTGCTGAGAAGTTTGATATCAAGCTTCCCAGTATTCAGTGAAGCCATTATGGAACTGTGGAGTTCGTAATGACAAACTCCTAGACCATATACTCAGTATGGCTATGCTGCACTTGCAATGTCTAAGAAAGGAGTTAGACACTGGAGGGGCATATTGCTCATGCAGCTATGCCCTCATTTATGTTATAGTGCACCCTGCCTAAGGGCTGTAAGGCTTGCTAGAGGGGTGACTTACCTTTGCCACAGGCAGCAGTTTATTGGCATGGAACCCTCATAGGGGTGCCATGTCGACTTTGCCTTTTTCTCCCCACCAGCACACACAGGCTGCACAGGCAGTGTACATGTGCTTGGTGAGGGGTCCCCTAGGGTGGTATAATACATGCTGCAGCCCATGGGGACCTTCCCTGGCCACAAGGCCCTTCATACCATGGGTACCTTTTATAAGGGACTTAACAGTGTGCCAGGGTTGTACCAATTGTGGAAACAAAGGTATAGATTTTGGTAAAGAACACTGGTGCTGGTGCCTGGTTAGCAGGAGCCCAGCACACTTTCAATCAAAGTCTACATTAACACTAGGCAAAACGTGGGGCCACTGTTGGCATGGTTACCCCCCACACTTTTTGCCTAGTGTTGATGTTGACTTTGATCGAAAGAGGATGAGACTAACCTTTCTCAAGAGAGTCTTCATTATCTAAGTGGAAGAACCTGGAAAGGCCATCTGCATTGGCATGCAGAGTCCCAGGTATGTGTTCCACTACAAAGTCCATTCTCTGTAGGGATATGGACCACTTCAAAAGTTTAGGGTTTTCACCTTTCATTTGCATTAGCCATCTGAAAGGTCTGTGGTGAGTTTGAACAACAAAGTGAGTGCCAAACAAGTATGGCATCAGCTTTTTCAGGGATTAACCACAGCAAATGCCTCCCTCTCAATGGCACTTCAACACTGCTCCCTGGAGAGTAACCTCCTGCTAATAAAAGCAACAGGCTGGTCAAGGCCATCATCATTGGTTTGGGACAGGACTGCTCCTATCCCATGTTCAGAGGCATCTGTCTGCCCAGTGAATTGCTTAGAATAATTTGGAGCTTTTAGAACTGGTGCTGAGCACATTGCTTCTTTCAGGGTGTTAAAGGCCTTTTGATGGTCAAGAGTCCAGTTTACCTTCTTTGGCATCTTCTTTTGAGGTCAGCTCAGTGAGGGGAGTCACAATGGATCCATACCACTTCACAAACCTCCTGTAGTACCCAGTCAACACAAGGAATGCCCTGACTTGAGTCTGGGTTTTTGGAGCTTCCCAGTCCAGAACTGTCTGGATCTTGGGTTGTAAGGGTTGCACTTGGCCTCCACCTACAAGGTAGCCCAAGTATACAACTGTGCCCTGCCCTGTTTGGCACTTGGATGCCTTAATAGAGAGGTCTGCTGATTGGAAGGCCTGCAAACCTTCGCCAGGTGGACCAGATGATCTTGCCAGCTGGAGCTAAAGACAGCAATATCATCTAGATATATACTTCTGCTCTCACCCTTTCTATAGCCAGGAGTTGCTGCTCAAAGCTAATCTTTTGGCCATCCTTGCTAAGAGGATGTCCACTTCATTGAGGCGGTCCCCAATGTTGCCAGAGGAGCTGGACTTCCCTGTGGAAGATCCAGATCCAGTGAGTTCTATCCTCAGAGACAGGGATCTTGGGACCCTTTTCTCCATAGTTAGGTCTGAGGGGGGAGGTCATCCTCCTCATCTCTAGTATCTTCCCAGTCTGAGTGGAGTTCTTCCTCCTCAGCAGGGTGGTTCCTGGTATACTCTGCCAAGAGCTCCTGGACCTTGATCTTGGTAGGGTTGGGACCTGTCTTAATCTTTTTCAGCTTACAGAGGGACCTTAACTCTTCCATCGATAGATGGAGGTAAGGGGTGAGGTTGAGTTCCACAACTATTTCCTCTGAGCTGCTCATTCTGTTACTTAAAATTGGGATTACTTTTCAGAAACTAAAAACATCTTCTAGTAACTGAATCCTAACTTAAAAATAACTTTCAAATCTAAAAAGAGATGCTAAGGGGACTTAACCAAGCCCCTAGCAGGACTTTAAATTTTTTAGAAAATTCAAATAAAAAATCAGTTTTCTAAAGGCAGTTTTGGAATTTAGTCATGTGATCAGGTATTGGCTGAGTAGTCCAGCAAATGCAAAGTCGTAGACCCCACTGCTGATCCACCAATGTAGGAAGCTGGCTCTGTATATACTATATCAAAATGAGATATAGTGTGCACAGAGTCCAGGGGTTCCCCAGAGGCTTAGCAGAGGATAAAGTAGATTATTCAAATTCTCTCTTTTTTTTGTAGTGTGGTCGAGCAGTTAGGCTTATCAGAGGGCACTACAAAACTTTTGTTGTATACCCCTAGACAATAGAAGAAGCACACACTCAGGTGGTCATTACAACCCTGGCGGTCGGTGTTAAAGCGGCGGTAAAAAAAAAATAATTACGACCGTGGTGGAAACCGCCAACATAGACAGCCACTTTAACACTCCGACCACCACGGCGGTACAAACAAACACAGCGGAGGTCACCGCCAACAGACAGGCGGAGGACAATGTACCACCCACAGAATTACAACCTACCAATCCGCCACCTTTTCTGGGGCGGATTCACCGCGAAAAAAAACACAGTGGAAACAGGACTTCGAAGGGAAAACGCTCACCTCTACACAGTCCAAGAGGAACCAGGACGCCATGGAAACAGAGCTCCACATTTTTCCTGCCTTTATCTTCTAGCTCCTCTACCAGGAGCACGAACGCCGGCGGCAAAGACCACGGTGAGTACTGCACCTATGACACAGGGGAGGGGGGGAAACAGTGACACACACACGCAACATGCAACACCCCCACCCCCACCTTCACCCACGACAACACACACACTAATACAGCATGATACATTACAGCTACACCCCCCAACCCCCCGGAAGAATGCAAAGACAAAAGGAAATGAGGTGAACGATTGTAATAGATTAAAATTCAGTATTCAAAAAATATTCATACTCTATTTACAAATATATACACCAATAATATTAGTCCAAGGTATTCCACCATTCAATCAATCAATCAATCACTGCATTTGTAAAGCGCGCTACATACCCGCAAGGGTCTCAAGGCACTGGGGAGGGGGGGTGCTACTGGTCGAAGAACCAGGTCTTGAGGAGTCTTCTGAAGGCCAGCAGGTCCTGGGTCTGTCGTAGGATGGTGGGGAGAGTGTTCCAGGTCTTGGCGGCGAGGTAGGAGAAGGATCTGCCGCCGGCTGTGGTTTTTCGGATGCGGGGGACTGTGGCGAGGGCGAGGTTGGCTGAGCGGAGGCTTCGGGTGGGGGTGTGGAAGCTGAGTCGGTTGTTGAGGTAGGTGGGTCCGGTGTTGTGCAGTGCTTTGTGTGCGTGAATCAGGAGCTTGAAGGTGATCCTTTTGTTGATGGGGAGCCAGTGCAGGCCTCTTAGGTGGAGTGTGATGTGGCTGCGGCGGGGGACATCGAGGATGAGTCGGGCCGAGGCGTTCTGGATGCGTTGGAGTCGTCTCAGGAGCTTGTTTGTAGTTCCTGAGTAGAGGGCGTTCCCGTAGTCGAGTCTGTTGGTGATGAGGGCCTGGGTAACGGTTTTTCTCGTGTCAAGGGGGATCCATTTGAAGATCCTGCGGAGCATACGGAGGGTGTTGAAGCAGGACGCGGAGATGGCGTTGACTTGCCTGGTCATGGAGAGAGTGGAGTCGAGGATGACCCCCAGGTTGCGTGCGTGGTCCGTGGGTTCCGGGGCTGTGCCTAGTGACGTGGGCCACCAAGAGTCGTCCCAGGCTGATGGGGTGGGTCCGAGAATGAGGACCTCCGTCTTGTCTGAGTTCAGCTTCAGTCTGCTGTCCTTCATCCAGTCGGCTATGGCCTTCATTCCTCGGTGGAGGTTAGCTTTGGCGGTGTCGGGATCTTCGGTGAGGGATATGATCAGCTGGGTGTCGTCGGCGTAGGAGATGATGTTGAGGTTGTGTTGTCGTGCGACGTGGGCGAGGGGGGCCATGTAGATATTGAACAGTGTCGGGCTGAGGGAGGATCCCTGGGGGCCGCCGCAGATGATCTCAGTGGTTTTGGAGCGGAAGGGTGGGAGGCGGACGCTCTGGGTTCTGCCGGAGAGGAAGGATGTGGTCCAGGCCAGGGCCTTCTCTTGGATACCGGCGTCATGGAGGCGTGCTGATAGGGTGCGGTGGCAGACCGTGTCAAAGGCTGCTGATAGGTCCAGGAGGATGAGGGCAGCTGTTTCTCCTTTGTCCATCAGGGTCCGGATGTCGTCAGTGGCGGCGATGAGGGCGGTCTCGGTGCTGTGGTTAATGCGAAAACCAGATTGGGACGGGTCCAGGATGTTGTTGACTTCGAGGTAGCGGGTCAGCTGTTTGTTGACAATCTTCTCGGTCACTTTTGCCGGGAAAGGGAGCAGGGAGATTAAAGTCCATGGACCACTGGGCCCAAAATGCATGGGCGAGGCCCACACAAGATACCCGAACAAGATGGAGAGAACACTGCAGGGGCATCAGATAGAAATAAAACAGGCACCTCAGGGGGAAGGGAAAGGGTGGGCACCTCAGCCGGTTGAGTGCACATCGCCAAATCCACGAGGGGGCCCCATGCCCACTGGTCAATCCTGGGGAGTGCAAAGCCACAGTCTCTCAAGTCTCTACAGTAGGTGGTTTGCCCACTTTCCAATCCTGCGGAGTGCAACGCCACAGTCTCTCAAGTTTCTACAGTGGGTGGTTTGCCCACTGTCCAATCCTAGGGAGTGCAAAGCCACAGTCTCTCAAGTCTCTACAGTGGGTGGATTGCCCACTGTTCAATCCTTGGGAGTGCAAAGCCACAGTCTCTCAAGTGGATGTCAATCTCCACTGCTTCTGGAGTGCTTCATCCTGCCAAGGACAGAGGTAGTGGATGTATCTCTCCACTGGTTCTGGAGGGGGCCTTGTGCCCAGAGTGCTTCATCCTGCCAAGGACACAGGTAGTGGATGTCTTTCTCCACTGGTTCTGGAGTGGGCCTTGTGCCCAGAGTGCTTCATCCTGCCAAGGACAGAGGTAGTGGATGTCTTTCTCCACTGGTTCTGGAGGGGGCCTTGTGCCCAGAGTGCTTTATCCTGCTTGTGGCGGCCTCAGTAGCGTCAGAGCTTTTGTTGCTCATGGGTCTGTGGTGCTTGTTGTGGCGGTGTCCTTAGCAGCGGTGCTTGTGGCGGCGGTGTCCTTGGCAGCGGTGCTTGTGGCGGTGGTGTCTTTGCCAGCGGTGCTTGTAGCGGTGGTGTCCATGGCAGCGGTGCTTGTGGCGGCAGTGTCCTTGGCAGCGGTGCTTGTTGCGGCGGTGTCCTTGGCAGCGGTGCTTGTGGCGGTGGTGTCTTTGGCAGCGGTGCTTGTGGCGGCGGTGTCTTTGGCAGCGGTGCTTGTGGCGGCGGTGTCCTTGGCATCAGTGCTTGTGGCGGCAGTGTCTTTGGCAGCGGTGCTTGTGGCGGCGGTGTCTTTGGCAGCGGTTCAGCTGCTGACGGTCCTGTCTTGGGCAGCGGGGCTGCTGCTGCTGATCCTGTCTTGGGCAGCGGGGCTGCTGCTGCTGGTCCTGTCTTGGGCAGCAGGGCTGCTGCTGCTGGTCCTGTCTTGGGCAGCGGGGCTGATGCTGGCGGTCCTGTCTTGGGCAGCAGGGCTGCTGCTGGCGGTCCTGTGCAGCGGGGCTGCTGCTGGCGGTCAGCTCCTTGGCAGCAGGGCTGATGGCGGTCCTGTCTCGGGCAGTGGGGCTGCTGGCGGTCGGCTCCTTGGCAGCGGGGCTGATGGCGGTCTTCTCCGCCGTGCTGATCTTCCCAGACTTGACGGTTTTCTTGTGCCCCTTCCCCACCTTGGAAGGTGTCGCAGCTGACTGACCACCTGTACACCTGGGAGCAGCTTTGGTGGCTGGTGTCTTCCCCCTCTCCCGCCGTGCACTGGCCAACTTTTGATGCTTGACAGGTGGGGGACTGTCCATGCTGTTGCTCCTTGCCACACTGCCTGCCCTGCTGCCTGGTGCACTCCATAATCCGGTGACTACTGGCACCACTGATCCCACCGATGTTGTGGCTGAGGTGCTGTGATGCTATTAAGTTTGTTTGACCAATGACTTTGTGTTTCACCACTGCGCATATTAGTTGCTCAATGTTCACCAGTAGCACATTATGGGGGTCATTCTGACCTCGGCGGTAAAAGGCGCTTACCGCCGGTCAGAAGACCGCCATAACACCGCCGCGGCCGCGGTAAACCGCCACGGTCATTCTAACCCGCAACTGCCAAACCGCCGAAAACCCGACATCCTCAATAATCCGCCACACCAAAGGTCAGCGAAAAAATGGCGCTGACCAAACCTCCACCGTCACGCAAACAGAAATACACCCATACCATTCCGACCCACAAATCCACGCGGCGGTCTTTCAAACGCGGTATTCCATTGGCGGTACACACCGCTGCGGTCAAAATACACACACCCATAGAAAACTCAGCCACATTGGTCACTTCGAAATACACACACCTGATACACATACTAACACCACTCCCACACACCCAACACAATATAAAACACACACCCACATCACCCACAAGCCCCTACCACTCGAAATCATTGACGAAGGCTAGAGACAGAGCACAGAATAGAGAATCCCACAACACAGAGGCACACAACACCATCACCCACACAGAATCCACGCACCAAACACCACACACCACCACACGCACCACACTCATCACCACAAACGCCAACCCACACCTCAACCACACCACCCCATGGCACCCCAAAGACACCCCAGGTTCAGTGACGCCGAACTCAGGGTCATGGTGGAGGAAATAGTCCGTGTAGAGCCCCAGCTCTTCGGGGCACAGGTGCAGCACCCCACAATTGCCAGGAAGATGGAGCTATGGCAAAGGATAGTGGACAGGGTCAACGCGGTGGGACAGCATCCACGCAATTGGGAGGACATCAGGAAGAGATGGAACGACCTACGGGTGAAGGTGCGTTCCATGGTATCAAGGCACAACATTGCGGTGCAGCGGACTGGCGGCAGACCCCCACCTACTCCCCCAGAATTTACCGCGTGGGAGGAGGAAGTCTTGCACATCCTGCATCCTGAGGGCCTCGCTGGAGTAGGCGGAGGAATGGACTCTGGTAAGGCAAATCTTCACTACTGCTTCCCACCCCCACCCTCACCCCCTCCCCATCACACCAACCCCTAGCAAAAGCCTCACCATCACAACCCACCCATCCCAACACCAAGCCCTGCATGCGACCCCAAAGCATGGACACCCATCACCAAAGCATGCCCACTGCACACACACATCACCCCCACAAGCCACCCTCACAAAAGCCCCCACAAGGAAATGCCTGCACATGGGTACACGGACACCCACCCATCACACGAAATCCCACACACAGAAGCAATAACCATACCTTTATACCCCTGCAGG
Source organism: Pleurodeles waltl (assembly GCF_031143425.1). NCBI lineage: Eukaryota > Metazoa > Chordata > Amphibia > Caudata > Salamandridae > Pleurodeles > Pleurodeles waltl. Next base: position 997,889,795 of record NC_090440.1, on the reverse strand, counting down.
ACCCGAACGCCACCACACCGCCACGGAGGGTCCAGAGATGTCCATCCCACCCCCAGAAGAGGCCCCCAGCGATAACAGCAGCTCTGTCTCCCTGGAGCCAGACGACCAGCCCGGCCCATCGGGGACCTCTGGACAGTCGGTTCCCCACAGACAGCCACAGGCTACACCAGACCCAAGTCCCTCTGGGAACACCAGCACAGCTCCCACCCAGCGGGCCCATGCCTCTGTCTCCAGGGCACGTAAATCAGCGCTGTGTCCACCACTACAGGGCACCCAGGTTGACCCACCACCCCAACAACAACAGGGACCTGGGGGCAGTGGTAGTGGGCACACCGGCCAGGGGACTGAGGCCCAGGGACACAGGGGAACTGGGAGGGCTGCTGTGCGACAGGGGGGGGGACAGGCCCGGGGAACCGACTCTCCAAGAGGCCCTCTCCACCATCATGGGAGCATACCACCGCTCCAAGGAGACGATGGCGACGGTACTGGCCCGGTTTCAGGAGATCCAGGAACTGCAGGAGGAACGGTACATGGGGTTCAGGGAGGAACTGAGGAACATCGGTTCTGCAATGGGGACCATCGTCCTGGCCCTTACCCAGATCGTCACCACATTGCGGGACCATGTGGCACCCCAAAGGGCCCCTGTCACTAGCCCAGGCCAGGAACAGCCTACCACCTCCGCCGGCGCCAGTGGACAGGAGGCCCCCACACAACGACAGGCCACCAGAACCCCACCTCCTGCAGAAGAAGAACCACCCCGCAAGTGGAACCTGAGATCTCACAAGAAGACAGAGTAGGATTGCAAGACCCCCGCCAGCCTAAGATACCCCCTGATGTCATCCCACTGTCCCACATTGTCACCCTGTCCAACCTTGAACTGCCCCTGCTCCATCCTTCCACAGGCATATGGACAATGCACCTGTGCGACTGAGAACTGGACTCTGCCATGGACATTACTCCACCCCCACCCATCCCCGCTTCCCAATCATTTACCTATATCTAGCACTTTAAATAAATCACTTATTCCACTTAAATAAACAGGAGTCTGCTTGTATTCTTAACAAATGTATTACACATAACGGTTCAATAATGTCCAGTTACTTTGTGATGACAACATACCAATTTCAATAAGCTTTAGTCCATGGGCAAACAAAGCTGAAGTCAGGCAGTGGGTCATACAGCTCTGAAAAGGGAAGGGAAAGTCACAAATCAGTTAACAGGAACTGGGGGGATACACAGACAGTGGAGACGCATGAGGCCTCAAGTAAATGTAAATTGGGGTGGCTGTTTCTTACTTGTGTGCTACTGAAAGTATTGTTGAATGACTGTATTCCTGTTGTCCGTGTCGTCCCCGTCGTCTTCCTCTTCTTCACTCTCCACAGGCTCCACAGCTGCAACAACACCACCATCTGGACCATCCTCCTGCAGAAAAGGCACCTGGCGTCGCAATGCAAGATTGTGAAGCATACAGCAGGCCACGATGATCTGGCACACCTTCTTTGGTGAGTACATGAGGGATCCCCCTGTCATATGCAGGCACCTAAACCTGGCCTTCAGGACCCCGAAGGTCCTTTCTATGATCCTCCTAGTTCGCCCATGGACCTCATTGTAGCGTTCCTCTGCCCTTGTCCTGGGATTCCTCACTGGGGTCAGTAGCCACGACAGGTTGGGGTTACCAGAGTCACCAATTAGCCACACACGGTGTCTCTGTAGCTGTTCCATCACATAAGGGATGCTGCTATTTCGCATGACATACGCGTCATGCACTGACCCAGGGAACTTGGCATTTACGTGGGAGATGTACTGGTCAGCCAAACAGACCACCTGGACATTCATCGAATGATAACTTTTTCTGTTTCGGTACACCTGTTAACTTCCACTGGGGGGAACCAAAGCCACATGGGTCCCATCAATGGCCCCAATGATGTTAGGGATATGTCCAAGGGCATAGAAATCACCCTTCGCTGTAGCCAATTCGCCCACCTCAGGGAAAATAATGTATCTCCGCATGTATTTCATCAGGGCAGACAACACTCTGGACAAAACCTTTGAAAACATAGGCTGAGACATCCCAGATGATATGGCCACTGTTGTCTGAAACGACCCACTTGCCAAAAAATGGAGTACTGACAGAACCTGCACCAGAGGGGGAATCCCTGTGGGTTGGCGGATGGGGGACATCAGGTCTGGCTCCAGCTGGGCACATAGTTCATGTATAGTTGCTCTGTCAAGCCGGTATGTAAGTATGATATGTCGTTCTTCCATTGTCGACAGGTCCACCAGCGGTCGGTACACGGGAGGATTCATCCTTCTCCTCGCAAGTCCCAGCGGACGGTGCCTAGGAAGGACAACATGGAGCACAGAGTCAAGCAACCCACAGGTTCGTTCACACAGCTTGCACAGTACGCGAATCGCTATGCATGGAACGGCTTGTATGAGTGGCAATGCAAGGCCTAGGCCTGTGTGACGCAGTAGAAATCATGCCATGTGGGCCCTTGAAATGGCAGCTGCCTGACCTGTGAAGTGTGACAGTGGGATGTGAGGTCACTGCGCTGGCGTGGCACACCGTGGCGGTAGGCGGTCGAAGACCGCGGCGCAAAGCAGCATTGGTTAACATTGAACCCTATGGGTCTCAGGAGCCAATGACGATGTGCGCCGGCGGTCGCGGTACGCACCGCCGCGGGCGTGACCGCCATTTTCTATCTGATTAATCACTCGAGACCTGATCATCCACAGGAGAGAACCTATACTGCAAGTGCTGCTGTGACCTCGGTCTGGGAGATACAATGGCTGCTGCGACTGGGGAAAGGGCCCCTGCCTTCACTTCCGAAGAATTGGAGAAACTTGTTGATGGGGTCCTCCCCCAGTATGCGCTACTCTACGGTCCCCCAGACCAACAGGTTAGTACACAGGGTGCACGCTGAATGGGCTATGCCTGTGTTGAGTGGGGTGTATGTAAGATGGTGGGGAGGGGAGCGAATGAGGAGTGCAACGCACGACAGATGGGAACATGTGCCACATGGCAAGGTTGGGGAGGGGGGGCCACTCACATCTACCATGCTGAAAAGTGATGATATTTCCTTTCCCACCCTGTACATGTCAAATAGGTCAGCGCCCATCAGAAGGTCGACATTTGGCGTGCCATCGCCAAGGACGTCCAGGCCCTGGGGGTCCACAACAGAGGGGGCACCCACTGCCGAAAGAGGTGGGAGGACATCTGCCGCGGGACCAGAAAGACCGCAGAGTCTCTGCTGGGGATGGCCTCCCAACGTAGGAGGGGTGCCAGCCGCCAATTGACCCCCCTGATGTCCCGGATCCTGGCGGTGGCCTACCCCGATTTGGATGGGCGCATGAGGACATCACAGCAGACACAAGGGGGTGAGTATCAGCACATTCTGCTATCTTTGCACGCAGTGGAGGTGTCTGGGTGGGGGAGGAGGGCTGTGGGTAACTCAAGGCCTGGGCGCTTTCTGTAGGCTAGTCCCCTCCGTTAGCCATGGCCCTGTGCCCCCGCCCCCCACCTCTGTAGGGTGCCAAGTACAGCTATCCATGGTCCTGCATCACCCATGTGTGCATTTGTCGTCCATAGACCTGTAGGCCTAGTCACAAGAACTGAGTAGTGTACCCCGATTGCGCAGCGTAGTTCAGGGGGCTTCTGTGTCTGTCCTCTCCGCCAACGGTGTTGCCAATGCATGCACTCAACCTGTCTTCATTTTTCCCCCCCACCCATTTTCTTTTTCTTCCTGTGCATGTGTGCATTAGCATCATCAGGCGGAGGAGAAGTGGCATCGGCGCACGAGGGAGCTGCATCTCACATGGCCCCGGAGGGCCATGCAACGGACTCCGAGTTCAGCAGTGAGACGGAGGGCGAGGGGAGCTCCACAACGGGGACCCGTGGAGACGTCAGCGACGCCGACACGTCCTTGGAAGGGAGCTCCCTTGCGGTGGCGGCAACATCCGTGCCCACCGCAACTACAGGTACAGCCGCCACCCAGCGCACCAGCTCCGCCCTCCAAGCAGCCCCTCAGCGTTCGCCCCGTGCCCGCTCACACACCAAGGCGGGCATCTCCTTCGCCCCAGGCACCTCAGGCCCTGCCCCAGTTACCCCTGCTGCCCTCAGTGAGGAGATCATTGACCTCCTCCGGACGCTCATTGTTGGGCAGTCTACCCTTTTGAATGCCATCCAGGGGGTGGAAAGGGAGGTGCATCTGAGCAATGCATACCTGGAGGGCATTCATTCGGGTCAGGCTGCCCATCAGCGATCGTTCAACGCTCTGGCCTCAGCACTGTCGGCAGCCATTGTCCCTGTCTCCAGCCTCCCTCTTCTAACTCCCTCCACCCAGTCCCAGTCTCCTGTTCCTCAGCCTATCCCATCCACACCATCAGACCAGCCTGCACACACCTCAACACCCAAGGGCAGCTCATCCAGACATAAGCACCACAGATCCCACAAGCATTCACACAAACAACATCCAGATGCAGACATGCCAACAGTCACTACCACCTCTGTGTCCCCCTCCTCCTCGTCTCCCTCCTCCCTCCCTGTGATGTCTCCACTCACACCTGCATGTACACCACCATCAGCCAGTACTTCCATCACCAGCACACCCTCCATTACAGTCAGCACACGTGCAGTCACCACCCCCACTGCCATTTACACGTCCCCTGTGTCCTCTCCCACTGTGTCTGTCACCCCCTCTTCCAAACCACACAAACGCAGGCAGCCACCCACCCAACAGCCATCCACCTCACGACAGCCTCCAGCCCATGCACCTGCACCCAAAGACAGCACACTTGACTCTCCTACAACCACATCCTCTTCCTCCACTCCCATACCCACTGCACCTACCGTTCCCATTGCTCCTAAAAAAACTTTTTCTCTCCAAAATTAACCTCTTTGCATCACCTGACCCACCCCCTCCATCTGGTAAGAGTCCAAAGAGCACCTCAGCCACCACCAGCCCTGCATCTAGTATCACCATAGTGCAGGGCTATTGGAGTCCACCAGCTCCTAGGGAAGGAACATCGGCCAGCAGCAAGGGGACAGCCAGCCAACCCCTGGGAAGAGGACAAGAAAACTTAAGGGCCGGCGTGAAAAGCCTGAGACGGCTGCCACCAAGGACAGTAGCCTTGCCCCGTCACCTGCCACATCATCTAAGGGAGGCAAGGGCCCGAGAGCTGCAGCGAAGGAGGGCAAGGGCAGCAGGGCGGAGAAGACATGCAGCAGCCGAGCGCACCAGGAGGGCCCCACCAGCCCCATACCGGGTGTGACGGACGACACCCACGGGCACAAGACTCCATCACAGGAGGGCCCCGCTACCGCAAGGTTGGAGGGCGACTAAGCGGGGAGTCTTGGCCAGGTCTGGCTCCCTTGAAAGACAGGACAAGCACCGCTGAAGAGGGCCCCGCCAAGACAGGCACCGCTGAACATGGCCCCGCCGTGAAGAGCACCGCTGAACAGGGCCCCGCCGTGAGGAGCACCGCTGAACAGGGCCCCGCCAAGACAGGCACCGCTGAACAGGGCCCGCCGTGAAGAGCACCGCTGAACAGGGCCCCTCCGTGAGGAGCACCGCTGAACAGGGCCCCGCCAAGACAGGCACTGCTGAACAGGGCCCGCCGTGAGGAGCACCGCTGAAGAGGGCACCGCCAAGACAGGCACCGCTGAACAGGGCCCCGCCAAGACAGGCACCGCTGAACAGGGCCCCACCGTGAGGAGCACCGCTGAAGAGGGCCCCGCCAAGACAGGCACCGCTGAACAGGGCCCCGCCGTGAAGAGCACCGCTGAACAGGGCCCCGCCGTGAGGAGCACCGCTGAACAGGGCCCCGCCGTGAGGAGCACCACTGAAGAGGGCACCGCCAAGACAGACACCGCTGAAGAGGGCCCCGCCAAGACAGGCACCGCTGAACAGGGCCCCGCCATGAAGAGCACCGCTGAACAGGGCCCCGCCGTGAGGAGCACCGCTGAACAGGGCCCGCCAAGACAGGCACCGCTGAACAGGGCCCCGCCGTCTCAAGCACCGCTCCGCTGGGCCCTTCCTGTCAAGCACCGCTCCGCTGGGCCCTTCCTGTCAAGCACCGCTCCGCTGGGCCCTTCATCTCAAGCACCGCTCCGCTGGGCCCTTCCTGTCAAGCACCGCTCCGCTGGGCCCTTCATCTCAAGCACCGCTCTGCTGGGCCCTTCATCTCAAGCACCGCTCCACTGGGCCCTTCATCTCAAGCACCGCTCCACTGGGCCCTTCATCTCAAGCACCGCTCCGCTGGGCCCTTCCTGTCAAGCACCGCTCCGCTGGGCCCTTCCTGTCAAGCACCGCTCCGCTGGGCCCTTCATCTCAAGCACCGCTCCGCTGCGCCCTTCCTGTCAAGCACCGCTCCGCTGGGCCCTTCATCTCAAGCACCGCTCCGCTGGGCCCTTCATCTCAAGCACCGCTCCGCTGGGCCCTTCCTGTCAAGCACCGCTCCGCTGGGCCCTTCCTGTCAAGCACCGCTCCGCTGGGCCCTTCATCTCACGCACCGCTCCGCTGGGCCCTTCCTGTCAAGCACCGCTCCGCTGGGCCCTTCATCTCAAGCACCGCTCCGCTGGGCCCTTCATCTCAAGCACCGCTCCGCTGGCCACCGCCGTCTCAAGCACCGCTGGTCCATTGACAGTGCCGGTTCTGTGTCGAGCAGGTGTTCACGAAGCACTCTGGGCACCATGCCTCCTCCAATACCAGTGGAGTCGGTTATCCATCTGATGGACTGTGGCTTTGCACTCCCCAGGATGGTACAGTGGGCATGGAGGCCCCTCGTGGATCTGGCGTCGTGGACTCATGTGGCTGAGGTGCCCCCCTTTCCCTTCCCCCTGAGGTGCCTGTTGTTTTCTCATCTGATGCCCCAGCAGTGTTCTCTCCAATGGTTTCCGGTCTCCTGTGTGGGCTTTGCCCATGTGTTTGTACACATTGGCCCACGGACTATGGATATTGAACGGACTGTGCAGGACTTATTGACTATGTTTATACTTTGCACTATGTTCATTATTTCTTTTGTATATTTCATATGGCATATTTACCATGACTTAAATGAACCTATTTTATACATAAATTTTATACTTCATTTGAATTATGTCTTTGCATTCTTCCGGGGGGTTTGGGGGGTGTTACTCTGACTTGTTGCTCTGCATTGGTGTGTAGGTATTGGGTGGGTGGGTTAGGGGGGTGGGTGTATCGCTTATGTGTGTGCCCGTAAGCTTTCCTCCTCCCCCCTCCCCTGTGTCGTAGGTGCAGTACTCACCGTTGTCGTCTGCGCCGGCGTTCGTACTCCTGGTAGATGAGCAGGTAGACAATAGCCGGTAGGATGTGTAATTCGGGCTCCATGCTGTCCTCCTTCCTCGTGGAGTGTGTATAGGTGAGCGTTTTCCCGTTCGTAGTCTGTTTCCACCGTGTTTTTATCAGCGGGGCTCCCGCCCCGGAAAAGGTGGCGGATTGGTGAGTTGTGATAGGGTGGGCGGTACATTGTCTGCCGCCTGCCTGTTGGCGGTGACTGCCGCGCTGTTTGTCGGTCCCGTCGTGGCAGTCGGAGTGTTAATGTGGCGGGCTGTGTTGGCGGTTCTCGCCAGGGTCAGAATTCCAATTTTTGGACCGCCTGCCTGTTGGCGGGTTGGCCGCCGCTTTATCACCGACCGCCAGGGTTAGAATGACCCCCTATATGTTTTGTTCAGCCTAGCCGCCTATTGGCTTTGAAAGGGCATTAGCCATTACCTTCTGTATCCAGTTTAGCTGCCTATTGGCTTTGACATGATATTAGACATTGCATTTTGTATTCAGCTCAGCTGCCTATTGGCTTTGACATGATATTAGACATTGCATTTTGTATTCAGCTCAGCTGCCTATTGGCTTTGACATGATATTAGACCTTACATTTTGTATTCAGCTCAGCTGCCTATTGGCTTTGACATGACATTAGACATTACATTTGATATTTAGCTTAGCTGCCTATTGCCTTTAACGTGGAGTTAGACATTGCAGTTGAGAATCCAAGCTGTATTTTTCCAAGCTATGTTTTTCCACAAGATGAACCAAGCTGTTTTCTTCGCACAGTAGACTAGACCTGATAAGAGAGGGTACATTTGGTGTTTTCCTTCCTGCTCAGGCTTGGGAAGAGGAGGAGTCTAGGAGATCTGGCCAGTCTCCAAAGGCTTGCGTAGTTTTCCCAGGTCTGAGAGGAGGGGACACGCTTTTGTAACGGATGGCTCGGGGCTTCAGAGTAGGAGATTGAAATCTGCTGGACTTCGGGCTGGAACTTGGTGCCAGTTGCCAGTCTCCTGTGTGGGTAGATAATCTCTTTCTCGCAGTTGACTGGAGTCATCAACTTGCAGACCCCAGAAAGGTGAAGCTGTAAACAGTTTCTCACACGGTGAAGTATTTGTTTTGCTTTGCATTCAATATCTTATCAATATCTTATATATATATAACCTGCTGTGTACATTGCAACTGAGATATATTTTATTTTAATGCTGTGACTACTTTTGTGCTTGAAATCTAATAATTCGTCTCTCACGAACTTGTGGGTGGGGAAGAATTAACAACAATAAAGGTCTTCTTTGAACTCAGAAGTGCATTCTTGATATGTTCTGTAAGCTCTGATACGAGTTAAGAAGGAAAGCAGAACAGGTGCTAGGTTGGGACCTGGAGAGTCGGGCCCAAGGAGACTGACGGGGTGGGGGAGGTGAGGGAAAGAGGTCAAGGCTGGCCAGAAAAAGTTTTTATGGAGCACTGGGATGGGTAGATGGAGGGGGTTTGGGAGTGGAGGCAGAGGTAGTGGTCATAGGAGGTGTACTTTTGCTGACTTTGGGGGAAGGTGCATGGGCTGGAGGCTGCCGTGAGGTGGATGGCTGTTGGGTGGGTGTGTGGCTGCGTTTGTGTACCTCAGGAGGTGGCCTCACAGACACACTGGGAGAGGACACAAGGGATGTGTGAATGGTAGTGGGGTGGTGACTGCACGTGAGCGGAGTGTGGTGGTGGATGTGCTGGTGATGGACGTAGTGGCTGAAGATGTAGTGCATGCAGTGTGAGTGGAGACGAGACTGGGAGGGATGAGGGAGACGAAGAGGAGGGGGACACAGTGGAGGCAGTGGATGTTGGTATGTCTGCTTGTGTCTGATGCTTGCGTGAGTGCCTTTGGGATGTGTGGTGCTTATGTTTGCCAGAGCTTCCTTTGTGTGTTGAGGTGTGTGTATGCTGGTCTGATGGTGTGCTTGGGATAGGCTGAGGTACAGGGGTGTGGGTCTGGGTGGAGGAAGTTGGAGGGAGGAGGCTAGAGACAGGGACAATGGCTGCCATCAGTGCTGAGGCCAGAGTCTGAAAAGCTCGCTGAAGGGCTGCCTGACCAAAATGAATGCCCTCCAGGAATGCATTGGTTTGTTGCAACTGCCTCTCTACACCCTGGATGGCATTCAAAATGGTAGACTGCCCAACAGTGAGGGAGCTGAGGAGGTCAATGGCCTCCTCACTGAGGACAGCAGGGATGACTGGGTCAGGGCCTGAGGTGCCTGTGGTGAAGGTGATGCCCACCCTCCTGGGTGAGTGGGCACGGGGCAAAGGCTGAGGGGCTGCTGGGAGGGCGGTGCTGGAGGGGGTGGTGGCGGCTGTACCTGTAGATGCGGGGGACACAGATGGGCCCGCTACAGTAAGGGAGCTCCCATCAGAGGACGAGTCTGTATCACTGGTGTCAGCTCCTGTCCCCGCCGTGGAGCTTCCCTCGCCCTCTATCCCACTGGTGAAATCGGAGTCCGTAGTCTCGCCCTCCAGGGCCATGTGGGATGCAGCTCCCTCCTGCTCTGGTGCCACTGCTCCTCCGCCTGATGATGCTAATGCCCACAAGTACAGGGAGACCACAAAAAGGGTGGGGGGGGAGACAGAAGAAAGACATGATGAGTGCATGCGTTACCGCTACCGTTGGAGGACACGACAGACACAGACGCCCCCTGCACTACGCTGCACACTTGGGGTCCACTATTCAATCCCTGGGACATGGCCTACAAGGCTATGGATGATATCTGCACACATGGATGTCACAGGAGCCTGACTAGGTGTAGTTGGCACTGTACCCAGGTGGGGTGGGGTGCCACAGGGTCTGCCTGAAAAAGGGGACTTAACTAGCACACTTGCCCTGACCTAGGGGAACCCACAGCCCACCTCCCCCACCCAGACACCTGCACTGCACGCTGAATCAGCAGAATGAGAGTGTACTCACCCCCTTGTTGCTGCTGTGATGCCCTCAAGCGCCCATCCAACTCCGGATATGCTACCGCCAGGATCCTGAACATCAGGGGGGTCATGGTGCGACGGGCACCCCTCCCACGTTGGGAGGCCATCCCCAGCTGGGGCTCCGCCATCTTCTTGCTCTAGCGGTGAATGTCCTCCCATCTTTTACAGCAGTGGGTGTTCCGTCTGTGGTAGACCCCCAGGGTCCGGACGTCCTTGGCGATGGCACGCCAAATATCCTCCTTCTGGTGGGCGCTGACCTACAGGAATTGTATAGGGGAAAAAGAAAAGTTATTACCAACTGAACCGTCACAGTCATTGGTCCACATCCCTACCCTTGCCATGTGGCACATGCACTCACTGTCGTTTCATGCACGCCTCATTCTCCCCCCTCTATCTTTCATCCACCCCACTCCACACAGGCATTGCCCATACAGCATGCTCACAGTGTACTTACCTGTTTGTCTGGAGGACCGTAGAGTAGCGTGTACTGGGGGAGGACCCCATCCACGAGTTTCTCCAACTCCTCTGTGCTGAAGGCAGGGGCCCTTTCCCCAGACGCACAAGCCATTGTCTCTTCCAGACTGAGGTCACAGCAGCACTTGCAGTGTAGGTCCTCTTATGTCGAAGATCAGGTATCGAGTGATTGAACTGATAGAAAATGGCGGTCACGTCTGCGGCGGTGCGTACCGTCACCACCGGCGTACATCATCATTGGCTCCTGGGACCCATAGGGTCCAATGTTAACCAATGTAGAATTGCGCTGCGGTCTTCAACTGCCTACTGCGACGGTGTACAACGCCAGCGCAGTTACCTCATATCCCATTGTCCCACTTTACAGGTCAGGCAGCAGCCATTTCAGGGGCCCACATGGCTTTATTTTTAACTGTGTCACACATACCTAGGCCTTGGCTCAACACTCATACAGGCAAATTTCGGGTTATGAATAGTTTTCTGAGTAAGCAGTGTTTACGTACCTCTGAGTTGGTTGACTCTGTGCTCGCTGTTGTCCTCCATAGGCACCGTTCGCTGGGACATGTGAGGAGATGGCGGCATCCTCCGGTGTACAGACCGCTGGTGGACCTGTTGACAATGGAGGAAAGACATGTAATCATCACCTACAGACTTGATCGTGCCACAATCCTGGAACTGTGTGCCCAGTTGGAGCCTGACCTGATGTCAGCTATCCGCCATCCCACAAGGATCCCCCCTCAAGTGCAGGTGCTGTCAGTACTCCATTTCCTTGCAAGTGGGTCATTTCAAACAACAGTGGCCATAGCATCAGGGATGTCCCAGCCTATGTTTTCCAACGTGTTGTCCAGAGTGTTGTCTGCCCTGCTGAAACACATGCAGAGCTACATCGTTTTCCCTCAGGTGGAGGATTTGCCAACAGTGAAAGATGACTTCTATGCCTTGGGACATATCCCCAACATCATAGGTGCCATTGATGGGACACATGTGCCCTTGGTCCTCCCTTGCAGGAGTGAACAGGTGTAAAGAAACCAGAAGAGTTACCATTCGATGAAGAATGTGCAGATGGTGTGTTTGGCAGACCAGTACATCTCCCATGTTACTGCCAAATTCCCTGTCTCAGTCCATGTCCCTTATGTGATGGGGCAACTACAGAGGCACAGTGTATGGCTACTAGGTGAGCACCTGGAACCAAATCAGTGGGAATAGTTGTCTGGGGATATCCCTAAGAGTTAGTGTGTGTCTAACAGTTGTCCCTCGCCATTTGCAGGTGACTCTGGTTACCCCAACCTGTCATGGCTACTGACCCCAGTGAGGAATCCCAGGACAAGGGCAGAGGAACGCTATAATGAGGCCCATGGGTGAACTAGGAGGATTATAGAGCGGACCTTCAGCCTCCTGAAGGCCAGGTTCCGGTGCCTCCATATGACAGGTGGTTCCCTATTCTACTCACCAAAGAAGGTGTGCCAGATCATCGTGGCCTGCTGTATGCTTCACAACTTGGCTTTGCGACGACAGGTGCCTTTTCTGCAGGAGGATGGTCCAGATGGAGGTGTTGTGGCAGCTGTGGAGCCTGTGGACAGTGAAGACGAGGAAGCAGAAGAGGAAATCGACAACAGGAACTCTGTGATCCTGCAATACTTCCAGTGAGACACAGGTAAGAAGACAAACCTGATTACTACATGTACTTTAACACTACTACCTCTCTACTGTCTGTCATTTTCACCCAGTGTATGGTCACTGGGTTTTCACTTTCTCTTACGATTTCACAGATGTGGGTCCCATTGTGTGACATCTGCTTTGTTTCCTCATGGACTAGAGCTGTGTGACAAAGGTATGTTGACATTACCATTGAAAGAGCATTTTGTCACTGTAATTGCTAATACACTAATTTGAAATCACAGACAGACTCCAGATTGTTTTGTGCTTTAAGGATGTTTATTTAAGTGCTCAATATTGGAGGGGGTTGTTAAATGGTGAGGGGTGATGGTGGAGGAATGTCCATGGCAGAGTCCAGTCTATTAGTCTCACAGGTGCATTGTCCAAAGGGCATAGGAAGTGGAGCTGGGGCAGTTTGAGGATGGACAGGGTGACAAGGTGGGACAAAAGGATGACAATCAGGGTGGTCTCATTTCTTGGCGGGGGTCTTGGCATCGTTCTCTGTCTTTGTCCTGGATCTCAGGGACCGTTTGCGGGGTGGTTCTCCATCTGCAGGGGGTGGGGTGCTGGTGTGGTGGTCCTATCCACTAGCACCGTCGGAGGTGGTGGGCAGTTCATCATCCAGGCTAGTGTCAGGGGCCCCTTGTTGTACCACACTGTCCCTCCTGGTGTTGAGGACTTCCTTCAGCACCCCTACGATGGTGCCCAGGGTGGAATTGATGGATCTGAGTTCCTCCCTGAAGCCCAAATACTGTTCCTCCTGCAGCCGCTTGGTCTCCTGAAACTTGGCCAGAACCGTTGCCATCGTCTCCTGGGCATGATGGTAGGCTCCCATGATGTTGGAGAGGGCCTCGTGGAGAGTGGGTTCCCTGGGCCTGTCCTCCCCCTGTCGCACAGCAGACCTCCCAGTTCCCCTGTTTCCCTGGGCCTCTGTCCCCTGAACCGTGTGCCCACTGCCACTGCCCCCAGGTTCCTGTTGTTGTGGTGGTGGTGGGTTAGCCTGGGTTCCCTGTAATGGTGGACACACTGCTGATTGAAGTGTTCTGGGGACAGAGGTATGGGCCCGCTGGGTGGGTGCTGTGCTGGTGTTTCCAGAAGGGAGAAGCTCTGTAGTGGCCTGTGACTGTGTGAAGGGAACCGACTGTCCCGAGGTCTCAGATGGGCCAGGCTGGTCATCTAGATCCAGTTGGACAGAGCTGCTGTCATCACTGTGGGCCTCTTCTGTTGGTGGTGTGGATATGTCTGGACCCTCCTGTCCGGGTAAGGGGGTGATAGTCATAGAGATTTGACTTACCAACCAGAGTCCAGACCTCCTGCTGCTCCTGCCAGGCCCTCAGGATGCATGATTGCCAAGACTTGCTCCTCCCATGTTGTTAGTTGTGAGGGAGGAGGTGGGGGTCCACCACCAGTCCTCTGTACTGCTATTTGGTGTCTTGCTACCACCGGAACGCACCTTCCCCATAGGTCGTTCCACCTCTTCCTAATGTCATCCCTTGTTCTTGGGTGCTGTCCCACGGCATTGACCCTGTCCACGATTCTCCGCCATAGCTCCACCTTCCTAGCGATGGATGTCTGCTGCACCTGTGATCCGAATAGCTGTGGCTCTACTCGGATGATTTCCTCCACCATGACCCTTAGCTCCTCCTCTGAGAACCTGGGGTGTCGTTGTGGTGCCATGGGTGTAGTGTGAGTAGTGTGTGTGAGCATGTGTGGGGTGATGTGTTGGGGTGTATGCTGTGAGGTGCGTGGATGGTGTAAGGGTGATGGTGTTATGTGGCTCTGGTTCTGTGTGTGCTCTTGGTGTCTCTCTCTCTCAGTTGTCAATCTGTTTTGGCTGTGAAGGGTTGCGGGTAATGTGGGTGCGTGTTTTATAGTGGTGTGGGTGTATTGTGTGTATATGTGTCAGGTGTGTGTAGTTTGAATTGTCCAATGTTGTCTTGTTTTGTATGTGTGTGTGTATTTTGAACGTGGCAATGGTTTACCGCGGTTGAATGTCCGCTGCGGTGATTCGTGGGTCATAATGCTCTGGGCGTAGTTCTGTTGGCGTAACTGTGTGGGTTTGCTATTGTCAGTTTATCACTGACCTTTGGGTTGGCAGACTTGTGTGTGTGTCTGTATCATGACGGATTGCTATGTGTGTGTCATTATATGGGTAGCGGTAATCCTCCGCGCCGGAGGTATGGTGGCGACAGCCAGCACAGCGGTAAGCGGAACTCACCGCCAATGTCATAATGAGGGCCTACGTTTGCTCATCTTTTCCCTATGCACTTGGCCAGCACCGTGTTGCTGGTGGTGGGTGTTTGGGGTTAACTTAAACTCCGACCGGCGGACTTCCTAAAACCCGGAGACTGAAACTGTAAGTCAAATACTTACCTGCAAATCAAACTAACTTTTCTTTCCCCCAGGAACAGTTTCTGAAAATTGCACTATGTCCATTTTTAAAACAGGTTATCGAAAACTGTATGACTTATCGATTTCAAACAAAGTACTGTTGATACATGTGTGAAATACGAATCTATTGAAGTACTTACATTCAACTTGAATCTTGTGGTTTTAAAAAATTAAGAAAATATATTTTTGATATATTAAAACCATTTGTCTGTAGTTAAGTCATTGAGGGGGTCATTACAACATTGGCGGTAAAAGCCGCTTACTGCCGTGCAGAAGACTGCTAACACACTGCGGCGGCAGCGGAATTCCACCACGGTCATTATGACCCACTGCTCGGAATCCGCCAAAATTGAGACACCCACACAAGTCCGCCACACGAAAGGTCAGTGATAAACTGGTGAAAACAAAACCTCCACCGTCATGCCAACAGGAATACGCCCACACTATCACGACCCATGAATCCACGCAGCGGTCTTTCAACCGCGGTATTCCATTAGCGGTACACACCACCGCACTCAAATTACACACACTCTTACAAAACACTACCACATTGGACAATTCCAAATACACACACCTGATACACATACACACACCACTCCCACACGCTCAATACAATATAAAACACACACCCACATCACCCAAAAAACCCTATTACCATAAATTCCGAAAGAAAGCCAGAGAGAGACACCACAATCTACAAACAAGCATCCACAGGCATTCAACACCATCACTCACACAACATCCACGCACCTCACACAACACACCACTAAATATCACTCCACACATCACAACACACACCACCACTCACTTTACCCACACTACCCCATGGAACGGCAAAGACATCCCAGGTTCTCTGAGGAGGAGCTCAGGGTCATGGTGGTGGAAATCATCTGGTTAGAGCCACAGTTATTCGGATCACAGGTGCAGCACACCTCCATAGCTAGGAAAATGGAGCTATGGAGAAGAATAGTGGACAAGGTCAACACAGTGGGATAACACCCAAGAAATAGGGATGACATCAGGAAGAAGTGGAACGACCTACGGGGGAAGGTGTGTTCCGTGGTCTCAAGACACCACCTTGCGGTTCAGAGGACTGGCGGCAGACCCCCACATCCTCCCCCACAACTAACAACATGGGAGGAGCAAGTCTTGGCTATTCTGCATCCTGAGGGCCTTGCAAGAGTAGCTGGAAGAATGGACTCTGGTAAGTAAAATCTTAAATATTACATCCACCACCCTACCTGCATGCCATCACATACCCCCACCCTCGCCCTCAATCCCATCACTCCACCACCTCCCACACACCCCACCATCACAACCCACCCCTCCCAAAACCAAGCCCTGCATGAAACACCAATGCTTGAACACCCATCACAGACCTGCATGGACACCTATCACCACTGCATGCACACTAGAGACAATCACCTAGCCCACCAAATCTTTACTCACACAAGGCAAAGCTGCCAGGGCAAGAACACCCATAGAGGGCAACACACCCATGCACAAGATGTCACACGCAGAAACAATAACACTGCATTTACATCCCCACAGGTCCCCCAGCCAACGTCACCAGAGAGGAGGTGCCAGCAATGTCCAGTCCCCCCCCAGAAGAGGCCCACAGTAATGACAGCCCCTCTAGTCACCTGGATCTGGATGACCAACCTGGCCCATCACGGACCTCTGGACAGTTGGTTACCCAGGCACAGTCCCATACCACCACAGAGACTCCCCCCTCAGGAAGCACCACCACAACACCCACCCTGCGGTCCCATACCTCTGTCCCCAGGACATGTCAATCAGCAGTGTGTCCACCACTACAGGGACCCCAGGACACCCCACAAACACAGGATGATCAGGGACCTGGGGTCAGTGGCAGTGGGCACACGGTTCAGGGGACAGACGCACAGGACAACAGGGAAGCTGGGAGGACTGCTGTGCGACATGGGGAGGACAGGCCCAGGGAACGACTCTCCAGGAGGTACTCGTCAAGATCCTGGGAGCATACCACCATTCTCAGGAGATTATTGGCCAGATACTGGACAAGTTGCAGGAAACCCAGCAGCTGCAGGAGGGACAGTACCTGGGGATCAGAGAGGACCCGAAGGACATCCACACCACCCTGGTCACCATTGCAGAGGTGCTGGCAGACATGGCCAACACCATGAGGGAGGCAGTGGCACACCACCGGGCCCCTGACGAACAGCCCTCCACCTCCGCTGCTGCTAGTGGACAGAAGGCCCCGCCACCAGCACCCCTTCCCTGTAGAAGGAGAACTACCCCACAAACGGTCCCTGCGATCCAGGCAGAAGTCAGAGACTATTGCCAAGACCCCGCCAGGAAATACAACTCTCCTGAATGTCACCCTTGTGTCCCACTCTGTCACCCTGTCCACCTTGAACTGCCATTGCACCCCTGTCTATGCCTCCTTGGACAATGCACCTGTGATACAAATAGACTAGACTCTAACCTGGAGTTTCCTCCACCATCACCCCAGTCCATTGTAATAACCCCTCCACTTATTAGCACTTGAATAAACACCCTTGGAAAAAATACAAGTATGGAGTCTGTCAAATGATTGAACTATGTATTTGTATAACAAGCTGTAAACATTGCAATTAAACTGTACAGTTATGTATGCATAGGTATGACCTGTAGTTGGCTGCAGTCAACACACCAGGAGCCAGAGTGGGGCACAGCTATCTGAAAATAGAGATGCCATAGGGTACAGTAAGTGGTCATTGATTTGGGAAAATCTGCCTGCCATGTACAATGTCCAACACAAAACTGTCAATGTAAGGTGAAGTTACAGTGTCTTACCTGTGTGTCACTGGAAGTACTGTTATATAATTGCTGTTCTGTTGTCCTCATCCTCTTCTTCAATGTCCACTGGGTTCACTGCTGCCACATGGCCATCTCCCGCCTCATCCTCCTGCAGAAAAGGCACATGCCATCTCAAGGCAAGGTTATGCAACATGACACAATGATCTGGCAGACCTTCTTGGGTGAGTAGCACAGGGATCCACCAGTTAGATGGAGGCAACCAAACCTGGCCTTCAGGAGGCCAAAGGACCTTTCGATAATCCTTCTTGTCCGCACATGTGCCTCATTGTAAAGTTCCTCTGCCCTTGTCCTGGGATTCCTCACTGGGGTCAGTAGCCATGAGAGGTTGGGGTAACCAGAGTAACCTGCAAATATCGAGGGATACCTGTTAGACGCACACTAACCCTTATGGCCAACACCATACCCATAAATCAACATACAATGGGTAGGAATCAGGGCTCACCTATTAGCCACACCCTGTGCCTCTGGAGTTGAGCCATCACATATGGGATGCTGCTATTCCGCAGGATAAAGGTATCATGCACAGATCCAGGATACTTTGCATTGACATGGGAGATGTACTGGTCCGCCAGGCACACCATCTGCACATTCATGGAGTGAAAGCTCTTTCGATTTCTGAACACCTGTTCATTTCTCTGGGGGGGGGAACAAATGCAATATGTGTACCATCAATAGCCCCAATTATGTTGGAGATATCTCCCATTGCATAGAAGTCAGCTTTCACTGTGGCCAAATCCTCCACGTGGGGGAAAACGATGTAGCTGTGCATGTGTTTAAAAAGGGCAGATAACACTCTGGTCAGCACTATTGAGAACATTGGCTGTGGCATTCCTGCTGCCAAGCCCACTGCCACTTGGAAGGAGCCAGTTGTCAAGAAATGGAGCACAGATAGGACTTGCACAAGAGGGGGGATCCCGGTGGGCTGACGGATAGCAGATATCAGGTTAGGCTCCAACTGGGCACACAGCTCTGTGATTGAGGCCCTGTCCAGTCTATAGGTGAGGATAATGTGCCTGTCCTCCACTGTTGCCAAGTCAACCAGGGTCTGTACACGGGGGATGTCTCCATCTCCTATTCATTCGCATCGGTTGTAATCTAGGGGGCAAAACGGGGAGCAGCTGGTCAGTATTTCACATTTCCAAACACTACACTGCATTGCATGTTGTGACTGTTACAGTATATTGTTGAATAGGCCCAAATGGGGCCTATGTGTACTGTGACGCAGTTAGGTGCTATGGCCTGCCCCCCCTGAAATGGCATCTGCCTGTCCTGTGTGGATGGACATATGGAAATGAGGTAATGCCGCTGACATTGTGGGCCATTGCGGGAGGCGGTCGAGTACCGCCGTGCACCTCCTCATTGGTTGTCATTGGGCCCTATGGGTTACAGTGGCCAATGGTGATGTACACCGCCGGTGACGGTACACACCACCGCGGATGTGACCGCCATTTTCTATCTGTTCACTCACTTGCTACCTGACCTTCAACAGGAGAGGATCTACACTGCAAGTGCTGCTGTGACCTGTGTCTGGAACCGACCATGGCTCATGTGTCTGGGGAAAGGGCCCCTGCCTTCACCGCTGCGGAGTTGGAGAGACTGGTGGATGGGGTTCTACCCCAGTACAGAATGCTGTATGGGCCTCGAGACCAACAGGTTAGTACATTGTGAGCACGATGCATGGGGCATGAATGCATGGAGTGCTGTGTGTGAGTGCCTCGTGTAGGGGGGGTTGGTGGAAGGGCCCTTGGCAGCATGCTGCATGTATTGGGGGCAATGTCTGTGACAATGGGGATGTGAGGGCTATGGTGGGACATGAGTGTAGCAGTCCGGAGGGTCTGACTGATACCATTTTTCTATGTGTTTTTTTCTGCAGGTCAGGGCCCATCAGAAAAAGGGTATATGGCGTGCCATCGACAAGGACTTGTGGACCCTGGGGATCTATGGCTGGCAGAGCACCCACTGTCGCAAACGGTGGGAGGCCCTGAGATGCTGAGCAAGGAAGATGGCAGAGGCCCTGCTGGGGTTGGCCTTCCAACGAGGAAGGGGTGCCCATCGAACCCTGACTCCCCTGATGGCCCGCATACTGGCGGTGGCCTATCCGGAGCTGGATAGGCACTCGAAGGCATCACAGCAGCCACAACGGGGGAGTATAGTTCCCCAATATACTACTTGCGCATGGTGGGGTGGTCTCCGGGTGGGGAATGTGGGCCTGTCGGTGCCCTTAGGCCAGGCCGGACATTGCAGGGTAGGTCCCATGTTGGGCTGGGTCTGATGTACACCACCTCCTACCAAGCTCGTAGGCATCCACTACTGGTCAGAGTTCTGTGGGTATCAGGAATGCTGCAATTGGTGTTAAGTATCCCTGTCCATGGGTTGGTGACTAGCACTGTGACTGTTAGTGCATTGCCTAATGCGTAGGGCTGTTCCCTGTGTGTGTGTGTGTCGTGTACGCCAACGTCGGTGTTTTTGCCACCATTGAACAGGTGTATCCTTTGTCTCTCCCCCCCACCTTTTTGTTTTGTCACCCTGTTCTTCTGTGCATTAGCATCATCTGGTGGAGGAGCAGAGGCACCGGCGAGAGAAGCAACTGCATCCCTCATGGCCTAGGAGGTCGAATCCAATGACGGTGAGGGCACCAGTGGGATGGAGGGCGAGGGGAGCACCACAGCAGAGACAGGAGGGGACAGTTCTGATAGTGATTCCTCCTCCGATGGAAGCTCCTTGGTGGTGGTGGACACCTCTGTGGCCACCCCAACTACAGGTACAGCCGCCACCCCCTATACCAGCACCGCCCACCCAGCAGCCCCTGAGCGAGTTTCCCGTGCCCACTCACCCAGGTGGGTGGGCATCTCCTTTGCCCCAGGCACCTCAGGCTTTGCCCCAGCTAGCCATGCTGCCCTGAGTGTGGAGGCTATTGACCTCCTGCAATCCATCTCTTTTTGGCAGGCAACCATTGTGAATGGCATCCAGGGGCTGGCAGCCCATTTGCAACAAACAAATGCATTCCTGGAGGGCATTCACTCTGGCATGGCGGCCCAACAGAGATCATTCCAGGCTCTGGCCTCCTCTCTGATGGCAGCCATTGTCCCTGTTTCTAGCCTCCCCCCTCCAATCTCCTCTACCCAGTCCCATTCCCCTCAACCCCAACCTATCCCAAGCAACCTGGCAGACCAGCATGAACCCAGGACAACACACAGGAGTGGCCCAGGCAAACACAAGCACCACACATCATCCCACATTCACTCACACAAACACCATCCAGATGCAGACATACCTTCAACCACTGCCTCCACTGTGGCCCCCTCCTCATCGTCGTCCACCTCCCTCCCAGTAGCGTCTCCACTCACACCTGCATGCACTGCATTCTCATCCACTACCTCCATCACCAGCACGCCTATCACTACACACCCCTCACTGGCAGTCACCACCCCCACATCCATGCACATGTCCCCTTTGTCCTCTCCTACTGTGTCGGGCCCCCTCCTCCCAAAGTACACAACCGCAAGCACTCAGACACCCAACAGCCATCCACCTAACAACAGCATCCAGCCCATGCACCTGCATGAAAACTCAGCAGACAGACACCTCCTACAACCACTCCCTCTTCCTCCACTCCCAAACCTTCTCCCTCTTCCTTCCCCAATGTCCCTAAGAAACCTTTCCTCTCCACCATTGACCTCTTCCCTACCCCTCCCCCCCTGTCCTTCACATCGGGCAAGGGTGGTCAGAACCCAGACGAGCACCTCAGCCACCCAGTCCACGGCCACAGTACTGTTGACACCTACTGCAGGGGGGAGAGGCTCCAGAGAACCAGACAGCAGCACTGAAAGTGTGCCTGCACCATGTGCGTCGAGGAAGGGCAAGGAGGCACCACCTGCTTCAAAAGGGAAGGGCAACGAGGCACCACCAGTTGCCAAAGGGAAGGGCAAGAAGGCACCACCAGCTGCCAAAGGGAAGGGCAAGGAGGCACCACCTGCTGCCAAGGGGAAGGGAAAGGATGCACCACCAACTGCCAAAGTGAAGGGCAAGGAGGCACCACCAGCTGCCAAAAGGAGGGGCAAGGGGCTTGCGTCAGCAGTCAGGAAGGACAGGAGGCCTGATGCTGGGACTTATACGGAGCCCCCACCACAAACCATGACGGTTCAGCCATCCGAGGCTGCAGGAGAAGGGCTGGAGCCTCCCCCCACTACTGCCAGCACTGCCACCAGCACGGCCACAAGGCCCGCCACCGGCAGCAGCAGCTCTAGTGGGCAGCCGTCCGAGGCTGCAAGGGATGGGCTGGGGCCTCCCCCACCACTGCCAGCACCAGCACTGCTACCAGCAGCAGCAGCCCCAGTGGGCAGGCATCCGAGGCTGCAGCGGATGGGCTGGAGCTTCCCTCACCACTCCCAGCACCGCCACCAGCACCACTGCCAGCAGCAGCAGCCCAAGTGGGCAGCCATCCGAGGCTGCAGGGGATGGGCTGGAGCCTCCCCCTACCACTGCCAGCCCCGACACCAGCCCCGCCACTGCCACCACTGAGCAGCCGTCACCACTGGCGGGGAGTGAGTAGTCCTGCCTCCATGGGCTGTAGTGCGTCCTGGACCCTGCAAATCCTGTGGGTGTGACACCGAGTTGAGAGACTGTGACCTTGCACTCCCCAAGTGCAGCATCACAGGGCACAAGGCCCTCTCCAGAACCAGTGGAAGATGCCATCCACTCACCCCCTCCTTGCCAGGATGAAGCACACTGGGCACAAGGCCCCCTCCAGAACCAGTAGAAGAAGCCATCCACTCACCCCTTCCTTGCCAGGATGAAGCACACTGGGCACAAGGCCCCCTCCAGAACCAGTGGAAGAAGCCATCCACTTGAGAGACTGTGACCTTGCACTCCCCAGGACCAAGCAGTGGGCAAACCACCCACTTGAGAAACTGTGGCCTTGCACTCCCCAGGACCAAGCAGATTCCCAAGTGGATAATCTTAGGGCCTGATTTAGGGAAAGTGGCGCTGCACCCAGTACAGCACCACAATCCTTGCGCCCCTCTGTTCCCCCTTAATGCCACCATGTGTGCACCATGGTGGTATTTAGGGGAACTAGCATCAAATTTTTGGGTTCTAGTTTGGAGCTTTGCAGGATTAGTGTGTAATCGATGGTGTGCCTCCCGTTAACGCCTGCTCTTAGCAGGTGTTAAAAGTGCTGAAAAAAATTACGCAAAAAAATGTTTTAGATTTCTTTGCACCATTTTTTCAGCCCCCCCTAATGGGGGAATGCCCCCTTTGCATACATTATGTCTGGCACAGGCATAATGTAGCGCAAAGGGTTACAAAGTGGCACAATGCATGCACTGCTCCACTTTGTAAATTTGGTGCAGCGATTTTGTCCTCATTGGTCCACATTAGCATAATAAAAATGGCACTAATGTGGTGCAAGGAGGCGCGAGGGGCTCTCAAATCAGCCCCTTAGTTCCTTAGTGAATCTCATCACAGGCATCGATAGGAAGCTGGATACCCTGAATGGTCTGATTAAGCATGGGCCATTGGCATCAGACCTGGAAGAAGCAACTTTAAGGCCACTGGGCGCAGGTCTGTGTTCTCTGATATTAAACAAGCTGTCCACTCTCCCACAAGCCATGGAAACTTTGCTCCAGGAGTTGAGATCATAGTTCCCACCTCCCATCCCTTCACAGTATCCTCCGTGGAGCACCAACAAGTTCCAAACTGTACAACCCAAAGCCATAGATGCAGAATCCTCGTTCTTTTCTCCTTCTGTGAATGCTGCTCCTTCCTCAGGATAGGTGTCACCGCCTGAGCCTAAACAACAAATGACTGCTTCCACCTCCCCGCCTAGAAACAGGAGAGCTGCAGAAGCAGACATATCTTCTGCTTCTCCATTTGTGAATGAAGTACCTCCCCCCGAATCAATGTCACTGCTTCAAGCCTCTTTGACATCCTGCTGTTTCCCTTTCCCCACCCGGGATCATGCTTCCAGTAAAGCTAAGTAAACAATTGCGCAAATGACTAAGGAAACAATGGGACAAGGCTCATAATGCATCTGTAATCACAAAACCAGTGTGGTTCTTTCCCACCTTCAATACACACAAGCTTATACAAACCAAAGACTCTTTGGGCTCAACAGCTCAGGCCTTAGCACCTGTTATAACGTCAGCTTCTGGTCAGCTGGCAAAGCATACCCCCTGGAGCAGCACCTAATCCAAAAATTCTGTGATTCTTGGCTTTTTTTTCCTTTTTTTTTCCTTCTTTTTATTGTTTTCTCAAACAATTAAATATACAACAGTAAATTATAACCTATCCCGCCCTCCCCCCCAAACAAGAGCTGGTGTAGCAGTCACTCATTCAACTGCATAATAATCTGAGGATTGACCCTTCATTGGTACAGTTCACCATTTTAGTTCCAGACATGGATGTATAATGTCCTTCAGCCCCTCTCCCCACACCATCTTCTAACCCTGTAACGATTTACCTTTCGCTTACCACCCGGATCAGGTGGGAATGATGTGCGGCCTCGGTTCTTGTAAGTCCCGCTCTGGCTGAGGTAGGGGTGACCCCTTCCGGTAACCACGGTGCTGCTGACAGTAGTACACCACCACAGTCCTTGCCCTCCAGAAGGAGTCCCAGAGGAAAAACCTCAGAGGGAAAAAACCTCTAGACGGGAACTCCCTGGAACAGGAAAAGAGGACACAAGAAAATCACAACTTCAACACCTGGAAATTATCACTGGAAAGGCAGAGGAAAAACAGGAGCAAAAACTGGAATCCGAGAGAAGACCAGCCGGAGCGTGACCACCACAGGAGAAGTGTTGCAACGCTAAGAGAAGAAGAATCTAACCCCTTATATATCCCTTAGCAGGAAGTGATATGCAGGAAGAAGTAGGAACGCCATCTTGGATTGCGAAAGGGGCTATAGAAGAAGATAGGAAAGACACTATTTTTGTAAGGAGAACAGATGCATGCAGGAAAGGGAAAGAAGAATGGTATGCTGGGAAAGGAAAATCATGGCTCCCCCAAGAAGAAGAAAGAAGAAGAGAAAACCCTGGATCAGGGCACCAGGTAAGTGAAAGGGCTGGGGGGTGCAGGCACTCTGTGATAACATCCGCGCTGCGCATTGTACGCTGTGAGACCGGACACCCAACCCTGGGCCTCCGGCCTCACCACGGCCAAGTAAATGGGCCGGGGTTGGAAAAAAGGGGTGTGGCGGGCCTCGTGACCCGGAAAAAGGTCCGCGGCCCCCACACCGCAGCCCGACCTGGGGATGCTGCAGGAGCCCGCGGCATGACAGTAGGTCCTCCCCCAAAGCTCCAGGTTTGACCTGGAAAAGATGGAAAAAACAACGGACCAGAAGAGAGGCATGAACCAAAGAGGTGTCTTCCCAGGAACATTCACTCAGAGGATAGTCTTTCCAGTGGATGAGAAACTGGAGACGTCCCCGGAAGATTCGAGAGTCACAGATCTCTTGGACATCGTATTCAGGCACATCATCAACTGAGGAGGAGGACAGGAAAATTAACTGTGAAAAAGATCAGGCACATAGGACTTCAACTGAGACACATGAAACACAGGATGTATCCTCCAAGTCCGAGGCAAAGGAAGACGGACTGAAACGGGATTTATTTTTTGAAGGATCAGGAATGGTCCATAGTACCGGGGTTTAAACTTGTTTTGTGACAAACAGAGGTAAGAATTTAGAATAAAGCCAGAACTTATCATTGATTTGATGAGACAGGGCATCACAGCGTCTTTTATCAGCCTTCTTTTTCATGTGTAGTTTGGTAGCTTGAAGATTAAAATGTATAATACGTTGGATAACGTGTAGTTGTCAAACAAATGTTGTGATGGCAGGGAGTGGAGATGATTCTCTGAGAGTAACAGGAAACGCTTTAGGCGGGAACCCATAGGAGCAATAAAAAGGAGTGACCTTTGAGGCACTATGTACTGCGTTGTTATATGAGTATTCAGCGAGTGGTAAGTACGTAGACCAATTTCTTTGCAGAGCAATGCAAAAACTACGTAAATATTGTTCAAGACCTTGATTTAGGCGTCCTGTTTGTCCATATGTTTGTGGATGGAAACCAGATGACAGGGCCACGTCTTTTTTGAGGGTTTTACAAAATTGTTTCCAAAAGCGTGAAATGTATTGGGAACCACGGTCCATGACTTGAGGGAGGCCATGAAGCCGAAAGATTTCCTGAACAAAGATTTGGCTCAATTCTTTTGCAGTGGGTAATTTCTTTAATGCAGTAAAATGCGCCATTTTAGTGAATGAGCCAATCGTCACCATTAAAACTCGATTCCCTGCTGAGGGAAGTAGGGAACACATGAAATCAGTGGATACAGTATGCCAAGGAGCTGGTGGAATGGGTAAAGGACGAAGCAATCCGGCTGGTTTGTTACAAGGTATCTTCGATTGTGCACAGCTGGGACAAGAAGCCACACAGCTTTCAGTGTCTGTTTTAAGAGTGGGCCACCAAAAAGAGCAAAGGAGTAGTTCTAGGGTGGCTATAATAGCGCGATGACCAGCAATGGGAGAATTGTGACACATCCATAGGGATTTTGTTTGGACCGTCTTAGTAGGCAGGAACAATGCTTTCTTGTGATAATAGTATTCTTTATCTTTACGTAGATATGGACATAAATTATTAATTTCAGTCTTGTCGAGGTTTGAATACTCAGACCTTACTTTATCAAGAAAGGATTGTACTAGTCCAATAATCCTATCTGGTTCAATTAGGTTTTGCATAGGAGAATCAATATATTCAGGATAAAGTTGTGACAGGGTATCTGCCAAAATATTTTGGGAACCCCAGGGATGTAAGTTATGTAGAAGTCATATTGCCTTAAAAAAAAAAAACCACACATCGGGCTTGACGACTATTTTGGCACTGGAAATTACGTAAACACTGTAAATTCCGGTGGTCTGTTCTTGCCTCAAAGGGTTCTTTAGATCCCATAAGAAATTGTCTCCATTCAGTACAAGCTGTCTTCAAAGCAAGCAATTCTCGTTCCAAAACAGAGTAGTTACGTTCTGAGTCAGACAGTATATGGGATGGGTAAAAGATGGGGTGTTCTAATCCATCATCGCTTTGTTTTTGCAGTAATGCGGCCCCTATAGCTCTTTCCAACAACTATGAACTGTTTGGTGGTATCCAGATGCAGTAAAATGGGAGCTTGCGTGAAGGCACGTTTTAGGTCTTGAAATGTGGTTTCTGCATCAGAAACCTTTCCGTTGATTTTCTTTCTTAAGAGTTTGCATGATATGACTGGTTTGCTGGGCGAAGTCAGCTATGAATTGACTATAGAAATTGGCCAATCTTAGAAAAAACTGTGTTTCTTTGATGGAGGAGGGGGGGTGGCCAATCTAGAATGGCTTGGATCTTGTCTGAGTCCATAGCAACACCCACTTGGTTGATATGGTACCCAAATACTTCACCACAGTCTTATCGAATTCACATTTTTCTGGTTTGCATAATAGGTGATGTTGCCTAAGCCTTTCTAGTACTTGGAGTACATGCTTAGTATGATGTTCTGGATGAATGGAATATATTAGAAAATCACCTAAGTAGACAACCACAGTTTGATGTAAAAGGTCAGAAAAGATAGCGTGCATAAATCCCTGAAAAATAGAGGGAGCGTTGGTTAGCCAAAAAGGCATTACACGCTACTCATAATGGCCAAAAGGGGTTCTGAAGGCGGTCTTCCATTCATCCCCCTCTTTTATTCTTAAAAGATGGTAGGCTCCTCTAAGATCTAACCTAGTGAATTTCTTTGTTCCCCTAACAGCTTCCAGAATATCTTTAATGAGGGGCAGAGGATAGCGGTATTTAGTGGTGATCTTATTCAACCCACGAAAGTCTATACAGGGACGTAAATCCATTGTCTTCTTTGGTACAAAAAAGAGGGGAGCCCCCGCGGGTGAAGAGGAAGGGGCAATCAGACCACTCTGTAAGTTTTCTTCTAGATATTCTTTGAGTGTCTTCTTCTCAGGCTTGGTAAGAGAATACATTCACCCAAAGGGTACTGCAGTATCAGGTTCCAAAGGAATGGCACAATCATATTCTCTATGATGTGGTAGCAGTGGTCTTTCAGGTTTCTGAAACACATCTGCATATTCCAGATAATGGCTGGGTACCCCTTGGAGAAGGTTAATGGAACAACCTACTTTTGGTGGTGTCAATAGCATATTCTTCGGGAAACAATAAGTTCCTGATAGATAACAGTGCTGTTGACAGAATTGGGAAGAAAGCAAAATCATTCTGGTTTCCCAATTAATATAGGGATTGTGTCGGGTTAGCCATGGGATGTCTAGAATTATTACATAATTTGGTGAGGAGATCAGGTCGAAGGAGATATATTCCTGATGTTTCCCGAAATGTAAACACAAGGTAGGAGTGGTATTAATGACAGGTCCAGAAGCTAGGAGCGAACCATCCACCGTATGAACTTGCTCTGGTATGTCCTTAGGTATCCAAGGTATTTTTTTTTCCAGAGCCCATGTCTCATCTAGGTAAATACCACTGGCTCCACAATCCAACAAGGCTAACGCTCTTTCTTCTCGGTTGTCGGCTAACTGTAAGGTGATAGGCAAAAGGAAAAGAACTGTTATTTCTTCTCTGGAGGAACAAATAGAAGGTATCTCCGTACATCGTGTCCTCTCCCTTCTCACAGAGGAGAGGAGTTGGCATTTCCCAAAGGCTTTGAAGGACGAATGGGGCAGGTACGAATTAGATGACCAGAAGCACCACAGTAAAGACACAGGGGGTCATTACAACATTGGCGGTATAAGGCGCTTACCGCCGTGCAGAAGACCGCCAATACACCGCCGCTGCTGTGGTAGACCGCCACAGCTATTATGACACACATCACGGAATCCGCCGAAATTAAGACACCCACACAACACCGCCACGCCAAAGGTCAGCGATAAACATGCAGAAACAAATCCTCCACCTCCACGCCAACAGAAACACGCCCATGCTATTACGACCCACGAATCCACGTGGCGGTCATTCAACCGCAGTATTCCATTGGCGGTACACACTGCAGCGCTCAAAATACACACACATCTACAAAACACCGCCACGTTGGACAAATCCAAATACACACACCTGATACACATACACACACCACTCCCACACACCCAACACAATATAAAATACACACCCACATCACCCACAAACCCCTACGACCAGAAATTCTGAGAGAAGGTCAGAGAGAGAGCACAGAATAGACAACCCCATCACACAGAGGCACACCACACCATCACCCACACAACATCCATGCACAAAACACCACACACCACTACACTCACCACACTCATCACCACATACACCACCCCACACCTCACCCACACCACCCCATGTCACGCCAAAGACAGCCCCGCTTCTCCGAGGAGGAGCTCAGGGTCATGGTGGAGGAAATCGTCCGGGTAGAGCCACAGCTATTTGGCTCACAGGTACAGCACACATCAATAGCCAGGAAGATGGTGTTATGGCGCAGAATAGTGGACAGGGTGAACGCAGTGGGACAGCACCCAAGAAATAGGGAGGACATCAGGAAGAGGTGGAACGACCTACGGGGGAAGGTGCGTTCCACGGTCTCCAGGCACAACATCGCGGTGCAGTGGACTGGCGGCGGACCCCCACCTCCTCCCCCACAACTAACAACATGGGAGGAGCAAGTCTTGACCATCTTGCATCCTGAGGGCCTCGGAGGAGTCGGTGGAGGATGGGACACTGGTAAGTCAAATCTTAACTATCAGATCCCCCACCCTACCTACATGCTATCACACACCCCCACCCTCACACCCTCCCCTATCAATCCAAATCCTCACTAATGTACCCATAACAGAAACCACCCATCCCAACACCAAGCCCTGCATGACACAACTAAGCATGGTCACCCCTCACTAAAGCATGCTCACTGCACATACCCAGAACACCCCCCCAACCATCATCACACAAGCCCCCACACAGGGATGCTTGCACTGGTGTTCACGCACACCCACCCATTGCACACCATGAAACACACACATGCAATAATCATGTTCTTATACCCCTGCAGGAACCCGAAGGACCGTCACCACACCAGAGGGTCCAGACAACACCACTCCACCCCCAGAAGAGGCCCACAGTGACAAGAGCAGCTCTGCCCTACTGGATCTTGATGACCAGCCCGGACCATCGTGGGCCTCAGGACAGTCGGTTCCCCTTGCACAGGCACAGCCCAACACCGACCTTCCACCCTCTGGTAACACCAGCACAGCACCCACCCAGCGGGCCCAAACCTCCCTACCCAGGACAGGTCAATCAGCTGTGTGTCCACCACTACAGGGCACCCAGGGTAACTCACCACCCCAACAACAACAGGGACCTGGGGGCAGAGGTAGTGGGCACACGGTCCAGGGGATGGAGGCCCAGGAACACCGGGGAACTGGGAGGGCTGCTGTGCGACAGAGGGAGGACAGGCCAAGGGAACCAACTCTCCACGAGGCCCTCTCCTCCATCATGGGAGCATACCACCACTCCCAGGAGACGATGGCGACGGTCCTGGACAAGTTGCAGGAGACCCTGCGTCTGCAGGAGGAGCAGTATTTAGGGTTCAGGGAGGAGCTCAGGACCATCGGCTCCGCCCTGGGCACCATCGTAGGGGTGCTGAAGGACATACAACAGACCTTGAGGGACACCGTGGCACTCCAAGGGGCCCCTGACACTAGGCAGGACGATGAACTGCCCACCACCTCCGCCGGCGCTAGTGGACAGGACGCCCCACCACAGGACCACCACACCAGCACCCCACCCCCTGCAGACGGACAACCACCACGCAAGCGATCCCTGAGATCCAGGAA
Organism: Pleurodeles waltl; assembly: GCF_031143425.1. Taxonomy (NCBI): domain Eukaryota; kingdom Metazoa; phylum Chordata; class Amphibia; order Caudata; family Salamandridae; genus Pleurodeles; species Pleurodeles waltl. Next base: position 997,859,361 of record NC_090440.1, on the reverse strand, counting down.
CAGGACAGAGCAAGATGGCAAGACCCCCGCCAGGAAATAAGACCACCCTGATTGTCCTCCCACTGTCCCACTTTGTTACCCTGTCCATATTCGAACTGCCCCAGCTCCACTTCCTATGCCCAGATGGGCAGTGCACCTGTGAGACTAATAGACTGGACTCTGCCATGGACATTCCTCCACCATCCCCATCACCATTTTACAACCCCCCTTCATTTTTTGAGCACTTAAATAAACACCCTTGAAACACAAAAAAATCTGGAGTCAGTCTATGATTTGGTACTTTGTATTATCAATTACAGTGTCATAATGGGTTACCCATTGTAAGGCTAACATACCTATGTCACACATCACAAGCCCTTGAAGGATGCAAGCAGTTGACACGTAGGTTACCACACTTGTGAAACTGAAATGGAAGGGTACAACTCAATTAACAAATAGTGATTGAAATGGAGGTACAGGATAGAGGTAGACGTGTGAAAGTTAATGTAATGTTAAGCCAGAAAATGTTCTCACCTGTGTGTCACTGGAAATATTGCTGTATGACTGACTCCCTGTTGTCGTTTTCTTCTTCCTCAGCTTCATCCTCATCACTGTCCACAGGCTCCACAGACTCCAGAGCTGCTACAAAACCGTCATCTGGATCATCCTCTTGCAGAAAAAGCACCTGGCGTCGCAATGACAAATTATGGAGCATGGAGCAGGCGACGATGATGTCGCACACCTTCTTCGGTGAGTAGAATAGGGATCCACCTGTCATATGGAGGCACCTGAACCTGGCCTTAAGGAGGCCGAAGGTGCGTTCGATAACCGTCCTAGTCCGCCCATGGGCATCATTGTACCGTTCCTCTGCCCTGGTCCTGGGATTCCTCACTGGGGTCAATGGCCAGGAAAGGTTGGGGTAACCAGAGTCCCCCAATAGCCATACACGGTGCCTCTGGAGTTGACCCATCATATCAGGGATGCTGCTATTCCGCAGGATGTAGGCGTCATGCACTGAGCCAGGGAACATAGCATTTACCTGCGAGATGTACTGGTCTGCCAAACAGACCATCTGGACATTCATGGAATGATAACTCTTCCTGTTCCTGTACAACTGTTCACTCCTGTGGGGGGGGACCAGAGCTACATGGGTGCCATCAATGGCACCTATGATGTTGGGGATACGTCCAAGGGCATAGAAGTCACCTTTCACTGTAGGTAAATCCTCCACCTGAGGGAAAATTATGTATCTCCTTACGTGTTTCAGCAGGGCAGACAACACTCTGGACAATACGTTGGAAAACATAGGCTGGGACATCCCTGATGCCATGGCCATAGTAGTCTGAAATGACCCACTTGCAAGGAAATGGAGCACTGACAGCACCTGCACGTCAGGGGGCATTCCAGTCGGATCGCGGATCGGTGACATCAGGTCTGGCTCCAACTGGGTACGTAGTTCCTGGATAGTGGCACGGTCAAACCGGTAGGTGACGATGACATGTCTTTCTTCCATTGTCAACAGGTCCACCAGCGGTCGGTACACCGGAGGATTCCGCCATCTTCTCATATGTCCCAGCTGACGGTGCCTACGAAGGACAACAGCGAAGAACCAGTCACTATTCCTCCAGGTATGTACCCACAGTTACACACAAGACTACACCAGACACAAAACCCTTCCTGTATGTGTGTTGAGTGTAGGCCTAGCTATGTGTGACGCAGTAGTAAATGAAGCCATGTGGGCTTCTGAAATGGCGGCTGCCTGACCTCTAAACTGGGACAATGGGATTGTGGGGTAACTGCGCTGGCGTTGCACACCGTCGTGGTAGGCGTTCGTAGACCACGGCGCAATCTTGCATTGGTTAACATTGGACCCTATGGGTCCCAGGAGCCAATGAACAGGTGCACCGGCGGTGATGATGCGCACCGCCGCGGATGTCACTGCCATTTTCTATCTGTTCAATCACTAGATACCTGACCTTCGACAGGAGAGGACCTACACAGCTAGTGCTGCTGTGACCTCGGTCTGGAAGAGACAATGGCTGCTGCGTCTGGGGAAAGGGACCCTGCCTTCACTGCACAGGAGTTGGAGAAACTTGTGGATGGGGTCCTCCCCCAGTACATGCTACTCTACGGTCCTCCAGACCAACAGGTTAGTACACAGGGAGCACGTTGTATGGGCTAGGCCTGGGTGGAAAGGGCTGGGTGGAAGAGGGAAGGGGGCCGAGTACATAGAACATTAATGCATGGGAATGAATGGGCCACATGGCCAGAGTAGGGAGGGGGCCACTCACATTGACGGTGCAGCTGGTAATGACTGTTCCTCTTCCCTTGTGCATGTCATGTAGGTCAGCACCCACCAGAAGAGGGACATTTGGCGTGCCATCGCCAAGGAGGTCCGGACCCTGGGGGCCCACCAGAGATGGGGCACCCACGGCCGGAAGAGATGGGAGGACATTTGCCGCTGCAGCAAGAAGATGGCGGAGGCTCAGCTGGGGATGGCCTCCCAACGCGGCCGGCAGCTAATCCACCGCCTAGACCGCATGGCTGCCTCCATCTTCCGGCTGGCTGTAAATACCACAGGGCTGTCATGCCGCACAGTCAGCCTACAGGTGGACATGGGCCACTTTGCCAGCGATGTGGCTCGTGGGCTGGGACACATAAGCCATGCAGTGGACATGATGGAGGCTCGACAGGTGGCTAGGGGCGCGGCAGACACACCGCAAGACAGTGAGGAGGGCTCTACTATAAGTAGTGCATCTGCCACGGACACCAGGGTGTTGCGTAGTGGAAGTGCACGGCAGGGCACTGCAGACACTCCAGGAACCAGCCATGCTTGGCGTCCGTACGACATACAATGGGGGCACATGAGGTTAATGTGTCCTCATAGCAGGTGGACTTTTACAGCCCCTGATCAATAGTTCCTGTAAATAGTTTATTGGTTCACATCATTAAAGTTCTTGTTTGTTCCACTTCACACCTGGGCTCTTTGTGTGTGACATTCGTGTGTGTGGTGACAGTTAGCACGTACCTTCCAAAGTATTGGTTTGCAATGTGGTCCCGTCTCTGTCTGCCTTGATTTGCAATGCTTCTATCCACATGATGGCGATGTGGTAGCTCTTGCTCGTCATCCGCGAATCTGGGTCTTCTGGGGTGAGATGTAGCCCACGTCTGGTGGCAATGTTGTGCAGTATAGCACATGCGCCAACGATCTTGAATGCTGTTAATGGGGCATACTGGAGGGCACCTCCACTTCTGTGGAGGCATCTGAATCTTGCCTTCAACAGTCCAAAGGTCCTCGCTATAATATTTTGGGTCCTCCTATGTGCACTGTTGTATCGCCTCTCTGTCTCATTGCTGGGTGTTAAGTACGGGGTAAGTATCCATGGTCGTAGTGCATATGCACTGTCACCTGTTTGCCACAAAATGTACAATGTTAGCTGGGCATAGATGGGTTCCACATTGACCTGTGTGTATGTCTGCAAGGTGTATTCAGCTATACCTAGGAGGTATCCGTCTCCAAACTCCCCATGTTCTAGGCGTTGGTGTATCCCACTGTGCCTGAAAATGTAGGAGTCATGTGTACTCCCTGGAAATTTGGCAACCATGTCAGTTATAACATAATGGGCGTCACATACCACCTGGATGTTCAGTGAGTGGGCACACTTCCGGTTGTGAAACAGATATTCCAGATTTGTATATGTGTCCTGTCTACACACCCTATTACATGCGGGAAGTTGGCAATCCTGTGGAATTCCAACTTGGTGCTGTTGATTTCTGCCTCATTCCTGGGTAGGTATATGTATCTGGACATGTGTGTGAGTATGGCATCTAGGAATGATCTGAAGAACTGTGAGAGTGCACTTTGAGATACCCCACCTGCCACGGCAATGACCCCCTGATAGCTACCTGAGGCCAAGAGGTGCAGTGAGCATAGCACTTGCACATGTGTGGGCATGGCGCTGCCGCGCACAGTCTAGCGTTGAAGCTGCGGATTGAGTAGATCTATTAAATCTAGTATTGCTGCACTGCTAAGTCTGTATTTATCATATATCTCCTCCTCAGTTTGTTGGAAAAGTGTCTGTCTGGTTCTGTATATCTTCTCCTGTGTCTGGCTCCTGCTCCTCATCTGCTGTGCGGCGTGGGCTCGCCTCCTCCTTGCTATCACATATATCTCCGCCATCTTGAGTGACACAGGTGCCTTCTGGATCCCCTTTTATACTTTGGTTATGGTTACCACCTGCTCTGAGTTAGTGGTAAATTGGAAGTGCAAAATGGGCTTTTTGCGACTAGTCGCAATTTGCGAGTGGCAATTTCATATGGTTTGCGACTCGCAAATTGCGACTTCCTATTTGCGGGTCGCAAAATGGGTCGCTATTTTTGTGAGTCTGTAATGGCTCGCATCGCAATTTGCGATTCAGGAATGGGATTTTTGCATCCCATTTCCGATTTTGCGGGGTCGCAAATTGCGATTCGGGCCATTTGCGACTCGCAAAACTTTGCTACATCTGGCCCTAAGCGCCTACACTGCTAGGAAAGGATTATAAATCAACCGAGGAAAACTATGACAGTCTCAGTCGGCTCAAAAACATCTTGTCATAGCGGGTGGCAACTTAAAGAAGCATGCCTCTGACACAGCAATGAGTATAAAGATCTGGGCATTCTTTTAGATAGTAAAAGATCAATTGTCCCCCACAAGCATGCTTTTAACAATAAAGGCTCCAGCTTAAATGTTGGACTATCACCAGCTGCAAATAAACTACAAGACCCAAGCCTGGACCCTCTCCTCCAGGTGGTGAAAGCAAAAGTTGTTCCTGTACTGTCCCCTGGGCAGGGAGACTAGGCTATTAGACAAACTGATCATCTGAATTTATAAATCTGTTCACCTGCTACCAAAGAGAGCTTGACCTGCTCAACTGAGTCTCAGATCTAATATTATAAAACAGTCTTGGGCCAGCAGTAGCTGTTTTCTTAATTTCTGCCACAGGCTTCGCTCTGCTCTAGAAGAGTCCATGCATGACCTAATCTGGTGCTAACTAGAGGGTGTGGTGAATCCATTTTAGTTCTTATTGGGACTCAGGAGTATAGCTTAGCCGGTCTGGCTTGTAGGCCTGTGCCCCCGTCACCTAGTGACTCTTAACCTACTTAGCTTGCTCTGTTTTAGTCCATTTCTTTTTCTTTCTTTTTTTTAGGTGGCTGCCGTTGTTTATTTATATTTTATAAAGATGGCTGGATTTGCATTATCAGTGCTACTCCGAGAAGGCGTCACTATCAGCATCATGATCAGTGATGCACATAGGTATTAACACCATGTCCCTTTCTCACTTGTGTGTGATAGGAACATAATGTACACTTGCTGGTGATTTTTTATATAATTACTGCCACAAGTCTGCCTCCTTATCAGTTGGGAATATACCTGTGTCAGGGGTCCTACATGATCTGTATAAATACATCTCACATGGACAAGGTCATTAAAGGGATTCTTCCCAGATGCCATCTACACTGCACATCACCTTGCTGCAGAACTCAGCCTTTGTGTCACCATGGAGTCTGACCTAGAGACCTCGTTCCAAGGTAACAAAGGTCGGGGTGTGTGTAATATCCTTGGGGATTCTGTTCCACGAGCCATGCGAAGGAAGATTCCGGCGTGTGGGCGCGTGGAACAGAACGAGGGAAAAATGGAGTGTTGAGGAGGCAGCGGTGGTTGTGGTGTCTCCCTCCCGGTTTTATCTTTACGGAATAAACTATCTTTATTTAAACTCACCGCATCGGCCCGGATCTTTTCACTTGCGATGAAGGGTGCAGTGCTGACCGGGAGGAGAGACAACGGCACTTAGGTGGTCATTCTGACCTCGGCGGTAAAAGGCGCCTACCGCCGGTCAGAAATCCTCCATAATCCCGCCGCGGTCGCGGAAACCCGCCACGGTCATTCTGACCCGCAGAAGGCAAACCTCCGAAAATCCGACCGCCACAACAGACCGCCAGACCAGCGGTCGGCGGAAAGGTGGAGGTGACCAAACCTCCACCGCCACGCCAACAGAAATACGCCCATCCCATTACGACCCACGAATCCACGCGGCGGTCATTCAAACGCGGTATTCCATTGGCGGGACACACCGCCGCGGTCAGAATACACACAAACGAACAAAACTCAGCCACATTGGACGATTTGAATCCCACACACCTGATACACATACACACACCACTCCCACACACACAATACAATATAAAACACACACCCACATCACCCACAAACCCCTACGCTAAAAAATTCGTCAAGAAGGCAAGAGCGAGACACCAGCATCCAAAAAATAACAGCCACAGCCACTCAACACCATCACCCACACACTATCCACACACAAAACAACACACACCACCACACTCAACTCACTTAAATACACATACTCCACCCCACACATCATACACACCACCCCATGGCACCCCAAAGACAACCCCGCTTCACAGACGAAGAACTCAGGGTCATGGTGGAGGAAATCGTTCGGGTAGAGCCCCAGCTGTTCGGCACACAGATACAATACACCAGCATTGCCCGGAGGACGGAGCTATGGCAGAGGATTGTCGACAGGGTGAACGCAGTGGGACAGCACCCCAGAAATCGGGAAGACATCAGGAAGCGATGGAACGACCTACGGGGGAAGGTGCGTTCCATGGTATCCAGGCACAACATCGCCGTGCAGAAGACTGGCGGAGGACCCCCACCTCAACCCCCACAATTCACATCATGGGAGGAGGAAGTCTTGAACATCCTGCATCCTGACGGCCTCGCAGGAGTCGGCGGAGGAATGGATACTGGTAAGTTGAAGCTTCAATACTGCTTCCCCCCCACCTGCATGCCAAATCAGACCCCAACCCTCACCCCCATCCTCGAACCCCACCCTCACCCCCACCCCCATCCTCACCCCCACCCTCACCCCCACCACTATCCACCCCCACCCCCAGCACACCTATTCCCCGCCAATGTCTCACCATCACAACCCACACATCCCAAAACCTAGGCCTGCATGCGTCCACTAAGCATGGACACCCATCACCAAAGCATGCCCAATGCATATACACATCCCCCCCACAAGCCACCCTCACCAAAGCCCCCACACACGAATGCCAGCACTTGGGGACACGAGAACCCACAGATACACCCATATGCCACACATTGAAACTATAACCATACCTCTATACCCCTGCAGGACCCGACCGTCAACACACCGCGGCGGAGGGGCCAGAATTCTCCACACCCCCCACCCAAGAGGCCGTCAGCGATGACAGCAGCTCTGTCGACCTGGACACCGATGACCAGCCCGGACCATCGGGGACCTCTGGACAGTCGGTTCCCCTCACACAGGCCCAGGCCACTACAGACCCAAACCCCTCTGGGAACACCAGCACAGCTCCCACCCAGCGGGCCCATGCCTCTGTCTCCAGGGCGCGTCAATCTGCGGTGTGTCTACCACTACAGGGCACCCAGGATAACCCACCACCCCAACAACAACAGGGACCTAGGGGCAGTGGTAGTGGGCACACCGGCCAGGGGGCAGAGGCCCAGGGAAACAGGGGAACTCGGAGGGCAGCTGTGCGACAGGGGGGGGAGGAGAGGCCCAGGGAACCCACTCTCCACGAGGTCCTCACCACCATCATGGGAGCATACAACCGCTCCCAGGAGACGATGGCGACGGTACTGGCCCGGTTCCAGGAGATCCAGGTGCTGCAGGAGGAACACTATCGGGGGTACAGGGAGGACATCAGAGCCATCAACACCACCCTGGTTACCATGGTAGGGCTGCTGCAGGACCTCGTCAACAACAAGGCGGACACTGAACAACACCCAAGGGCCCCTGCCACTAGCCTGGACCAAGAACAGCCAACCACCTCCGCCGGCGCTAGTGGACAGGAGGCCCCCGCACAGCAGCAGCCCACCAGACCCCCACCTCCTGCAGGAGAAGAACCACCCCGCAAGAGGGCCCTGAGATCTCGCAAGAAGACAGAGTAGGATGTCAAGACCCCCGCCAGCAATGGATACCACCTGATGTCATCCCACTGTCCCACATTGTCACCCTGTCCATCCTTGAACTGCCCATGCTCTATCTCTCCACAGGCCTCTGGACAATGCACCTGTGTGACTGTTACTCTGGACTCTGCCATGGACATTCCTTCACCATAGCCCCCACCCACTTGAAACCACCCATCCCATTTTGAGCACTTAAATAAACACCTATTTTGCACCAAAATATCAGGAGTCTGGCTGTGATTTCAATAGATTGTAATTGACATGACAGTGCAAATATGTCCTTGTACATGGTGAAGTCAACAAACAGCTGCCACAAAGCTGTAGTCCATGGGGAAACGAAGCACAGGACTCGTAGTGGGGACCCCAGATCTGAAATAGGGAGGGAAAAGCCAAAACTCAGTCATCATACACTGGGGCAAATAGACAGGCAGCAGAGATGCTGGAGAGTAGTTAGCATTTACTAAATTATCTTTGAAATGTTACCTGTGTCCTATTGGAAGTACTGTTCAATGATTCTGTCCCTGTTGTCTGTTTCAGCCCCGTCGTCTTCCTCCTCGTCACTCTCCTCAGGTTCCACCGCTGCCACAACACCACCGTCTCGACCATCCTCCTGCAGGAAAGGCACCTGGCGGCGCAAAGCCAGGTTGTGAAGCATGCAGCAGGCCACGATGATGTGACACACCTTCTTAGGTGAGTACATTAGGGATCCACCTGTCATATGCAGGCACCGAAACCTGGCCTTTAGGAGGCCAAAGGTGCGTTCGATCACCCTCCTAGTACGCCCATGGGCCTCATTGTACCGTTCCTCTGCCCTGGTCCGGGGATTCCTTACTGGGGTCAGTAGCCACGACAGGTTGGTGTACCTAGAGTGACCCACTAGCCATACACGGTGTCTCTGTAGCTGTTCCATCACGTAAGGGATGCTGCTATTCCTGAGGATGTAGGCGTCATGCACTGACCCTGGGAATTTGGCATTTACATGCGAGATGTACTGGTCAGCCAAACACACCACCTGGATGTTCATTGAATGGTAATTTTTTCTGTTCCTGTACACCTGCTCCCTGTCTCTTGGGGGAACCAAAGCCACATGGGTCCCATCAATGGCACCAATTACGTTGGGAATATGTCCAAGGGCGTAGAATTCACCCTTCACTGTAGCCAATTCGCCCACCTCAGGGAAAATGATGTAGTTCCTCACGGATTTCATCAGGGCAGACAACACTCTGGATAACACCTTCGAAAACATGGGCTGAGACATCCCGGAAGCAATTCCCACGGTTGTCTGAAATGACCCACTTGCCAAGAAATGGAGTACTGACATGACCTGCACCAGAGGGGGAATCCCTGTGGGTTGGCGGATGGGGGACATCAGGTCGGGCTCCAGCTGGGCACACAGTTCATGGATAGTGGCACGGTTAAGACGGTAGGTCAGGATAATGTGGCGTTCTTCCATTGTCGACAGGTCCACCAGCGGTCGGTACACGGGAGGATTCATCCGTCTCCTCGCCCAACCCAGCGGACGGTGCCTAGGAAGGACAACATGGAGCACACAGTCAAGCAACCCACAGGTACGTACTCACAGCTAGCACAGTATACGATTCTCTATGCAGTGAATAGCGTGTCTGAGTGGCTATGCAAGGCCTAGGCCTGTGTGACGCAGTTGAAATTGAGCCATGTGGGCCCTGGAAATGGCGGCTGCCTGACCTGTGAAGTGTGACAATGGGATGTGAGGTCAATGCGCTGGCGTGGCACACCGCGGCGGGCGGCGGGCGAAGACCGCGGCGCGAAGCCGGTTTGGTTAACATTGAAGCCTATGGGTTTCAGGAGCCAATGGCGAAGGGCGCCGGCAGTGGCGGGACGCACCGCCGCGGTACACACCGCCGTGGACGTGACCGCCATTTTCTATCTACTTATCCACTTGCGACTTGAACTTTCACAGGAGAGGACCTATACTGCAAGTGTTGCTGTGACCTCGGTCTGGAAGGGACAATGGCTGCTGCGCCTGGGGAAAGGGCCCCTGCCTTCACTGGAGAGGAGTTGGAGAAACTTGTGGATGGGGTCCTCCCCCAGTATGCGCTACTCTACGGTCCTCCAGACCAACAAGTGAGTTTAATTCAATATGGATTTGGGGCCACTGGCTGGCTTGGGGGCCTGGCGGGGGGCCTGGCGGGGATGGGGGGCATGTTGGGCCTGGCGGGGGGCATGGCGGGGGGCCTGGTGGGGATGGGGGGCATGTTGGGCCTGGCGGGGGGCCTGGCGGGGATGGGGGGCATGTTGGGCTTGGCGGGGGGCATGGCGGGGGGCCTGGCGGGGATGGGGGGCATGTTGGGCCTGGCGGGGGGCCTGGCGGGGATGGGGGGCATGTTGGGCCTGGCGGGGGGCATGGCGGGGGGCCTGGCGGGGATGGGGGGCATGTTGGGCCTGGCGGGGGGCCTGGCGGGGATGGGGGGCATGTTGGGCCTGGCGGGGGGCATGGCGGGGGGCCTGGCGGGGATGGGGGGCATGTTGGGCCTGGCGGGGGGCCTGGCGGGGGGCCTGGCGGGGATGGGGGGCATGTTGGGCCTGGCGGGGGGCATGGCAGGGGGCCTGGCGGGGATGGGGGGCATGTTGGGCCTGGCGGGGGGCCTGGCGGGGATGGGGGGCATGTTGGGCCTGGCGGGGGGCATGGCGGGGGGCCTGGCGGGGATGGGGGGCATGTTGGGCCTGGCGGGGGGCCTGGCGGGGATGGGGGGCATGTTGGGCATGGCGGGGGGCCTGGCGGGGGGCCTGGCGGGGATGGGGGGCATGTTGGGCCTGGCGGGGGGCATGGCGGGGGGCCTGGCGGGGATGGGGCATGTTGGGCCTGGCGGGGGGCCTGGCGGGGATGGGGGGCATGTTGGGCATGGCGGGGGCATGGCGGGGGGCCTGGCGGGGATGGGGGGCATGTTGGGCATGGCGGGGGGCCTGGCGGGGATGGGGGGCATGTTGGGCCTGGCGGGGATGGGGGGCATGTTGGGCCTGGCGGGGGGCATGGCGGGGGGCCTGGCGGGGATGGGGGGCATGTTGGGCCTGGCGGGGGGCATGGCGGGGGGCCTGGCGGGGATGGGGGGCATGTTGGGCATGGCGGGGGGCATGGCGGGGGGCCTGGCGGGGATGGGGGGCGTTGGGCCACTGGAAAGGAAAATGCTGAGAAACTTGAACGTGGTATTTCTCCCTCCCTGTACGTGTCACAAAAGTCCGCGCCCATGAGAAGATCGGGATTTGGCGTGCCATCGCCAAGGAAGTCCGGGCCCTGGGGGTCCACCATCGACGGGGCACCCACTGCCGCAAGAGGTGGGAGGACATCCGCCGCGGGACCAAGAAGACCGCTGAGTCTCTGCTGGGGATGGCCTCCCAACGTAGGCGGGGTGCCTGCCGTCAACTGAGCCCCCTGATGTTCCGGATCCTGGCGGTGGCCTACCCTGAATTGGATGGGCGCGTGAGGGCAGCACAGCAGACACAAGGGGGTGAGTACAAGCATTATCTACTCTGTTGTCGCGCAGTGGAGGTGTCTGGGTGGGGGAGGAGGGCTGGGGGTCCCCTTAGGCCAGGGCGATATCTGTAGGCTGGGCACCCCCGTAAGCCCCTGTGTCCCCAGCCACCACCCTCAGTAGTTTGTCAGTACAGCCATCCCTGGGCCGTGTCATCCATGGGTGCAGTTGTCAACTCTAGGCGTGTAGGGCATGTTCCACGGAATGCGTAGAGTACCCCAAGTGCGCAACTTAGTGCAGGGGGCATCTGTGTCTGTCATGTCCGCTAACTGTACCGGAGATCCATGTACTCAATATCCCTTTATTTCTCTCTCCCCCCCCCCCCTTTTTGTTTGTCTTTCTGTGCTTGTGTGCATCAGCATCATCAGGCGGAGGAGAAGTGGCATCGGGGCAGGAGGGAGCTGCATCTCACATGGCCCAGGAGGGCCATGCCACAGAGTCAGACTGGACCAGTGAGACGGAGGGCGAGGGGAGCTCCACGACGGGGACGACTGGACCCTGCAGCGACACGGACACGTCCTCGGAAGGGGGCTCCCTTGCGGGGGTGGCACCATCCGTGCCCCCCGCCATTACAGGTACAGCCGCCACCCAGCGCACCATCTCCGCCCTCCCAGCAGCCCCTCAGCGTTCGCCCCGTGCCCGCTCTGCCAGGAAGCCGGGCATCTCCTTCGCCCCAGGCACCTCAGGCCCTGCCCCTGTTACCCCCGCTGCCCTCAGTGAGGAGGTCATTGACCTCCTCCGAACGCTCATTGTTGGGCAGACTACCCTTTTGAATGCCATCCAGGGGGTGGAGAGGGAGGTTCATCGCAGCAATGCGTACCTGGAGGGCATTCATTCGGGTCAGGCTGCCCATCAGCGATCGTTCCAGGCTCTGGCCTCAGCACTGACGGCAGCCATTGTCCCTGTCTCCTGCCTGCCTCTACTAACTCCCTCCTCCCAGTCTCCTGTTCCTCTGCCTGTCCCACCCACACCATCAGACCAGCCTGCACACACCTCAACACCCAAGAGAAGCTCATCCAAACATAAGCACCACAGATCACGCAGACATTCACACACGCAACATTCCGATGCAGACATGCCAACAGTCACTACCACCTCTGTGACCCCCACCTCCTCGTCTCCCTCCTCCCTCCCTGTGACGTCTACACTCACACCTCCATTCACCTCACCATCAGCCAGTGTTTCCATCACCAGCACACCCTCCACTCCAGTCCGCACACGTGCAGTCACCACCCCCACTGCCATTTACACGTCCCCTGTGTCCTCTCCCACTGTGTCTGTCACCCCCTCTTCCACACCACACAAACGCAGCCACCCACCCACCCAACAGCCATCCACCTCACGACAGCCTATCCCTCCTGCACCTGCACCCAAAGACAGCAAACGTGACTCACCTACAACCACATCCTCTCCCTCCACTCCCATTCCCACTGTACCTACCACTCTCCATTGTCCCAAGAAGCTCTTCCTCGCCACTACTAACTTCTTTCCTGACCCTGAGCCCCCCCCTCCTTCTCGTCGGGGTAAGAAGAGCACCTCAGCCACCACCAGCCCTGCAGCCCCCTTGACAAGGGTGCAGGGGTATTGGAGCCCGCCAGCCCGCATGTCTGGATCTTCGCCCAGCAGCAAGGGGACAGCCAGCCCACCCCCTGGGAAGAGGAGCAGAAGGCGGAAGGGTCGCCGCAGGAGCCCGCCTTCTACATCCCCCCCGGACACCACCCAGAGACAGTCACCAGCCACAGCTCCAAAGGGAGGAAAGGGCCACAGGCCCACGACTAAGGAGGGCAAGGGCAGCAAGTCGGAGAGGTCAGGCAGCAGGCCTGCTGCCCAGGAGGAGCCCACAACCCCCATAGCCGCTGCCCAGGGAGGACCTAGCCCAGCTGGCCAGGAGGGCCCCACCACCCACAGCCCAGGTGGGCAGTGAAGGAGCACCATCCCCGCTGCCCAGGAGGGCACCACCAGGCAATTAGCAGTTGGCCATAGACCGGCCGCCGTCTCAAGAACCGCTGAACTGGGCCCCGCCGTCTCAAGAACCGCTGAACTGGGCCCTTCAGGGCAAGAACCGCTGAACTGGGCCCCGCCGTCTCAAGCACCGCTCCGCTGGGCCCCGCCGTCTCACGCACCGCTCCGCTGGGCCCCGCCGTCTCAAGAACCGCTGAACTGGGCCCTTCAGGGCAAGAACCGCTGAACTGGGCCCCGCCGTCTCAAGCACCGCTCCGCTGGGCCCCGCCGTCTCAAGAACCGCTGAACTGGGCCCTTCAGGGCAAGGAGCGCTGAACTGGGCCCCGCCGTCTCAAGAACCGCTGAACTGGGCCCCGCCGTCTCAAGAACCGCTGAACTGGGCCCTTCAGGGCAAGGAGCGCTGAACTGGGCCCCGCCGTCTCAAGAACCGCTGAACTGGGCCCTTCAGGGCAAGAACCGCTGAACTGGGCCCCGCCGTCTCAAGCACCGCTCCGCTGGGCCCCGCCGTCTCAAGAACCGCTGAACTGGGCCCTTCAGGGCAAGGAGCGCTGAACTGGGCCCCGCCGTCTCAAGAACCGCTGAACTGGGCCCCGCCGTCTCAAGAACCGCTGAACTGGGCCCTTCAGGGCAAGGAGCGCTGAACTGGGCCCCGCCGTCTCAAGAACCGCTGAACTGGGCCCTTCAGGGCAAGAACCGCTGGCCCTTTGGCAGACGTGGCAGGGCAGGATCTATCTCGGGCAGGGCTGCAGGATGTCCTCTGGCCAACTTGCCTCCTCCAGTGGCAGTGGGGTCTGTTATGGACTGTATGGACTGTGGCTTTGCTCTCCCCAGGATGGCCCAGTGGGCAGGCCACCCACTGTATGGACTGTATGGACTGTGGCTTTGCTCTCCCCAGGATGGCCCAGTGGGCAGGCCACCCACTGTATGGACTGTATGGACTGTGGCTTTGCTCTCCCCAGGATGGCCCAGTGGGCAGGCCACCCACTGTATGGACTGTATGGACTGTGGCTTTGCTCTCCCCAGGATGGCCCAGTGGGCAGGCCACCCACTGTATGGACTGTATGGACTGTGGCTTTGCTCTCCCCAGGATGGCCCAGTGGGCAGGCCACCCACTGTATGGACTGTATGGACTGTGGCTTTGCTCTCCCCAGGATGGCCCAGTGGGCAGGCCACCCACTGTATGGACTGTTTGGACTGTGGCTTTGCTCTCCCCAGGATGGGCCAGTGGTCATGGAGTCCCCTCGTGGATCTGGCGTCGTGTACTCAAGTGGCTGAGGTGCCCCCCCTTCCCTTCCCCCTGAGGTGCCTGTCCTATTTTCTTTCTGATGCCCCTGCAGTGTTCTCTCCGTGGAGTTCTTGTCGTGGGACTGGGCCTTGCCCCTTTGCACAGGACCCCTGTGATCCACGGACAGTGGTTGGACTACATTTAGTAGCTGTATATATTTTGAACATAGTTTATTTATTTATTGGGATTACTGGTGTACATATTTCAATATATCTGCCCGTTTATGATCTCTTCTTTTGGTCTTTGCATTATTTCGGAGGGGGGTGGTTTGTGGGTTGTGACAGTGATCTGTGGGAATGCATTGATGTGTGTGTTGTAGTGGGTGTGGGTGGGTGGGTGTGTGCCGGTAATCTTTTCCCTCCCCTGTGTCGTAGGTGCAGTACTCACCGATGTCTTCCGCGCCGCCGGGCGTGCTCCTGGTATATGAGCAGGAATAGGAGTGCGGGGATGACCTGCAACTCTGGCTCCATACTGCCGGAATCTCGCGTGGAGTGCGTAGAGGTGAGCGTTTTCCCGTTCGTAGTCTGTTTCCGCCGTGTTCTTATCGGCGGTGCTCCCGCCCCGGAAAAGGTGGCAGATTGGTGGGTCGTAATAGGGTGGGCGGTACTTTGTCTGCCGCCGGGCTGTTGGCGGGAACCGCCGCGCTGTTTGTTTGTACCGCTGTGGCGGTCGGAGTGTTAAGTTGGCGGGCTGTGTTGGCGGTTCCCGCCAGGGTCAGAATTGCATATTTTAGACCGCCGGCCTGTTGGCGGCTTGGCCGCCGCTTTATCACCGACCGCCAGGGTCAGAATGAGGGCCTTAGTCTTTGTGGAGTAGTGTCCTGGTAAAGCAGCTTAATTATTATTAACAATGTGATCCTGGAAGCAGCTGTTTGACCTCAGTCTGGGCGGTTTCGGAAGGTGGTTAACTTTGTTCCAGGGCAAGGCAACGCCTAGGATCGTTGTGTGGGAGTGTTGCTTAGCAACAGTGAAAAGGCTCCTCTGAAAGTCTTCAACTGCAAGAATTGTCAGGTTATCGTTACCTAGCAACAGTGTGAAGCCTCTGAAAGTCTTCAAGCCATGTTAGTTGCTAAGCAACTGGAGACATTATTGAATGGAATGCTTCCCAAAGCCAAGCTAATACATAATCCGGCAACAATTTAATTTTTGAAGGAGTGGAACCAGATTTTTGATAGCAAGCAACTGGAAATACAGTTTTGGGATCCCGGAAATGTTTTTGGAAAATGTACATGTGTAATTAAATTTAGAGCAAAGTCTATGGTTGTGTCAAAAAAAAAGAGAGGAAAAAAAGAGAAATGGAAGGATTTTCAGCAGCAATTTTTTTTTTTAACACCCCTGGGGAACCCATCATATCCTGGGAGGACTGGAAAGATGGTTTCGAAGCGTATGTCCTGGCTGTAGGCGGAGATATTTTCACGGCATCCAGAAAATTGGCTATGTTGAAACACTGTTTGGGTGCAGAAGGAAGGCGCATTTTGAAACATTTACCGTATCCTTATGGGGATGAAGACCAGAATGAGGATGCAAGTGAGGTTGCCATGGAACAGTTGAACTCCAATTTTGGAGAGAAGAAAAATGTTGTAGTGGAGCGTTTAAATTTTTTTTAAAGGAGCCAATTGCCAGGAGCGTCTGTTGAAAGTTATGTGGCAAGTTTGAGGATTTTGGCAGCTACATGCAATTATGGTAATTTTCAGGATGAAATGCTCAGAGACCAAGTGGTTTTGAAAGTTAATGATAGAAAAATTCAAGAAAAATTGTTGAATACGGAAGATCTGACTCTACAGAAAGCCATAGACTTTATTAAGAGAGTTGAGATAACGAATGATGGCTTATCGGAACTATCGACTGCCCCAGGAGCTATGAATGCGGTCAATGCAGAAGGATCTAAGTTCAAAAAGGGAGATCAAATTGGAACTTTTGCGAAGATGGATGGGAGAAAAGATATTATTTGTTATAAATGTGGCTTTAAGGGGCACATAGCGATTGATGCTTGCTGTCCTGCGGCTGGGCAAGTGTGCAGGAAGTGCAAGTCCAAGGGACATTTTGCAAGAGTGTGTAAAGGGAAGCAAATGAGTGTAAGGAGGGGTAGAGGAGCAATCAATGCAGTGGGAAGTGATAGTGAGGACATTTACTCTAAACAATTTATTTTGCAGGTGGTGGATGTTAGGAGTGTGAGTTCCAGTGGTCCGCACTGTGTAATTAAGATTGATGGGGTAGATATACTTGTGATGGCTGACTCTGGCGCAAGATATACTTTGATTGGAAAAGAAAAAGTATCTAGTTTTCCTGCACATGATATTAAACCACCCAATGTGCGCCTGTTAGCTTATGGTAACAAACCTATTGAGCTTGTGGGGTATATGGATGCTTCACTAGAATTCCAAGGGACAGTTATCATGTCCAAAGTATAATTTGTGGAGGAGGGTACCAGTTTATTAGGTTGGCCGCAACAAAAAGATCTCAGCATAATTCTTGATCTGAATCACCCTGCTCAAGTATTGGGGTCGAAGTCTAATGTACACATGGTGCAAAGGGCCAATTTTGTAGAGGAATTCCCTCAGGTATTTAGTAATAAGTTAGGAAAGTTAAAGGGGTTTATGCATAAAATTGTTTTGAAGCGGGATGCTGTACCTAAGGCGCATAAACCGTGTACCGTTCCTATTGTGATGAGGGAACAATTACAACAAGAATTATCCAAGTTGTTGGAGCAAGGTGTGATAGAAGAAATCGAGGCGTCTGAGTGGTTGGAGCCGGTGGTGATTGCTAAGAAGGCCAATGGTGACATGCGTTTGTGTGTGGATGTGCGCAATTTGAATGCTGCTATATGGGTGGACTGACATCCTCTGCCCAATATTGGTGATATGTTATCCACAGTGAAGGGGGCGAGTGTATTTTCTACCTTAGACTTATCATCTGCGTATCACCAGATTGAGTTACATCCTGAGTCACGGGCGTTAACCTCTTTCATTACTCCGGAGGGGGCATATAGATTTAAGCGCATGCCTTTCGGTTTAGCGTCTGCCTCATCGGTATTTCAGCAGGCAATGCACCATTTACTTAAAGATATTTCATGTGTTACTTATTTTCAAGATATCTTGGTGTTTGGTGGAGACCAGAAAGAACATGATGGAGCTATGAGGAATGTGTTGAGTGTTTTAAGGGAGAGCGGGCTGACGATCAAATTGGAGAAGTGTAGATTGAGTGTGCCGGAGGTGGAGTATTTGGGTCATTGCATTAACAAAGATGGGATTTCTCCTAAACTTAATTTGGTAGAGGCCATAGAAAGCGCGCCTTCTCCAGCCAGCAAAGATCAATTGAGATCGTTTTTAGGCCTAGCGGAATATTATTCAAAGTTTATTCCCAAGTTTGCCGACAAGACTGTACATATGAGGAACTTGTTGTGCGTAAGGGAGCAATTTGTGTGGAGCGAGGCTTGTGAGAGGGAGTTTTGTTTGTTGAAGAAACAAATTGCCTCAGCTCCAGCTCTTAAACCGTTTGACACCAGGGATGAGATCATTATTAATACAGACGCCAGTTCCGTGGGGCTGGGAGCCGTAATAATGCAGAGAAGAGAGGGAAAAGAAGTGACAATTGCATATGCTTCCAGACCGTTGAGTTTGTTGGAGATGAACTATTCCACCATCGAAAAGGAAGCATTGGCATGTTGGTGGGGTGTTGACCATTTTTGCAAGTTTGTCTGGGGTTTGAAATTTGTGATTCGTACTGATCTTTGTCCATTAATAGAAGTATTTTCCACTAAGGGGGGGGGGGGTAGGGCCACACCTAGAATAGCTTGTTGGGTGGCCAGAATGTTGGAGTACAATTGTGATTTGGTGTATTTTCCTGGAAAAAAAATGTGTTGGCTGATTGTCTGTCCAGGCTTCCTGTGCAGTCAGTTCTGGGTGGTAAAGGTGAACCTGAACTTGATGAACTCATAGCCTCTGTAGGTGTGGATGTAGGATGTGTGACAGAAGGCAGAATTTCCCATGAAGAATGGGTGTCGGAGGTTCAAAAAGATGTTGTGCTGCAAGAGGTGATGGGTTATTGCTGACAAGGGTGGTGCTTCTTGCGATGCAGAATACTTCCGTCAAGTTTGCGTAGAGTTGTGTATGGTAAATGGAGTGGTGTTCAGGGGTGAGCTGTTGGTGGTTCCTACTGTTCTGCGGGAACGGGTGTTGAAATTGGCTCATGAGGGCCATCTCGAAATGAGCGCAATGAAAAGGTGTGTCAGATCGGAGTATTGGTGGCCAAGGCTTGATAGGGATGTGGAACATCACGTGAGGGAGTGCGTGTTGTGTGCATGGAGCGACAAATCTCAAAAGGTTGTTAAAAGTGATCTTGTTGTGTCTGACAAATCGGATGGGCCGAGGAAAAAAATGGCCATTGATATAATGGGTCAGTTTAATGTTTTGGGAAGTGTGCCTAAATATGCTTTGGTGGTTGTGGATTATTTTTCAAGTTGGCTGTAGTGAAATTTGTAGACAACATAAACACTATGGGGGTCATTCCTACCCTGGCGGTCTATGACCGCCAGGGTAGGTGACGGAGGAAGCACCGCCAACAGGCTGGCGGTGCTTCCGGGGGGCATTCTGACCGCGGCGGTAAAGCTGCGGTCAGAAAAGGGAAGCCGGCGGTTTCCCGCCGGCTTCCCGCTGCCCCAGGGAATCCTCCACGGCGGCGCTGCAAGCAGCGCCGCCATGGGGATTCCGACCCCCTTCCCGCCAGCCTGGTTCTGGCGGTTTACACCGCCAGAACCTGGCTGGCGGGAACGGGTGTCGTGGGGCCCCTGGGGGCCCCTGCAGTGCCCATGCCACTAGCATGGGCACTGTAGGGGCCCCCTAACAGGGCCCCACATAGATTTTCAGTGTCTGCGTGGCAGACACTGAAAATCGCGACGGGTGCAACTGCACCCGTCGCACACCAGCAACTCCGCCGGCTCCATTCGGAGCCGGCTTCCTCGTTGCTGGTGCTTTCCTGCTGGGCGGGCGGGCGGGCGGCCTCTTGGCGGTCGCCCGCCCGCCCAGCGGGAAAGTCAGAATCACTGCGGCAGTCTTTTGACCGCGCAGCGGTGTTCTGGCGGGGGAACTTCGGCGGGCGGCGGAGTAAGAATGACCCCCTATGTGTGTTGTGGAGTTCTTGACAGATATATTTGATTCAGAAGGGATCCCTGAAACGATAATTTCAGATAATGGTGTGCAATTCGTATCAAATGTTCTGAAAGAGTTTTTGTGCAAATTTGACATAGAGCATATGAGAGCATCTGTTTATTATCCACAGAGTAATGGTTTGGTGGAGAGGTGGAACAGGACGCTGAAAGAGGGTCTGCAATTAGCGATCTATAATGGTATAAATTGGCAGAAGGCAGTGAAGGATTTGGTGTGGTCTTACCGCACTACGCCTCATAGTGTGACGGGGAAGTCACCTTCCGAAGCCATGAGAGGTAGAAAACCGAGGACATTGTTGGAAAAAGGTGTGGAGAGTAAGAAGGTTGATATGAGTGAAGTACCTGGTGATTACAAAGTCAGTGATTGGGTGCGAGTGGTGAAGGGCACGTGGTCAGCTAAAGGGGAGTCTAAATTTTCAGTACAAAAAAAGTGCACAAATATGCCATGTTACTGAGTGATGGGAATGCGTGGAACCATAGAAAGGTTATAAAGGTGCCTATAGGGTTTGGACAGGAGAAGTTTGTGAATGTGGGAAACAAATCGGGAAACAATGTGGATAATGGTACCTGTACTAGTGAACCCCCATTGAATAAGAGTGAGTATGTAGGTGTGAAAGTGAGGGACAAGTCGGTGTTGAGAAGGCCTAAGAGATTTGATGACTTTGTTCAACAGTAACATGGGCAAGATGCTTCTGCTTAGAGTACACCGTGTCTGTAACATCAATATTGTGATTTTTTTTTTTACATTTATTTATTATGTATTTATTCATGTAGGGTAATGTTTTCATGTATGGTATAGTGTTGTTGTACATTTTATTTTGAGGGAAGGGGGAGGTGTAATATCCTTGGGGATTCTGTTCCACGCGCCATGCGACGGAAGATTCCGGCGTGTGGGCGCGTGGAACAGAACGAGGGAAAAATGGAGTGTCGAGGAGGCAGCGGCGGTTGTGGTGTCTCCCACCCAGTTTTATCTTTACTGAATAAACTATCTTTATTTAAACTCACCGCATCGGCCCGGATCTTTTCAGGGTGCTTCTCATGGACATGGTACTGGCAGATTAGGTTTAACATGCCTATCTCTCATTAGGTTACAGATTAGGTTCTCTTTCCTAGGAATTTTATATCTCATGTTTATTGTAAGATGGTGGGGGTCTTCACATTCACGACTCTCATCTTCACAATTATGCTTCTTTTACTGTTTATTATCCTAATCATCGCAGCTCATGCATTTTTCCATAGATTGCAGTCTTTTCAATAAATATATTGAAAACATTCCTGCCTCTCGTTTATTGCCTGTGTGTGACTGAGACTTATTGCTAAGGAGAAGAAAAGGATAACTTCTGTTCCACCACAACTTCCCTGAGAGATCTTATCTAGAGTCCATGCTTAGGGCTGCCAGAAATCAACTTGGCTTTTTGAGTTTTGGTGAGGTACTGCTTGTGAGCTGGGAGGGTTGGTGTAGGAAAGTGCCACTGTTGGCATGGTTACCCCCCACTTTTTGCAGAGTGTTGATGCCAACTTTGATTGAAAATGGGCTGGGACCCTGCTAACCAGGCCCCAGCACCAGTGTTCTTTCCCTAAAACTGTAACTTTGTTTCCCCAGTTGGCACAGCCCTGACACACAGTTAAGTCACTTGTAAAAGGTACCCATGGTACCAAGGGCCCTGTGGCCAGGGAAGGTCTCTAAGGGCTGCAGCATTTATTATGCCACCCTGGGGACCCATCACCCAGCCCATGTACACTGCCTTGCAGCTTGTGTGTGCTGGTGGGGAGAAAAAGGCAAAGTCGACATGACACCCCTCTCAGGGCGCCATGCCCACAAACCACTGCCTGTGGCATAGGTAAGTCACCCCTCTAGCAGGCCTTACAGCCCTAAGGCAGGGTGCACTATACCAGAAGTGAGGGCATAGCTGCATGAGCAATATGCCCCTACAGTGTCTAAGTCCGTTCTTAGACATTGTAAGTGCAGTGTAGCCATAGTGAGTATACGGTCTTGGAGTTTGTCATTACGAACTCTGCAGCACCATAATGGATTCACTGAATACTGGGAAGTTTGGTATCAAACTTCTCAGCACAAT
Organism: Pleurodeles waltl; assembly: GCF_031143425.1. NCBI lineage: Eukaryota > Metazoa > Chordata > Amphibia > Caudata > Salamandridae > Pleurodeles > Pleurodeles waltl. The sequence goes on along the minus strand of NC_090440.1, from coordinate 997,837,365 downwards.
AAATCCACACTGATACCAGTGTGGGATTTATTGAAAAATGAACACAGAGGACATCTTAGAGATGCCCCTGTAAGTTAGCCCAACTGCTAGTGTAGGACTGACCTGTCTGTGCCAGCCTGCCACTTTCAGACACATTTCTGACCACATGGGGTGAGTGCCTTTGTGCACTCTGTGGTCAGAAACAAAGCCTGTCCTGGGTGGAGGTGCTTCACACCTCCCCCTGCAGGAACTGTAACACCCGGCGGTGCACCTCAAAGGCCCAAGCCTCGGATTTCAGTGCCCAAGGACACTCCAGCTAGTGGAGATGCCCACCCCCGAACAAAGCCCCACTTTTGGCGGCAAGTCTGGGGGGACAATTAGGGAAAACTGGGAGGAGTGACCACCCCAGCCAGGACCACCCCTAAGGTGTCCAGAGCTGAGGTGATCCCCTCCATGCAGAATCCTCCATCTTGGTTTGGAGGACAGGGACCAATAGGGATAGGAATGTGCCCTCCTCCCCAAAGGGAGAGGGCAGAAGGAGGGTGTAGCCACCCTCAGGGACAGTAGCCATTGGCTACTGCCCTCTGACCCCTAACACACCCCTAAATCTAGGATGTAAGGGCCTCCTTGAACCCAGCTCACCAGATTCCTGGCGACCTACAAGAAGAAGAAGGGCTGCTAAGCTGAAAACCCAGCAGAGAAGAAGGAAGACGACAACTGTTTTGGCCAAAGACCTACTGGCCTGTCTCCTGCTTCAAAGAACCTGCAAAAAGAACAGCAACATGTCCAGCGGGCCCAGCGACCTCTGACAACTCCAGAGGACTGCCCTGCACCCAAAAGGACCAAGAACTCCTGAGGACAGCAGCTCTGTCCAAAAGAAACCTACAAATAAGGACTCCCACCTCACTCCAGATGCGTGAGTCCTGACCCCTGTGCACCTGACGCCCACGCCCTGTGTCCAGTTGGTCCACCCAGCAAGAAAGTGTCCCTAGGCAATTGGGAGCAAGAGCCCACCCTGGGTTGAACCCTCCAAACCTCCATGACGACGCCTGCAGAGGGAATCCAGACGACCCCCCTGACTGCGAGCTCCGGACGAAAATATCCGATGCCTAAAGGACACACTACACCCGCAGCCCCCAGGCCTTGGAGAACCTGACCCCCAGTGCAGAATCGACCAGCAGGCGGCCCTCCTCCCTGTCCAACCGGTGGTTTGCCCGAGAAGCCTCCCTGGACCTCGTCTGCAGCCTCAGAGTGACCCCCAGGGTCCCCTCATAGAGTTGCATTGAAAATCCAATGCCCTGTTTGCACCCTGCGCCCGGCCGCCCTAGTGCACTGAGGGTGCATGTTTGGTGCCTACTTGGGGCCCCTCCAGTGCTCTCTTGAACCTCCTTGGTCTGCCCTCTGAGTCGCAGGTACTTACCTGCTTGTTGACCAGAAACTGAGAACCCCCTTGTCTCCATAGGAGCCCACGTTAATTTGGCGCCTCTTTGACCTCTGCATCCTTGTAAATGGTACCCCTGGTACCAAGGGCCCTGATGCCAGGGAATGTCTCTAAGGGCTGCAGCATGTCTTATGCCACCCTGGGGACCCCTCACGCAGCCCATGCATGCTGCCTTGCAGCTTGTGTGTGCTGGTGGGGAGAAAAAGGCAAAGTCGACATGACACCCCTCTCAGGGTGCCATGCCCACAAACCACTGCCTGTGGCATGGGTAAGTCACCCCTCTAGCAGGCCTTACAGTCCTAAGACAGGGTGCACTATACCACAGGTTGGGGCATATGTGCATGAGCACTATGCCCCTACAGTGTCCAGGCAAAACCTTAGACATTGTAAGTGCAGGGAAGCCATAAAGAGTATATGGTCTGGGAGTCTGTCAAACACAAACTCTACACTGAAATCTGGGAAGTTTAAACTTCTCAGCACAATAAATGCACATTGATGCCAGTGTGGGATTTATTGTAAAAGACACCCAGAGGGCATCTTAGAGATGCCCCCTGAATACCAATCCGACTCCTAGTGCTAGGCTGACCAGTTTCTGCCAGCCTGCCACAGCCAGACAAGTTTCTGGCCACATGGGGAGAGTGCCTTTGTCACTCTGTGGCCAGAAACAAAGCCTGTACTGGATGGAGGTGCTTCTCACCTCCCCTTGCAGGAACTGTAACACCTGGCGGTGATCCTCAAAGACTCATGCCTTTTGTTACAGCACCCCAGGGCATCCCAGCTAGTTGAGATGCCCGCCCCTCCGACCCCTGCCCCCCCCTTTTGGCGGCAAGGCTGGAGGAGATAATGAGAAAAACAAGGAGGAGTCACCTACCAGTCAGGACAGCCCCTAAGGTGTCCTGAGCTGAGGTGACCCATGCCTTGAGAAATCCTCCATCTTGAGATTGGAGGATTCCCCCAATAGGATTAGGGATGTGCCCCCCTCCCCTCAGGGAGGAGGCACAAAGAGGGTGTGGCCACCCTCCAGGACAGTAGCCATTGGCTACTGCCCTCCTGACCTAAAAACCCCCTAAATCAAGTACCCAGAACCCAGGATATCTGATTTCTGAAAACTACACAAAGAAGAAGGCCTGCTGACCTGAAAGCCTTACAGAGATGACGGAGACAACAACTGCTTTGGCCCCAGCCCTACCGGCCTGTCTCTAGATTCAAAGAACCTGCACAGCAACGCATCCAACAGGGACCAGCGACCTCTGAAGTCTCAGAGGACTGCCCTGAAACCGAAGGACCAAGAAACTCCCGTGAACAGCGGCACTGTTGAAGACCAGCAACAACTTTGCAACTTTTTAGCAACTTTTAAAGAACTCACTCTTCCCGCCGGAAGCGTGAGACTTCACACTCTGCACCCGACGCCCCCGGCTCGAGCTCCAGAGAACTAACACCGCAGAGAGGATCCAGAGGCTCCCCCTGACCGTGACTGCCTGGAACAAAGAACCCAACACCTGGACCAAGCACTGCATCCGCAGCCCCCAGTATCAAAAGTAACCGAACTCCAGTGCAGGAGTGACCATCAGGAGACCCTCTGCCTAGCCCAGTTGGGGGCTGGCCCGAGAAGCCCCCCTGTGCCCTGCCTGCACCGCTAGAGTGACCCCGACTCCCTCCATTGACTTCTATTGAAAACCTGACGCCTGCTAAGAACACTGCACCCGGCCGCCCTTGTGCCGCTGAGGGTGTGTTTTGTGTGCCTACTTGTGTGCCCCCCAGTGCTCTACAAACCCCCCCGGTCTGCCCTCCCAAGAAACAGTTTTCTTACCTGTTGGAAGACTGGAACCGGAGCACCCCGGTTCTCCATAGTGGCCTATGGCCCTCGTTACAACCCTGCCGGTTGGTGGTAAATCGGCGGTAAAACCGCCAACAGGCCGGCGGTAAAAAAAAAAAGGAATTATGAGCGTGATGGAAGCCGCCAACATAGACAGCCACTTTAACACTCCGACTGCCACGGCGGTACAAACAAACAGCATGGCGGTCACCGCCAACAGACAGGCGGAAGGCAATGTACTGCCCACACTATTATGACAGGCCAATCTGCCACCTTTTCCGGGGTGGATTCAACGCAAACAAAAACACGGTGACAGGGAGGGAGGAGGAAGACGTGGACACAGTGGAGGCAGTGGATGTTGGTATGTGTGCATGGGTATGATGCTTGTGTGAGTGTCTGTGGGATGTGTGGTACTTATGTTTGCCAGAGCTACCCTTGTAGCGGTGAGGTGTGTCCATGCTGGTCTGATGGTGTGCTTGGGATAGGTAGAGGTACTGGGGATTGGCTCTGGGTGGAGGAAGATGGAGGGGGGAGGTTGGACACAGGGACAATGGCTGCCATCAGTGCTGAGGCCAGAGTCTGAAATGCTTGCTGTTGGGCTGCCTGGCCAGAATGAATGCCCTCCAGGTATGCATTTGTCTGTTGCAACTGCCTCTCTGCTCCCTGGACGGCATTCAGAATGGTAGACTGCCCAACAGTGAGGGATCTCAGGAGGTCAATGGCCTCCTCACTGAGGGCAACAGGGATGACAGGGGCTGAGGTGCCTGGGGCGAAGGAGATGTCCACCCTCCTGGGTGAGCGGCCACGGGGCACACGCTGAGGGGCTGCTGGGAGGGTGGTGCTGGTAGGGGGGTGGCAACTGTACCTGTAGATGCGGGGGGAATAGAGGGGCCCGCCACTGCAAGGGAGCTCCCATCAGAGGAGGAGTCGGTGTCGCTGGTATCTGCTTCAGTCCCCGCCGTGGAGCTCCCCTCGCCCTCCGTCCCACTGGTGAATTCTGACCCCGTAGTGTCGCCCTCCAGGGCCATGTGGGATGCAGCTCCCTCCTGCTCCAGTGGCACAGCTCCTCCGCCTGATGAGGCTAATGCACACAAGAACAGGGAGACCACAAAAAGGGGAGGAAAGAAAGTAGAAAGACATGTTCAGTACATGCAATACCGCTACCGTTGGCTGATACTACAGACACAGCAGCCCTCTGCCCAATGCCATGTACTTAGAGTTCCCTAATTCCTCACAGGGACATGGGGTACATGGCCTATGCCCGATTGCTGCACACATGGAAGTCACAGGAGCCTGACTAGGTGTAGATGGCTCTTACTACTGCTGGGGTTGGGGTGCCACTTAGCCTGCCTCACAAAGGGTCCTTGCCTACAAGGCTTGCCCTAGCCTAGGGGAACCCACAGTCCACCTACCACACCCAGACACCTCCAATGCAAGCAGAGGCAGATGGATGTGACTGTACTCACCCCCTCGTGGCTGCTATGATGCCCTCAAGTGCCCATCCAACTCCGGATACGCCACCGCCAGGATCCGGAACATCAGGGGACCCCTCCCACGTTGGGAGTCCATCCCCAGCTGGGCCTCTGCCGTCTACTTGCTCCAGCGGCGAATGTCCTCCCATCTTTTACGGCAGTGGGTGCTCCGTCTGTGGTGGACCACCAGGGCTCGGACGTCCTTGGCGATGGCACGCCAAATATTCTTCTTCTGGTGGGCGCTGACCTTTAGGAATAGTACAGGGGAAAAGGTAGAACATTAATTGTCCGGACTGTCACAGTCATTGGCCCACATTCCCACCCTTGCCCTGACGCACATACACTCACCGTCGGATCATGCACGCCTCATCTCCCCCCCCATCTTCCATCCACACCACTCCAAACAGGCATTGCCCATACAACATGCCCACAGTGTACTCACCTGTTTGTCTGGTGGACCGTAGAGTAGCGTCTACTGGGGGAGGACCCCATCCACTAGTTTATCCAACTCCTCCGATGTGAAGGCAGGGGCCCTTTCCCCAGACACATGAGCCATCGTCGCTTCCAGACTGAGGTCACAGCAGCACTTGCAGTGTAGGTCCTATCCTGTCGAAGATCAGGTATCAAGTGAGTGAACAGAGAGAAAATGGCGGTCACGTCAGCTGCGGTGCGTACCGTCACCACCGCCGTACATCATCATTGGCTCCTGGGACCCATAGGGTCCAATGTTAACCAATGCAGGATTGCGCTGCGGTGTTCGACCGCCTACCGCGACGGTGTACAACGCCAGCGCAGTTACCTCATATCCCCTTGTCCCACATTACAGGTCAAGCAGCCGCCATTTCAGGGGGCCACATGACATTATTTTTAAATGCGTCACACATATCTATGCATTGCATGCACACTAAGACAGGCACATAGCGGATTGACAAATGTGTGCAATAAAGTTGTTGTTTTAGTACCTCAGTGTTGGCTGACCCTCTGCTCGCTGTTCTCATCCATAGAGCACGTCCGCTGGTGCAGGTCATGAGATGGCGGCATCCTCCGATGTACACACCGCTGGTGGACCTGTCGACAATGGAAGAGCGACATGTAATTGTCACCTACAGACTTGATCGTGCCACAATCCAGGAACTGTGTGCCCAGTTGGAGCCAGACCTGATGTCAGCTATCCGCCATCCCACAGGAATCCCCGCTCTAGTACAGGTCCTGTCAGTACTCCATTTCCTGGCAAGTGGGTCTTTTCAAACAACAGTGGCCATAGCATCAGGGATGTCCCAGCCTATGTTCTCAAACGTGTTGTCCAGAGTGTTGTCTGCCCTGCTGAAACACATGGTAAGCTACATCGTTTTCCCTCAGGTGGAGGATTTGCCTACAGTGAAAGGTGACTTCTATGCCCTGGGACATATCCCCAACATCATAGGTGCCATTGATGGGACACATGTGGCCTTGGTACCCCCCCACAGGAGTGAACAGGTGTACAGGAACTGGAAGAGCTACCATTCGATGAATGTGCAGATGGTGTGTTTGGCCGACCAGTACATCTCCCATGTGAATGCCAAATTTCCTGGCTCAGTGCATGATGCTTACATTCTGAGGAATAACAGCGTCCCTTATGTGATGGGGCAACTCCAGAGGCACCCTGTGTGGCTATTAGGTGAGGACAAGGACCCTATGCAGTGTGAATAGTTGTCTGGGTCTGGGGTTGTCCCTAATGGTTAGTGTGTGTCTAACAGTTGTCCCTCGACATTTGCAGGTGACTCTGGCTACCCCAACCTGTCATGGCTACTGACCCCAGTGAGGAATCCCAGGACAAGGGCAGAGGAACGCTACAATGAGGCACATAGGTGAAGTAGGAGGGTTATAGAGAGGACCTTCGGCCTCTTGAAGGCCAGGTTCCGGTGCCTCCATATGACATGTGGTTCCCTATACTACTCACCAAAGAAGGTGTGCCAGATCATCGTGACCTGCTGTATGCTGCACAAGTTGGCTTTGCGACGGCAGGTACCTTTTCTGCAGAGGATGGTCCAGAAGGAGGTTTGTGGCAGCTATGGAGCATGTAGACAATGAAGAAGTCGAGGCAGAAGAAGAGGACGTAGACAACAGAAACACTGTGACCCAGCAATACTTCCATTGAGACACAGGTAAGAAGACATCACGGCCTCCTACAGCTGATAAAATTGTTCGACCTATCATCTGTCTGTCACATTCACCCAGTGTATGGACCCTAATTTGTCACTTTCCCTTTTGATTTCACAGATGTGGGTCACACTGTGTGACCTCTGCTATGTTACCTCATGGACTAGAGCTATGTGACATAGGCATGTTGACAATACAATGGACATTGCTATTTCTCTCAGTTATTGCAAATACACATTTGTGAAAGAACAGAATGACTCCAGATTGTTTTGTGATTCAAGGGTGTTTATTTAAGTGCTAAATAGTGGAGGAGGTTGTAAAATGGGCAGGGGGGATGGTGGAGGAATGTCCATGGCAGAGTCCAGTTATTTGTCTCACAGGTGCATTGTCCAAAGGGGCATAGGAAGTGGAGCTAGGGCAGTTTAAGGATGGACAGGGTGACAAAGTGGGACAGAAGGATGACATTCAGGGTGGTCTCATTTCTTGGCCGGGGTCTTGGCATTGTTCTCTGTCTTTGTCCTGGATCTCAGGGACCGCTTGCGGGGAGGTTCTCCATCTGCAGAGGGTGGGGTGCTGGTGTCGTGGTCCTGTGGCGGTGCCTCCTGTCCACTAGCGCCGGCGGAGCTGGTGGGCAGTTCATCGTCCAGGCTAGTGTCAGGGGCCCCTTGTTGTGCCACAGTGTCCCTCCTGGTGTTCACGAGGTCCTTCAGCACCCCTACAATGGTGCCCAGGGTGGTGCTGATGGACTTGAGTTCCTCCCTGAACCCCAAATACTGTTCCTCCTGCAGCCACTGGCTCTCCTGAAACTTAGCCAGTACCGTTGCCATCGTCTCCTGGGAATGATGGTACGCATCCATGATGTTGGAGAGGGCCTCATAGCAAGTGGGTTCCCTGGGCCTGTCCTCCCCCTGTCGCACAGCAGACCTCCCAGTTCCCCGGTTTTCCTTGGCCTCTGTCCCCTGAACCGTGTGCCCACTGCCACTGCCCCCAGGTCCCTGCTGTTGTTGGGGTGGTGGGTTAGCCTGGGTTCCCTGTAGTGGTGGACACACTGCTGCTTGATGTGTCCTGGGGACGGAGGTATGGGCCCGCTGGTTGGGTGCTGTGCTGGTGTTTCCTGACGGGGGATGCTCTGTAGTGGCCTGTGACTGTGTGAGGGGAACCGACTGTCCCGAGGTCCCAGATGGGCTGGGCTGGTCATCTAGATCCAGTTGGACAGAGCTGCTGTCATCACTGTGGGCCTCTTCTGTGGGGGAGTGGACATGTCTGGAACCTCCTGTCCGGTGACATTGGGTAGGGGTCCTGCAGGGGTGTAAAGGCATGATTATTGCATCTGTGTGTGCCATGGTGTGCAATGGGTGGGTGACCCTGTACCCCAGTGCTTACATTCTTGTGTAGGACCTTGTGTGATAACTGTTTAGGGGTCTGTGTGGGTATCTGTAGTTGACATGCATTGGTGATGGGTGTCCATGCTTTGTTGTTGCATGCAGGGCTTGGTGTTGGGATGTGGGGTTTGTGATAGTGGGACATATGTAAGGAGTTGGAGCGAGGGTGGGGGTATGTGATAGCATGCAGGTAGGGTGGGGGATGAATTAGTGAAAGATTTGACTTACCAGAGTCCATTCCTCCATCTACTCCCGCGAGACCCTCAGGATGCAGTATAGCCAAGACCTGCTCCTCCCATGTTGTTAGTTGTGGGGGAGGAGGTGGGGGTCCACCGACAGTCTTCTGAACCGCAATGTGGTGTCTTGAGACGCACCTTCCCCCGTAGGTTGTTCCACCTCTTCCTGATGTCATCCCGTGTTCTTGGGTGCTGTCCCACTGCATTGACCCTGGCCACGATTCTGCGCCATAGCTCCATCATACTAGCTATGGAGGTGTGCTGCCCCTGTGATCTGAGTAGCTGTGGCTCTACCCGGATGATTTCCTCCACCATAATCCTGAGCTCCTCCTCAGAAAACCTGGGGTGTCTTTAAGGTGCCATGGGGTGGTGTGCGCGCTGTGTAAGGTGGTGTGTGTTGTGATGTGTGGGGTGATGTTTAGGGGTGTGTGTTGTTTTGTGCGTGGATGTGTATGAGTGATGGTGTTGTGTGCCTCTGTATGCTGGTGTGGTCTTTGCTTTGCTGTCTCTCTGCTTCTTCCAAATTGTTTGTTGTAAGGGTTTGTGGGTTTGTGGGTAATGTGGGTGTGTGTTTTAAATTGTATTGGGTGTGTGGGAGTGGTGTGTGTATGTGTATCAGGTGTGTGTATTTGGAATTGTCCAATGTGGTTGTGTTTTGTAAATGTGTGTGTATTTTGAGCGCAGCAGTGTGTACTGCCAATGGAATACCGCGGTTGAAAGACCGCTGCGTGGATTCGTGGGTCGTGATATTGTGGGCGTATTCCTGCTGGCATGACGGTGGAGGTTTTGTTATCGCCAGTTTATCACTGACCTTTGGTGTGGCGGACTTGTGTGGGTGTCTAGATTTTGGCGGATTCTGAGCTGTGGGTCGTAATAGCTGTGGCGGGATGCCGCGGCGGTGTGTTAGCGGTCTTCTGCATGGCAGTAAGCGGGATTTACCGCCAATGTTGTAATGAGGGCCTATGTGTTTTGGGCCCTCCTTTGACCTCTCCACCTGACTGGCCCTGTGTTGCTCGTGCGGTGACTTTGGGGTTGCCTTGAACCCCTAACGGTGGGCTGCCTGTAGGAGGCTGGCCTGGCTTTTAGTGGGTACCTGATGGTACTTACACCTTGTGCCAGGTCCAGTTATCCCTTATTAGTAGATTAGTAGTGTTCTAGAAGCTTAGGCTGATAGAGGTAGCTATAGCAGAACAGCTTAGGCTGAACTAGGAGACATGCAAAGCTCCTACTATACCACTTATATCATATAGCATTGTATCATAAGAATCACAATACTCAGAGTTACTAAAAATAAAGGTACTTTATTTTAGTGGCAATGTGCCAAAAATATCTCAGAGGATATACTCCCTTAGGAGGTAAGTAAAGTACGCAAAATATACACACAAACCAAAATCAAGTAAGTAAACAGTTTGAAAAGTAGTGCAAACACTGTAGAATACAGTAGGATGCAATAGGCCTAGGGGCAACACAAACCATATACTAAGAAAGTGGAATGCGAACCACTTAGGGACCCCAGGCCTAGTGTAGTGTGTAGAGGGTCACTGGGAGTGTAACAAAACACTAAGGGTGTCCAAGATACTCCACCCCAAGACCCTGAAAAGTAGGAGTAAAGTTACCCTACTTCCCCAGAAACACACTAAAGTCGTGATAGGAGATTCTGCAAAGACTACAACTGACTGCAAAGCACTGAAGATGGATTCCTGGACCGGAGGCCCTGCAATGGAAGCGGAGCAAGTCCAACAGTCATGAAAGTGTCCGGGGGGGCAGGAGCCCACTAAACCCCAGATGAAGGTGCAAAATGGCTGCCTCTGGGTGGAAGAAGCTGAAGATTCTGCAACAACGGAAGATGCCAGGAACTTCTCCTTTCCACAGAAGATGTCCCATGGAGTGCTGGAGGACACAGAGTTGTTTCCACGCAGAAAAACTACAAACAAGCCTTGCTAGCTGCAAAGGTCGCGGTTGAGGAAAATGGATGCTGCCCGGGCTCATGAAGGACCAGGAGGTCGCCCCTTGGATGAGGAGACAGAGGGGGGCCACAGCAACACAGAGAGCCCATGCAGAAGCAGGCAGCACCTGCAGAAGTACTTGAACACAGGTTCAAGAAAACTGAGCACGGTGGTCATCTCAACACTACAAAGGAGGGCCCCACGAAGCTGGTGGTCAACTCAGCGAGTTGAGCAATGCAGGACAGAGTGCTGGGGACCTGGGCTATTCTATACACAAAGGATTCCTTGTAAAAGTACACAGAAGCCCTAACAGCTGCAGTTCACACAGCACACAGAATTACTGTCTGGTGTGGGAAGGCAAGGACTTACCTCCACCAAATTTGGACAGATGGACCACTGGACTGTCGGGGTCACTTGGATCCAGCTCCTGTGTTCCAGGGACCAGGCTCATTAAGATGAGAGGGGACCCAGTGGACCAGTGAAGCAGAAGTTTGATGCCTGCGTTAGCAGGGGGAAGATTCCGTCGTCCCACAGGTGATTTGTTCTTGGCTTCCAGTGCAGGGTGAAGGCAGACAGCCCCCAGAGCATGCACCACCAGGAAACAGTCGAGAAAGCCAGCAGGATTAGGCACTACAATGTCGCTGGTAGTCTTCTTGCTACTTTGTTGCAGTTTTGCAGGCATCTTGGAGCAGTCAGCGGCCAATCCTTGGCAGAAGTTGAAGAGGGAGATGCAGAGGAATTCTGGTGAGCTCTTGCATTTGTCATCTGAAGAGAAGCCCACAGGAGAGACCCTAAATAGCCTTCAGAGGAGGATTGGTAACCTAGTCAGGTAAGCACCTATCAGGAGGTGTCTCTGACGTCACTTGCTGGCATTGGCCATTCAGAGACCTCCATTGTGCCCTCACACCTCTGGATTCAAGATGGCAGAGTTCTGGGGCACACTGGAGGAGCTCTGGGTGCCACCCCTGGGGTGGTGATGGACAGGGGAGTGGTCACTCCCCTTTCCTTTGTCCAATTTCGCACCAGAGCAGGGCTGGGGGTTCCCTGAACTGGTGTAGACTAGTTTATGCAAGGAGGGCTCCATCTGTGCCCTTCGAAGCATTTCCAGAGGCCAGGAGAGGCTTCTTCTCTCAGGCCCTTGACACCTATTTCCAAAGGGAGGGGGTGTAACACCCTCTCTCAGAGGAAATCCTTTGTTCTGCCTTCCTGGAACTGGGCTGCCCAGACCCCAGGAGGGCAAAAGCCTGTCTGTCCGGTTGGCAGCAGCGGCAGCTACAGTGACAACCCCAGAGAGCTGGTTTGGCAGTACCCGGGTCCATGCTGGAGCCCCGGGGATGCATGGGATTGGCACCCCAATACCAGATTTGGCATGGGGGACAATCCCATGATCTTAGACATGTTACATGGCCATATTGGGAGTTACCCTTGTGAAGCTATATAGGTATTGACCTATATGTAGTGCACACATGTAATGGTTTCCCCCAACTCACAAAGTCCGGGGAAAGTGCCCTGAACTATGTGGGGGTACCTTGGCTAGTGCCAGAGTGCCCTCACACTTAGTAACTTTGCACCTAACCTTCACCAAGTGAGAGTTAGACATATAGGTGACTTATAAGTTACTTAAGTGCAGTGTAAAATGGCTGTGAAATAATGTGGATGTTATTTCACTCAGGCTGCAGTGGCAGTCCTGTGTAAGAATTGTCTGGGCTCCCTATGGGTGACAAAAGAAATGCTGCAGCCCATAGGGATCTCTTGGAACCCCAATACCCTGGGCACCTAGGTATCATATACTAGGGAATTATAAAGGTGTTCCAGTGTGCCAATTAGAATTGGTGAAAATGGTCACTAGCCTATAGTGACAATTTTAAAGGCAGAGAGAGCATAAGCACTGCGGTTCTGATTATCAGAGCCTCAGTGACACAGTTAGGTACTACACAGGGATACACATACAGGCCACAACCTATGAGCACTGGGGTCCTGGCTAGCAGGGTCCCGTGAGACATATAAAACACACTGACAAATAGGGTTTTCACTATGACAACTAGGGTCCTGGCTAGCAGGGTCCCAGTGAGACAGTAAAAACACCCTGACATATACTCACAAACAGGCCAAAAGTTGGGGTAACAATGCTAGAAAGAGGCTACCTTCCTACATAACCCACCTCCCTTCAAACAAAGGACAATAAGGCTAACCTTGGCCAGTTGAGTCTTTATTGTTTAAGTGGTGATAAGTGGAGAGTAGCTCTGCAATATATTGGTTACTCTCTTTATCATCCACTGTATGGTTACTTCCCTGTGGCAATGTAAACCACCCTGTTTGGAGTTTTTTAACTGGCCAACAATGTGAAGTTATATTCTCAGAGTTCCTATTAGTATGTTAAAGTTTAGAGCAGTGGGATTGGTCCACTGGGCCTATAGCAAGTGATGAGAATGCCAGACAGTGATCCTGTCTCAATAAAGCCATAGCTGGGCAAAATGTTTGTCCATATAGCTGTAAGAGAGAACAGGATTGCTGTTTCTCTTGAGTAGGAGCAGGGCAGGGCCGCTGTCCTATAAGCTCCACACTAGGGCAGGATTGCTGTCCTAAGTGTTTTGAGGCAGTGCAGGGCTGCTGCACTAAAGTTTCTCTGGGAGGGTTGGCGGGATGCTCCATGTTAACTAAGCTGGTGCAATTTTTCACATCAGGATTAGTTATCTCGCAGAGAGGTACTTCTACCCCAGGGAGTACAACTGTAGCAACTGATGGTTCCCTTGGTACAGGCTCAACCACAGGAGAGGTTTCTCCCACCACAGGTAATGGTATCCTTAGCGGCAGGTTGGGTAGGGAATACTTTGATGCCCATTTTACCTGTTGTTGGAGAAGGATCCAGAGTTTTCAGGCCTTTTTCTCTCCTTTGCTTTTTCATTTCAGCTGAAATGAGAGAAAGCAATTCCTCAGGGATACCCAACATGGATGCATGGGTACTAAACTCTACCTCAGCCCAACCTGAGGCCTCTAGGTCATTACCTAAGAGACAGTCTACAGGTAAGCTACGTGATACAACCACCTGCTTTGGGCCAGTAACTCCACCCCAACTAAACTGAACTATAGCTAAGGGGAGGAAGTGAGTGGTGTTATGGACATCAATAATCTTGTACTGTTGTCCAGTGAGGTGTTGTGCAGGAGACACTAGGTTCTCAGTCACCAGAGTAATACTGGTACCTGTGTCCCTATAGTCCTGGGCCTCAACAATATTTATTGAAACTGACTGCCTGTACTAATCCATTGTAAGGGGACAAGCAGCCAGTGTGACAAGGCCAATGCCACCAGGTGTGACAGAAACTATCTTGGGAGTGACTACCCCAGTTTTTATTATGGACCCAAAAGTGAACCCAACTATACCCTTATTTTGACTGTTGCCAGCAGTCCCACCACTATTACCATTACTGCTAGGGGGACTAGAGTTTGATGTATTAGTGGTGGTAGGCTCATGGGCTTTACCTGGGCAAAACTTATCCCCTGGACAATGGCCTTTATTTTTACACACATAGCACCAAGGCTTTTTAGTGTGTGGATTGTGAAGAAGAGGAAGAAGATTTATCCCCAACCCCTGCAGAGTTTTTAGGATGTGAAGAAGGATCTTTGTTTTTACCTTTATCCCCATGCTTCTGAGATTTCTCACCATCTTTCTTCTTTCCATCCTTGTCACCCCGTGTGAGCTTTTCTGCTCACTCTTGTTCTGACCCATTTGTCTGCCTCCTTTCCCAATTCTTGGGGAGAGGTCAGATCTGAGTCTAACAAGTACTGATGCAACAAGTCATACACACAGTTGTTCAAAATATGCTCTCTCAGGGTTAGATTATACAGGCTTTCATAGTCAGTCACCTTACTGCCATGTAAACATCCCTCCAAGGCCTTCACTGAGCAGTCTACAAAGTCTGTCCAGTCTTTAGAGGACTCTTTTCTGGTATCTCTGAACTTTATCCTGTATTGTTCAGTGGTTAAGCCAAATCCATCTAAGAGTGCATCCTTCAAAACTTTGTAGTTGTTGGCATCACTTTCTCTCACAGTAAGGAGCCTATCCCTACCCTTACCAGTGAAAGATAGCCACAAGATAGCAGCCCACTGCCTTTGAGAGACCAACTGTACCATACAGGCCCTCTCAAGTGCAGCAAACCACTTGTTAATGTCATCCCCCTCCTTGTAAGGGGGGACTATCTTATGCAGGTTCTTAGAATCTTGGGATTCCCCGTCTAAGACCAACTGCTGCTGTCTCAGCTTCAGTCTGGCCTCTTCCAATCTCAGCTTTCTAAGCTCCCTGTCTAGGGTGTCATTCTCAGGGTGGGAGGCTTGGGAATTCTGAGACATAGAGGAAATGTGGGAATGTGCAGAAGTGGAACTGTCTCTAACTACCTGAACCCTAGTTACCTGGCCTTTTGGAGTGAAAGGTACCCTACTAGTGTGTGACCCCCTCCCACTACCAGTGTCACTAGGTGGTTTGTCAGCTGACAGGTCTTTGGATGAACCCTCCCCAGAGTCCTCAGGGCCCTCCCCTGATTCTCGCTGGGTACCCCCCTCCTCTACCTCCTGATCCTGGGATGGGCCAGACTGGTTCTTGTCACTTTCTAGGAGAAAGCTAAGGAGAAGATCTTTGGTAGGGTTCTTCCCAATGCTTAAATCTCTTTTTATGCAGAGACCCCTCAAACTTTTAAAGTTTAAACTACCATAGGTTACCTGGACAACTGTGGGAGTAAGCTCTACTGCAGACATAGTTGTTAAGAAAGAGTTTAAGATAGAGAGAAAAAGTTTTAGAAACTTTTAAAGAAAAGAGAAAAAACTTTTCAAAACTTTTGAAAACTTTTTAGAAACTTTTTAGAAAGAGAGTTAAACTGTTTAGGTTATATGTGTATATTTTTAAGTATTTGGAATATGTTTTTCTTATGAAAAGCACCACTGACAAAGTGGTAAAGCAGTTACAAGTACTTATCACACCACTGCACCACCAATGTAGGAGGCTGGCCTGGCTTATAGTGGGTACCTGATGGTACTTACACCTTGTACCAGGTCCAGTTATCCCTTATCAGTAGATAAGTAGTGTTCTAGCAGCTTAGGTTGAAAGAGGTAGCTATATCAGAGCAGCTTAGGCTGAAGTAGGAGACATGCAAAGCTTCTACTATACCACTTATATCATATAGCACTATATCATAAGAATTACAATACTCAGAGTTACTGAAAAATAAAGGTACTTTATTTTAGTGACAATGTGTCAACAATATCTCAGAGGATATACTCCCTTGGGAGGTAAGTAAAATACACAAAATATACACACAAACCAAAATCAGGTAAGTAAACAGTTAGAAAAGTAGTGCAAACACTGTAGAATACAGTAGGATGCAATAGGCCTAGGGGCAACACAAACCATATACTAAGAAAGTGGAATGCAAACCACTTAGGGATCCCAGGCCTAGTGTAGTGTGTAGAGGGTCGCTGGGAGTGTAAGAAAACACTAAGGGTGTCCAAGATACCCCACCCCAAGACCCTGAAAAGTAAGAGTAAAATTACCCTCCTTCCCCAGAAAAACACTAAAGTCGTGATAGGAGATTCTGCAAAGACCAGAACTGACTGCAAAGCACTGAAGATGGATCCCTGGACCTGAGGACCTGTAAAGGAGTTAGGCATTACACAGGGATACACATACACAACCTATGAACACTGGGGTCCTGGCTAGCAGGGTCCCAGTGAGACATTTAAAACACACTGACAAATAGGGTTTTCACTATGAGCACTGGGGTCCTGGCTAGCAGGGTCCCAGTGAGACAGTAAAAACACCTTGACATATGCTCACAAACAGGCCAAAAGTGGGGGTAACACTGCTAGAAAGAGGCTACCTTCCTACACTGCCTATGCCCAGGAAACTGAACTTGTAAGTGTCTTACTTACCTGAGAAACTAACCAATACTTACCTCCCCCAGGAACTGTTGATTTGTGCACTGTTTCCAATTTTAAAATAGCTTATTGCCATTATAACCAATACTGTGTATGTTACTGCTCTAATTCAAAGCTCCTTACTTATCAGTGTGGAGTACCTTGCATTTTATGTATTTACTTAAAATCCTGAATCTTGTGGTTCTGAAATAAATTAAGAAAAGATATATTTCTATATAAAAACTATTGGCCTGGAGTTAAGTCTTTGAGTGTATGTTCCTCATTTATTGCCTGTGTGTATACAACAAATGCTTAACACTACCCTCTGATAAGCCTAGTGCTCGACCACACTACCACAAAATAGAGCATTAGAATGATCTCATTTTGCCACTATCAACCTCTAAGGGGAACCCTTGGACTCTGTGCACACTATCTCTCACTGTGAGATAGTATATACAGAGCCAACTTCCTACATTGGTGGATCAGCGGTGGGGTCTAAGGCTTTGCATTTGCTGGACTACTCAGCCAATACCTGATCACACAACTAAATTCCAAACATTGTCATTAGGAACTGATTTTTTAAATTTGAGGTATTTTTCTAAATTTTTAAAGGTCCTGCTAGGGCCTTGTGTAAGTCCCTGTTAGCATTTCTTTTAGAATTTAAACGTTTGTAAAAGTTTGAATTTAAGTTCTAGAAGTAGTTTTTAGATTCTTAAAAAGTTATCCCAACTTTTAGAGTGATAATGTCTAGCACAGATGAGATGGTGGTGGAACTCAACCTCACCTCTTACCTGCATCTAGGGATGTCAGAGTAATGTAAGCTAAAAAATATAAAGAGGGGGTCCAACCCTACCAAAGTAAAGCTCCAGGGGTAAAGCTCCAGGAGCTTTTGGCAGAGTTTGCAAGGGACCACCTCTCTATGGATAACCCTACCGATTGGGATATTAGTGAACAGGAGGATGATTTACCCCCTCCTGTCCTAATCAGGGAGAACAGGGTTTCTTAAACCCTGACTCCACAAGTAATAGTCAGAGAGACTGGTTCTTCCACAGGGGAGACCAGTAACTCTGGAAGCATTGAGGGCAGCCTCAATGAAGATGACCTCCTGTTAGCCAGGATGGCCAAAAGATTGGCTTTGGAGACACAGCCCCTAGCCATGGAATGGGAAAGACATGAGATGGGTTTAGCTCCCATCAATGGTGACAGCAAATTAAATAGGGTCAGAGAGAATACTGACATCCTAAAAATCCCCAAAGGGATTGTAACAAAATAAGAAGATGTGGATGATATTGCTTACTTGAATAGAAGGAGACTACATATCCCAGACTGCCTAGAGGCCCCAGGAGGCGGCCGTCTTTGCATCACCTGCTCCCACTTTCATTCCAACAAGCGCTATAAAGCGCAGGGGGACAAACCGCAGCGCGGGACGCGCTTACCTGAATCGAAGGGGACTACATATCCCAGAATGCCTAGAGGCCCCAGGAGGCGGCCATCTTTGCATCACCTGCTCCCACTCTCATTCCAACGAGCGCTATAAAGCGCAGGGGGACAAACCGCAGCGCGGGACGCTCTTACCTCAATTGAAGGGGACTACAAATCCCAGACTGCCTAGAGGCCCCAGGAGGCGGCCTTCTTTGCATCACCTGCTCCCACTTTCATTCCAACGAGCGCTATCAAGCACGGGGGTCAAACCGCAGCACGGGACGCGCTTACCTGAATCGAAGGGGACTACATATCCCAGACTGCCTAGAGGCCCCAGGAGGCGGCCATCTTTGCATCACCTGCTCCTACTTTCATTCCAACGAGCGCTATAAAGTGCAGGGGGACAAACCGCAGCGCGGGGCACGCTTACCTGAATCAAAGGGGACTACATATCCCAGACTGCCTAGAGGCCCCAGGAGGCGGCCATCTTTGCATCACCTGCTCCCACTTTCATTCCAACGAGCGCTATAAAGTGCAGGGGGACAAACTGCAGCGCGGGACGCGCTTACCTGAATCGAAGGGGACTACATATCCCAGACTGCCTAGAGGCCCCAGGAGATGGCCATCTTTGCATCACCTGCTCCCACTTTCATTCCAACGAGCGCTATAAAGTGCAGGGGGACAAACTGCAGCGCGGGACGCGCTTACCTGAATTGAAGGGGACTACATATCCCAGACTGCCTAGAGGCCCCAGGAGGCGGCCATCTTTGCATCACCTGCTCCCACTTTCATTCCAACGAGCGCTATAAAGTGCAGAGGGACAAACTGCAGCGCGGGACGCGCTTACCTGAATCGAAGGGGACTACATATCCCAGACTGCCTAGAGGCCCCAGGAGGCGGCCATCTTTGCATCACCTGCTCCCACTTTCATTCCAACGAGCGCTATAAAGCACAGGGGGACAAACCGCAGTGCGGGGTGCGCTTACCTGAATCGAAGGGGACTACGTATCACAGACTGCCTAGAGGCCCCAGGAGGCGGCCATCTTTGCATCACCTGCTCCCACTCTCATTCCAACGAGCGCTATTAAGCGCAGGGGGACAAACTGCAGCGCGGGATGCGCTTTCCTGAATCGAAGGGGACTACATGTCCCAGACTGCCTAGAGGCCCCAGGAGGCGGCCATCTTTGCATCAACTGCTCCCTCTCTCATTCCAACAAGCGCTATAAAGTGCAGGGGGACAAACCGCAGCGTGGGACGCGCCCCCGGGCCAAGGGCGGGCCCGTCCGTGCCCGTCAGATCCTGGAAGAGGCTGGGCCATGTCTCTTTAATTTTTGATCTGGTATTCCAGATCGATCTAGATAGTTCCATCAGACAAGAGTCCAGGGTGCTAGGCTTTGAGAGCAATCCTGAGCAGGAAGGAAAGCCCTTGCATTAGACCCAGTGGAGGAGGAGGATTAAGTAGTTAGATAAACAGGCATGGGGAAACGTAAGGCATCAGAACCCCCACGGGGAAAGGAGAAAATTACAAAGAAACTTAGGAATGCAGGCGAAAATTGTACGATATCTGAAATTGATGACCTAATAGAGGAGGTAGAATCTTTACTGAGCAATAGATCCAACCCTCGGGAGGGCTCTGATAAAAAGAGAACTTCCTATTATACAAAGAAACCAGAATTAGGGAAACGGAAATCAATTAATAGGAAAGAGAATGACGGCCAGCAAGAGGAAAACCGACGCCCTGATATTAGCTTAGTCAGGGATAAAGATGATGCTGTATGGGCCTCATGCCATTCCCCAACTCCAACAGGAAGTACTAGGAAGAAGGGCTATGTGCAGGGGAGTGATATTGTGTGGTCCAATAGATACGCAGCCCTGGCAGATCCCGTTGTAAATAAGGTACAGAAGGATCGGGAGGGGAAACCCACGGGCAAGCACGACCAAACTACCCCCTTAGCACAGTCAGTCATAGAGAAGATACCACCGGCTAACCAAGATCCAGAAAACTGCCCAAAATGCAAAACTAGGAGTTTAACAGATCTTTATGATCTAATGGTTAGACTAATGCAGGAAGTCAGGGAGCTAAAATTTGAAGTAGGAACCCTATCAGCTCTTGTGGAAAAAGGGGACCCGTAGAGACCAGCGTGCAGAAGGGGTCCCAACTGTATCACTGCACTTACAAGGAAGACCCATATCCCCCGAGAGGCCAAATGCCCAGTGCAACTCTACTTTAACTAAAGCTAGTGCTTTCTGTGCACCGTGAGGGCGCGCAAAAGGGGACAATGATTGTAATATTGGGTCACGCAACATCCCAGCAGTTAAGGTAGGAGAGTTACGACAAGAATCTGGGAATTCTGTATGGGAGAGTCACCCGAAACCAAGGTCACAAGGAGAGAAGGTGGGACGTACACTTAAACCTTATACCTTATCATATAACAACAGCGTGCCCACTACTACATGGGGCAGACACCTTGAAGAAAATCTAAGGTCTGCTAGGGCCGATGTAATTTATTTGTTAAATGTCCAGAAATTGGCCCAAAATAGTATGGAGAACGAGGACTCCCTAAAGAATAAACTTATATATTGGATCAGATACAAACATCATTGCCTATCCCTAATCCGCTCAGATATTATGAGGGTGGAAAGAATGCCGGGAGAGACTGGGAAGCAAGATGTTGTCACTGTGACTCTAAGGTATGAAAGATTAATCGAAGGCTTGATTAGTGTAGAGCAGAGAGCCAGTGATCCCCCAAAAAATGTCATGAGATTTAGTTAGGATCCGTTTACCTGTAAGCTTATAGCTCAGAGGAGCAACCATAGAAATGGGGGAGCGCAAATGATAAAGGGAGTTTCTGACCTTGAAGCAGTTGATTGACTAATCCAACCAGACCAATCATACTTGGGACTGATTAGAGATCCAATAGTAGTAGAGACCCGGGAAGAAAATAACCAACAAGTTACAGGGGTAGGGAGTATTGAAGGGCACTTGCCTGCTAGTAAGGAGCCGATTATATCTCAGAGCCCTACTACTAATGCTATGACCTCAACAGGAAGGGGACCAGTTACCATGGTCTCCTGGAACGTAGAAGGCCTAAAAAGTGAGCTTATAGACCCTGACTGGCACAATTATATTGAACAATTCCATGTTTGTCTTTTCCAAGAGACCTGGTTAAAGGACCCACCATACAAACTGGGTTATACAACTTTTTTTATTAGTGCCACCTCAGTAGCAAGAGGGAGGCCATCTGGGGGGTTGGTTGCATGGGTGAAAATTTCCCTTAATATTGAGATAAACAAACATGATACAGGGTCTGCTGACATTTTGTGGATGGAACTAGGGGACAAAAACAAGGCGTTATTTAATCTATTCAATGTGTATATAAGGCCAAGAAGACCAAAATCAGGAGTCATACGAAATAGAAATATTAGATGGCATGCTTAATACAATCCCAAAAGGAGAAACAATCTTGATAGGGGGAGATTTTAATTGCAACTACGAACCCATAATTGGTCTTGAACGCCTAGTAGAAGATGAAGATTTAGCAAGAGCAGTCCCCCTCTTATCTACTGAAAAGGCAGTTCCCGGGATGGTTGCTGCCCTGCAACTCATGGGCCTTACACTAAAGTATGGATTGAGGGCTTGTAATGGTAGAGTGGGACAATGTGTTCTTAATATGGACACTTTCCAGAGAGGTAACACAGGTTCAAAACTGGATTATATTATGCATAGCATGATTACATGGGAGAGAATAGTGACCTTTAAAATAGATAAGAGGAAAGAAAGTGATAATTTTCTGTTAGTAATTGAATTGAGGGGCTACCTCCTACATCTAGACAGCATGAAAAAGGATAAGGTGGAGTTTCAACCTACCCTTAGTAATAATCGTAGGGCAGTAAAATGGCCAGCGATATTGGGCAATTTGGGTGTCATGACGAATATCTATAATATATACTCAGAATTTCTGGAACCCCATGCCCATAAAACTTGTATTGACATTCCCATTATAGATATTCATCAATCATTGAGCACTGCTTTGAGACCCTATCTTACTAAACAGATACAACAAAAACACATACAGGGCAGGGAGCAAACTATTTAATCTAATCCCTGGTATACCCCTGAATGTAGAGAGCGAAAAACACAACTGGTAAAGGCTCTAAAACAGAAAAATCCAATAGCAGTGCAACAGGCAAGGGCCGGTTATAGGAAAATCCTGGCTGCAGCGCAGAAAAACTGGGAAGAACAAAAATGGCATGACCTCTTAGAGGCAGCCAAATGTAATGATGTAGTAGCCTTTTGGAAGATAGTTACTCACGGTAGGAAAGAGGGGATATTTAACACCGAACATCATATAGATCCCTGTGCGTGGGTTAATCATTTTACGAACCTCTATTCAGATTCTTCCGAGCATGATTTACATCTTTCCCTGCATATAGAATTACCCTCCTGGAGCAATTTACCTGACATACAATTTAGCCTGGAAGAAACGGTGACTGCCATAAAAGCGATTAAAATAGGCAAAGCCCCGGATCTGGATAAAATCCCTGGGGATCTGTTTAAACATAATATAGACGTATGGGCACCCTACGTAAATCTACTTAGCAATGCTATAGCAAGGGGAGAGCCAGTTCCTGAGACATGGGAAGGAGAGGAAATAATCCCATCTATAAAAAAGGATCTAGGGAGGACCCGGGGAATTACAGGCCAATCAGCCTAATTGATGTTATGCAAAAAATGTACGCTAGGCAGCTGCTGAATAGATTAGCTAGCTGGATAGAGGAAAATAATATTTTGACAATATACCAGGCAGGATTCAGGCAGAGGACAAGTACAATTGACCAGGCCTTCAGGCTATTATCCATAATGTGGAAATATTCAAAACTAAAGAAGGGTCATCTCTACATCGCGTTTGTGGATTTGCGCGTGGCCTTCGATTTGGTCCCAAGAGACACTCTATGGGCCGCATTAGGGAAACAGGGTATGCCAGGGAATTTTTTGCACCAGATAAAGAGGCTGCGCGAAAATACTTATGCAAAGGTATGGTGGGGCCCAAATGGAGAGCTGACAGATCCAATACCCATTAAGAGGGGAGTAAGGCAGGTTTGTGTGCTTGCCCCAACCCTCTTCTCACTATACATCAATGATTTGGTTGAGTACCTTAAACAGAGCAATCATGACTCACCAAGATTAAATGGAGACCCAGTACCTGCTCTCCTTTTTGCAGATGACACCATCTTATTAACTCAAACTCCCATGGGCCTACAGACTCTTTTGGGAATGTTTAGTAAATATTGCATATTGAAGGGGCTAGAAATAAATACAAACAAGACAAAATATTTGATTGTTAAACCTCACAGAGCACTTAAAAGAAGCATCCTGATCAATGGGCATGAATTGGAACGAGTTAAAAGTTTTAATTACCTAGGGATATTGCTGGATGCCAAGTTGTCCTTGACGCCGCATATTAACAAAGCTGTAACATCTCTGGTCCACAACTCCACGGCGATAAGCAATAATTACAAAAACTCAAGAACTGAAATTGTCTCACCAGTGTTCAAGGTCTATAGATATAAAGGCAGGCCGCTGCTTTGTATGGCGCCAAACTCTGGGGAATTGCAAACCTAACCTCATTAGCATCCCAAGAAAACAGTTCCATGAGGGGGGTACTGGGACTGCCACCATCGACTCCATTGGTCCCTCTTTCTTGCGACTTAAATAGGAAAGCAAATAGGTAACATGGCAGTTTTGAGACCATTGCTTTATTGGTGTAGGCTTTGGTCAACTCCAGATTTGATCCATTATAGGCAAGCACTAATTGAGATAATGGATCTTGATAAATCAGTTTCCCTTCCTTGGCTTCAACATATAAGGCCCTGGTTCTATAACCTAGGGTTTAAATCCTTTTGGGATGAACCCCATACCCTCATGACACAATCTAAGATTCGGTTAAAGCAAGTATTCTGGGATTATTCTTCGATTAGTCTTTTCCATAGTAAGGATCTGGGTAGATTGACCTCGAAATGTTTGGATATTAAGCCAACACCAAGATTTGAGGAATGGCTAGATACAATTCAGCCTAGGCGAGCAAAAGCACTATTCATGAAATTTCGATGTGGAATCCTCCAGATCAAGGCGTTCACCACCAAATGGGGCCCCCAGAGCGAGAATATCCATGATTCTAAGTGCGGATTATGTAATATGGAGACTACTGAAACGGTGGAACATGTTCTATTAATTTGTAAAGCCTATGATAAGCCAAGGAGAAAATGGATTCTACCTATTTGTAGGAAATTAGGAATTAGAAATTATAATGAAGCGGCAAGACTATTAAGGTCTAGTACTACTCCATCTATTGTTTTTGGAATAAGCCGCTTTCTTCTAGCAAAAATATATATTAGGAACAGGGAGGGCCTGAGGTTCTAGTGAACCTAGATGTATTAAACACCCATAGACAAACTTAAGGGTGTAACAAATGGCTAACAGTCTTCCCTTCCTGTAAGCTAATAGATCACTGGTATTTAATTTGATTAGGATGTAATTTTAGAATTTTCTAATATAAGGAATGAATATAATTATTTCCCAATTTCAGGAATTGTTATTCTACACCATGTAATTGACTTTATCAAATGGCCAAATGGCTTTCTATCTTGAAAGTTAATAGAACAGTGTATTCCATTGGGTTTCGCCTTAATTTTAGAATTTTTTTACTTTTTAGTATAAGAAATGATTATAATTGATTACTCTTTATTGATTTTAGTAGTATTACTTGTTATTTATGCAACTGATTTTAGTATCTGTAAGATTATGTGTTATTTCATGATGTTTTGATAGTATTATCCTTTTATGGCTAATAGCCGAATAAAGGTTTGTTTGTTTGTTTGTTTGTTTGATATCACCAAATGGTTCACAGCTTTTGAGAGGGCCTGTGCAACCAGAAAAGTAAACAAATCTCACTGGGGTGCTTTCCTTTGGGAAATGTTCACTGGAAAGTGTAGGGATAGTGTCCTCACTCTCTCTGGAAAAGATGCAGAATCCTATGACCTCACCAAGGCTACCTTGATTGAGGGCTATGGATTCTCCACTGAGGAGTACAGGATTAGGTTCAGGGGGACTCAAAAATCCTCGAGCCAGACCTGGGTTGATTTTGTTGACTTTTCAGTCAAAACAATAGATAGTTGGATAACTGGCACTGGTGTAAATGATTATGATAGGCTGTATAACTTGTTTATGAAAGAACATCTGTTAAGTAATTGTTTCAATGATAAACTGCATCAACATCTGGTAGACCTGGGTCCAATTTCTCCGTCAAGACTAGGGTGATCAAGACTTCCACAAGGGGTGACCAAAAGAAAGGGGTCACAAAGCCACCCCAGGGGAAGAGTGGTGAGACATCCAAGGGAAAAAGTAAAGAGTCTTCTAAAGGGCCCCAAAAACCTGCTCAGGAGGGTGGACCCAGATCCTCTTCACAGTCCTCAAATGGGTATAAGGGTAAAACCTTTGATCCCAAGAAGGCCCGGTGTCGAATCTGTACTCAGCATGGACACCAAACTGGAGACAAGGCCTGTCCCAAGAAAAGTCCCACAACAAGTACTACTCCAGTTAGCACTGGAATAGCCAGTCTCCACATGGGATCAACAGTGTGCCCAGAGCAAATCAGGGTCCACACTGAAGCTACATTAGTCTCTGAGGGTGGGGTAGACCTAGCCACACTCGCTGCCTGGCCACCCAAGATGCAAAAATACAGGGAGCAGCTCTTAATCAATGGGACTAGAGTAGAAGCCCTGAGGAATACAGGTGCCAGTGTCACAATGGTGACAGACAAACTGGTTTCCCCAGGACAGTACCTGGCTGGACAGACATATCCAGTTACCAATGCTGACAATCAGACTAAAGTCCATCCCATGGCAATGGTAACTTTAGAATGGGGAGGGGTCACTGGCCTGAAACAGGTGGTAGTCTCCTCTGCAAGTCCAGTAGAATGTCTGCTAGGGAATGATCTGGAGTCCTCAGCATGAGCTGAGGTAGAGCTCAAGACCCATGCAGCCATGCTGGGTATCCCTGAACTGGTGTGTGTCAAGACAAGGGCACAAAGCAGGGCTCAGGGTGAAAAAGAAGTGTTGGAGTCTGGAATAATGGCCCAACCTTCCAAGAGAAAAGGAAAGAAGACTTGGGAACCAGCTTCAACACAGCACAAAAAACAGAACCTCTCTTCCCAGGAAGATGTTCTATCCCCTGAGGGAACTGAGTCCATGGAGCTGGAGCCTTACCAGGTTGAGCTCTTGGGCCCAGGGGGACCCTCAAAGGAACAGATGAATAAGAGGGAAGAAACTTCTCCCTCTCTGGAAGGCCTAAGACAGCAAGCAGCTGAGCAAGAAAAAGGTAATGTCAGTGGAACCCACAGGGTCTATTGGGAAGATGGACTCCTTTACACTGAGGCAAGAGATACCAAACCTGGTGCCACTAGGAGAGTGGTAGTGCATCAGGAGTTTAGGGAGTTCATTCTGACCTTAGCCCATGACATTCCCCTTACTGGGCATTTGGGACAAACCAAGACATGGGAGAGATTAGTCAACCATTTGTACTGGCCCAATATGACCCAGAAGGTAAAGGAGTTTTGCACCTCCTGTATCACCTGTCAAGCCAGTGGTAAGACAGGTGGCCATCCAAAGGCCCCCCTCATTCCACTTCCAGTGGTGGGGGTCCCCTTTGAAAGAGTGGGAGTGGACACAGTGGGTCCACTGGAACCTCCTACAGCATCAGGGAATCAGTATATCCTAGTAGTAGTGGACCATGCTACTGGGTACCCTGAAGCAATTCCCCTTTGGTCCACTACTGCCCCTGCAGTAGTCAAAGCACTCATTGGTATCTTTACCATAGTGGGATTTCCTAAGGAGGTGGTTTCCAACATAGGTACCAACTTCATGTCAGCTTACCTTAAACACATGTGGAATGAGTGTGGGGTGACTTATAAAATCACCACACCATACCATCCACAAACCAATGGTCTTGTTGAGAGATTTAATAAGACATTGAAGGGCATGATCATGGGGCTCCCTGAAAAACTCAAAAGGAGATGGGGTGTCCTCTTGCCATTCCTGCTTTTCACCTACAGAGAGGTGCCACAGAAGGGAGTAGGGTTTTCCCCCTTTGAGCTTCTGTTTGGCCATCCTGTTAGGGGACCACTGGCACTTGTAAAAGAAGGCTGGGAGAGACCTCTCAATGAGCCTAAACAAGATGTGGTGGACTATGTACCAGGCCTACATTCAAGGATGGCAGAGTACATGAAAAAGGCAAGCAAAAACCTTGAGGCCAGCAAACAACTCCAGAAGATGTGGTATAACCAAAAGGCTGCTATGGTTGAGTTTCAGCCAGGGCAGAACGTCTGGGTTCTGGAGCCTGTGGCACCAAGGGCACGTCAGGGCAGATGGAGTGGCCCTTACCCAGTTCTTGAGAAAAAGAGTCAGGTAACCTACCTGGTGGACCTAGGCACTAGCAGGACCCCTAAGAGGGTGATCCATGTGAACCGCCTCAAACTCTTTCATGATAGGGCAGATGTAAACATGTTAATGGTTACAGATGAGGGCCAGGAAGCAGAGAGTGAACCTCTCTCTGATCTCCTCTCCACTGACCCTAAAGATGGCTCAGTAGATAGAGTGATCTATTCAGACACTCTCTGGCCAACACAAGGCTGACTGCAGGCAAGTTCTCCAGCAGTTTGCTGATCTCTTTTCTTTAACCCCTGGTCAGACACACCTGTGTACCCATGATGTGGACACAGGAACCGGTATGCCTGTCAAGAATAAAATATTGAGACAGTCTGACCAAGTTAAGGAAAAGCATCAAAGTGGAAGTCAACGAGATGCTGGAGTTGGGGGTGATTGAGTACTCTGGCAGTCCCTGGGCTAGCCCAGTGGTATTGGTCCCCAAACCTCACACAAAAGATGGCAAAAGAGAGAAGAGGTTTTGTGTGGACTACAGAGGGCTCAACTCTGTCACCAAGGCAGATGCTCACCCCATCCCAAGGGCAGATGAGCTAATAGACAAATTAGGTGCTGCCAAATACTTAAGTACCTTTGACTTGACAGCAGGGCACTGGCAAATAAAAAAGGCACCTGGAGCAAAAGATAAAAACTCATTCTCTACACTTGATGGGCACTATCAGTTTACTGTGATGCCCTTTGGCTTAAAGAATGCCCCTGCCACCTTCCAAAGGTTGGTGAATCAAGTCCTTGCTGGCTTGGAGTCTCTTAGTGCAACTTATCTTGATGATATTGCTGTCTTTATCTCCAACTGACAGAATCACCTGGTCCACCTGAAGAAGGTTTTGCAGGCCCTGCAAGCAGCAGGCCTCTCTATCAAGGCATCTAAATGTCAGATAGGGCAGGGTACTGTGGTTTACTTGGGTCACCTTGTAGGTGAAGGCCAAGTTCAGCCATTCCAACCCAAGATCCAGACTATTCTAGACTGGGTGACTCAGGCTTGACTGGCTTGACTGGGTACTATAGGAGGTTTGTGAAGGGATATGGATCAATAGTGACACCCCTCACAGAACTGACCTCCAAGAAAATGCCCAAGAAAGTTAACTGGACCGTGGACTGTCAAAAGGCCTTCAACACCCTGAAGCAAGCTATGTGTACAGCACCAGTTTTGAAAGCTCCAGATTATTCTAAGCAGTTCATTGTGTAGACAGATGCCTCTGAGCATGGGATAGGAGCAGTCCTGTCCCAAACAAATGAAGATGGCCTTGACCAGCCTGTTGCTTTTATCAGCAGGAGGTTACTCCCCAGGGAGCAGCGTTGGAGTGCCATTGAGAAGGAGGCCTTTGCTGTGGTTTAATCACTGAAAAAGTTGAGACCCTACCTTTTTGGTACTCACTTCATAGTTCAAACTCACCTAGACCTCTCAGATGATGGCTGATGCAAATGAAAGGAGAAACCCTAAACTGTTGAGGTGGTCCATATCCCTACAGTGAATGGACTTTGTAGTGGAACACAGACCTGGGACTGCCCTTGCCAATGCTGATGGCCTTTCCAGGTTCTTCCACTTAGAAAATGAAGAATCTCTTGGGAAATGTTAGTCTCATCCTCTTTTGTTTGGGGGGGGGTTGTGTAAGGAAATGCCTCCTTGGCATGGTTACCCCCTGACTCTTTGCCTTTTGTTGTTGCTAGTTATGATTGAAAGTGTGCTGGGACCCTGCTAACCAGGCTCCAGTACCAGTGTTCTTTCCTTAAACTGTACCTTTGTTCCCACAATAGGCACATCCCTGGCACACAGATAAATCCCTTGTAAATGGTACCACTGGTACCAAGGGCCCTGATGCCAAGGAAGGTCATCTAAGGGCTGTAGCATGTCTTATGCCACCCTGGGGACCCCTCACTCAGCACATGCACACTGCCTCACAGCTTGTGCGTGCTGGTGGCGATAAAATGACTAAGTCCACATGGCACTCCCCTCAGAGTGCCATGCCCACCTCACACTGCATGTGGCATAGGCAAGTCACCCCTCTAGTAGGCCTTACAGTCCTAAGGCAGGGTGCACAATACCACAGGTGAGGGCATATGTGCACGAGCACTATGCCCCTACAGTGTCTAAGCAAAACCTTAGACATTGTAAGTGCAGGGTAGCCATAAAGAGTATATGGTCTGGGAGTCTGTCAAACACGAACTCCACAGTTCCATAATGGCTACACTGAAATCTGGGAACTTTGATATCAAACTTCTCAGCACAATAAATGCACACTGATGCCAGTGCGGGATTTATTGTACAATACACCCATAGGGCATCTTAGAGATGCCCCCTGAATACCAGTCCGACTACTCCTAGTGCTAGGCTGACCAGTTTCTGCCAGCCTGCCACAACTAGATGAGTTTCTGGCCACATGGGGAGAATGCCTTTGTCACTCTGTGGCAAGGAACAAAGCCTGTACTGGGTGGAGGTGCTTCTCACCTCCCCCTGCAGGAACTGTATCACCTGGCGGTGAACCTCAAAGGCTCATGCCTTTTGTTACAGCACCCAGGGCATCCCAGCTAGTGGAGATGCCCGCTCCTCCGGCCACTGCCCCCACTTTTGGTGGCAAAGCTAGAGGAGATTATGAGAAAAACAAGGAGGAGTCGCCCACCAGTCAGGACAGCCCCTAAGGTGTCCTGAGCTGAGGTGACCCCTGTCTTGAGAAATCCTCTATCTTGAGATTGGAGGATTCCCCCAATAGGATTATGGATGTGCCCCCCTCCCCTCAGGGAGGAGGCACAAAGAGGGTGTATCCACCCTCCAGGACAGTAGCCATTGGATACTGCCCTCCTGACCTAAACACCCCCCTAAATCAAGTATTTAGGGGCGACTCAGAACCCAGGAAATCAGATTCCAGCAACCTACACAAAGAAGAAGGACTGCTGACCTGAAAGCCCTGCAGAGATGACGGAGACGACAACTGCTTTGGCCCCAGCCCTACCGGCCTGTCTCCAGACTCAAAGAACCTGCACAGCAACGCATCCGACAGGGACCAGCAACCTCTGAAGTCTCAGAGGACTGCCCTGAAACCGAAGGACCAAGAAACTCCAGCGAACAGCGGCACTGTTCAAGAACAGCAACATCTTTGCAACATTTTTGCAACTTTTAAAGAACTCACTCTTCCCGCCGGAAGCGTAAAACTTCAAACTCTGCACCTGACGCCCCCGGCTCGAGCTCCAGAGAACTAACACCACAGAGAGGACTCTCAGGCGACTGCAACTACGTTAGTAACCTGAGATGGCCCCCCTGCACCCTCACAGCGATGCATGAAGAGAGGATCCAGAGGCTCCCCCTGACCGCGACTGCCTGGAACAAAGAACCCGACGCCTGGACCAAAAAGTGCATCCGCAGTCCCCAGGATCAAAAGAAATGGAACTCCAGTGCATAAGTGACCATCAGGCGACCCTCTGCCTAGCCCAGTCGGGGGCTGGCCCAAGAAGCCCCCCTGTGTCCTGCCTGCACCGCTAGAGTGACCCCCGGTTCCCTCTATTGACTTCTATTGAAAAACCCGATGCCTGCTAAGCACACTGCACCCAGCTGCCCTTGTGCCGCTGAGAGTGTGTTTTGTGTTCCTACTTGTGTCCCCCCCCCAGTGCTCTACAAAACCCCCCCTGGTCTGCCCTCCGAAGATACAGGTACTTACCTGTTGGCAGACTGGACCCGGAACACCCCTGTTCTCCATAGGCGCCGATGTGTTTTGGGCCCTCATTTGACCTCTGCACCTGACCGGCCCTGTGTTGATGGTGCGGTGACTTTGGGGTTGCCTTGAACCCCCAATGGTGGGCTGCCTATGCCCAGGAAACTGAACTTGTAAGTGTCTTACTTACCTGAGAAACTAACCAATACTTACCTCCCCCAGGAACTGTTGATTTTTGCAGTGTCCACTTTTAAAATAGCTTATTGCCATTTTAACCAATACTGTGTTTGTTACTGCTGTAATTCAAAGTTCCTTACTTGCCTGTTGGGAACATCTTGCATTTTATGTATTTACTTCAAATTGTGAATCTTGTGGTTCTAAAATAAATAAATTAAAATTTTCTGTATAAAAACCATTGGCATGGAGTTAAGTCTTTGAGTGTGTGTTCCCCATTTATTGCCTCTGTGTGTACAACAAATGCTTAACACTATCCTCTGATAAGCCTAGTGCTCGACCATAGTACCACAAAATAGAGCATTAGAATGATCTAATTTTGCCACTTTCAACCTCTAAGGGGAACCCTTGGACTCTGTGCACACTATCTCTCACTTTGAGATAGTATATACAGAGCCAACTTCCTACAACTGAGTTTTGGGATGAGTCAGAGTACAGGCAGAGGATATATTGAGAGAGATATATTTTCTTTGCAGTAGGAGTAAAGTAATAAATATATAGATACACAAGTACATAGAGAGGGTATCATGTATATGGAAGAGAATATATTGATATTTAAGGTAGGATTTTATGAACTCAGACTTTCAAGTGTTGCTGTACTTAAACTACTGTAATTCATTTAGGCCCATATTTAAGAAAAGTTAGCGTCGCCTTTGCACCTTTTTTATGCAAAAGCAGTGCTAAACTACTGCCATATTTATATTTTGTCACTAGACCCGTATAGCGACAAAACTTCAGAGTTAGCGTTATTTTTTTGGGAGCGCCACCTCACCTTGCATCATTTTGCAACAAAGGAGTGCCATATTTACTGCCCGTCGCAAAGACAGCACACATGAAGAAACCAGTACAAAACAAATCACAAAAGTTCCGATTAGTGTCAAATGTAAACGCCTGGTCAGACCAGGTGTTAAAACGAGGCCTACACACTACTACTTAAGGAAGGAAGCATTGGCAACCCCCTGGACAACATGGACTGTTAATGCTTCAGCTTGCCACACGCCGCACATGACAGTGACGACAACAGGTCCCACCAGTACCACTGCAGCAAACCCAAACACCACCACTGCAGTGCAGAAGGTGGGAGTGGATATTTCGACAACTAAAGCCATCCTTGTGTTCAGGGGACAAGATGTCATCAGAACCTGCCGTCTGAAGTGGGAGTCCATTGTTCGCCTGCTGCACCATATTGCACCAGACATCTCAGCAAGGGTGGAAACTCCTACAACTATTCTACCCATGACCAAATTCCTGGCTGTCCTCCATATGCTGCGTCAGGAACATTCCAGACAATGTGCGCAAAAATGGCTGCCATCTCCCAGCCATTCTTCTCGGCCATCATACCAAAGGTTCTGGACGCAATCATCCACCTCACACCCCACCACACCAACACCCAGCAACTGCAGCAGGAGACCAAGCAAGGTTGCTGGGTTCCCGCATGTGCTGGGTGCATTGGACTGCACCCATGTCCAACTTGTGTCCCCTGCTGCAACGGAAAACCTCTACAGGAACTACAAACACACCCATTCTATAAATGTGCAGGCCATTGTGGGCCACTGTGGGCTCATCACAAACATCATAGCCAAATATATCATCAGCGTCTATGATACCTACATATTCCGGCACTTCATTATCAACGAGCGGTTCCAGGAGGAGAAATATGGCAATGGGCTACTCGTAGGCAGGCCACCATACCAATTATTACACAGACAACACACCAACCTTGTAGGACAAACAATGAATACACCACACTAAACACAGATGGACAGGGGACCACAGATGTACAGACAACAACACATATGCCACACTACACAGCATTCATTGCACATCACACACCCACACATACACCCATATCGACATAATACAGCCACGACCTGACTGGCACACCACATGAAGGACAGTTGGAGCTATGTCCTCTTTCAGTAGAGAATCCGGGCCCAAACCACTACAGGTGTCCACTGGTTGACAACTAAATACCGATCCCACACACAAAACACATAACAATGAATAGCTCAGCTATGTGAATGGCACTGGCCATGTCAATGTAAAGAATGGCCCCACATTTGTCATGGTTTCGAAGCCTCCGGCGGCACCAATATCAAATGCCATCCAAGTGTTGCCATCCCCAACTACATATCACCTTCACATACCAGACGTACCAATTGTGTGCACCTTCTCCTGTCTGGTGCATTGTGTTGTACACATAGGAATACAACATCACCAGCCATGAAAGACCATGGGGCAGATATATGAAAGTGGTGCTGCACCTAGTCCAGTGCCACTTTTCTTGCGCCCCGTAGGGGCTCCCTAACAACACCATGTGTGGACCGTATAAAATAAACGGCGCACCATGGTGCAGAGTAAGTTCAATAGTGTCACAATAATGATGCCATAGTAGGACTCTGTAGGAGTATTGAGAATATACCTGACCATTTCATGCACAGTACATAGGGAGACATTCACAACTATGGTGAATGTTCCTAACCCTGCTCTGTGCATGTGTTGAAAGTGTCTTTAATAAATCATGTCTAGGAACCTTGAAGATTCCTCTGCACCAATTATGCTACTCCTCCTATTGTGTGAATCTCACCCTTGTACACATATTGGCTGGCACAGGCATAATCTGCCATACATAGTGCCATATGGTAACATGGAGGCCTGAGTTTGACCTTATAGGGCTACCATAGTGTCAATACAAATGAGAGGTGGTAGGTTTCACTAACAATAAGGCACAGCCTCAAATATGGACAACACAACACATATTTTGCATGTTTGAACTGTCAGCCCAGATTTAATTTGACAATCACCAGGTCCCTGAGCCACAACCCATGATAGTATTGTCCGCCACCACACACCAATGCAACCAATCAACAAAACAGGAACACACACAAGACCAGAAAGAAGTCTGAGTCACAACTCCACCTAAAAATAAAATCTACCAAGGCACATACAAAACCACTAATATTCATGACGTCACATGTTCTCTAATTCCTTTGCAGCCGACTAAGTTTATGGCATCCGCCATGGGTGATGACTACTTTTGGCAACCCGACAACAGTGGAAGAGCGGGCATACAATGAAGGGCACAGAATGACATGAAATGAGGTGGAGAGGACATTTGGGCCACTGAAGTCAAGGTTCAGGTGCCTGGCCCTGATAGGAGGAAGCCTGATGTATACACCACCCCTGGTATGCAAGATGATCCATGTATGTGAAATCTTGCATAACATGTATTCAGACTAATGTCTCCCAGGATGAACTGTTAGATGTCCCCAATGAGGACAAGGATCACAATGGTGCAGCACAGGTGGAGGGGGAACAACAAAACACTACTGCTGGAGATCTCAGGAGACAACAAATTGTATAGCACTTCTACACCTAGACACTGTACAACTAATATCACCTTGTACATATCACCATTAAACCACTTTGCACCAGAAATGTCCATGGTGTACTCATTCCCTACTACATATACCATTGGAATGTTGCTCATACCTCAGAGAGCAGGAAAAAAACCACAACAGTTACAAAGATTGTTGGAACATAGGTTGAGACGAGGGGGAACATTATTGGTATCAATAGATCGTCATGGACTGTTCAGGGTTAGGGACAAATGTTTGAGCCTAACTCTGCACCGTATATCAATGGCTTTATGTATCGTAAGCGCTTTTTGCCCCAAACCTGCCACATGTTGTGCTGTACCTCAAACATAGCACACACATGTTGGCTGTGGGGTGCGCTAAGGGTCGCTAGACAAGTGAAGCAGCAATGGGTGCTGATCCACTCCCCACACATATGCCCCATAGCCAGAAATAATCAATAAAATGGGAGAATGCACCACCACATGAATATGTGGGTGGAATGTAGGCAGAGTCTGTAGCACTTCCTATGTACATTCTAACACACAATGCACACAATTGTGCTGTCTTAACAAACATATGCCTGCAGCTAATCCGGAAATACTTGTGAAGACTGATGTACCAGTGTGTGGCCTAGGTAGGAAAGGGTTTGCAATTACCTACAATGGTTGGTATGTGTCAGCAAGGTAGCCCAGTATAGTCTGTATGACACCATCACACACCACATATAAAAACACACCTCTCATTGACGCTCACCTGCCTGACCAAGAGAAAGTGACCTACTGGAACCAATACTCTAAAATGTCTAGATCTCCCCATGCCAATCCGGTGTGGGATGTGCATGTAAGTCTAGCAATGTCCAACCATGTCACAGACCCACCCTAGGTTGTATGGGTGAAAAAGCAGACAGATATGTTGCATGTGGCAAATCAAAAATTCATAGCTGAGATGATTTTATACACTAACAAGATACACTCATGGTGACAGTGACATAAGTTGTGGAATGCAAATGTGAGTGCATGCTCATGTACACCAAAGGATGTAGAATAACAGCTGAGAGACGCCCTCAGACACTTGGAGATACAACATGGGGAGGTCACTTGAATACTACACAAGTGCTGTGGCTGGTGTACTGTCATGTGCATGTGGAAGTCATGTAATCTTTCAAAGCCTGGAAATGGGAGGGAAGCTATCACATGGCCAGTAGTAGATGTGTACATCTTCAAATTACACAAGTCACACGTAGCATCCTGTCCATGTATTACCGGACAATGTTGCAGTAGAATATGTGTACAAAGTGTAAGCAGCCTAAAGAATGCCAACAATGTAGGGCCAAATCAATTCCAAACAAGATATGCCGTTAATGGACAAGAAAGTACACTTATAGACCAATACTGACTGTGCAACACAACAATGTTACCATGTGAGCACCCGAAATATGTTCACAGAGGATGTCTAGGTTAGTACATAACCCATTAATGTTGCAACAACAACAACAAGGTAGTTGCATATTGCATACTATTCAGACAGAAGGCAGTGACAGATGACATAGGCCCCATTACAACCCTGGCGGTTGGTGTTAAAACGGCGGTAATACTGCCAACAGGCTGACGGTAAAAAAATGGGATCACGGCGGAAACCGCCAACACAGACAGCCACTTTAACAAACCGACCGCCAGGGCGGTAGCAACAAACACCACGGCGGTAACCGCCAACAGACAGACCTGTGTACCGCCCATCCCATTACAACCCGCCAATCCACCAGCTTTTCTGGGGCAGTACCAACGCCATCAAAGGCACGGCAGAAACAGTGTTTGGAAGGGAAACCACTCACCTCTTGACAATCAACGAAGAACCAGGACGCCATGGAGCCCAAGTTACAGGTCCTGCCCATGATGGTCTGCCTCCTGATACACGAGGAATATCAAAGGCGGCAACGACGACCACGGTGAGTACTGCACCTAGCACACAGGGGAGGAGGGGAGGAAAAAGAGATTGACACACACTCAACACGCAACACCCCCACCCTCACCCTCACCCACAGCACCATATACACAAACACATACAACAACAGTACATTTACACCCCGTTACCCCCTGGAAGAACGCAAGGACAAAAGGAATTGAGTGAAATAAGTGATATTTTAAAAATAGGCAGATATACATAACAAATAGAAAAACAGTATACACAAATATTTATAATATGTACGGAAGGCCATACATTGTCCTCTGCAAATGTCCGTGGCCCACTGGGTCAAAAATCATGGGCCAAGCCCACACTTGACTCCTGCCTCAATACGGAGAGAACACTGCAGGGGCATCAGGTTGAAAACACACAGGCACATCAGGGGGAGGGGGAAGGGGGAAGGGGGGGGCACCTCAGCCGGAAGATGAAATAACGCCACTGCTCCTTGAGGGGGCTCCATGCCCACTGCTAGGTCCTGGGGAGTGCAAAGCCACAGTCTCTCAAGTGGGTGGGTTGCCCACTGCTTGGTCCAGCGGAGTACAACGCCACAGTCACTCAAGTCTCTCAAGTGGGTGGTTTGCCCACTGCTTGGTCCTGGGGAGTGCAAGGCCACAGTCTCTCTAGTGGGTGGTTTGCCCACTGCTTGGTCCTGGGGAGTGCAAAGCCACAGTCTCTCAAGTGGGTGGGTTGCCTACTGCTTGGTCCTGGGGAGTGCAAGGCCACAGTCTCTCAAGTGGATGGCTTCTCCACTGGTTCTGGAGGGGGCCTTGTACCCAGTGTCCATCATCCTGCCAAGGATAGGGTGAGTGGATGCATTTCTCCACTGGTTCTGGAGGGGGCATTGTGCCCAGTGATGCAGTACTTGGGGTGTGGCAGTTCACATGTCCTCACCTGGGTGTCTGAGGCACGAGATTTGCATGGACGAGGTAGCATGATACTCCATCCTGCGGCGACTAAGGCTGCAAACTGGTGGTAGTGCCGGTGCTGGTGGGGGTGCTTCCAGTGGCGGTGGGAGGCTCCAGGCCGTCTCCTGCAGCCTCAGACGGACGCACACTGGGGCTGCTGCTGCTGGTAGTGATCCTACTGTCAATGGTGCAGGTGGCGGTGCTTTCGGCAGTGGTTGCGGCAGGGATGCTGGCGGTGCAAGCCGTGGTGCAGGTGCCGGTGTTGCCAGTGGTGGAGGGAGGCACCAGCCCGTCTCCTGCAGCCTCGGATGGCTGTCCACTGGGGATGCTGCTGATGACAGTAGTGGTGGCAGCGGCGGGGCAGGAGGCGGTGCAGGTGGCGGTGCTTGCAGCGGGTCTGGCCACGGTACAGGTGGTGGGGCTGTTGGTTCTGGTGGTGGGCAACAGGACCTCACCTGGAGCATCCGAGGCCTGAAGTGCCTTGACTTGGCTTTTCTGCCCCTTCCTCACCTTGACAGATGCTGCTGGGACCTTGGCTCTGGCAGCTGGAGTTTTGGACAAGGCTTTGCTGGGTGGGTCGTGCTCCTTGCCCTTGCTGCATGCTGTCCCCTTCTTCACCTTGGCAGGTGGCGGAATGGTTTGGTCCTTTGCAGGGGTCTGTGGCACACTGCCTGGCCTAACAGGTGACTCCCTTTGATCCTCTGGGAGTTGCAGGTACCACAGGGGATGCCGACTTGGTGGCTGAGGTGCTGGCCTGTGATCTGGATACCCTGGTCCAAGGGCAAGGACAGGGGAGGTGGGAGAGGGAACAGGTCATTGTTTGCCAGGAAACGTTTTTTAGACACACTGGGACGGGACGATGGAGAGGGTTTGGGAGTGGAGGAAGAGGGAGTGGTTGTAGGAGGTGTCTGTCTGCTGAGTTTGGGTGAAGGTGCATGGGCTGGATGCTGATGTGAGGTGGATGGCTGTTGGGTGGGTGGGTGCTTGCATTTGTGTACTTTGGACAGTGGTGACTGCTCGTGTGGGGCGTGTTGTGAT
The DNA here is from genome assembly GCF_031143425.1 of Pleurodeles waltl. NCBI lineage: Eukaryota > Metazoa > Chordata > Amphibia > Caudata > Salamandridae > Pleurodeles > Pleurodeles waltl. Next base: position 997,798,988 of record NC_090440.1, on the reverse strand, counting down.
GGGCGTGTTGGTGATGGAGGTAGTGGATGAAGATGTAATGCATGCAGGTGTGAGTGTAGACGCTACTGGGAGGGAGGTGGACAATGAGGAGGAGGGGGGCACAGTGGAGGCAGTGGATGTTGGTGTGTTTGCATGGGTATGGTGCTTGTGTGAGTGCCTGTGAGATGAAGTGTGGTGCTTATGTTTGCCTGAGCCTCTTTTGTGTGGTGATTTGGGTGAATGCTGGTCTGAAGGTGCGCTTGGGATAGGCTGGGGTTGAGGGGATTGGGTCTGAGTAGAGGAAGTTGGAGGGGGAGGCTAGACACAGGGACAAGGGCTGCCATCAGGGAGTTGGCCAGAGCCTGAAATGCTCTCTGTTGGGCCGCCACGCCAGAGTGAATGCCCTCCAGGTATGCATTTGTTTGTTGCAAAAGCCCTGCTACACCCTGTATGGCATTCAGTATGGTTGACTGCCCAACAGAGACGGATCTCAAGAGGTCAATAGCCTCCTCACTGAGGGCAGCAGGGCTGACTGGGGCAGGGCCTGAGGTGCCTGGGGCGAAGGAAATGCCCACCCTCCTGGGTGAGCAGGCACTGGAAACACGCTGAGGGGCTGCTGGGAGGGCGGTGCTGGTAGGGGGGTGGCAGGTGTACCTGTTGTTGGGGTGGGCACCTAGGTGTCTGCCACCACCAGGGACCTTTCACCGGAGGAGGAGTCTCTGTCTGTGGTCTCCCCTCCTGTCCCCGTCGTGGTGCTCCCGTCGCCCTCCGTCCCCCTGGTGGCCTCACCCTCGGTGGATTCGGCCTCCAGGCCCATGTGGGATGCAGCTCCCTCCGTCGCCAGCGCCTCTGCTCCTCCGCCAGATGATGCTAATGCACACAAGGACAGGGTGACAAAACAAAAAGGGGGGGAAGAGACAGAGGATACACTTGTTCAATGCCAGCAACGCACTACAGTTGGCGTACACAACACACAGGGAGCAGCCCTATGCACTAGGCCATGCCCAACCATTTACTAAGACAGTCACCAGCCCATGGGGTACAATGCCTAACGCCAGCATCTGCACACCAGAAACCCACAGGACCCTGCCCAGTAGTAGATGGCCACTTACACTGTTGGGGTAGGAGTGCTCCAGAGCCTGCCAAACAAGGGACCTACCCTGCCATGTTCGCCCCGGCCTATGGGCACCCACAGCCCACATCCCCACCCAGGTACCTCCTAACGCACGCAAAGTCATGATTCAGAATCTGTACTCACCCCCTTGTGGCTGCTGTGATGCCCTCAAGCACCCATCCAACTCCGAATAGGCCACCGCCAGGATGCGGAATATCGGGGAGGGTCATGGTGCGACGGGCACCCCTACCTCGTTGGGAGGCCAGCCCCAGCTGGGCCTCCGCCGTCTTCTTTGACCAGCGGCGTAGGTCCTCCCATCTCTTGCGGCAGTGGGTGCTCTGCCTGTCAAAGACCCCAAGGGTCCACACCTCCTTGGCGATGGCACGCCAAATTCCCTTTTCCTGGTGACCGCTGACCTGCAGGGAAAAGACAGCAGAAAAGGGAATTATTCATCCGTCCAGACCGTCAGACTCATTGTCCACCAGTTCCCACACATCCCCTTACGCACATACAGTGACCACCTTACATGCTGCACTCTGGCCAGGACGCCCTTGCACCCCCCAACATGTGGTTTACATCCACAGCACTCCATGCATTCATGCCCCACGCATCATGCTCACCTGTTTGTCTGGAGGACCGTAGAGTAATGTGTACTGGGGTAGGACCCCATCCACCAGTTTCTGCAGCTCCTCCACAGTGAAGGCAGGGGCCCTTTCTCCAGACACATGAACCATTGACGCTTCCAGACACAGGTCACAGCAGCACTTGCAGTGTAGGTCCTCTCCTGTTGAAGGTCAGGTAGCAAGTGAGTGAACAGATAGAAAATGGCGGTCACGTCCGCGGCGGTGCGTACCGTCACCACCGGCGTACATTGCCATTGGCTCCTGGAACCTATAGGGCCCAATGATAACCAATGCAAAGTTGCGCCGCGGTCATCGACCGCCTACCGCGACGGATACAACGCCAGCGCAATTACCTCATTTCCACTTGTCCCTCCTCACCGGTCAGACAGCTGCCATTTCAGGGGGGCACAGGGCATGGCACCTAACTGCGTCACAGCAGACATTGGCATATCAACTGACTCTCAAGTTCACATACTGTTTCTGTAAAGTAAATAAATCAACATTAGTGTAATAGATGTGGGAACATGACCCTCTGCTCACCATTCTCTTCCATAGGCTTCAACTGCTGAGGCAGAATATGAGATGGTGGCATCCTCCGGTGTACCGACCCCTGGTGGACCTTGCGACTAAGGAGGATAGACACATTATCATTACCTACAGACTTGATCGTGCCACAATCCAAGAACTGTGTGCCCAATTGGAGCCAGACCTAATGTCAACTATCTGCCAGCCCACAGGATTTCCCCCTCTAGTGCAGGTCGTGTCAGTGCTTCATTTCCTGGCAAGTGGTTCCTTCCAAACAACAGTGGCCATGGCATCAGGGATGTCTCAGCCACTGTTCTCTAACGTGTTGACCAGGGTGTTGTCTGCCCTGCTGAAACACATGTGCAGCAACATCGTGTTCCCCCAGGTGGAGGATTTGGACACAGTGAAGGCTGACTTTTATGCCCTGGGACATATCCCCAACATCATTGGTACCATTGATGGTACACATGTGGCATTTGTCCCCCCCCCCCAAGAAAGGAACAGGTTTACAGGAATAGAAAATGCTATCACTCAATGAATGTGCAGATGGTGTGCTTGGCGGACCAGTACATCTCCCATGTGAATGCCAAATATCCTGGCTCTGTGCATGACTCCTTTATCTTGAGGAATAGCAGCATCCTATATGTGATTGGCCAACTCCAGAGGCACCGGGTGTGGCTAATAAGTGAGCCAAAGGTCCCCACCCAGTATATGTTGGTGTCTGGGTATGGGGTTGTCCCTAAGGGTTACTGTGTGTCTAACAGTTGTCCCTCGATATTTGCAGGTGACTCTGGTTACCCCACCCTCTCATGGCTACTGACCCCAGTGAGGAATGCCAGGACAAGGGCAGAGGAACGTTACAATGAGGCACATGGGCGTACAAGGGTGACAATCAGGAGAGTCCTATTTCCTGGCGGGCGTCTTGGCAATGTTCTCTGGCCTTTGCCTGGATCGCAGGAACCATTTGCGGGGTGGTTCGCCTTCTGCAAGGGGTGGGGTGTTGGTGGCCTGTTGTTCCATTGGTGGGTACTCCTGTCCACTAGTGCCGGAGGAGGTGGAAGGCTGTTCCTCAGTTTGGCTTGTGTCAGGCGCCCGTTGTTGTGCCACTGCCTCCCTCACGGTCTTGCCCATGTCAGCCAGCACCCCTGTAATGGTGACCAGGATGGTGTATATTTTTGTTAGGTCATCCTTGATCCCCAGGTAATGTCCCTCCTGCAGCCGCTGGGTCTCCTGCAACTTGGCCAGTATCTGGCCCATCGTCTCCTGGGAATGGTGGTATGCTCCCAGGATGTTGGAGAGTGCCTCGTGGAGAGTGGGTTCCCTGGGCCTGTCCTCCCCCTGTCCCACAGCAGTCCTCCCAGCTTCTCTGTTGTCCTGTGCCTCTGTCCCCTGAACCGTGTGCCCACTGACGCCAGGTCCCTGATCGTCCTGGATTTGTGGGGTTGCCTGGGGTCCCTGTAGTGGTGGACACACTGCTGATTGACATGTCCTGGGGACAGTGGCTTGGGCCAGCTGGTTGGGTGCTGTGATGGTGTTTCCTGCGGGGGAGGGTCTGTGGTGGGTTGGGACTTAGGCAGGGGAACCGACTGTCCGGAGGTTCCTGATGGGCCAGGTTGGTCATCCTGATCCAGGCGTGCAGAGCTGCTGTCGCCACTGTGGGCCTCTTCAGGTGGGGGACTGAATGTGGCTAGCACCTTCTCTCCAGTGACGTGGAGTATGGGTCCTGTGGGAATGCAACTGAATTGTTAATGTGTCTGCATGTGCCATCTTGTGCATGGGTGTGTTTCCCTTTATGACTGTGATTTCCCTGTCAGCTTGGCCTTGTGTGAGTGGTGATTTTGTGGGCTGGGTGAGTCTCTCTACTGAGCATGCTGGGGTGATGGGTTTCCATGCAGGTCTGTGATGGGTGTCCATGCATTGTTGTTGCATGCAGGGCTTGGTATTGGGATGGTGGGGTATATGTGAGGTGGTGGAGTGATGGGGGTGAGGATAGGGGTATGCGTTTGTGATGGCATGCAGGTAGGGTGTGGGGGATAAAGTAGTTAGGATTTGACTTACCAGAATCCAGTCCTCCTGCTACTCCTGCAAGGCCCTCAGGATGCATGATCGCCAAGACTTGCTCCTCCCATGTTGTTAGTTGTGGGGGTCCACCGCCAGTCCTCTGTACTGCTACCTGGTATCTTGCAACCACGAAATGCACCTTCCCCCGTAGGTAATTCCACCTCTTCCTGATGTCAACCCTGGTTCTTGGGTGCTTTCCCACGACATTGACCCTGTCCACGATCCTCCGCCATAGCTCCATCTTCCTTGCAATGGACGTCCGCTGCACCTGTGATCCGAATAGCTGTGGCTCTACCCGGATGATTTCCTCCACCATGACCCTTAGCTCCTCCTCAGAAAACATGGGGTTTCTTTGGGGTGCCATGGATGTGGTGTATGTGGTATGTGTGAGGATGTGTGGGGTGATGTGTTGGGCTGTATGCTGTGATGTGCGTGAATGGTGTGTGGGTGATGGTGTTCTGTGCCTCTGATTGAGTGGGTACCTCTGGCTTGTCTCTCTCTGCTTGCTATCTTTTTTTTCGCTGTAAGGGGTTGTGGGTAATGTGGGTGTGTGTTTTATAGTGGGGTGGTTGTGTGGTGTGTGTATGTGTGTCAGGTATGTGTAGTTTGAATTGTCCAATGTGGTGTAGTTTTGTTAGTGTGTGTGTATTTTGAGCGCAGCTGTGTGTACCGCCAATGGTTTACTGCGATTCCGCTGCGGGGATTTGTGGGTCGTGATACTGTGGGTGTATTCCTGTTGGAGTAACAGTGTGGGTTTTGCTATTGCCAGTTTATCACTGACCTTTGGGCTGGCAGACTTGTGTGGGTGTCTGTTTAGTGGCGGAATTCTCAGTGATGGTCATAATACCCGTGGCGGAATACCGCTGCGGTCACGGTATGTTGGCAACCGTCAGAATGACGGTAGGTGGCATTTACCGCCAGGGTTGTAATGATGGCCATAATCTATCCCAGGAGTTAGAAAACAGAAACAAGTTACACTGGAGATACATGCCCTAACCAAGCTGCATATGGAAAATATGAACAATATATTACAATTTGTGTCAGACCATGCCAAATGATGAGACATGTCCTACACGCACAAGCAGCCAATCTCCTGTACATGATAGGGCAAGTCTGACATCAAGTACCCCAAAGGAATTTGAAAATCAAAGGTCATGGGATCACATTTGTGCAGGTGTCTGTCTGCAGGGGGCTACGCATTGCGCTGCTGAAGAGCTATCATGATGAGGGCACATCCTCACCCAACACCCCCTAACTCCCTTGCTGAGGATACATTGACTCTTGACACAGTCAGAGGCCTGATGCATGAGCACAGTGGACTGAGCTGAGTAGAGCACCATCAAACTGCATCAAAACATGCAACCATAGCTTTGTGTGGGCACGCAAAGTCCCACAGGAGCAATCATGACTAAGGTGCCATCATTGCCCGACTGCAACCCTGCTGCACAGCTGTATGCCATTTGTATGTAACAGTCATATCAAACATGTTGTGGTCGTTTGCATGTTTGTGCCTTGCACACATATGCCTGATTTCTCTGCACACATGTACCAATTCAATGGTACAAGCCTGGTATTGTGTACTGGAGTATGCACAAAAGTCTACTTTCCACTCATGAAAATGTGTTTGTATCACATGATCATACATAGACTTAAATGACCTTCATATGTGTTCCCACATACGGAAACATAGGTGGCACTGATATGATTACACAGCCATCATACAACGTCCAACATATGTCCATGCAGAAAGATAGATTTGTGAGGTTTCATATCCCATTAACACACTGCTTTGGCATTCTTTACACATTTTACACTGCACGTCTTTCCACACCCACGTCACATACCAACCTTCATTGACACATGTGAGTACACCATCTCCTGCATCATAGATGCATTGGGAACCATCTGTTACATGTGTAGCATAGCATCATGAACCCTGAACCATACAACACAGCACAGTGTGTACACGCATGTACTCACATAGACATGGGTAATGTGAAATTGACCCAGCCGTAGTCCACTGCATCCTCTGAGTACAATATTTTAAGGGTATCGCATGCATGAACATATATTGGACATAACCCATCATATCTAATGTGTTGCTGTCAAAAGTACATCTGGAAAACAGACATGACAATGTGGTAGACCCACAAATATGTGTTACATCACATATGTACACTCCCAGTACACATTTGGTAACATGTATGTGGAAAAAATCTACCAACACATGCAAATGGTATCAGTCATTGCATGCACCACACACACATACAAACATTGTAACATATTAAGATGTTATTGTTACAATATGAATGCACATACACGCACACGTAGCCATACTGACTACATACATGCATAGCCCCTGTGACATGGTATGTGAATCTGGATGTACTGTCAGCCTTTCTAACAAAATCCACGCATTCCTGTTATGCGTCAAAATTATTTAGGCAAATGGCAATACTCCATACTACGCTCTTCCAAAAAATTACGCCTGGCCCCTGCGCGTCAATCGCAAGTTGACAGGCCTTGTCAGCCTTCATGGGAAGGAATACCTCGCATTCCTGTTATGTGTCAAAATTTTACGCAAACGGCAATACTCCATACTACACTATTCCAAACAATGATGTCTAGCCCATGTGTGTCAATCGCAAGTCTACAGGCCTTGTCAGCCTTAATAGGAAAAAAACATGTATGACCATCATGCATAAAAAATAAAAATAAAACACATATCAGGAAAACGTGGCACACATGCCCAGGAACTAATGAAACAGGACTTCCTTGCTGCATACATGGTACAATGATTTCACTTTCACTTTTACAGTCTTTTTGTTTGTGATTGCGAGAGGGTGTGTGGAGCTTATGCTGTTCGAGGACTGGTGGTTATTGAGAGTTTTGTACTGTGTCCTGTTGCTGTCCTGTGCATTTTGTCATTTTACTGAGTCTTGTGCCGTGTTTTTGTCCTGTGTTTGTATTGTGGCATGTTTCTCTTGGGGTAGCGTAGTCTGTTGGGGTACTCCATTTGCATTTCAACATCCTCATTTGCATGTGCATGACAGGGGGACATACGGTTGACTGCAGCATGCTTTGTCAAGGGTCAGGACAGGATGTTTTGGGGCAGATTTAAGAGCCCCTAGGGCCACCTCAGCGCCACCATAGCGTTATTATTTTTGATGCAAAGGTGGCGCTAAAGTTGCATTTCCCTGCCCCATATTTAAAAAGTGGCGCAATGCATGTATTGTGCCATTTTGTAAAAGCTTGCACCGCATCATGCCTGCACCAGCCTTCATGTATGCGAGGGGGTGTTCTACCATTGGGGGGGGGCAAAAAAATGGCGCAAGGAAATCTAAGAGATTTCCTTGTGCATTTGTTTCGGCACTTTCAACGCATGCTCAGAGCAGGCATTAAAAAGGGGCATACCATTATGTAGAATGGGCCCCTATTTACTCTGCAGGAGTAGCGCCAATTTATGGTGCTACTCCTGCAGAGTACATCAATAGGGTAAAAAAAGAATGACTCTTTTGCCCCCTATCCTGTGCCATGGTGCGCTGTATTGTAATTATGGAGCACACATGGTGGCAGTAGGGGGTGCTAAGGAGTGCAAGGGAAGTGGTGCTGCACTAGGTGCAGCACCACTTTTCTTAAATCTGGCCTGTGTGTCTTAAGCAGACAGCATTTAAGTGACCTTAGCTATGCACTGGGTGCAGACTACTTGCACATTTCTCTTTGTGTCAATTGGATATTACATACACCCCATAAAGTGTCAAATATCTGGCACACATGTGCTGAATTTGTAACGCAGGCCTGCCCCTTATTACCAAGAGTAAGAGGCAGGCCTGCATCTGCTCCTGCACCGGCACATAACTCAGCAGCTTGCACCAATGCAGGCATACTTGGACCAAGTGCAATTGCATCTGTGTTGAGGGGAGTGTGTATGTGCAGGTTGGTATCCCTTCTAGGACATAAACAGTGTACAATAGTGACAATAGCAGCCCAGATAGTAGTGTCAAGACATCTGTTATGTTATTTTGTTAATGTGCAGGAAGGTACACATATGTGTACATGAGCAAACATCCATGGCATTTTAGCTCTACTGTGTGTGCCTTCAAATGGTGCACACATATCAGAAGCAAGGAAGTATCAATGCATTCCTCAACACTTTGCTATGCGTACACCACCCCTGGGCAGTTGTTAGTCTTTTGGCGCTGATAATAAGTAAGATGTCTTTAACATCTGGGGCAGCATCAAAACGAATCGGTGTTACAGTGGGACAGCCACTGCAACAATCATTGCATGGCCCTCTGATGCAGAATACTGTGTCATGCTGCCCCATCTGTACATGGAGGTGTAACGCTGCAAAAAGCTGCATGACTCCTTGTACATATGGTAGAGTGAAATGCACCACTGGAGCGTCAGGGGAAGTGATTCTTTGGTGGTGCCTATTGTCTCTCCATTTGTCTTAGTGACAGAATTATAGTGTTTGGCAGTTGTTCAGTCCTACCACAAAGTTTACTTGCTTACTCAGCTTAACTAGTTGAATATGTGATAGTCGCAATGCACATAAAAGTTCCAAAATCACCAAGCTAAGTGTCCCTGTCATGTCTTGCTAGTTGGCCTCCACCCTACACTGTTGGAGAAGTGTCCCAATTTGAAGACCCCGATGCAGCCAGTAAGTGTCACCTTGCGCATCATGTGTCATTCTAGGGTTTGGAATGAGAGGGTATGATGTGTGCAATGCATTGTTGAAACGTAATGTGTGACCATCTGAGTTAGGATGTGGACATCATGTTTGATGCAATGTTGAGGATGGAGAATAAGTTGATTGTTGCGCAAGTGCCAACGTTTGCTGCTATGGAATTGTGGGTGTTATGAAAAAGGAAAGCATGCCCAAATACACAGTGATGTCAGACAAGATATGTGTCTGAGGTGCTGTTTATCTGAATAGCATGACTGTTGCCAACACATTTGTCACAGCACTTTTTACAGCATTGTGTGCCACACATTGCTTAAAGTTACTCAGGAAAGGGTACAGATGATGTACATGCGTTGAGGTCTCTAGTGGCATATGTAGGAGACACTTGCATCACTGGTGCCTTATTGTGCTGGGCAGCAGTCAGGTGAGTACACTATGAGAATACAAGTCTGCTCCAGATGGATGTGGGATATATGTACGGATTGTAGCAAACTAGATGTTTGCAGATTTACCAACATGATCTACCCATCATGATAATTGTGAGTGAGCCCGGTCCCATCACGTGTGTATAGAATGTGAATGCTGAGTGGTTAACTGGTACCTAGGAGATGTTAGACATGCATGTGCACAGGTAGTTCAATTAGAAGGCATACTGTAGCTACATCCAGTGCAGTGCCACTTTTCCTGTGCCCCTCAGGGCACCCATACAGCCACCATGTGTGTGCCGCATTAGACATGTTGCACATCATACCACAGGGTAGGGGGCAATAGGTACAAAATCTGAAACAATATAGAAGTACTGTTCAGGCTTAGGGCAAACTATATGGGCACTAACCCTGAACTGTACATAGGGGCCCATTGTTAGCAATGGCGTTCCCCCTTGTAACACGTGCTCTGAGCAGGTGTTAACCCAAGGGCACATAAATGATACATTGACATTCCTTAGAATTCCTAGTGCCAATTTTCCTGTCCTCCTACCGGATGAACCCCACCTTGCATCCATGATGCCTGGCCAAGGCTTGATGTAGCGATAGGGGTGTCAAAGTGGTGGCTTGCATACATTGCACTGCTTTTTGACTATGGCACAGGGATTTGGGACTTATTGGGCCACTTGATCCTCACTAGTATGATGACACAAATGTTATGCAAGGACGCAGTAGTCCACTTACCTCTGGGCCCTAATGGTCAACAATGGATAGCCGTTGCCCCAGTGACATGTGCATGATACCATGGATGGCTGGTAGGAAGTTTAGTCTTGATTTGGAGATTGACATTGTTGTGGAATGTCTGGTGAACAGCAAGTGTCATCTGCAAATGCTGTGTACATTGCATGTTTGTTCAAACTCTACCTAATGCTGTATTTGATGCCATGCTTTCCTCATGTTCTAGCTGCTAATATGACCAAAGCACAGAAACATGCTTTTGAAAAAAGGGCAGAGCATTTCCACCACATAACAGAGGTACAGGTCGGGCACCATAAGATGGGCAGGAAGTATCACCAGGAGAAATCTTCAGGGGCATGGCTTGTCTTCCAACATGGGGGACCTCCGCTACGGACTGCAATTGTGCAGGCCACATCGGGCACAATATTTGGTCTCAAGGGGACCTCCGCTGGTCCAACCCCCTCCACTTCATCAGTACCTATCAGTACTCAGGCACTGCAACAGCCACCTGCAGCAGCCACATCATCAACCTTTGAGGTGGGCATGAGGCAGGATATAGCAGCCATAATGTCAAGGTTGGACCAACTTGAGAAGGACAATGACAGAAACTACAGGTTGTTTTGCAAGAAAAAACTAAAGAAGATGTAAACATGCTGTTGCACAGCCTCTAACTTCCTTCCATTCTCCCATTTTATATTGTTATAATTTTTAGTGGGGTTTAGGTGGGTAGTGATAGGTTGGTTATGTAGATTAAGCTAGTTGTAGGATAGAGTAAGTATAGTTGGGAGGTTTTCGTATTTTTGTGGGGGGGTTGGGTGGAGGGTTATGTATGGGTTTTTATGTTTATGTAAAAAATATCCATTAAAAAAAAAAAAAAATATATATATATATATATATATATATATATATGTATTTTTAGGATATAGGTTAAGTTAGTATATGTGTAATATGTGTAGCCTTAGTTTATGTTGTTTTACTCGTATTCCAAAGCATGTTGTTTTACTCGTATTTCAATGCAATACAATGTCCAGTTCACAGACCCCATGACCGTTCCTGAGCCATTTGTTGTACATTCAGAGTCCAAGGGTGAGGCACATGTCATGAGACATGGGTAGGAGAAGTATGCATTAGTGAGGAGGTGTCCAAATGGGCAATAGGTAGGAACTGAGTCAATGACAGTCCATAGCAGAAAAGATAACAGTGGTTGAGTGAAGAGGGCACATTTCCAGCTCTCACAATACTGGCATGATCTTAAGCACAGGACTAAGGAGATACTGTCCATGTGGCACAGACTGGTGCTACTGGGTGGTGTTCCAGGTGAATGTTGTTTCTTCCACATCTCCATCCTCTGAAGTGTGTGGTGCCTCCTGTGCCATGGGTGGTGCTGTTGTTGAAGTTGAGGGAACCACACACACATCAGGTGAAAGAGATGTTTAGTCAAAGGTCCCACCAGCTGCCATTTGTGGGAAGGCATCACTGCAGCAAGGTGGAACTGCTGATTTCCCAACACCGCAGCAACATCACGGTGATAGGCAGTCATGTCTTCCCCGAGGTAGGCCACTTCCCACTGTTTGGACTCCGGGGTATTCTGTATAGCCCCCAGCATGTTGTCTATCATGCTTCTGCCACTGTGGGAGGGTAATTGTTGAAGCCTCTGCCTCATGACAACAGCTATGTCAGCCAGGGACTGCTGGAGTCCAAGTAGCAAGGAGAGGGTGCCTCTGATAGCAGCTGAGTTGTCCTTATTCGGACTGAGGCACCTCTACACTCCCTCTAAGCTGCCTGCCATGGTCTCCATTCCCATCTGTATCTGCATGGCCAGCTCCCACTGGACTCCTACCACTGTCCTATAAAAGGTGAGGGATGTGGCAGGACTGGTTGGTGCTCTGTGTTGGTAGATTGGCGGTTCATGTGGAGACCCCGCAACGCTGTGTGTCCTCCCTACGACTGGAGGTGGTGTCTGGAGGGAACCTAGGACACCTTGGAGAGTCTCTTAGTTGATGGTTGGCAGCTGGTCATCCATGTCATCTGTAAAATCCAGGACAGGCAGGTCGGCAGAAGGTAAGGTATCATCTGCTGCAATGAGATAGTGAAATGTCAATATTTGACTGTAGTACATTTTGACATGGCTCATCATTTACTTGCTACTAGAGGCTCAGTGACATGTTACAGACAGCAGGTTGTAGTTGTAAATTATGTGTTGCATTGTGCATCACACATGGCAACCTTTAAAGGTATTTTTTACATTGATACCACACCACCATCTTCCTTGCCGTCCCCTTGTCCCTGCCACTGACACCATGGTAGCACGTCATTTACCTTCCTATTCACCATGGTGGACATTCCCTCAGTAGTGTAATATTGCTGTCACTCTTTTGGTGCTATAATGCATTGGCACCATGAATGATGGCACTAGTGCAGCAAAGCACATTCAGGTCAATTGCTTACAATGCTTGTGCTACTTTGTCAGCTGCCTTTAGCAGGCCCCACAATGTGCCAATTGGATGGGACAGTGCAACCATTATGGGTTGTCTGCCCATTAGTTTGTCCCTCCATACATTTGGGACATTTCCTTGCAGACAGCATATCTGCCACAGGCATATGTTGGTGTAAGGATGTAGAATGTGGATCACTGCATACATTTTGAGACTTTGTTGATGTGGCACAAGGAGAATGTGCAGCTTGGATCCACATGGGCAACTATTTGTATGATGGAACAGTTGCATTATGGGCTACTGACATTTTACCGGTAGTGCAACATTGATGCCTCTTGTGCCATTTCTTACGCATGTAGATGTCCCTTCATGCAGAACACCAGCCATTCACACAACATAGACAACCTTGTTACATGGTGACATTGAAGCTACTTGTACAGCAGCACAAATGATGGTCACAGACATGACCCATGTGTTGTATGAGTTCACATTTGTGCCCATTCCCAAATAGTGCATGGAGGTGTGTGAGAGTTGTTATTGGTCTACTCTGTGTGGTTTGCATTACACAGGTTGTGCACTTAGGCCGTGCTTTTTTTCTCAAGTGGCACAGCTTGGTGCAGCAGCAATATTAGTTGCACGACACTGCGCCACTTTTAAAACGCAGGGATGCGCCATGTTTACTGGAATACGGCACAGCCCTGGTATTTCCCCTGCACAGATTTGTTCTCCCTGCACCAACACAGGCATCTTTGCACCATAGTGAAAGGGTGCTTGCGTTTGGGGGATGTATTGTTTATAGGCAGGAAGGTGTCCCTTCCTGCACATAAACAAGGTGGCATTTCTATGTGTGCTGCAGGATGAAGAACACATGAGAAGGGCAATGACATCAGGAGGATGGAAAGCATTTTGCCTTGTTGCCCCATCCTGACACCACCCCTGGGGTGGTGTTGACTTCAGTCACAGTCTCTGGTGAACATGTCTTGGATCTGAGGCAACAAAAATATGCAATGGGTGTCGTTGTGGCACAGCCACTGTCACACTAATAGCATGTCACTTCCAGGCAATGTGCTGCATATTTACAAGGTGGTGTGAAGCCACAGTAAGTGGCTTAAGACTACATTGTGTACATGTCTGAGTGCATTGCGCCACCAGACTGTCACTAAAACTGAGGCTTGGGTGGCGATGGGGCATTTTGATTCTGGCCCTATGTGTCCCGATGTGAGCCTTTAGTAGCATTGAGTGTGTCCTATGTGCATCCCCCTACTGCCATTTGTGAGATTCCAGATAGTCCCCCCTGCAATATACCCTCCATTTGTGGTAGTTTTGGTAGTCTGCACTGTTCTGTCCTGCAAATCCAGTGACCAGCTCCTCCTGGATGATGGCTGCCACCATCTACTCCAGCTCATCCAGATCCTCCTGGGGCGCGGGACTTCCAACTCCAGTCAGCAGTGCTGACTTTCGGGTCCTGGCCAGTTTCTCCTTAGTGTTGTGCTTGCAATCGTGCCAGTGCTTCTTACAATCGGTGACAGTCCTCTTCACCTCTGCCACGCTGTTGACTTTATCTACAATTGTCTGCCATATAGCCTCTCTCCTACATATTGGCAATTTGGAGGTGACGAAGAGCTGGTGTTGGTGCTCCGTCACCTCTCTGACCAAGACGTCATGCTCTTCCTCACTAAAGTGGCACTTCCGCTTCTCCTTCTCCTGGGACTTTTCTGGACCCTCCTGGCTGGTACTTGGCTGATTGGGATCTCCCTGGGATCTCTCTGACCAGCATTCTCCATCTTGTCTTCCCAAATGTTTTTTTCTTGCTCAGACTTTTTTTTAAGGCTAATGCTGCTAAATATGGCACTAACCCGTCTTGCATCAAAAAATGTGCCACAAAATGTTCTAATGCCACTTTTGCAGCATTAGCATCATTTTTTCTAACAGCATGTCGCAGTGGTTAGCGCCATTTGTTTTTACGCTAACCATTAATAAGTTCCATTGTGCGTCATTATGTAAATATGACGCACATACGGCAAGAGGAAATGGTGTTAGGTCGTGGTAATTTTTTTGACGCACAACTGTGCTAGCGCAGTTGTGCTTAATTTTTCTTAAACCTGGGTCTTAATGTTTATACCTTTTTTTTATTTTATATTTTACTCAATAGCTAAATCGTGAAGCACTTGTAGAAAAAAATATTCATGATAATATTTACATATTGTGATATATAAATAAAACAGAGACCCATACACATCTATTTAAATAACTTCTATGAAAACTATTTAGTGACCTATTTATACGTTAAGCATAGAGTACCATTTATACATTTAACAATACGTAATATATACTTTTGTTAAGCAGTCGTAAAGAGTATCTGCATATTTTAAAAAAACATAATTATTATACAAATTTGTACAAAGTAATACACATTTCGAGATGCGTACATATCATGAAGTTATAAATATTTAAATAGAAAGGGAAAAACTGTACATTGGTGTTTGAGTATGCTGATTATATAGGAAAGAGCCAATTCTCAAGTAGTCTTCTGAAGATAAGATAGTTATTGGTGATCTTATGTTTTGTGGTAATGAGTTCCATAGATTGGCTGCTTGGACAGAGAAGGATGTGCCTCCTATGTTTTTTCTTGTATGGTGGGATTTTGAGGTGAGGTGCCAATCTGGAGGCAGGTTCCTTTGTTCAATTTATTTGGTGATTTTATTCCTGATGAAAAGCAGCCCTGTTCCATGTAATGCTCTGTGGTTGACAGTTTTAAGTTGAATATTCTGGCAACCAGTAATCAATGTAGAGTCCTCAAGGTGGGGGAGATGTGTACTTGTAACTTTACATGTAGGAGTAATCTGCTTGCAGATTTCGGAATCCTTTGTAGTCATTTCGTAGTTGATAAAGATGATCTGTGGTAGATGCCATTGCCGTAATCAAGTTTAGACAATAAAAGAGAGATAGTAGCCTTAATGTTAGTAATTTGTCCACTTGTGCATTCATTGATAACCTGGAATCCATGGTAATTCCAATGTTTCTTACTTCCTTAGATACTTCAGGAGGTGGTCCCAGATCACCAGGCCAGGTGCAGATTGGGTCATGATTTTTCCAATCACCACATGTTAGTATTTCAGTTTTGAAAGCATTTAATTTGAGATGTCTTCATGCCATTTACTGATCAACGGCTCTGAGGCAACTGAAGGTTTTTGAGTTTTCAATGTCTTTGGGGCTTTCCAGTTTAAGGAGTATGTCTGTGTCATCTGCATACTTCCTGAAATTAATTGATCGTTATCTGTAATGACTTCATGTAGATGTTGAAAAGCATGGGTGAGAGCCTTGAGAGACCCCTGCTTTTGTGAAGTATGGTTTGGATGAGAAAGGGGGAGTATAGATGACATTTATTCTGTTTTGAAGGTAGGATGTGATCCAGCAGGGAGCAGTCCCCTCTATGCTGGCTTCGTAGAGTCTTTTTTATTAGAGTGTTATGGTCAACTGTGTCGAAGGAGGAACAGAGCTCCAAAGAAGTAATGTATTGACCCTGTTGCAGTCTACTGTGCTTTTAAGGTTGTCGTAGTTGGACTCTCGCTCCTAGACGAGACTGCTGGTTTAGGGATTACAGCACTTTTATTTGTAGGCGACTGGGCCAATCCTACAACAAGCCGCAACTGTCTGCACAACCCTCCCGGCTCCCAAGCAGTACCTCACCAAAAACCCAAACAGTAAAAGGTGATTTTTGTCAGCCTTTACACATGGACTCTAAAATGCGACCTCTCAGTGGAGTAGTGGTGGAACGGAAGTTACCCTTTCTTCACATTGGTAATAAGTCTCAGTCACACACAGGCAATGAAGGAGATGCAGGAAAGTTTTCAACATATTTGTTAAAAAGATTACAATCTACAATAAAATGCATGAGCTGCAATGATTCGGAAAATGAAAAATGTAAGAAGCAGAATTGTTAAGATGAGAGTTATGAATACAAAGACCCCCACCATCTTGCAATAAGCATGAAATGTAAAATAGCCTAAAACCCTTGCATGGAGAACCTAATCTCTAACCTGACAAGAGCTAGGTGTGATAAACCTAATCTGCCAGTACCATGCCCATGAGAAGTGCTCCCCCTCGTTACCTTGGAATGAGGTCTCTAAATCAGACTCCATGGTGACACGAAGGCTGGGTCTGCATCAAAGCGACGTGCAGCATAGATGGCGTCAATAGTATCTGGTAGGAATCCTTATGATAACCTTGTCTGTGTGAGATATATTTATGCACATCTTGTAGGACCCCTGACGCAGGTATGTTCCTAAACAATTAATAAGGCGGCAAACTTGTGATGGAAATTATGTAAACAATTCCCACCAAAAGTACATTATGTTCCTCTCACACATAAGTGGGAAAGAGACTTGATGTGAATACCTACGTGTATCACTTGGTTTTGACGCTGATAGTGATACCTTCACAGAGTGGCACTGATAACGCAAATCAAAACATTGCTCTAACATTAAACAAAGCAGCCATCTTAAAAGAAATAATAAAATATATGGGCTAAGGCAGAGCATGATAAGTAGGTTAAAAGTCAGTAGGTGACAGGGACACAGGTCTGTAAGCCAGAAGGCTAAGCTAAACTCCTGATTCCCATTAAAACTAAGTAGGAGCCACTTCACCCTCACCATTGCCGAAACAAGGATGACACCATAATGATGATGCCGTAAGTTGCATGAGTCCATATTAAAATGTTCTAAGCTAATAAAAACTAGCTAAAAACATATAAAGAGATAAAATGTCGCCCATGACAAGCACAGCAGGCCAAAGTTAATCTAATTAAAGAAGGGGCATTAACTTTTAAAACTTTGGAACAAAGCCAACGGTAAAATCAGCTAACTTGAAGAATGTCTCTGAAGTCATTGAATGGGAGCGCATCGAGGAATGACTCCACATTTTCAGATCGATGACCGGATTGGAAGAAGCGCAGGATCACCTGCAAAGGCAGCACCATCCAAAGTGCCTAAAAGAGCCAAATAGTTGAAAAGGGGTGGCTCATACGTGGCCTTGCGAATCAACCGCAGTCTCATGGGGCATGACCATGAATGAACCCCCATCGGGAACATCAGCAGTTCTCTGTCCACAGGAGGCACTGGCGGAACAGCAAGGCACACCGATAGTAGGCACCCAAAGAGCCACCAGGTGTAATGAAGGACAGGTTGCATGCACCATAGGACTGGTTGAAATGACAATGACCAATCATGCTCCAATTCTTCCAGCAACGCAGCACCAAAGAACTGCACCATGTGATCATGGCACAGCTGTGCTGGTGGTAGTAGCTTCATCACTCCGCTTTGCTGAGAAGGCACAACCAGTGTGTATTAGGAACAGCAGCAGCAATATCCTGCCAATCAGCACCAAAGTCACAGGAAAGTCAACAAACACTCTTGAAAAGAGTGAATGGATGGCTGATGGAATGACTCTGAAGACAATCTGGAAGAGTGAAATGAATCTAGACCCCTCAGCCTCAAAGAAATGTACAATCCTGTAGTGATTGAAGTGTTGAATATTCTGGAAACCAGCTCTCTAATGTGCTTGAGGAAGTTGGTATTTCATAGAGATTGTATCTCGGCTGCTGATCTTGCTATCTGCAGAGCATACGTCTCTCTGGCCGATGTCAGCGCCACTTGTTTTTGGAACAGTATTTTCTTTAGTCTGCTCAGCTTGTCATAATTTACATTAGTAGTGTCAATGCAAGGCCACATTTCTGCTACTCTTATCTCTTGTGTTGGGGGGAATATAACATGTCCACAACAAGTTACAATTTGAGAGACTGAAATTGCATAGGTTTGTTCATGGCCACATAACTTCCATTTGAAAGTTTCTGAAATGCTGAGTGAATCAAAAGGACTGGAGTACCCTTCACTAAGCATGCCGTGCTTCACTAAGCATGCCAAATGCAAAAGCCGTGAAGTGACTCTGGTTTGCAAATCTTTAAATCACTAACAGTAGCCTCACATTCACTCCCACTCAAAAAGACCCCTGTTTGGCTGTTCAGACATTTGAACTCGAAAGGCAACTCCCACTCTTCTTTAATAAAGCTATCTTCTAGCTGCTCATGTCTGCATACAGCAAAATGTTTTAAGCATTTCGTGAAACGAAAGCCTGAAATGGGCTGATTTATAATGACATTGTAGGAGCCATACTGTTAAAGGACTTTCTGCTACTGTAAAAGGCAGCTTTTCTAGCTATTCTTTATTAAGCATGGTGTAAATTGCTTGCTTCTTTTTTAGCCATTATCTGTTGCTCCCTGGACCAATGAAAAGCAGAGAACAAGTCACTACTGTTAATGTATTTGAATGGGACGCGGCCATTTTTCAGAATCTATCATGTCCAACCTAACTGCTTGATGGAGCGCAGCTGACTTTGTCCATGGTGTAAAAGGGACACATCATTCTGTAGGATATAAATCACAGAAGACACTACTGCCCTCATTACAACCCTGGCCGTCGGTAATAAAGCGGCGGTAATACCACCAACAGGCCGGCGGAAACAAAAATGGAAATATGACCACTGCGGAAACTGCTCAAATAGACAGCCACTTTAACACACCGCCCGCCAGTGTGGAATCAACAAGCACCACGGTGGCAACTGGCAACAGCCAGGCAGAAGACAATGTACCACCCACTCTATTATGACTGGCCTATCCACCATCTTTTCCGGGACGGTACCAACGACATCAAAAGGCTGGCGGATGCAGATCTCAGAAGTCAAAAGACTCACCTGTGGAGACTCAGAGAACAATCACAACGCCAGGGAGCCCGAGCTGCAAGTTTTCCCCATGCTCGTCTACCTTCTGCTTCCTTATGAACACCAACGCCGCCGAAGACGACCATGTTGAGTACTCCCGCCTAGCACACAAGGGAAGGGGGAGGAAAAAGAGAGTGACACACACGCAACACCTCCACCCCCAGCCCCCAACACCATACACACAACCAGATGCAGCAACCTAACATATCTACCCCATACCCCTCAGGAATAATGCAAGGACAAAATGATTTGAAGAAAGTGAGTGTAATACGATAAATTACTATGAATAAGTGCATCAAAATCCAAACGTATATACATATTTACAAATGTAGGGACACTGCCCAGTCCTCAATGTCCGTGAGCCATGGGGCCACAACACTAGGCCAAGGCCCCACCTCACTCCTGCAACAACACGGTGAGAACACTGAAGGGGCATCAGGTCAAAAATAGACAGGCACCTCAGGGGAACAGGGAATGGGGGGGCACCTCAGCCAGAAGATGGTATAACACCAGTGGTCCTGCAGGGGGCAACATGCCCTGGGCGCTGTCCTGGGGAGTGCAAGACCACAGTCTCTCAAGTGGGTGGCTTCTTCCACTGGTTCTGGAGGGGGCATTGTGCCCAGTGTGCTTCATCCTGGGAAGGATTGGGTGAGTGGATGGCTTCTTCCACTGGTTCTGGTGGGAGCATTGTACCCTGTAATACAGATCTTGGGTAGTGCAAGGTCACAGTCTCTCACCTCGGCGTCAGACCTACAGGATTTGCAGGGGCCAGGCCGCACAACAGCCCATGGTTGTAGGGCTACACACTGTTCGCCGGCATTGACGGCTGCTCAGTGGTGGCAGTGGTGCTGGTGGCGGTGCTGGCAGTGGTTGGGGGAGGCTCCAGCCCATCCGCTGCAGCCTAGGACGGCTGCCCACTGGGGCTGCTGCTGCTAGTAGTATGCTGGTGGCGGTACTGACAGTAGTGGGGGGGAAGCTCCAGCCCTTCCCCTGCAGCCTTGGATGGCTGCCCACTGGGGCTGCTACTGCTGGCAGTAGTGCTGGTGGCAGTGCTGATGGCTATGCTGGCAGTGGTGGGCGGAGGCTCCATATCTTCCCCTGCAGCCTCGAATGGCTGCCCACTGGGACTGCTGCTGCCTGGCAGAGGTGCTGGTGGCAGTGCTGGTGGCAGTGCTAGCAGTGGTGGGGGTAGGCTCCAGCCCTTCCCCTGCAGCCTCGGACGGCTGCCCACTGGGGCTGCTGCTGCTGGCAGTGGTGCTGGTGGTGGTGCTGGTGGTGGTGCTGGCAGTGGTGGGGGAGGCTTCAGCCCTTCCCCTGCAGCCTCGGACGGCTGAACCACCATGGTTGGTGGTGGGGGCTCCGAATGAGTCCCAGCACCAGGCCTCCTGTCCTTCTTTCCTGCTGGTGCAGGCCCCTTGCCCTTCCTTTCAGCAGCCGGGGATTGCTCCTTGCCCTCCCTGTAGCAGCTGGGGGTGCCTCCTTGCGCTTCCTTGACGCAGCTGGGGGTGCCTCTTTGTCCTTCCTTGAAGCAGCTGGGGGTGCCTCCTTGCCCTTCCTTGACACAGCTGGTGGTGCCTCATGGCCTTCCTTGCAGCACCTGGTACAGGCACCCTTTCAGTGTGGCTGCCTGGTGCCAGGTATCCTCCCCCACCTAGAGTAGCTGTCGACACTACTGTGGCCGTGGAGTGGGTGGCTGAGGTGCTTGCCTGAGTTTTGACCACCTTGGCCCGACATGAAGGACGGGGGGAGTGGTAGGGAAGAGGTCAACAGTGGAGAGGAAAAGCTTCTTAGGGACATTGGGGCGGGAAGAGGGTGAAGGTTTGGGAGTAGAGGAAGAGGAAGTGGTTGTACGAGTGGAGACGCAAATGGGAGGGAGGTGGATGACGAGGAGGAGGGGGACACAGTGGAGGCAGTGGATGTTGGTATGTCTGCATCTGGATGATGTTTGTGTGAGTACCTGTGGAATGATGTGTGGTGCTTGTGTTTGCCTGAACCACTCCTGTGTGTTGTCTTGTGTGCATGCTGGTCTGCCTGTGTGCTTGGGATAGGTTGGGGTTGAGGGGAATGGGATTGGGTAGAGGAAGTTGGAGGGGGGAGGCTAGAAACAGGGGCAATGGCTGCCATCAGAGAGGAGGCCTGAGCCTAGATTGATCTCTGTTGGGCTGCCATGCCAGTGTGAATGCCCTCCAGGAATGCATTGGTCTGTTGCATTTGGGCTGCCAGCCCCTGGATGGCATTCACAATGGTTGACTGCCCAACAGAGATGGATCGCAGGAGGTCAATAGCCTCGTCACTCAGAGCAGCAGGGCTGAGGTGCCTGGGGTGAAGGAAATGCCCACCCTCCTGGGTGAGCAGGCACGGGAAATATGCTGAGGGGTTGCTGGGAGGACGGTGCTGGTACGGGCGTGGCAGCTGTACCTGTAGTTGGGGTGGGCACAGAGGTGTCTGCCACCACCAGGGAGCTTCCATCGGAGGAGATATCACTGTCCGAACTGTCCCCTTCAGTTTCCGCTGTGGTGCTCCCCTCGCCCTCCGTCCCACTGGTGCCCTCACCGTTGGTGTATTCAGCCTCTGAGAGACTGAAATTGCATAGGTTTGTTCATGGCCACATAACTTCCATTTGAAAGTTTCTGAAATGCTGAGTGAATCAAAAGGACTGGAGTACCCTTCACTAAGCATGCCGTGCTTCACTAAGCATGCCAAATGGAAAAGCCGTGAAGTGACTCTGGTTTGCAAATCTTTAAATCACTAACAGGGCCTGTGGGATGCAGCTTCCTCCGTCGCCGGTGCCTCTGCTCCTCCGCTAGATGATGCTAATGCACATAAGGACAGGGTGACAAAACAAAAAGTGGGGGGAAGAGACAAGGGATACAGTTGGTCAATAGCGGCAACAACACCACTGTTGGCATACACGACACACACACACAGTGAAGAGTCTTACGCACTAGGCAATGCACTACCAGTCACAATGCTAGTCACCAGCCCATGGACATGGACACCTAACGCCAATTGCAGCATACCTGAGACCCACAGACCCCTGCCCAGTAGTGTATGCCTACTAGCTTGGTTGGAGGAAGTTTACATCAGACCCTGCCCAACATGAGACCTACCCTGCAATGTCTGGCCTGGCCTAGGGGCACCCACAGGCCCACACTCCCCACCTGGATACCACCCAACCACGCACAGGTAGTATATTGGGGTCACTGTACTCACCCTCTTATGGCTGCTGTGATGCACCCAAGCACCCATCCAGCTCCGGATAGGCCACCGCCAGTATTCAGACCATCAGGGGGGCCAGGGTTCGACAGGCACCCCTTCCTCGTTGGGAGGCCATCCCCAGCTGGGCCTCCGCCATCTTCCGTGCCCAGCCTCTCAGGTCCTCCCACCGTTTCCAACAGTGGGTGCTCCACCTGCCATAGACCCCCAGGGTCTGCATGTCCTTGGCGATGGCATGCCATATACCCTTTTTCTGATGGGTGCTGACCTGCAGAGAAATAAACATAGGTAAAGGTATCAGTCAGACTGTCCTGCTTGTTACACTCATGGCCCACCATAGCCCTTCACATCCCCTTACACACAGACATGGCCAAACATACATGCAGCACGCTGCCCAGGGCCCTTCCACCAACCCCCCTACATGAGGCCTTCACACACAGCACTCCATGCATTCATGCCCCATGCATTGTGCTCACAGTGTACTCACCTGTTGGTCTGGAGGCCCATACAGCAATCGGTACTGGGGTAGGACCCCATCCACTAGTCTCTCCAACTCTGCTGCGGTGAAGGGAGGGGTCCTTTCCCTAAGTGACATGAGCCACGGTCGGTTTCAGACACAGGTCACAGCAGCACATGCAGTGTAGGTTCACTCCTGTAGAAGGTCAGGTAGCAAGTGAGTGAACAGATACAAAATGGCGGTCACATCCGTGGCGGTGCGTACCGTCACCACCGGCGTACATCACCATTGGCACCTGTTCCCCATAGGGCTCAATGACAACCAATGAGGAGTTGCATGGCGGTTCTCGA
Source organism: Pleurodeles waltl (assembly GCF_031143425.1). Taxonomy (NCBI): domain Eukaryota; kingdom Metazoa; phylum Chordata; class Amphibia; order Caudata; family Salamandridae; genus Pleurodeles; species Pleurodeles waltl. The sequence goes on along the minus strand of NC_090440.1, from coordinate 997,775,604 downwards.
CCGCCTCCCGCAATGGCGCACAACGTCAGGGTAATTACCTCATTTCCACATGTCCCTCCATACAGGACAGGCGGACGCAATTTCAAGGGGGGGTGCAGGCCACGGCACCTAACTGCATCACAGTACACATAAGCACCATTTGGACCTATCCAACAATATACTGTTACAATCACAACATGCAATGAAGTGTAGTGTTTGGAAATATGAGATACTGACCAGCTGTTCACCGTTTTGCCCCAGAGATTGCAACCGCTGTGGATAAATAGGATATGGAGACATCCCCCATGTACAGACCCCTGGTGGACTTAGTAACAATGGAAGACAGGCACATTATCCTCACCTATAGACTGGACAGGGCCACAAACAGAGCTGTGTGCCCCATTGGAGCCTGACCTGATATCTGCCATCCGCCACCCCACCGGGATCCCCCCTCTTGTGCAAGTAGTCCTATCTGTGCTCCATTTCCTGGCAACTGGCTCCTTCCAAGTGACAGTGGGCTTGGCAGCAGGAATGTCACAGCCAATGTTCTCAATAGTTCTGACCAGAGTGTTGTCTGCCCTGATTAAACACATGTGCAGCTATAACGTTTTTCCCCAGGTGGAGAATTTGGCCACAGTGAAAGCTGATTTCTATGCAATGGGATTTATCCCCAACATTATTGGGGCAATTGATGTTAATCATATTGCATTTGCCACCCCCCACCCTGGAGAATTTAACAGGTGTTCAGAAATCGAAAGAGCTTTCACTCAATGAATGTGCAGATAGTGTGCCTGGCGGACCAGTACATCTCCCATGTCAATGCAAAGTATGCTGGGTCTGTGCATGATGCCTTTATCCTGAGGAATAGCAGCATCCCATATTTGATGGCTCAACTCCAGAGGCACCGGGTGTGGCTAATAGGTGAGCCCTGGTTCCCACCCAGTGGATGTTGGTGTATGGGTATGGTGTGGGCCCTAAGGGTTAGTTTGTGTCTAACAGGTGTCCCTCGATATTTGCAGATGACTCTGAGGAATCCCAGGACAAGGGCAGAGGAATGTTACGATGAGGCACATGGGCGAACAAGAAGAATTATAGAGAGGACATTCCGCCTCCTGAAGGCTAGGCTTAATTGCCTCCATCTCACAGGTGATTCCCTGTGCTACTCACCCAAGAAGGTCTGCCAGATCATCGTGGCATGCTGTATGTTGCACAACCTTGCCTTACGTCGCCAGGTGCCTTTTCTGCAGGAGGATGAGGCTGGGGATGGGCGTGTGGCAGCAGTGGACCCTGTGGACAGTGAAGATGAGCATGATGAGGATGAGGAGAACAGAAGTGCAATAATTCGTCAATACTTCCAATGACACACAGGTTCACTTTTAATTGACAGTTTTGTGTTTGACATTGTCATTGGAAGGCTGATTTTCCCAATTCTATGGCCACTTACTGTACCCTTTGGCATCTCTATTTGCAGATATTTGTGCCCCACTATTGCTCCTGGTGTGTTGACTGCAGCCAACTACATGTCATTCCTACGTATACATTACTGTACAGCTGTACTGCATTGTTTGTACCTTGTTAAAAAAATACATAGTTAATTCATTTGACATACTCCATACTTGTATTTTTTCAAAGGGTGTTTATTTAAGTGCTAATAAGTAGAAGGTGATGTGCAATGGGCTGGGGAGATGGTGGGGTAAAGTCCAGGATAGAGTCCAGTCTATGTTGGTCACACGTTCATTGTCCAAGGGGGCATAGGAAGGAGAGCAATGGCAGTTCAAGGTGGACAGGGTGAGACCCAAGGGTGACATTCAGGAGAGTCTAATTTCCTGGCGGGGGACTTTGCAATAGTCTCTGGCTTCTGTCTGGATCACAGGGAACGTTTGCGGGGTGGTTCTCCTTCTGCAGGGGGAAGGATGCTGGTGGCCTGTTGGTCCTGTTGCGGGGCCTCCTGTCCACTAGCGGCAGCAGAGGTGGAGGGCTGTTCATCGGTTTGGCTAGTGGTAGGGCCCCGGTGATGTGCCACTGCCTCCCTCATAGTGTTGGCCATGTCTGTCAGCACCCCTGCAATGGTGACCCGGGTGATGTTGATGTCCTTCAAGTCCTCCCTGATCCCCAGGTACTGTCCCTCCTGCAGCTGCTGGTTCTCCTGCATTTTGTCCAGTATCAGGCCCATCGTCTCCTGCGAATGGTGGTATGCTCCCAGGATCATGGTGACTGCCTCCTGGAGAGTCGGTTCCCTGAGCCAGTCCTCCCCCTGTCGCACAGCTTCCCTGTTGTCCTGTGCCTCTGTCCCTTGAACCGTGTGCCCACTGCCACTGACCCCAGGTCCCTGATCGCCCTGTGTTTGTGGGGTGGCCTTGGGTCCCTGTAGTGGTGGACACACTGCTGATTGATGTGTCCTGGTGACAGAGGTATGGGCCCGCTGGGTTGGTACTGTGCTGGTGTTTCCAGAGGGGCGAGGCTCTGTGGTGGTATGGGACTGTGCCTGGGTAACTGACTGTCCGGGGATCCCTGATGGGCCAGGTTGGTCATCCAGATCCAGGCGTCCAGAGCTGCTGTCATCACTGTGGGCCTCTTCTGGGGGGACTGGATGTTGCTGGCACCTCCTCTCTGGTGACGTTGGCTGGGGGACCTGTGGGGATGTAAATGCAGTGTTATTGTTTCTGCGTGTGACATCTTGTGCATGGGTGTGTTGCCCTCTATGGTTGTTTTTTCCCTGTCAGCTTTGCCTTGTGTGAGTTGTTATTTGGTGGGCTAGCTGTTTCCCTCTAGTGTGCATGCTTTAGTGATAGGTGTCCATGCATGTCTGTGATGGGTGTCCATGCATTGGTGTTGCATGAAGGGCTTGGTATTGGGATGGGTGGCTTGTGATGGTTGTAGGAGGCTGGCCTGGCTTGTAGTGGGTACCAGAGGTACTTACCCCTTGTGCCAGGTCCAGTTATTCCTTATTAGTGTAGAAGAGGTGTTTCTAGCAGCTTAGGCTGATAGAAGGTAGCTATGGCAAAGCAGCTTAGGCTGAACTAGGAGACATGTAAAGCTCCTACTATACCACTGGTGTCATATTCACAATATCATAAGAAAACACAATACACAGAAGTACTAAAAATAAAGGTACTTTATTTTTATGACAATATGCCAAAAGTATCTCAGTGAGTACCCTCAGTATGAGGATAAGATATATACACAAGATATATGTACACAAACCAAAATATGCAGGTAATAGCAAAAGGAAGTAATGCAAGCAATGTAAAGTTACAGTAGATTGCAACAGGAGCACATAGGTATAGGGGCAACACAAACCATATACTCCAAAAGTGGAATGCGAACCACGAATGGACCCCAAACCTATGTGAGCTTGTAGAGGGTCGCTGGGACTGTAAGAAAACAGTGAGGGTTAGAAAAATAGCCCACCTCAAGACCCTGAAAGGTAGGTGTAAGGTGCACCTACTACCCCCACAGAGCACATAAGTCATGATAGGGGTATTCTGCAGGAAGAACAAACAACAGCAATGCAACAACAGTGGATTTCTGGACTTGAGTACCTGTAAGACAAGGGGACCAAGTCCAATAGTCGCGACAGTGTCGAGAGTGGGCAGGAGCCCAGGAAATGCCAGCTGAGGGTGCAAGGAAGCTGCCACCTGTTGGAAGAAGCTTGGTGTTCTGTAAGAACGAAGAGGACTAAGAACTTCCCCTTTGGAGGATGGATGCCACACGTCGTGAAGAAGCTTGCAGAGGTATTCCCACGCAGAAAGACCGCAAACAAGCCTTGCTAGCTGCAAGGGTTGCAGTTAGGGTTTTTGGGTGCTGCTGTGGCCCAGGAAGGACCAGGATGTTGCCACTTGGATGAGGAGACAGAGGGGGCGCCCCGCAAGTCAAGGAGCCCTCACAGAAGCAGGCAGCACCTGCAGGAGTACCTGAACAGGCACTTAGAAGAAAAGTGAACTGGAGTCCACCCGAAGTCACAATAGGGAGTCCTACGATGCCGGAGGACAACTCAGAAGGTTGTGCACTGCAGGTTAGAGTGTCGGGGACCCAGGCTTGGCTGTGCATGAAGGAAATCCTGGAAGGGTGCACAGGAGCCGGAGCAGCTGAAAATCATGGGGTACCTAGCAATGCAGTCTAGCGTGGGGAGACAAGGACTTACATCCACCAAGCTTGGACTGAGGAGTCACTGGACTGTGGGAGTCACTTGGACGGAGTTGCTGAGTTCCAGGGACCATGCTTGTCGTGCTGAGAGGGGACCCAGAGGACCGGTGATGCAGTCTTTTGTTGCCTGCGGTTGCAGGGGGAAGATTCCGTCGACCCACAGGAGATTTCTTCAGAGCTCCTGGTGCAGACAGAAAGCTGGCTACCCCCAGAGCATGCACCACCTGGAAACAGTCGAGAAAGCCGGTAGGATGAAGTGATACAAGGTTGCTAGTAGTTGTCTTGCTACTTTGTTGCGGTTTTGCAGGCGTCCTGAGCAGTCAGCAGTCGATCCTTTGGCAGAAGGTGAAGAGGGAGATTCAGAGGAACTCTGGTGAGCTCTTGCATTTGTTATCTGGTGAGATCCCCAAAGCAGAGACCCTAAATATCCAGAAAAGGAGGTTTGGCTACCTAGGAAGGAGGATTGGCTACCAAGAGAGGTAAGAGCCTATCAGAAGGAGCCTCTGACGTCACCTGCTGGCACTGGCCACTCAGAGAAGTCCAGTGTGCCACAAACACCTCTGTTTCCAAGATGGCAGAGGTCTGGGACACACTGGAGGAGCTCTGGGCACCTCTCCTGGGAGGTGCAGGTCAGGGGAGTGGTCACTCCCCTTTCCTTTGTCCAGTTTTGTGCCAGAGCAGGGCTGGGGGATCCCTGAACCGGTGTAGACTGGCTTATGCAGAGATGGGCACAATCTGTGCCCATCAAAGCATTTCCAGAGGCTGGGGGAGGCTACTCCTCCCCAGCCCATCATACCTATTTCCAAAGGGAGAGGGTGTAACACCCTCTCTCAGAGGAAATCCTTTGTTCTGCCTTCCTGGGCAAGGGCTGCCTGGACCCCAGGGGGGCAGAAACCTGTCTGAGGGGTTGGCAGCAGCAGCTGCAGTGCAAACCCTGAAAAGGCAGTTTGGCAGTACCCAGGTTCTGTGCTAGAGACCCGGGGGATCATGGAAGTGTCCCCCCAATGCCAGAATGGCATTGGGGTGACAATTCCATGATCTTAGACATGTTACATGCCCATGTTCGGAGTTACCATTGTGACGCTGTACATAGGTAGTGACCTATGTACAGTTCACACGTGTAATGGTGTCCCCGCACTCACAAAGTCCGGAGAATTTGCCCTGAACGATGTGGGGGCACCTTGGCTAGTGCCAGGGTGCCCACAAACTAAGTAACTTTGCACCCAACCTTCACCAGGTGAAGGTTAGACATAGAGGTGACTTATAGGTTACTTGAGTGCAGTGGTAAATGGCTGTGAAATAACATGGATGTTATTTCACGCAGGCTGCAGTGGCAGGCCTGTGTAAGAATTGTCAGAGCTCCCTATGGGTGGCAAAAGAAATGCTGCAGCCCATAGGGATCTCCTGGAACCCCAATACCCTGGGTACCTCAGTACCATATACTAGGGAATTATATGGGTGTACCAGTATGCCAATGTGAATTGGTAAATTTAGTCACTAGCCTGTTAGTGACACATTTGGAAAGCAGAGAGAGCATAACCACTGAGGTTCTAGTTAGCAGAGCCTCAGTGAGACAGTTAGGCATCACACAGGGAACACATACATATAGGCCACAAACCTATGAGCACTGGGCCCTGGCTAGCAGGATCCCAGTGAGACAGTGAAAACAGCCTGACATATACTCATAAACAGGCCAAAAGTGGGGGTAACAAGGCTAGAAAGAGGCTACTTTCTCACAATGGTGGGGTGTGTGGGAGGCAGTGGTGTGATGGGAGTCAGCGTAAGGGTGGGGGTATGTGATGGCATGCAGGGAGGGGGGGTGATAGTAATAGAGATTTGACTTACCAGAGTCCAGTCATCCTCCTACTCCTGCCAGGTCCTCAGGATGCATGATTGCCAAGACTTGCTCCTCCCATGTTGTTAGTTGTGGGGGAGGAAATGGGGGTCCACTGCCAGTTCTCTGTACAGCTATTTGGTGTCTTGCTGCCATGGAAGGCACCTTCCCTGTAGATCGTTCCACCTCTTCCTGATGTCGTCCCCTGTTCTGGGGTGCTGTCCCACGGCATTGACTGTGTCCACGATTCTCCGCCATAGCTCCATCTTCCTAGAAATGGATGTCTGCTGCACCTGTGATCCGAATAGCTGTGTATAATTGAATAATGAGCTGTGTCTAGTTGCTCGGCATTGATAGTAATGTCCACAATGATTATAACAGAACATTTCCCCATAATTCTCTGTGTTCATATGTACTATATCCCTTTCCAATACAGTGTAATACTGTAGCTTAGCAAGCATTGAATCAATGGTTTTAATGTCCCAATCATCAGAAGCAACATCAGGTGTAATCACATCAGTAATTGAAATTTTAAATACATTTAGAATTTGTATAACCTCTGTAGGCCCGTATATATCAAAGGGAACTTTATCCAAAACAGTCCCACCTGGAATTGGTACTGCTGAAATGTTCACAAGGGACAAGTCTCTTCTAACCTTATGGGAGGAAAGATAGAGAGTTAGAACTTCATCCACTTACTTGACAGAGGAGTATTCAGGAAGATAATGACCATTTATCAGGAGAAAGAAAACAGTCAAAAAACTAATCCCTAATAGAAAGGAAAGCAATGTCAGAAATATCCACATATAATTCAATGGATAAATCAAATAGTTATTTTTAAGCCATATGTACAGCTTACGTGTCTGAAACAGTTTCAGTAGCAGGTGCAGATGAAGTTGAAGAAAAGTCATAAATGTTAATGAAGTAACCAGATGCAGTCTCTGCGTACATACGGGCCTGCGCATTACTGGTGGGTAGATCCACTTTGCGTGGATGTTCATAGTAGACAGTGTCGTCAGTTTGTATTGCTTTGGAGTCGAATTTAGCCACATCTTGGACAGTTCTTGTTGGTGAAGTGGTCACAGGAATCAGCAGAAGCTCATTCTCCTCCCTGCCCGTGCTCGAAGAGGCATTTGTAGCATCGTGGTATATGCTGGTATATTCAGAAAAGTTATTATTTCTTCTTTGTAGAGGTATGTCCTGTTGGGTAGTGAGAGGGAACCGGGGACTACCCAAGGGACCTCAAGGGTCTATTGTGCAGGATCAACCACGTGGTGTAACTTGATGTTGTCAATTGAGACAAATCTGTTCCCTTTGGAACCTGGCAGCGGTGGTCAGATGACTGTTCTGGTGCCTTGTATTCCCAGGACTTGATAAAGTGCTCTGTAGGTTTGGCCAAATTCCTTCTTCACAGCAATCTTCTTACAAACCAGTTCCCCAACTTTAGGAATCCTGCCTGTAGAAGTTGTTGGCAAATCCCTTATTCCTAAGGTGGCAGCACTGGCGGATAAATTATCATCATAAAAATTCTGAAGCTCCTGCAAGACAGTGAGACAGTCATTTATGTCAAAAGGTGTGTCTGCTGCCACTATACCAGGGCCATCTAAATCAGGGACATACATAGATATCCGAAAGAGGACCTCAGAAGGAGTGTGTCCTCGTGAGGACTGTCTTGGCAGAATATTCACTGGTCTCTGAACCCCATATAGGTGATGAAGCCAACTGTGGCCTGAACCCAGTACTCTAGCTGTTAAGGACTGCTTTAGATCTCGATTTCTCCTCTCCATGAACGAATTACCCCTGGGATGGTAGGGTGAAGAGTAATGGAGTTCAACTCCCATCATCCTCATTGTGTCACTGAATGCCTTAAAGACAAAGGCAGGACCCTGGTCGAAATGGAATGCTGCAACTGCATTTGTACCGATAAAGTTCAGCAAATCTTTTATAACATGTGGGCCATACCCACCGCAATCTAGAACAAAAATCTACAGCGACTAAGATGTATTTGTATGTACCATCAGGTTGTAAGGGACCCCAATGGTCCAGGTACACACATTGTAGTGTCCTGTTGAACACTAAGAGAGATGTATGTGGAGGGGGTGTTATGTTTGAGCCCTTTATCTACTGGCAAATATCACAGCAAAGAACATATTGCTTCGTCTGTTTGTATAGACCCAGCTACCAGAAACATTTCTGTAAGAGTGTTATTGTGGCTGCTACACCAGCATGAGCCGATGCAACACCCTCATGTGTTGCTTTGATGAGATTTAGGGCCATATGTACGAACACTTTTTCCCATAGACACAGAATGGGTAAAAACCTTTGCTACATCTGGCCCTTAATCTCTGGCTTTGTTGGGAATCACCCGATATCCAACTCCATGAATTGCCATAAAGGCAACATTTTGTGCACTGATATGGTAAGAATAGTTAGTAGGGTATGCTTTTGGAAGAGGCTTGCCTTCAGCCAAAGCTTTCACAGCTGCCAGATTTTCATCGTACAATCTTGTGTGAAAATGAGTCACTGCAGCAACAGGAGCCGTAGCTACTGCGGATTTGGCTGCTACATCAGCCAAGGTGTTTCCAATAACGTGTACTCCTACACGTTGGTGGCCTAATGTATGGACTGCATGAGCCTCATGTAGCTTATCCTTAATATCAGCCACCCTCCTCCACAGACTCCTGTGTTTTATGGTGTTTCCATTTGAGTCTCTGAACAGGTTCAATCACTAATGATTAAGATATTCATTGTAGGACTGGACACAGTAGTACAAATCACACACAATCAATGTGATCTGTCCTGGGTTCATATGTTCCAGTGCCAAGATAAGAGCTTTACGCTCAGCTAACTGTGCTGTGCAGCCCCCTAGTGTCTGGGCGTAGGTATTGTAAGGGTAGAATATACCATCCTTCATCACTCCGCTCATGGCTGCGCAAGTGGCCATGAGTATTGTTTTGTACCTACAGCTGGTTGTGCTGAACCATAAGTGTAAATGACAGTGTGGTATCTGTCAAGTGGCAAGACGTTGAGAGGTGCGTGGTACTCCTGTTCGTATTGGAGAAATTCTTGTGTTTGAAGTTTTGGGTTAAAGATGTAATCAACATCTGTGGCAGTCAAGGAGGTTGCCCATTGAATCCAACAAGAATGTGATGCTTTAACCTTAGAAACACTTGCTTTGGGAACAGCCTCTAAAGCTGGCTCCGGAGTAACAACAATAATGCGTTTCTTTTGGGCCAGTGGCCTCTAATTAATGACAACAATTTGTAGAGCAGTCAGAATTTTTTTCTGTGGGTGCAAAGCATTGTTCAGCATTGGAGTATAAATGTGATTTATATGCTATGGGCACCATGTCACCCTCAATTACGGTGACATAGGTGAACCCAATGGCACCAGCAATCATTCTGATGGCCAAATATTTGTTGTTGTCACGTGTGTGTAAGTATTTGACTTCTAGCATGTCTTGCTGCAATCCTCTAATGATGCATGTGTGTTCAACTGCCCAGTGTCTGCTTGAGAAATCTGGACAAATTAGATCATAGACTGCCTTGATGCGTTGTCCATAGTCTGGAATGTAAGTTCTGGCGAAGTTAAAGAAACCAAGTAAAGACTGCAGCTTCTTGTTACTGTTTTGGTGGTTGTAATTGAGCAAATTTTTCTATAAAGTGCAGGGCCAGGCTCTTGCCCTCATTTGATTGCTCGTATCCTAGGAATAATAAACGGAGAAAGGCTATTTAAGTTTTCTTAAAATTGAAGTTGTAGCCAAGGGGTGCAAATCCTAAAATAATCTGATCGAACCTGGCAAGATTAATATTGAGGTTGTCATCTGTGAGATAGATGTCATCCACATAAGACAATGCCTCGGGGTCAATATCATGCATTATTGATGTTACACAGGCAGAAAACAACCCAGGGCTGTTCTTAAACCGTTTTTGGGAGCCAGATGAGAATGCACTGAGGTCTCGACGTTCATGTGCTAAGTTTTGGCAGAAAAAAACGTTGGAAATATTCAAGGTTGTTTTGTATTTTTTACACACTGGCCCTCATTACAACCCTGGCGGTAAATGCCGCCTACCACCGTGCTGACGGCCGCCAACATACCGTGACAGTGGCGGTACACGGCTACGGGTATTATGACCCACATAGAGAAATCCACCACTACACAGACACCCACCCAAGTCCGCCAGACCAAAGGTCAGTGATAAATTGGCGGTACCAAAACCCACACTGTTACACCAACAGGAATAAGTCCACAGTATCCGGACCCACGAATCACTGCGGTTGTCTCTCAACCGCGGTAAACCATTGGTGGTACACACCGCCACGCTCAAAATACACAAACACACTAACAAAACTACACCACATTGGACAATTCAAACTACATTCACCGGACACACATACACACACCCACACACTCAGACTACTATAAAACACCCACCCACATTACCCAGAACCCTTTCAACAACAAAAAAAGATTGCCAACAGAGAAAGAGAGACAAGCCAGGAGCACCCACCCAGTCTGAGCCACAGAACACCATCACCCATGCACCATCCACGCACCTCACAGCACACACCACAACACATTACCCCACACATCACCCCACATATCCTCACACATATCACTCACACCACATCCATGACACCCCAAAGACACCCCAGGTTTTCAGAGGAGGAGCTAAGGGTCTTGGTGCAGGAACTCATCCGGGCAGAGCCACAGCTATTCGGATCACAGGTGCAGCAGAGGTCCATTGCAAGGAAGATGGAGCTATGGCGGAGAATCGTGGACAGGGTCAATGCCGTGGGACAGCACCCCAGAACAAGGGATGACATCAGGAAGAGGTGGAACGACCTAAGATGGAAGGTGCGTTCCGTGGTTGCAAGACACCAGATAGCTGTACAGAGGACTGGTGGTGGACCCCCACCTCCTCCCTCACAACTAACAACATGGGAAGAGCAAGTCTTGGCGATCATGCATCCTGAGGTCTTCGCAGGAGTAACAGGAGGACTGGACTCTGGTATGTCAAATCTTTATTATTATATCCCCCACCCCACCTGCATACCAACACAAACTCCTACCCCTACCCTCACCCCCATCACTCCACCACCTCAAATATACCCCATTATCACAACCCACCCATCCCAATACCAAGCCCTGCATGCCACACCAATCCATGGACCCCCATCACAGAGCTGCATGGACACCCATCACCACAGCATGCCCATTAGAGAGAATCACCTAGCTCACAAAATCACCACTCACACAAGGCAAAGCTGACAGGGCAGTCACAACCATATAGGGAAACTCACCTGTGCACAGGATGGCACACGCAGATACAATAACACTGCATTTGCATCCACACAGGACCTGTACTCAACGTCACCGGAGAGGAGTTGCCAGCAACATCCAGTCCCCCCACAGAAGAGGCGCACAGTGATGACAGCAGCTCTGCACGCCTGGATCACAATGACCAACCTGGCCCATCAGGGACCTCCGGACAGTCGGTTACCCTGCCAGAGTCCCATACCACCACAGAGCCCCCCTCTCAGGAAACACCAGCACAGCACCCACATAGTGGGGCCATGCCACTGTCCCCAGGACACGTCAATCAACAGTGTGTCCACCTCTACAGGGACCCCAGGCAACCCCACAAACCCAAGAAAATCAGGGACCTGGGGTCAGTGGCAGTGGGCACACGGTTCAGAGGACAGAGGCACAAGACAACAGGGAAGCTGGGAGGACTGCTGTGGGACAGGCGGAGGACAGGCCCATGGAACCCACTCTTCAGGAGGCACTCACAAACATCATGGAAGCGTACCACCATTCCCAGGACCAAGGAGACCATGGGCCAGATACTGGGCAAGTTGCAGGAGACCTAGCGGCTGCAGGAGGGACAGTACCTGGGGATCAGTGAGGACCTCAAACACATCTACACCTTCCTGGTCACCATTGCAGGGGTGCTGGCTGACATGGCCAACACCATGCGGGAGGCAGTGGCACACCAACGGGCCCCTGACACTAGCCACACTGTTCATCGGTAGCCGATGAACAGCTCTCCACCTCCTCCAGTGCTAGTGGACAGAAGACCGCGCCACAGGACCAACAGGCCACCAGCACCCCCACACCTGCAGAAGGAGAACCACCCCATAAACGGTCCCGGCGATCCAAGCAGAAGCCAGAGAACATTGCCAAGACCCCCGTCAGGAAATAAGACTCTCCTGATTGTCACCCTTCTGTCCCACTCTGTCACCCTGTCCACCTTGAACTGCCATTACTCCCCTTCCTAAGCCCCATTGGACAATGCACCTGTGATACCAAGAGACTGGACTCTAACTGGACATTCCTCCACCATAACCCCAGCCCAAATACAAATCTAGAGTCTGTCAATTGATTGAAATATGTATTAGTACAACATTCTGAAAACATTCAAATTCATATGTACAGTAATTAATACATTGGTATGACCTTTAGTGGGCAGCAGTAAACATACCAGGAGCCAGAGTGGGTCACAGAGATCTGACAATAGGGATGCCAAAGGATACAGTAAGTGGCCATAGACATAGGGAAATCAGGCTCCCATGTACAATGACCAACAGAAAACTGAAAAGTAAAGTGAAGTTGCAGTGTCTTACCTGTGTGTCACTGGAAGTACTGCTGTATGATATTACTTCTGTTGTCCACATCTTCTTCCTCTGCCTCCTCTTCCTCACTGTCCACAGGCTCCACCGCTGCCACAAGACCATCTCTAGGCTCATCCTCCTGCAAAAAAGGCACCTAGTGTCTCAAGGCCAGGTTGTGCAACATGCAACAATGATCTGGCATACCTTCTTGGGTGAGTAGTATAGGGATCCTCCTGTCAAATGGAGGCACTGGAACCTGACCTTCAGGAGGCCGAAGGTTCGCTCAATTATCCTCCTTGTTTGCCCATGTGCCTCATTGTAAAGTTCCTCTGCCCTTGTCCTGGCATTCCTCACTGGGGTCAGTAGCCATGAGAGGTTGGGGTAACCAAAGTCACCTGAAAACATCGGGGGACAACTGTTAGACGCACACTAACCCCTTAGGGACAACCCCATCCCCAGACACCAACATATACTGGGTGGGGACCTTGGGCTCACCTATTAGCCACACCCGGTGCCTCTGGAGTTGAGCCATCACATATGGGATGCTGCTATTCCTCAAGATAAAGGCGTCATGCACAGACCCAGGATACTTGGCATTCACATGGGAGATGTACAGCCAAACACACCATCTGCACTTTCATAGAGTGATAGCTTTTTCTATTCCTGAACACCTGTTCATTTCTCCGGGGGGGGGGGGGACAAATGCTATATGTGTACCATCAATGGCACCAATGATGTCGGGGATATGTCCCAGGGCATAAAAGTCAGCTTTCACTGTGGCCAAATCCTCCACCTGTGGGAATACGATGTAGGTGTGCATGTGTTTCAGCAGGGCAGACAACACTCTGGTCAACACATTTGAGAACATTGGCTGAGACATCCCTGATGCCATGGCCACTGTTGTTTGGAAGGAACCACTTGCCAGGAAATGGAACACTGACAAGACCCACACTAGAGGGGGGATACCTGTGGGCTGGCAGATAGCTGACATCAGGTCTGGCTCCAATTGGGCACACAGTTCTTGGATTGTGGCCTGATCAAGTCTGTAGGTTAGGATAATGTGTCTGTCCTCCATTGTCGCAAGGTTCACCAGGGGTCTGTACACTGGAGGATGTCTCCACCTCATATTCATCCTCTGCGGTCAAAGCCAAGGGAGGAAAACGGTGAGCAGAGGGCCATATTCACACACCTACTGCAATAATGATGCATCTCTTCATTTACAGAACCAGTATGTGAATCCGAGAGTCAGTTGATGTGCCAATATCTGCTGTGACGCAGTTAGGTGCCATCGTCTGTGCCCCCCTGAAATGGCGGCTGCCTGACCTGTGTGGAGGGACATGAGGAAATGAGGTAAGTCTGCTGGCGTAGTGCGTCAATGCGATAGGCAGTCGATGACCACCGCGCAACTTCACATTGGTTATCATTGGGCCCTATGGGTTCCAGGAGCCAATGGCGATGTACACCGGTGGTGACGATAGGCACCGCCGCGGACGTGACCGCCATATTCTATCTGTTCACTCACTTGCTACCTGACCTTCAACAGGAGAGGACCTACCCTGCAAGTGCTGCTGTGACCTGTGTCTGGAAGCGACAATGGCTCATGTGTCTGGTGAAAGGGCCCCTGCCTTCACTGTGAATGAGTTGGAGAGACTTGTGGATGGGGTCCTACCCCAGTACACTTTACTCTATGGTCCTCTAGACAAACAGGTGAGTACACTGTGAGCATGATGTGTGGGCCATGAATGTATGAATTGCTGTGTGTGTAAGACCCATGTAGGGGTCGGTCTGAGGGGTCCTGGCCAGAGTGCTGAATGTATGGTGGTCAATGTATGTGCGATAGTGGATGGGAGGGATATGGTCGGCCATGAGTGTGACAGTCCGGACAGTATTACTAATCCCTTCTCTGCTTTTTTGTTGCAGCCAGGTACAGCCACCACCCCCCTTACCAGCACCTCCCTCCCAGCAGCCCCTCAGCATGTTTCCCGTGCCTGCTCACCTGGGAGGGTGGGCATCTCCTTCGCCCCAGGCACCTCAGGCCCTGCCCCAGTCAGCCCTGCTGCCCTCAGTGAGGAGGCTATTGACCTCCTGAGATCCCTCACTGTTGGGCAGTCAACCATACTGAATGCCATCCAGGGTGTTGGGAGGCATTTGCAACAAACAAATGCATACCTGGAGGGCATTCACTCTGGTGTGGAGGCCCAACAGAGAGCATTTCAGGCTCTGGCCTCTGCACTGATGGCAGCCATTGTCCCTGTCTCTAGCCTCCTCCCTCCAACTTCCTCTACCTAGTCCCAATCCCCTCAACCCCAACCTATCCCAAGCACATCTTCAGACCAGCATTCACCCAAATCAACACACAAAAGTGGCTCAGGCAAACACAAGCACCACACTTTATCTCACAGGCACTCACACAAGCACCATTCCCATGCAGACACATGACCATCCACTGCCTCCACTGTGTCCCCCTCTCCTCGTTGTCCACCTTCCTCCCAGTAGCGTCTCCACTCACACCTGCATGCACTACATCCTCATCCACTACCTCCATCACCAGCACGCCCCTCACTACACACCCCTCACTGGCAGTCACCACATCCATGCACACGTCCCCTGTGTCCTCTCCCACTCTGTCTGTGACCCCTCCTCCCAAAGTACACAAACGCAAGCACATACCCACCCAACAGCCATCCACCTCCCAACAGCATCCCGCTCATGCACCTGCACCCAAACACAGCAGATGGACACCTCCTACAACCACTCCCTCTCCCTCCACTCCCAAACCTTCACCCTCTTCCCGCCCCAATGTCCATAAGAAGCTTTTCCTAGCCAACATAGAGCTGTTCCCTCCCCCTCCCCTCGTCCTTCCCCTCGGGCCAGGGTGGCCAGAGCCCATCCCAGCACCTCAGCCACCAAGTCCATGTCTGCGGTGGTTCTTGCAGCTGTCATAGGCTCAAAGAGGGCACCCCTCAGGCCAGCCAGTGTGCTACCAACCCCTGCCAAGGGAAAGAACATTCCGCCACCTGGCAAGGTGAAGAAGGGGACATCATCCAGTAAGGGGAAGGAGCCACAACCACCCAGCAAGGCCACGTCAAAGACTCCAGCTGCCAGACCCAAGGTGCCACCAACTGTCTGCCAAGGGCAAGCAAGAAGGGCCAGAAAACACCAGCTAAGGCACTTCAGCTGTCCGAAGCAAAGCAAAACAAACGCTGTGGGATAGCGTAACTGGATGGACGGAATGCGGAACCAATCAAATATTCACCCCCAGTCACAGATCTGGGTTTAATCCATCCATTATTTTGCTCACCATGCCACCCCAGTTTGAACCCAGCCATATGCAAATCAGTCTTGACCCTGTTCCTCATGGGAACAGTCCAGCCCGAACTGCCAGGCCAGGTTCTCCCTGGTCCGGAAACAAGCATCCTGGGACCGGTTTCGGGGTTTCACCCCTCATCAGCCAGGCTAGCTTGAATCCAGTGGCACAGTGAGCCCGGGACCCACGTCTGGGCATACCCGGCGCACTTAGGGCGGCTAAAGCAAAGCAAAACAAACGCTGTGGGATAGCGTAACTGGATGGACGGAATGCAGAACCAATCAAACATTCACCCCCAGTCACATATCTGGGTTTAATCCATCCATTATTTTGCTCACCATGCCACCCCAGTTTGAACCCAGCCATATGCAAATCAGTCTTGACCCTGTTCCTCATGGGAACAGTCCAGCCCGAACTGCCAGGCCAGGTTCTCCCTGGACCGGAAACAAGCATCCTGGGACCGGTTTCGGGGTTTCACCCCTCATCAGCCAGGCTAGCTTGAATCCAGTGGCACAGTGAGCCCGGGACCCACGTCTGGGCATACCCGGCGCAGTTACGGCGGCTAAAGCAAAGCAAAACAAACGCTGTGGGATAGCGTAACTGGATGGACGGAATGCGGAACCAATCAAACATTCACCCCCAGTCACAGATCTGGGTTTAATCCATCCATTATTTTGCTCACCATGCCACCCCAGTTTGAACCCAGCCATATGCAAATCAGTCTTGACCCTGTTCCTCATGGGAACAGTCCAGCCCGAACTGCCAGGCCAGGTTCTCCCTGGACCGGAAACAAGCATCCTGGGAGCGGTTTCGGGGTTTCACCCCTCATCAGCCAGGCTAGCTTGAATCCAGTGGCACAGTGAGCCCGGGACCCACGTCTGGGCATACCCGGCGCACTTAGGGCGGCTAAAGCAAAGCAAAACAAACGCTGTGGGATAGCGTAACTGGATGGACGGAATGCGGAACCAATCAAACATTCACCCCCAGTCACAGATCTGGGTTTAATCCATCCATTATTTTGCTCACCATGCCACCCCAGTTTGAACCCAGCCATATGCAAATCAGTCTTGACCCTGTTCATCATGGGAACAGTCCAGCCCGAACTGCCAGGCCAGGTTCTCCCTGGACCGGAAACAAGCATCCTGGGACCGGTTTCGGGGTTTCACCCCTCATCAGCCAGGCTAGCTTGAATCCAGTGGCACAGTGAGCCCGGGACCCACGTCTGGGCATACCCGGCGCACTTAGGGCGGCTAAAGCAAAGCAAAACAAACGCTGTGGGATAGCGTAACTGGATGGACGGAATGCGGAACCAATCAAACATTCACCCCCAGTCACAGATCTGGGTTTAATCCATCCATTATTTTGCTCACCATGCCACCCCAGTTTGAACCCAGCCATATGCAAATCAGTCTTGACCCTGTTCCTCATGGGAACAGTCCAGCCCGAACTGCCAGGCCAGGTTCTCCCTGGACCGGAAACAAGCATCCTGGGACCGGTTTCGGGGTTTCACCCCTCATCAGCCAGGCTAGCTTGAATCCAGTGGCACAGTGAGCCCGGGACCCACGTCTGGGCATACCTGGCGCACTTAGGGCGGCTAAAGCAAAGCAAAACAAATGCTGTGGGATAGCGTAACTGGATGGACGGAATGCGGAACCAATCAAACATTCACCCCCAGTCACAGATCTGGGTTTAATCCATCCATTATTTTGCTCACCATGCTACCCCAGTTTGAACCCAGCCATATGCAAATCAGTCTTGACCCTGTTCCTCATGGGAACAGTCCAGCCCGAACTGCCAGGCCAGGTTCTCCCTGGACCGGAAACAAGCATCCTGGGACCGGTTTCGGGGTTTCACCCCTCATCAGCCAGGCTAGCTTGAATCCAGTGGCACAGTGAGCCCGGGACCCACGTCTGGGCATACCCGGCGCACTTAGGGCGGCTAAAGCAAAGCAAAACAAACGCTGTGGGATAGCGTAACTGGATGGATGGAATGCGGAACCAATCAAACATTCACCCCCAGTCACAGATCTGGGTTTAATCCATCCATTATTTTGCTCACCATGCTACCCCAGTTTGAACCCAGCCATATGCAAATCAGTCTTGACCCTGTTCCTCATGGGAACAGTCCAGCCCGAACTGCCAGGCCAGGTTCTCCCTGGACCGGAAACAAGCATCCTGGGACCGGTTTCGGGGTTTCACCCCCATCAGCCAGGCTAGCTTGAATCCAGTGGCACAGTGAGCCCGGGACCCACGTCTGGGCATAACCAGCGCACTTAGGGCGGCTAAAGCAAAGCAAAACAAACGCTGTGGGATAGCGTAACTGGATGGACGGAATGCAGAACCAATCAAACATTCACCCCCAGTCACAGATCTGGGTTTTATCCATCCATTATTTTGCTCACCATGCCACCCCAGTTTGAACCCAGCCATATGCAAATCAGTCTTGACCCTGTTCCTCATGGGAACAGTCCAGCCCGAACTGCCAGGCCAGGTTCTCCCTGGACCGGAAACAAGCATCCTGGGACCGGTTTCGGGGTTTCACCCCTCATCAGCCAGGCTAGCTTGAATCCAGTGGCACAGTGAGCCCGGGACCCACGTCTGGGCATACCCGGCGCACTTAGGGCGGCTAAAGCAAAGCAAAACAAACGCTGTGGGATAGCGTAACTGGATGGACGGAATGCGGAACCAATCAAACATTCAACCCCAGTCACAGATCTGGGTTTAATCCATCCATTATTTTGCTCACCATGCCACCCCAGTTTGAACCCAGCCATATGCAAATCAGTCTTGACCCTGTTCCTCATGGGAACAGTCCAGCCCGAACTGCCAGGCCAGGTTCTCCCTGGACCGGAAACAAGCATCCTGGGACCGGTTTCGGGGTTTCACCCCTCATCAGCCAGGCTAGCTTGAATCCAGTGGCACAGTGAGCCCGGGACCCACGTCTGGGCATACCTGGCGCACTTAGGGCGGCTAAAGCAAAGCAAAACAAATGCTGTGGGATAGCGTAACTGGATGGACGGAATGCGGAACCAATCAAACATTCACCCCCAGTCACAGATCTGGGTTTAATCCATCCATTATTTTGCTCACCATGCTACCCCAGTTTGAACCCAGCCATATGCAAATCAGTCTTGACCCTGTTCCTCATGGGAACAGTCCAGCCCGAACTGCCAGGCCAGGTTCTCCCTGGACCGGAAACAAGCATCCTGGGACCGGTTTCGGGGTTTCACCCCTCATCAGCCAGGCTAGCTTGAATCCCGTGGCACAGTGAGCCCGGGACCCACGTCTGGGCATACCCGGCGCACTTAGGGCGGCTAAAGCAAAGCAAAACAAACGCTGTGGGATAGCGTAACTGGATGGATGGAATGCGGAACCAATCAAACATTCACCCCCAGTCACAGATCTGGGTTTAATCCATCCATTATTTTGCTCACCATGCTACCACAGTTTGAACCCAGCCATATGCAAATCAGTCTTGACCCTGTTCCTCATGGGAACAGTCCAGCCCGAACTGCCAGGCCAGGTTCTCCCTGGACCGGAAACAAGCATCCTGGGACCGGTTTCGGGGTTTCACCCCTCATCAGCCAGGCTAGCTTGAATCCAGTGGCACAGTGAGCCCGGGACCCACGTCTGGGCATACCCGGCGCACTTAGGGCAGCTAAAGCAAAGCAAAACAAACGCTGTGGGATAGCGTAACTGGATGGACGGAATGCGGAACCAATCAAACATTCACCCCCAGTCACAGATCTGGGTTTAATCCATCCATTATTTTGCTCACCATGCCACCCCAGTTTGAACCCAGCCATATGCAAATCAGTCTTGACCCTGTTCCTCATGGGAACAGTCCAGCCCGAACTGCCAGGCCAGGTTCTCCCTGGACCGGAAACAAGCATCCTGGGAGCGGTTTCGGGGTTTCACTCCTCATCAGCCAGGCTAGCTTGAATCCAGTGGCACAGTGAGCCCGGGACCCACGTCTGGGCATACCCGGCGCTGTCCGAGCCTGCAGGTGAAGGACTGGTAGCTACCAGCGCAAAAGCCAGCACCGCCACCTGTACCACAGCCAGCACTGCCACCTGCACCGCCGCAAGTACCGCCGCAAGCACTGCCACCTGCACCGCCACCTACACCGCTGATAGTAGCACCACTGGCAGCAGCCCCAGTGGGCAGCCGTCTGAGGCTGCAGGAGAAGGGCTGGAGCCTCCCCCCACCACTGGCATCACCCCCACCACCACCTGTTTCACGTAGTCAGGACGTTGCTGTGACTGGCCCACTCTCTCACTACGTCTATCCAATGCGTCCTGAAAGCGCTTTTTAGAACCCTCTTGTTCTTGTTTAGTATGGCCCACCACCACTGGCACTACCACCACTGTGCACCCGTAGCCGCCGGCGGATGGACTGTAGCCCTGCCTCCATGGACTACCATGCATCCTGACCACTGCAAATCTCGTGGCTCTGACACCTAGATGAGGGACTGTGACCCGGTACTCCCCCAATTGCTGCATCACTGGGCACACAGCCCCCTCCAGAACCAGTGGAGAAAGGCATCCACTCACCCTATCCTTGGCAGGATGAAGCACACTGGGCACAAAGCCCCCTCCAGAACCAGTAGAGAAAGGCATCCACTCACCCTATCCTTGGCAGGATGAAGCACACTGGACACAAAGCCCCCTCCAGGACCAGTGGAAGAAGCCATCCACTTGAGAGACTGTGGCCTTGCATTCCCCAGGACCAAGCAGTGGGCAAACCACCCACTTGAGAGACTGTGGCTTTGCACTCCCCAGGACCAAGCAGTGGTCAAACCACCCACTTGAGAGACTGTGGCCTTGCACTCCCCAGGACCAAGCAGTGGGCAACCCACCCACTTGAGAGACTGTGGCCTTGCACTCCCAAGGACCAGGCAGTGGGCATCCTACCCACTGGTGAGACTTGAGAGACTGTGACTTTGCACTCCCCAGGACAACACTGTGGGCATGGAGCCCCCTCCAGGAGCAGTGGCGTAGTATCATCAGGAGTCAAGTGTGGGCTTGGCCTATGTGTTTTTGCCCAGTGGGCCACGGACAATTTTTGTGTGAACATTGTCCCTCATTTTATATATATTGTATATATTGTAAATTCTGTTTATTTATTTATGAACGTGTTTCTCTAGAATTCTAATATTACACTAATTTGACTCAATTCCTTTTGTCCTTGCGTTATTCCAGAGGGTTACGGGGTGTATATGTAATGTTGTTGCATGTGTTTGTGTGTATGGTGTTGGGGGGGAGGGTACGGGTGGGGATGTTGCGTGTGTGTGTCACTCTCTTTTTCCCCCCTCATCCCCTGTCTACTAGGTGCTGTACTCACTGTGGTCATCGTTGCCGCCGTTGGTACTCCTGATGTATGAGAAGGTAGACCAGCATGGGCAGCACCTGCAGCTCGGGCTCCATGGCGTCCTGGTTCTTCGTTGAGTGTCGAGAGGAGAGCGGTTTCCCTTCCAAGTACTGTTTCCGTCGTACTTTTGATGACTTTGGTACCGCCCCAGAAAAGCTGGCGGATGGGCGTGTTGTAATGGGGTGGGCGGTACATTGTCTTCTGCCTGTCTGTTGGTGGTTACCGCTGCGGTGTTTGTTGCTACCGCCGTGGCGGTTGGTCTGTTAAAGTGGCTGTATGTGTTGGCGGTTTCCGCCGTGGTTGTGATTCCATTTTTATTACTGTTGGCGGTATTACCGCCGCTTTAACTCCAACCGCCAGGGTTGTAATGAGGGTCACTATGTTGTTAGTTAGTGAAGTGCTGTGTGAATTTTAAATTGCATATGTGTGTGTGTGACTGTTTAAGTGTCTGTAATCTAAGACTATTCTATAAGAATGGTCTGGTTTTGCAACAGGGAATAACGTGTTATTTATTTCAGAGACACAGGGATCAATTACACCCTGGTACTCCAGCTGAATGAGGTTCTCCCTCACTGGAGCCTTAGCCTCCTGTTTAACATGATATTGGGGCTGAGGTTAATCCCAGTAATGACCAATTGGTATCCATCTGGTGCTGGTGGTGCTGGGTGCGCTGGTGTTGTGTTCAAAGTTTGCAATACAAATTGAACAAGTGGTCTATATAATATTACTAGCTCATTGTAAAGAGTGCGCAGACCAGCTGCCTGCATGTTTTGTACACCTGGATGTGGTGTATATGTGGCAAACATTGGCCACCTTGGTCCGTCATTACTGAAGGGACCTAATCTTACAGTTTTGCATTACAGGTGGTAGGGAGCTGTTAAACCAGTTCTGATGTTCTTGATAGGTAATAGGTAATTCAAGGTACTGGTAAGCTTGGTACCGTTGTGGTACGTGCGCTATTTCATATGTGTGAAATATGAATGTTGTAGGGTCTTCCTCAGGAAAGATAACTCAAGAATAGAATGTTTCTGTTTGGTAAGCTTTATTGGCTTCCACTATGAATGTAACATCCCTGCACTCATCTTTCAAGCCATGCGCTATTAGAAGTAGTGCAATGCATGTCTACCATGTAGGAAAGTACCTTCTTTTTGGCATGGGTCCCCCCACTTTTTGCCTGCTGCCATGTGTTTTGGCTAAGTATTTACTGGGAACCTGCTAACCAAGACCCCAGTGACTGTGCTCTCTCCCTCTAAATTTGGTTGCTTAGGACTTTGCACACCCCACATCCTGGTGCCCCCATATAAGTCCCTAGTATTTAGTACTTAGGTACCCAGGGATTTGGGGCACCAAGGATTCCCCATGAGCTGCAGCATGTATTGTGCCATGCAAAATGTGCCTTCAGGCCTGCCATTGCAGCCTGCATGAAAAGGTGCATACACCCTATCACTTCAGTTCACTACACCAGGTCACAAGCAGAGGTGCCCCTACGAACTCCAGCTCCCTTACACTAGACTTTGTAAGTGCACTGAAGCCATTTTTCCAGGGGGACTGTGTCCAGCTACATAATGGTAACTCTGAACCTGGGCATGTTTTGCATCAAACATGTCAGAATCATACTCCAATAGTGTTGCCAGCATTGGTTGTATTATTCCATGTACACTGGGGGCTCCTTAGAGGACCCTCAGCATTGCTCATACTAGTCTTCTGGGGTTTTCCGGGCAGCCCAAGCTGCTGCTACCCCACAGACAGGTTTCTGCCCTCCTGCTGCTTGACTAGCTCAGGCAGAGGGAGGATGAACAAAGGAATTCCTGTGGGAGAGGGAGATAACACCCTCTCCCTTCAAAAAAGGTGTTAATTGGCTTGGGAGGGGTAGCTTCCCCAAGCCACCGGTATGCTTTAAAGGGCACATTTGGTGCCCTCCTTGCATAAACTGGTTGCATCAGCCCAGTGACCCCCCCCACCCCTGCTGTGATGTGAAACTGGACAATGGAAAGGGAAGGGACCACTCCCCTGTCCATCACCACCAAGGGGTGGTGTCCAGAGCTTCTCCGGGTGGCCGCTTGATTCTGCCATCTTGAATCCAAGGTGGGCAGAGGCCCCTGGGAGCATCTGAGTGGCCAGGTTAGGCAGGTAATGTCACAGCCCCCTCCTGATAGGTGGTCACGCTGCTAGGTGAACAACCCTCCTTCCTGGGCTATTTCGGGTCTCCCTCTTGGGTGGATCCTCAGATTCGATGTGCAAGATTCCAGTATGACTCCTCTGCATAATTTACTTAATCTTCTGGCCACTGGGACTGCAACTGGACCCTCCAGGCACCGACAATCTGCAACTACAGTGATGACTCTGCTCTACAACATTGTTTCTCCGGCTCCTTCCAGCAACTGCAACATTTCCCCAGCTGTGCATCCTCTGAGGGCAACAAGCCTTCAGCCTGCACAAGAAGTAAGAAGACATATCCCTTGGATTTAAGGAGTCACTCCCCTACATTTGTAGTCAACAACTGCAATGACAACCAGATGTGTGGAACTTCTTTCCTCTGGAGCTGCATGGATCCCGCATCACAGGTGGTAGTCTGGAGTGGTCCTCTTGGTTCTCTCTACCAGTTGTCTAATTTGGGAGATAGTAAGCCCTTGCCCCTCCTTGCAGGACAGTCCCCCTGCGCACTGCAACTCTTGCAGCTACCAAGGCTTGTTTGTTCCTCCTCCAAGGGATCTTCAGGCTCCATGTAGCCCCAGCCCCCAGCACCCCTTCCTGCAAAGTACAGTCTCCTGCCTGCTGCTCCAGTGACAGGGACTCCTTTTCAGGTGTGCTTAGTGGGCCTCACCGCGACTCCTGTGCCTGCTGCCCGGGTTTCACCTGTGGGGGCTGCCTCCTCTTCTTGTGAATCCTACAGCTATGTAGAATCACTCCAGACTCCCCTCATTGGGTCGAGTCCCCTGGGCCTTGCTGGTCCTCTTCAGCCTTACAAAACCTTCTTCACTGACTTTTGCATTTGCCAAGGCTTCTTGGTGGTTTTCCAGCCCCACTAACTGACTGCATCACAACTGCAAACATAGGACTTCACTTGCATTAGTTCTGGGACTCCTCTTATGCTCCTGTGCCACACTGCTGACCTTCTTCGTTCACCGTCGACCTGGTCCTGCATCCATAGAAGGGTGGGTACTGGCTCCCAGTGAGCAGCCGTTAAAAGTGCCGTAACAAATGGCGCAAAGAAATCTCATAGATTTCTTTACACCATTTTTCAGGCTCCCCTAATGGGGGAACACCCCCTTTGCATACATTATGCCTGATGAAGGCCTAATGTAGTGCAAAGGGTTCCAGAGTGGTGCAATGTATGCATTACCCCACCCTGTAATTACGGCACAGGGATTTTGGCCTTGTTGGGCCACATTAAAGTAAAAAATAATAATGTTAATGCGGCACAAGGTGGCGCTAGGGCAATATAAATATGCCCCCTAGTATCCTAAGGTTGGGGAAGCTAGGGGTCTAGCATGGCCCTTACTCCAAACTTTCCGAGAGAGCCTAGTTGCTAGAGTAGTTAGGTACACTTACACCACTCTAGCAAGAATGTCCTCAGTAGAGCACAACTCTCAAGCCCCAGACTCTCACTGTGAGGGTCTTACCTTCTAAGAGCTGAGAGAGGTGTGCACCTCTAGAAAACTGAAGACAGAGAAAAATCCCAATAGGAGTCTGCTTCTAGAGTTACTCCTCCAGACTGACCAGGACAATGCAGGCAGCCAGAAGGAAGAAGTAGAAACTGACCCTCCAGTCTTAGACAGGGTAGATTTATGCTACACTGGGGAGTGTCAGGAAGAACCTGGGGAACACCAAAGCCCTGTTAAGAGCACTGCAGGTAGTGAGAGAGGGGGTCATGTCAGCAGGCCCTCCTTCACTCCCAGGGATTTGGTTCAGAGTGTTCCTAGGAGGAAGGATAGATACTCCTCTGTCAATACTCATGTCTCCTTAGTATCTGAGGGAATCCACTGCTCCACCTCAGGAAAAGATTCCTTAGATAGGGAACTTAGGAAGCTGAGGTTGGAGGACGCCAAACAGAGGCTGCAGCAGCAACAGCTGTCCCTAAATAGGGAGGCCTTGGCAGTGGAAAGAGGAAGATAGGGTTTGAGGGTTAGCACCCCATGATGGCAGCAATCTTAGCTTTAGGAACACCAGAATCAGGGAGGACTCCTATTATTATAGGAACCTGAGCAAGATAGTCTCACCTTACAAGGTGGGAGATGACATTTACAAATGGGTCACTGCTTTGGAGAGCGCCTATAAAGTTCAGAAGGTCCCCCAAAGGCCGTGGGCAGCAATCTTGTGCCTCTCCTTCTCTGACAAAGACAGAGACAAACTCCTCACTATCAGAGAGGAAGATGCAGACGATTATACAGCACTCAAACATGCACTTTTAGATGGTTTTGGTTTGACCACTAAAGAATACAGGATCAAATTCGGGGAAACCAAAAAGCAGTCCTCCTAAGAGTGGGTAGATTTTTTGGACTGCTCAGTTAAAGCTCTGGAAGGCTAGTTGCATGGGAGCAAAGTGAGTGACTACCAGGGCTTATACAATTTGATTCTAAGAGAGCAAATGTTGCATAAATACATATCTGATCAGCTGCATCAGTACCTGGTAGACTCTAATTTGATCTCTCCCCAAAAATTGGGAAAGAAGGCAGACAAATGGGTCCGCACTAGGGTGAGTAGAAAATCTCACACAGGGTGTGACCACAAAAATAGGAAGCAGGTAAGCATCAGGATAAGGGTGGGGACAAAGATAAAACTAAAGAGTCTTCATCAGACCCACAAAACTCCTCTTGGGGTGGTAATAAATCCTCTTTCTCAAATTTTAAGAAACCTTGATGCTATATTTGTAAAACAAAGGCCAAAGGGCAGGAGACAGCTCCTACCCTAAGAAAGGCACCAACCCCATCACCACTACTGATATCACTTCTACTCCTAGTGCCCCTAGCAATAGCAGTAGTGGTGGTAACAACAATAACAGTAGTCAGTCCAAATATGTAACTGGGCTCACCTTGGAGACTGTAGTGGGATCTAAGCTAGTCAGGGATACCACTGAAGCTGTGCTGGTCCCTGATGGGGACATTGACTTTGCCATCCTAGCTACCCTTCCCTTTAACATGGGTAAGTACAGGCAGCATCCCTTTACCAATGGTGTTGAGGCTGAGGCCTACAGGGACACAGGTGCCAGTGCCATTATGGTGACTGAAAAACTGGTGTCTCCTGAGCAACACCTACTTGGTCACATGTACCAAGTGACTGATGCTCACAATAAAACTTTGTGCCACCCCATGGCAGTAATTGGCTTTAGCTGAGGGGTGGGGAGTTACTGGCACTAAAAAGGTTGCAGTGTCCTGTGATCTACCTGTATAATTTCTGGTAGGTAATGACTTGGAGACTTCAGCATGGGTTGAAGTGGAACTAGAGGCCAATGTAGCAATGCTGGGCATCCCTGGGCATATCTTTGCCCTCACCAGAGCACAGGCCAAGAAAACAAAGGGATCAGGGAACCCTGGAGCCTGGAACAATGGCCCAGGAGGCTCCTAAACAAAAGAGCAGAACGATAAATAGGCACCCCCTGCTCCAGCCTCCAGTGAGGGTTCAACTCCTGAGGGAGAAGAATCTACTACTTCTTGGTTGTAACCTACACCGGATGTACTCAAAGCTGACACAGCTGAGCGTCTGGGTGCGGGGGCACTGCACCAGGGAGGAACTCAGTTTGGGACAGAAAACCTGTCTCATACTGGAGGCAGGGGATCTCAGTGGCACCCATAAGGTGTACTGGGATAACTGCCTGCTATACTCAGAAGCAAGGGGCCCTAAACCTGTTGCCACCAAGAGATTAGTTGTCCCTCTGAAGTTTAGGAAATTCCTGTTAATTCTAGCACATGATATTCCACTTGCAGGCCACTTGGGGCAAAGCAAGACTTGGGACAGGCTTGTCCCTCACCTTCACTGGCCCCACATGTCAGAAGACACCTAGGAGTTTTGCCAATCCTGTGTCACTTGTCAAGCCAGTGGCAAGACAAGTGGCACTCAAAATGCCCCTTTAATTCTACTACCAGTGGTTGGGTTGCCATTTGAGAGGGTTAGGGTGGATATTGGTGCCCCCTGGATCCTTCAACAGCCTCTGGCAATATATTTATACTGGTGGTAGTGGACAATGCCACCAGGTTTCCAGAGGCCATTTCTCCAGTACAGCTCCTGAAGAGGCCAAAGAGCTCCTGGGAATTTTCTCAACTGTGTTTTTTCCTAAAAAGGAGGTATCAGACAGGGGGGCAAACATCATGTCTGTTTGGCACAAAGCCATGTGGAAGGAGTGTGGTGTTAATTATAAATTCACTACCCCTTACCATCTCCAAACAAATGAATTATTTGAGGGGTTTAATAAAACTCTCAAATGCATGATAATGGGACTCCCTGAGAAACTCAGAAGAAGGTGGGATGTCCTGTTACCTTGCCTCCTCTTTGCCTATAGGGAGGTTCCTCAGTAGGGAGTGAGCTGCAGCCCCTTTGAACTTCTGTTTGGACAACCTGTTAGGGGTCCTCTTGCTCTTGTGAAAGAAGGCTGGGAGCAACCTCTTAAGCTTCCAAAACAGGACATTGTGTACTTTAGGAAGCTGGCCTGGTGTGTGGTGTGTACTTGAGGTACTTACATCTGATACCAGGTCCAGGTATCCCTTATTAGTGTAGTATAGACAGTGTCTAGAAGCCAGGCTCCCTAGAGAGAGCTGTGGATGAGCAGCCAAGGCTTATCTAGGAGACATGCAAAGCTCATGCAATAGAACTGTAGTCACACAGCACCTACACACATGAAACGAAACACTCAGTGTTACAAAAATAAAGGTACTTTATTTTAGTGACACAATTACCAAAAAGTACTTGAGAGCCAACCCTCCAATAGGAGGTAACATGCTAGATTTGTACACTAGTAATCAGCAATAGGCATAAAAAGTGATAGAAAACAGTGCAAATGCAAATAGATAATGGTGACCCTAAGGGGACCCCAAACCATATACTAAAAAACGGAATGCGAATGCAGGATCCCCACCTAGGTAAGTGGAATGTGTAGTGGGGAGCTGGGGGTACTAAGAAACCCCAAAGATAAGTATCACACTACCCCCCAAGCGACCATGAGGAAAGGAGTAAGTTACTGGATTTTCCCCAAACCATCCAAAAGGAAGGAAAAGAAGAACATTCAACACCCAGACAAGACTGCAAGAAACCAGCTGTGGATTCCTGAAGAGGAAGACCTGTGGAAGAAGGGGACCAAGTCCAGAAGTCACAGAAGAGTCCAGGGGGAGCAGGAACTACTACCCACCCAGCTGTGGTTGCAGGAGGCTGTTGATGGTAGGACGAAGACGGTCAGGAATGCAGCCCTCGAGCAGGTGAAGAGTTCCTGGGGGATGCAGTCGATGTCCCACGCCGGATACATGATTGCAATTGGCCAGTGGTATGCAAAGCCACCAACAAGCCTTGGCAAAGGCAGAAGTCGCAATGGAGTACAAAGAGGAGCTGCCGGGGACCAGCAAGGTAAGGAGGACTCAACCCATGGAGGAGTCCTAGGGGGACCCTCAGCAAGGCAGAGAGTCCAAAGAAGAAGAGGCAGCCCCCACAGGAGACCCACTGGACGAGGAGCCAGGAGTGGCAGAGGAGCCACACAGCACCACTAGAGAAGGGTCCCATGCCGCAGCAGAAGCACGCAGAGGGCCTTGTGTCACAGGAAGGAGTGCTGGGGCTACCCAGAGCCTGAAAATCCCTTGGAGGAGATGCAAACAAGCCTTGGTAGCTGCAAGAGATGTGGTGCACAGGGGTACTGTCCTGCATGGGAAGGCAGAGGCTTACCTCCACCAAAGCTGGACAGCTGGCAGGGAGGACCAAAAGGTCCGGATTACTTCAGACCACCATCTGTGATGCAGGATCCATGCAGCTCAGGATGAAAGGAGATCCACGCAGCCGGTTGTCACTGCAATTGATGCCTGCGGATGCAGGGGAGTGACTCCTTCACTCCAAGGGAGTTTCCTTCTTCCTTCTCATGCAGACTGAAGGCTTGCCACCCTCAGAGGATTCATGGCTGGGGAAATGTTGCAGAAGCTGGAAGGAGCTGTGAAAACAACATTGCAAGCAGAGTCTTTGTTGTGAATGCAGATTGTCGGTTCCTGGATGGTCCAGTTGCGGTTCCAGTGGCTAGAAGTTGAAGTAGAGGTTGTAGAGGAGTCCTGCTGGAATCTTGCAAGCTGAATCTGAGGATCCACCCAAGAGAGAGACCGTAAATAGCCGGGTGACCACCTATCAGGAGGGGGTTCTGACGTCAGCTGCATGACCTGGCCACTCAGATGCTCCCAGAGGTCCCTGCCAACCTTGGATTCAAGATGGCAGAACCCAGGGACCCTCTGGAGGAGCTCTGGGCACCACCCCTTGGGTGGTGATGGACAGGGGAGTGGTCACTCCACTTTTGTACTGTCCAGTTTTGTGCCAGAGCAGGGACTGGAGGTCCCTGAACTGATGTAGACTGGTTTATGCATTGGGGGCACCAAATATGCCCTTCAAAGCATACCAGTGGCTTGGGGAGGCTACCCCTCCCAAGCCATGTAATACCTATTTCCAAAGGGAGAGAGTGTTACCCCGCTCTCCCAAAGGAAATCCTTTGTTCTGCATTCCTGGGCTTGAGCTGTTCAAGTAGCAGGAGGGCAGAAACCTGTCTGAGAAGTGGCCGCAGCTTGGGCTGCCCGGAAAACCCAGAAGGCTGGTAGGAGCAATGCTAGGGTCCTCTAAGGAGCCTCCAGATTGCATGAAATCATACTTCCAACACTGGCAACATTACTGGGGTATGATTTCAACATGTTTGATACCAAAATGTCTAGGTTTGGAGTTACCATTATGTAGCTGAACATAGGTAGTGACCTATGTCCAGTACATGCATAAAATGGTATGCCCGCATTCACTAAGTTCAGGAAAATGGAACTGGAGTTCTCGGGCACCTCTTCTAGTGCAGGGGTACCCTCACACACAGGTACTTGCACCCTGCCCTCTGGGCTAGGAGGGCCTGCCATAGGGCTGACTTATAGAGACCCAGTGCAGTGACCTATATTGAAAAGGATGCATGTACCCTTTCAAGCAGGCTGCAATGGCAGAACTGCAGATACACTTTGCATGGCCTTCCCATGGGTGACATAATACATGCTGCAGCCCATGGGGATCTCCTGGTACCCCAATGCCCTGGGTACCATATACAAGGGACTTATATGGAGGCACCAGCATGCCAAATGTGGGGTGTAAATGGTTAAAGTAACCAACTTTGAAGGGAGAGAGCATAATTACTGGGGTCCTGGTTAGCAGGATCCCAGTGAACACAGTCAAACACACTGACAAACAGGCAAAAAGTGGGGCTAACCATGATAAAAAGAGGTTACTTTTCTACATGGCCTATGTACTAGGCCTCAGATCTAGGATGGCCGAGTACATGAAAAGGACTTCTAAAAACCTTCAGGCCAGCCAGGAGTTGCAAAAACATTGGCATGACCAGAAGGCTGTGCTGACTGTTTACCAGCCAGGACAGAATGTGTGGGTCCTGGAGCCTGTGGCTCCCAGGGCACACCAAGACAAAAGGAGTGGACCACACACTTTTTTGGAGAGAAAGGGTGAGGCCATCTATTTGGTGACCTACGCACTCGTAGAAGCCCCTACAGAGTGCTTCATGTGGACTGCCTGAAGCCCTACTATCACAGGTCTGACATGACCTTACTCATGGCAACTGATGAAGGATAGGAGGAAGAGAGTGATCCTCTCCCAGACCTTTTCACTTACAATACAGTGGATGGCTCAGTAGATGGGTTTGTGCTTACAGACTGCCTCTCTGAGTCACAAAAAGATGACTGCAGAAACCTCTTGGAACAGTTCTCTGAACTGTTCTCTCTGACCCCTGGTCAAACTACATGGTGTGAACACACCATTGACACTGGCGACAGCCTGCCTGCCTGCTAAAAGTAAAATTTACAGGCAGCCTGATCTGGTCAGGGAGTGTATCAAATCTTAGGTGCAGAGGATGTTAGACCTGGGAGTTATTGACCCTTCTGACAGCCCCTGGGCTAGTCCTGTAGTCCTTGTCCCAAAAACACACTCCCAAAATGGTAAAAAGGAGATTAAGGGCCTGATTACAACTTTGGAGGAGGTGTTAATCCGTCCCAAATGTAACTGATATACCACGAGCCGTATTACGAGTTCCATAGGATATAATGGACTCGTAATACGGCTGGTGGTATATCCGTCACTTTACTGTCACTTTTGGGACGGATTAACACCTATAATCCCTGGGCCTTGCTGGTCCTCTTCAGCCTTCCAAAACCTTCTTCACCGACTTGCATTTGCCAAGGCTTGTTGTTGTTTTTCCAGCATCACTGACTGACTGCATCATGACCGCTGACATGGCATCACTTCTGGGACTCCTCTTCTGCTCCTGTGCTGCACTGCTGACCTTCTTCATTCAGAATCGACCTGGTCCTGCATCCACAGAAGGGTGGGTAGTGGCTCCTGCCACAATCAGACACTCCAACTCGAACTGGACTTGGTCCCCTTTCTTTGCAGGTCCTGTTCTGTTAGGATCCACCTTTGAATTCTTCCAGCCTTGTCTGGTTCTTGCGCAATCCTTTTCTAAAATCCTCTTGTTGGTTTGGGGGAAAACTAGGTACTTACCTCTGCTCTCCTGGCTGCTGGGGGTCACTCTGGTACTCACCTCTTGGGGCTCCTAGTTCCTCCAGCTCCCTTCTACTGATCCCACTTCCTTTCACATTCTACTTTGTTAGTACATGGTTTGGCCCTCTCCTAAGGCCCTCACTATTTGATATTGCTTTAACCAATGCCTATTGCTTTCTATGCTAGTTACTGATTGCTAATGTGTATATAATACTATGTTTACTTACCTCCAATTGGGGTATTGCCTATAGAGTATTTTAGTATTTGTGTTTCTATAATTAAATATCTTTATTTTTGTAACACTGTGTGGTTCTTTCATGTGTGTAAGTGCTGTGTGACTATAGTGGTATTACATCAGCTTTCATTGCCTCCTAGATAAGTCTTGCCTGCTCATCCTCAGCTACCTCTAGCGAGCCCTGGCTTCCTAGACACTGCCTACACTACACTGATAGGGGATACCTAGACCTGGCATGAGGTGATAACAGTATAGGTGCTCACCACACCCCAGGCCAGCTTCCTACATAGCATTTTCTGGAATATCTATGGCGTTAGCCTTATTGGATTATGGGTCAAAAGAAGGAAACCCAAATGGGGAGAAAGTCCTTTTAAGAGTTCAAGCTTTAACAACCTACAGCTTAGTTAGGTGCTCCCTGTTCAGCTGAGGAGGATGATCTCCAAGGCCACAGACGTCTCTGTATAATGGTACTTAAAGTACCTGTTGTGTGTGAGACAAAAATACTCGGGATGCCCTTAAATTAGTGCCAAAACACCATCATTGGTGGCGCTATGTCGTAGTTCGACTCTCGCTCCTAGACGAGACTGCTGGTTAGGGATGACAGCACTTTTGTTTGTAGGTGACTAGGCCAATCTTACAACAAATCACAAATATCCCAACTCTCCCGGTTCACAAGCAGTACCTCACCAAAAACCCAAACGGTAATAGGTGATATATGGCAGCCTTTACTCATGGATCTAAAATGCACCATCTCAGGGGAGTTGTTGTGGAATAGAAGTTACCCTTTTCTGATGTTAGTAATAAGTCTCAGACACACACAGGCAATGAAGGAGATGCAGGAATGTTTTAAATATATTTATTAAAAAGACTGCGATCTACGTTAAAATGCATGAGCTGCAATGATTAGGATAATGAAAAAACAGGACTGTGAGAGTTGTGAATACATAGACCCCCACAATCTTGCCATAACCATAAAATGTAAAATACCCTAAAATGCTAGCAAGGAAAAACTAATCTCTAACCTAAAATGCTAGCAAGGAAAAACTAATCTCTAACCTAACGAGAGCTAGGTGTGATAAACCTAATCTGCCAGTACCATGTCCACGAGAAATGCCCCTAACCCTCTTTACCTTGGAATTAGGTCTCTAGATCAGACTCCTTGGTGACACGAAGGCTGGGTCTACATCAAAGCAACGTGCAGCATAGATGGCATCTGGTAAGAATCCCTCTGATAACCTTGTCTTTGTGAGATGTATTTATACAGATCTTGTAGGACCCCTGATGCAGGTATGTTCCGAAACAATAGATAAGAGGCCAGGCTTGTGGCTGCAATTATGTTAACAATTCCCACCAAAAGTACATTATGTTCCTGTCACACGTAAGTGGGAAAGGGACATGATGTGAATACGTACGTCCATCACTTAGTGTTGATGCTGATAGTGATGCTTTCACAGAGTGGCACTGAGATTGCAAACCAAAACATTGCTTCAACTCTAAACAAAGGCAGCCCTCTTAAAAGAAATAATTAAATAAGTGAGCTAACACAGAGCAGGATAAGTAGGCTAAATGTCACTAGGTGATGGGGGTACAGGCCTGCAAGCCTGAAGGCTAAGCTAAACTCCTGATTCCCATTAAAACTGAGTAAGATCCACTACAAGGTCATCCCAGATGGTGTTGATGGCAGACTCTGTGCCTCTTCCTGCATGGAATCCTGTCTGGTTTTCTGAAAGTATGGAGTTATCTTCAATGAATTGTGACATCTGGGTGAATGTTGCTCTTTCTGTCGGTTTGCGGAGAAAAGATCCTTTTGTAATTGGTCTGTAGTTGTTGGGGGTCATGCTGGTCTAGGATTGTTTTCTTTAATAATAATGACCATATGAATGCCTTTTTTAGGTCTTCAGGAAAGACTCCTGTAGTTAAAGAATTATTGATGATTCTTCTTATTGGTATGGCAGCCAAGGTAGTTAGAAGAATTTTCTTGAAGATTTGTGGTGGACAAGAGTCAGAAGGGCAGCCGTATGGCATGCTTGTCTTGACCAGATCCATAAATTCACTGGGATATTTGTTTGAAGTAATGCAGAGACTGGGTTAGCCTAATCTTGCAGGGTAGTTTTGGAAATGGGTTGGCGCTGGTGGGTTTTCCTTTGTTTTAAATAGGTGCCCACCATGTCTGCTTTGGTTGTGTAATGATGTGCCAGTTTGTCAGAAATTTTTTGAGTAATGGGATGAGTTCCTTCTGTGCATTTAGATTTATGAAATTTGGTGTGAATTTTATAAAATTCTTTATTTGCACATTTAAGCATTTTGTATTCTGTCTGAAAGTACCTTTTTTAACTTTTATTATTGTTGACTTATTATCACAGGGAAACACTTTCACCCCCCCCCCCCCGGGGAATATTGTGAGATCCCCGATATTAAAATGCCTATTTACAGGCTTTAACTCCTTGTAATATTAATCCATCATTAACAGCCTATCGACTTCAACATACGCACATCACAATAAATATGTTAGGTCTGCTGCCTAAATAATAACTTTTCATAATAAATAGATCAGGCCTTTAGCCTTGATCACTGGTTTGCTACCATTACAAATTTAGGCCCTCATTACGGACCTGGCGGTTGGCGGAAAAGCAGCGGTCTTTTTTATGAAAATTATTATGGAATTATGACCATGGCGGTTACCGCCATGGTCATCTGCCACTTCTCCGATCCGACTGCTGAGCTGGAGACCAGGGTCTCCAGCCCGGCGGTCGTCGCAATACCACCGGCAGTATCATGACTCGGCTGACCGCCATGGATTTCATGGGGTTAGGAACCGCCATCAAATCCATGGCGGTGAGCACTATCAGTGCCAGGGAATTCCTTCCCTGGCACTGATAGGAGTCTCCCCCACCCCCCACCCCGAGTCCTTCCCCTACACCCCCCACCACCCCTGCCACCCCCAAAGGTGGCAGGACCCCCCTCCCCACCCCTACCCCCAACGTTGCATTACACATTCACACCTGACACGCACGCAGGCACCACCAACACACATACCCGCACACACACCAACATACATGCCAACAGCCACACACAGTCATACGCACACACCCACATTCAGACATACACGCACACATCCATACATACATACAGACACACACTCATTTCCAAACACACAACACCACTGCATGCATACACGCACTCACACACCCCCCTACATACACACATGCACAGCCCCTGCACCCACACAGCACACAACACCCCCCCACCCCCTCCCCTAATGGATGATCAACTTACCTGGTCTGTTGATCCTCCGGGAGGGGACGGGATCCATGGGGGCAGCTCCGCCGCCAGCACCCCGTCAACAGAACACCGCCACGCCGAATCACAGGACGTGATTCGGTGGGCAGTGTTTTGTTGACGGGGCGGTGGAGGTGGAGCTACCTCCACTTCCCCGCCGTCCGCCAATATGGCTTCTGGCGGCTCTCCATCCGGAAAAGGACAGAGGGCTGCCAGCGGTCATAATGCGCCGAGCGGAAAACCGCCTGCACTGGCGGTCTTCAGAACGGCTGTCCCTCGGCGGTCTTGTAAAAAGACCGCTGAGGTTGTAATGACTGCAATGAAAAAGCCAAGAGAAGAATATATGATGATGGTTTGAATGTGCTAAAGTGTGATTATTCATTTAGGTTTGAGATGTAAAATGTAGCGCTCCGAATCCTGGCCTCCATGAGCCAAAAAAGCATTTATATATTGGCACAGCAGAAATGGTTTTGGTGGTGTTTAAGAAGAGTTGTTAGTCATCTTTCATCTTTCAGTTCAGGCAGTTCACACTGTAAACTAGTTAACCGAGTTATATGAGGGTTTTTTCACATAGGACTATTGATCTTTTTACAGCCACCACTTCAGCGGACAAGAGTTGATTAACAGATTAGCAGAGTACAGGATTTCTTGATGGTGAGACCTCTGAGAAGCATTCAGTTAATGAAGCCTCTGGTAATTAGACATACATCTCTTCTTGGGGTGGGAACAGGGTGTGGCATGTGTTGAGGAATTGGAGTGATAAGTTTCATGCTTTACAAACGTATGGACAGATTTAATGAAAGTGGTGCTGCGCCCAGTGCAGTGCCACTTTTCAAGTGCCCCTTAGCGCCCCCCTAACTCCACCATGTGTGTGTCGTATCTAAGATACAGTGCACCATGGTGGTAGTTAGGGAACTAGTGTCAACATTTTTGATGCTAGTTCAGATTACTGTACAAAATTCTGACTCTAATCCTGCAAAGCACCCAGAGGCCCATTGAAACCAAAGGGAGCCTCCTTTTAACGCTTGCTCTGAGCAGGGGTTAAAAGTGCTGAAAAACTTTACGCAAAGAAATCTCTTAGATTTCTTTGTGTCATTTTTTCAGCCCCCCCAATGGGGGAACGTCCCATTTGGATACATTATGCCTGGCGCAGGCAGAATGTATCACAAAGGGTTACAAAGTGGCACAATGCATGCATTCCACCACTTTGTAAGTTTGGCGCAGCCATTTTGGCCTCATTGGGCCACATTAGCATAAAAAAACTCGGTACTGTGGCGCAAGGAGGCGCTAGGGGCTCATAAATTTGCCTTTTAGTCTTTGAAGTTAGCTATGTTACTATGCCTTGTAGCTTTCTGCAGAGTGTCAAGGCAAAGATATTGGACATCTCTACCAGAGTGGGCATGTGTTTCCATTTGTCCAGAAAAACAATGATGCTATCAGCCAGAATTCTCTATCCTAAGTTCGTATTTGAAGACATTGTGGTGCATATTTATGAGCCCCTAGTGCCACCGAAGCGTCACTTTTTTGTGATGCTTTGGTGGTGCTATGCCCTGTGCCGTATTTACAACGTGGCGTTCAGCCACTTTTTGTGGCTTAACACCACCTTGTAACTATGACCCCTTCACACGCAGCCCTTTGTGTGGAAGGGGCGTGCAATGGGTGCTGCTGTGGGCATGCCCCAGCAACACTTATTGCATTATGACGCTGCCTCAGATTTACGAGTTTTCGTAAACCTGAGGCAGCGCCAAAAACTAATGCCACCACAAGGGTGGCATTAGCAAGGCGCAACGAGGAGGAATACTTTTATTCCTCCTGATTTTTTGCTTTTTCTATGTGTGCTGCATTCTGCAGCATGCATAGACGTACCAAATGCCAGACATGATTGTTTATGTGGGGGTAGGTGTTCCTTCCTGCACATGAACAATCATTTGAAAATCATAGCAAAATTCCAGACATGATTGTTTATGTGGGGGAAGGTATTCCTTCCTGCACATAAACAACAAACACAGAAGTGCCAAATTGCCATTAGTGAATGTTTATGTGCAGGAAGGGACACCTTCCGGCACATAAACAATCATACCCCTCAACGCAGACATCCTTGCACAATGGTTCAAGGATGCCTGTGTAGGCGCTGGCAGCTAAATTTATCATCAGAGCAGGGGACAACACAAAGGTGCACCTTATTCAATTAAATATGGCGCATCCCTGTGTTGTGAAAATGCCGGAGTGTGGCGCAGCGTCACGCTCCGTCATTTTCCTATAAATAAGGGCCTGTGTGTGGCGAGTTTGAATGGAAAACTATGGGTTTATTTATCGCTGGGTGGCCACGGCAGGGGGTACTTTATGCCATATATCTCTTGTCTGAAAACATCTGCACACAGAAGCTTATTCCGGGATGTAGTAACTGGAAAATATCAAATATTTCTGATACATTGCACAGAGACGTTTAGGCAGTGCTGCGTTGATTTACCCACAGACAAGCACCAATAATCACTTTAAAATGTATATACATTACAAATCCCATCTAGCTTTCCGAACAATGAAAATAATCATGAATGAAACACCACTGTGAAGGACGACCTTGAACTTAGTGCCCAGTTATGTATACAGCAACTTGTACATATTTACATGCACATCATCATGCTACAATTTTAAACCTAAATATTTTCATGTTGGACAAGTTCCTTTCACAATAAATTCATCTCAATTTAA
This sequence comes from Pleurodeles waltl, assembly GCF_031143425.1. Classification (NCBI taxonomy): domain Eukaryota; kingdom Metazoa; phylum Chordata; class Amphibia; order Caudata; family Salamandridae; genus Pleurodeles; species Pleurodeles waltl. Next base: position 997,737,418 of record NC_090440.1, on the reverse strand, counting down.
GTAAGCTGGTAATGGATATTGCTACAGCGTTTTGTGCCTTTTTAGATCTTTGTTTGACAGCACGGCTTTCAAACCAACCTACTGCTAGCAACATACAGAGAAAGGCTTTTCCTCAAACCTTTCAACCAAAGGCTTTCTTCGATCAGTCTCTTTTAACCATTTACTTAAGAATTTGTCAATTACGGCTTTCTTCAGCCCAGTGGAGGTTTAATCTCTCACTTAATGCTGTTCACTGTTTGGGTGTATTCTTCTGCCTCTACTCAAATGCTTAGATTAAACTGCATGAGCAACTACTTTACAACTGTAGCCCTGTCTGTCTGCTCTTCCTGGCTTCCTCTTGAGTGTCTTGCTGTAATGTGCCAATGCTGCCTGCATTAGCACATTAAATCCAGACCTTATGGTTTTGCCAGTGCTTGTTTTAGTGTTATAGGTACCGTGCTACAATCACCCAAGGCAGCATCATGGCCCTGAGCTGCTGATTACAACTAATCGTAACACAAATTATTTGGGAAAAATCATGATTTTAAGCCAGGGGCATGGGGAATAAGAGATGGTCATCACTGAGAAGGCAATGCAGTCATCCTTGCACAATGGTGCAAGGGTGTCTACATTGTAGGCCGGACTGTTTTCTGTGCATGAAGGAGCACTTTCCTACACAAAAACAATCCTGCGAGGCTTTTTTCTCTTTATGTATGCTGAAGAATGCATGACACATAGAAAGAGGAAAAATTGAAGAGAAATACAAATATTTCTCCTCGGTGCACCTCCCCTGGGGAGGTGTTAGATTTTGGTGCATCCCCAGGTTTACAGGGTCTTGTATATCTGGGGATGTGTCAAAATCTATGGATGTTGCATGAGAACACCTACCGCAACTCTCATGGAAGGCCTCCTTACGCAGAGTAAGGCAACACAGCGATTTGTGCTGCCTCGGCTTACTCCATATCTATGAGGCCATTCAAAGCCACGCAAAGTGGCATTGCGTGGTCTCATAGATGTGATTTAAAGGTTTGTGCCACTAATGCGCCTCAAAAAGTGATACAACAATGGTGCAAGGGGCTCGTAAATATACCTCTTAGTCGAAAGCTGATCACCGAGAAAATCTTTCCCAGAATTTGGTCAATGAAGGGCAAGTGAATCCGACTCAGAGCCAATCCCTATTTTTCATACTCGCACCTGTACCAGACAGGCACAACTCTTAAATGCATATTATCAATTAAAGCCAGAGTGTAATAGAGCATCCATCTCCCCAGAAAAGCTATTCTTTTATAATTTGCATTTTGGTTAACCTTAGAGCCTACCTGATTCTAATATCTCCACTAAGTCCCAATCTTGCACCCGGTAAGTAATTTAATTCTATTCTAGAAATCTGGCACCCCCTCATCATAGATCTTTCAATGTAAAATTATATACAAATTGCCTGTACCCGTTAATTTAAATAAAAAGCTTTACTGATATTATCTGCTAGCACCTGCTCTCTCACCTTGTAACCACTGCAGAAGTGTCTGATTTGCATAAAGCTGAATAACAGATTATGGTTACAATGAAGTGAGAGCGAATCATATTTTGCCATCTGCAAATTCATTATTTTGAAAAAAAATCTTTCAGCGTACAAAACCCTAGGATAACCCACCAATTAAATATTTGGGTCCATAAAAGTAGTCGTAGAGGGATACAATTAGCTAGTTTTAGATGAGGATGAAATCTAGGGACATCTTACTCTTGCTATATCCTTTTAAATAGATTGGCAATAATGCGTGACATTTTATACCTGGATCTCTTCGGTAGTATAGGGATCTTCGGAAATAAGAAAAGCTTAAATCCTTCTGCAGCTATCATCCTATTCAGATAAAAATTACAATAGCTCAGCATTAATTTAACAGATCTAGAGAGCCAATCCAAGAAGGCCGCCTGATAGTAAGATTTCATTCTGGAATGTGCCAGCCCTCCCTCTTCCTCATTTTAGTGAATTGCCTGAAGTTTGATACAAAGTTTCTTACCCTGCCAAGTGAAATGCCAGAGATCAGACCCAGTTGCATTAAAAAATGATTGCAGTACTTTGATCATGATATTCAAAAAAAGAAATTGAAATAAAGGGGAAATATTCATTGTTACCAATGCAATCCAACCTGTAATCTTCATTGTAAGATTCTGCCACTGATCGAGTAGTTTGTGCATCTTTGCTAATGTAGATTCATAATCAAGTGCAAACAAATCTCCAGAGATATTTTATTGTGGTGTTAGAAGAATGATGTGCCTGCTTAGTGATCGGTAGAAATTATTGTTACGCAATTGAATAATAAAGCCTTGGACTTTGCATGATTGATTTTATATCAACCAATTTCTGTAAACTGTCTGATTTTGGAAAAAGTGTTTGTGATATTGCCCTTCTCCGCTGCCATATACAATACCATTTTTCACCAAACAATTTTAACTTGGTTACACCAGTCATCAGTGGGAGAATGTTGGGCTCTTTCCGAATAGCGCAAACCAAGGGTTCTGTAAATAAAGAGAAGAGAATGAGTGACAACGGGCAACCTTGGCGGGTCCCTTGTTTATAGCCATTTGCCCAACCGATTTGGCATTGACTGTTATATGTGCAGCTGTATTCTTATGCAAGTTTCCTAGTAGCTGCACAAACCTGATTGGAAAAGCAAATCTTTTTAGAATAGAAAATAAAACTTCCCATTGAACTAAGTCAAAAGATTGTTCCACGTCCAACATTACGATGGCTGCCTTGATTTTATGTGTGGAATATTAATCGATTACCTGAACTAGATAGTTAGTATTAATTGAAATTATTCAAAATTATTCTGCCTGGTAGGAATCTGTTTTGGTTCGTATGAATTACGGTTTGGGCTACTGGTGCGAGACGATTTGCCAGAATCTTATTAAAGAGTTTGAACTCACTGTCTAATAGACAGATCGAGCAATACCCCAGGCTTTACCATTAGCGGAAGAGCTAATCGTGTTTTCCACTTCAGCTAGAGTGATCAATGATGGAGTTTTGCAGATATTTTGCAGGGCTGGCAAGGAGATACTGTCCAGTCAAATATTTATCGCCTCAGGCGTAGTATTATGCAGGTCCGAATATAATTTTGCATACTGTTTCCAGAAAGTCCTGGCTATCAACTCAGGTGACTACTTTACCTAAGGCTGGATCAAAGATCTTTTTTTATAGAATTGTTATTTTAAAAAAAAAAAAAAACTTTACTGCACCCCCACACAGCGAATTCTGAGGCAGTAACTATATTACTCACAAGAAAGACCTCTGAGGCTTGCTTCATAATAACTACCCACCTTTCATCTTTAAATGTCCATCTGGGTCTAATGGTCTGCTAATCTGGAGGAAATATTTCTATTGCAATAGCTGAATGTTCCAAAAACTCGTTAGCCAGAATGTATGCCTTCCCACCACGAAATGAGTGTGAGATTAGGAAAACAAAATGATTAACGAAGCTGAATTGAATATCTTTGAAAAACATGTACATTGCCTATCTTGAGGATGACCACTGCACCATGGATCTATCAAAGCTAGATCTTACCCTAACCGCCTTAAAAGCTTGATGGTTTTGGGTGTATTCTTATGTTTATTAGGGCAGCAGTAATCCATTAAAACATTAGGAAGGAGATTAAAGTTGCCTCCTATTATATAAAATCCTGATGCCCCTTTTGCAATCTTATAAATTGCTTCTAGGGCGGACGTTGTATCTTCAATAGGGCCATAATACCTTACAAAATTAATGATCTGATTCTACACCATGGGTTGACCCAAATCCACCTTGCCTCCTGATACCTCACTGTTCACTTCTCTAGCGATCAGAGTTGCCACACCTGTAATTGCTGAACCAGAGGAAGCAAAAAAGGCATGAACTATATACCCAGGGATTCATGGCGGGGGTCAGGTATCCTTAAGATGGGTCTCTTGAAAAAAAACAGCCTTTGCACTAAATGCCCTTAACCAGGCTACCACCACTCGAAATTTATTCAGATTGTTTATCCCACTGACATTATGCGTCATCACTTTCAAAGATTCAGAGGCCATATATCATTTTGAGGCAACACAGTTGCATCAAATTTGAAGCTTGAAAATCTATTGGAAGTCTTAAAAAACATGCTACATCCTTTTTTTCCCTTTACCCCCAAGCCCCTATGTCCCTCACACCTAGCACATACACCCTTCCTCTAACCCCCCCCCCTCCATTACTCTCCCCCACAATCCCCTTTCAAGGCTAATTCCCCACTGGGCCCTAACCATCCTGGGCTCTCGTGGAGACCTTGCCCATCCCATTCTCTCTTCCTCCCTTCCTTAGCTAAGTACCTTTGGGCTGCACTGCATCAACAAGTGCCGGGAATACATAGCTATTTTTAAAAGCCTGAATCACCTCAGCATATCGTGATCAAAAAGAAAAGAAAAAAGGACAAAGCAAAGTCCAAGAATGCATAAAAATATTCAGGAAACAGAGCGAACTAGCATATTGTACCATTACTCAGGGTTAAGTGAGCACCAAAGTCTTCTAGCTCACATTATCCTTAGCTACCCCCCCCCCCCCCGACACCCACAGAGATAAGGTTGACTAATGGGTTGCAGAAAGTAATTGGCCTGCTCAACTGATGTAAAGATACAAAATCATCCCTTAAAAATAACTTTACATCTTGATTGCTCTACAAGTCTACCTTGGGTGCCTTGTCATTTAAAGGAGCCTATTATTGCCTTCAAGACTCTGTGGCTTGGAAGTCTGGACCATATCAAAAAATATTTTAAATTAAAAGTTGTCTGAAGTTTGGAACAACTTATCTTTTATGGCTTTGGCCAGAATTTTTTCTTTTATACAAAAGTAACCAAAGTTAACCACAACATCGCAAGGGTGCTTTGCATTGGAGGGCTAAAATGTTGGGATACTATGGCTCTCATTCCTGCTGGTCTGGAATAAAATATATTTTTTAACAGAGCCATAATCAACATGATAGTGTCCAGCCCATTTTTACCATCTTCTGGGATTCAGACAAACCTTTGATTAGAACAGCAAGCTCTAGTTTCCGTCTCCTTCAGTTTGAATTGTAGCTCCATTAATTCTGATTTACATGTTGCTGTTGTATTTTCCAATTTGCTTTTAAAGTCCTCCAGATCCAACATTTGTTGTTCTGCTTGTTTCATTCGGAAACTGAGCTGCTGAAACCTTGTATTTATTTGGAAGAGCTGCTCCTGGATCTCCTTATAGGCCTTATCGTGTGAGGTTTTTACGTCCCGTATTTTGAGCAGAATATGCTGCAAGACCTCGGCCACTTGAGAGGATTGACACATGGGGTTGGTGGTTCAAGTACCAATGGATTTGGTTGTAGATTGCTTACCAAAACTGGAGGTAGCAATAAAGTCGCCCAATTGTCACCAGTAGGATTGCCAGTCTCTTGTGGGGTAATTGCCCCCTCAGATTTTTCTGTTCACTCGCTGGGTGGTGAAGACTACAGCAATGTTTTATTCTCTGGGCTGGCTGAGTGAAAGGGCTGACCTTTAGTTCTGTTCTCCTGTTTTTGCTAATGACCTCTTACACTCACCCGCACAGTTTTGGAGGCAGAGGAAGAAAATAACTGATATATAGATGTGGCTAGGATCAATCTCTGTCTCATAATCAGTGTTTACTGAGCCTTTACCAATGTTGACGGCAAAGCCGACAGAAAAGAATGGCTGCCCTCAATCGATGACACTGTTGCCCTTAACAAAGGGCCTTCACTACCCTGTTGTTCCATAAAGGCATCAAAGGCATCATTTTCGTTTGCTGCCTCTGTTGCAGTCTCAATCTCTCCCAATGTCAAACATTGATCTCAAGTTAATTGGGGGGTTATGTTAATAGCACTTTTGTCCCGTTTTACATTCATTTTATTCCACAAACTGACTGCTTTCAGCAAATTCACAAATGGGGGTTTGGGGTTCAGAGCAATGGCCTTTTGCACCAGATCCATAGAATTTGAGCTCGGGCCTCAGAGGTCGCTATATGAGCACGATGCCTAGTGCTCTTAGCGGACTTGACTGGCACTCAGACCTTTCCTATAAAATTTCATAGAGAGTGCTGATTCATTGATAAGGACAAATTGAAGCAAGGAGTTGTAGAAAGAATGGTGAATTGTGAAAACCTAATAAGGTCACAAGCCGTACTCAACGTTACGTAGGCTGCCTCTGCAGCCTCCCCAAGAGATCACTACCCTTGGGCTTAGGATCAGCTGGCGGGCGTCCAATTTGCTTCGAGCTGCCAGATACAGCGACCTCAGTGTGCCTGCAATCTCTCCTCTCATTACCTCCAGGAATTATGGCACCCGCTTCAACATGCCGCTGCTGGATTTGAAGTCTTCATTTGGAGTGGGGGCGTCAATGGCCTCTTTCTTATAGTTCCCAAGGGTATTGTGGACCACTTCAGCCCATGTTTGACTTTGCTCTGTTGACCATTCCATGTTTCAACCCCTTTCCACTTGATCTTGCTAATCGCTTGAAAGTCCTACAGACAGTCTGGTTCCCTGCAGATCCACACGAGATTCAGCTTCACCATCTTAGATTAGCTTCACAGTTACCCAGATAACGTTATAGGCACGGAGCATGACAGAAGCTCTTGTACTTCCTTTTCTCCTCCTTGCCTAGTTTTTACGTCCGGCTCTCAGAGGCTAGTTCATGAGCCATTTTCCTCTGCCTCCATGACTAGTTTCTTTTCCTCTATCTTAAGCTTGGCTGTATGCAGCCTAAACTCCCTCTCAGCCTTCCTGTCCACCAGGTCCTCTGGGAAGAGGTTATGGCAGGACACACTGTTTTCCACTCTGGGATGGATCTCCAGTTTAGGAGACAAGTCATCCCTCTCCCCGTGTGCTACAATACAGGACCTGTTACCAGATCCTCTCCTTGGCCCTCCATATCATTTCGCACCCTGGCCATCTGTCACTGTCAGCAACTGGTGAGCCTCCGCCCAGCCCCTGAGAACTTTCTGAAGCTCTACCATTTTGGTGCCCTTTTCAGTTGGAAGTCCCCTTTCCTTACAGAACTCGACCACAGTGTAGCTCTCCAGGTTGATGAATTCCAATTCCATTTCTGCAGGTATGGTCACAGACATTCAGGTAGAATGAGAGTGAACTTGGAAAAAGCAACTAGGGCCAATTCAAGGAGAATTTAAAAAAGCTTGAATTGATATCAAAATATTTATCTGGGGATCTAGTTTAACACAAAAGCACTTTATGGCACTGAGCAAGCAAGTCCCAATCTCACTGTGAAACACCAATGTCGGAATATGCACTCCTAGTTGGGGGGAAGGAAACCCCATTCAAATAGCAGTAACATATTTTTAGTCAGGGTAAAACACAAGTGAACCCCAAATTAATCACTATTCAACTCTCTGGTAGCCTAGCACAAAGCAGTCACTCTTCATTTAGAGGAAATGCATAAAGTATTTATACAGCATTTCAAACTGTATTAATGTGGAAACACAACACAAGAAAAGTCCCACTTCAATTTATAAACTAGAGTAAAAATTAATAAATTATTTGAGATCAAAATAACAAACATCCAATCAGTAGAACCAGAGATATGCAATTTTAAAGATTAGGGTGAAAATAGTGCCTGGGAGCACAAAATGCCAACTGTGGGTATCTGTTGCACGGGACCAGGACTAAGTCACAACTTCAGGCGGACCAAGATGGAGTGCAGGTCGGCTATAGGGACCAAGTAAGGCCTACTGAACAAAGTACCTTCATTTCTAGTTATGGAGCATTGCAAGATTTTGCGTCAAGGATGCGTCATGCAGCAGTGGTCTCAAAGAAGCTGTGGGCTGTGATGCGAGGTCCTGTATTGTTGTCTAGGATGCCATCTCCAGAGGGTTGCATTGTGAAATCCAGCATCAGAGATGCATCACACAGCAGCGGACCGGTGAAGCTGTTGACAGGGCTTTTTTGCGAGGAACTACATCATCATCATGGATGCTGTTGATAAAAATAGCGCTTTGAAGTCCTGCATTGGAGATGTGCCATGCAGGGGTGGTTTCTATGAGCTGCCATGCAAGGTCTCGCATTAGAGATGCATTACGCATTGGTGGTTCCGATGCAGGTTTGCAATGAGATATGTTGCACTGCATCATTTCTGCCTCAAACTCCACAGCTGGGCTGGCAAAGCACCTTCAGCTTCACTTCCACGACTCCAGGACTGGGTTGCCATCACTTGGGGTCAAGACTCACAGCAGACAGAGTCCAGGTCCCGGGTTCAAGATGCAGGTCCAGTCCTTCTCACTGAGGCAGCAAGGCAGCAGAGTAGCAGTTCTTCTTGCAGCAGAACAGCACAACAGTCCTTCTAAGACTTCCCCAGGTCCCGAGGTGTACTGAAGTGTTGCGTTTGAGGGTCCAATATTTATACTCGGTGCCAGTGTTGAAGTCAGAGAAGGGTCTAGAGGTTTCTACTCTCAGGTGTGTTTGAAATTTTCTTCCTCCCTGTCTTGGCCCCAGCTTGTGTGGGGGACTTAAAAGACTTTTGCAAAACCCTTTGTGAGTGTGCTGAGGCAGAACCTTTGTGATGAGCAGGTGTCACAGGAAATGTAAAGTATATACGTGAAAATATAATGCAGCAACAGATACTGACAGAAAGCGCTATGCACATGTGTGAAATAAAGGAACACTGCATGCCCAAATCCAGTGCTGACAGAAATGAGATGAAGAGTTCACTTGAGGACACTGAAATAGGTAACTTAAAAGGGTCATAGTTAAAAGCTAGCTTGTGTTTAGCAAACTTGTAGGCATTTATGAATTTAGGCATACCGGCTCACTGACATGTACATCATGTTTCCAATAGATTGTAAACCTGATTAGACACTGAGTGCAGGAAAGCTAATCAGCTCAGACTACATGGAGGTCTTAGGGTTACAATGATAAGGCACACTAGGTATTAAAATTGTATTTGCTACAGAAATGTATGTACTCAAGAGTGAAGAATGGTTAATTTGTCGAGCATTGTTAAAGGCACAAGTGAAGAATGTGTGGAAGATTCATTTGGAGTTAAGGGGTTACTGGGTCACAGGTGTTCAAATATTTTCTGTTTCAATCTATGACTGGCCAGTCAATCATTATTTACTGACTTGTAATAAAGCTTTGTGTGATGTTTAATATAAGAGGTTGTCTATGCCACAGCAACTTGAGACCGGCGGCCTGCCTGTGTGAGGAGGGTCAATCCTTTACTCGCACCTGAAAAGGGCTGTCTTTTCATTGCCAAAGAAGAGTATGTATTTTTCCCGTGTTTTGTTATTTAACCACCCTGCAACAGTTGACTGTCTTTGTCAGAATATGGGACTTAAAAAAAAATCAACTTTTGAAAAAGTTGAAATTCTTTCTAACTCCCCACTCGGTAAGGTACTTTGTCAATTTTCTGAAGAAAAAAGTTGCATTTGGACTGTGGTACTTTTTGGATGAAAAAAGTTGAAATGTTTTTAAAGTCCCCAATGATAAAGGGACTTGGTCACTTTTTTGAAGATAAAAGTTGAATTTGGACTTTATCAGTTTTTGGATGAAAAAAGTTGACATTTTTGTTGTCACTTTTTTTTAACAAAAAAAATTAATTTGGAATTTTACACGTTATGGAGGAAAAAAGTTTAATTTACTTCAGAGTCCCCACTCAGAATGGGACTTTATCACTTTTTTGAAGAAAACAATGAATTTGCACTTTTTTTTCATTTTTGGATGAAAAAAGTTGAATTTGTTTCTATGTCACCACTCAGGATGGCACATTGTCCCTTTTTTGAAGAAAACAATGAATTTGGGCTTTTTCACTTTTTGGACGAAAAAAGTTGATCTTTTCAACCAAAAAGTGACTGTGTCCCATTCTGTCATGGGAGCCGGCAAACATGTTAACTTTGACACAAATTTATTTTTTTCCAACTTTCATCTCAGAATGAGATGGGACTTAGAAAAAAACTTTGACTTTTGAAAAACGTTTTCTTTTTTTTGTAAGTCCCAACTCAGAATGGAACTTTGTCACATTTTTAACACGAAAATTTAATTTGGATTTTTTCACTTTATGAATGGAAAAAGTCAAAGTTTTTCTAAGTCACCACTCAGAATAGGACTTTATCACTTTTTTCAAGAAAACAATAAATTTGCACTTTTTTTCTTCTTGGATGAAAAAAAGATCAATTTATTTCTATGTCGCCACTCAGAATGGCACACTGTCACTTTTTTGAAGAAAACAATGAATTTGCACTTTTTCACTTTTTAGATTAAAAAAGTTGACATTTTTACTAAGTCCCCACTCATGATGGGACTTTGTCATATTTTGAAGAAAAAAGATGAATTTGGGCTTTTTCACTTTTTGGATGAAAAAAGTTGATCTTTTCATCCAAAAAGTGACTGTGTCCCATTCTTCCATGGGAGCCAGCAAACATGTTAACTTTGACACAAGTTTATTTTTTTCTAACTTCCATCTCAGAATGAGATGGGACTTAGAAAAAAAGTTGTTTTTGTAAGTCCCGACTCAGAATGGAACTTTGTCACTTTTTTAAACATAAAAAAATAATTTGGATGTTTTCACTTTATGGATGAGAAAAGTAGAATTTTTTTTTAAGTCCCCACTTAGAATGGGTCTTTATCACTTTTTTGAAGAAAAAAATGAATTTGCACTTTTTTTCTTTTTGGATGACAAAAGTTGATTTTTTTTCTATATCCCCGTTCAGAATGGGACTTTGTCACTTTTTTTTAAGAGAAATGCTGAATTTGGACTTTATCACTTTTTGGATGAAAAAAGTTGACATTTTTTCTAAGTCCTCACTCAGAATGGGACTTTGTCACTTTTACTGAACAATAAATTTGAATTTGTATTTTTTACTTTTTGAAAGAAAGTCCCCACTCAGAATGGGCCTATGAAACTTTTTTGCAGGAAACAATGAATTTGTACTTTCTTACTACCTGGATCAAAAAAGTTGATCTTTTCATCCAAAAAGTCAAAACGCCCCATTTTGACATGGGAGACCACAAACTTGTCAATTTTGGCAAACGTTGATTCTTTTCTAAGTCCCATCTCAAAATGAGATGGGACTTAGGAAAAATTCAACTCTTGGAAAAAGACAAATGTTCCACTGCGAACCCAGTCAGAATGGGACTTAGTCACCTTTTTTGTTCAAAACATTGAATTTGCACTTTTTCACTTTTTGGATGAAAAAAGTTACTTTTTTTCCTAAGTACCCACTCAGAATCGGAAATGTATAACTTTTTTGAAGAAAACAATGAATTTGGATTTTTTCACTTTTTGGATGAAAAAAGTTGCATTTTTTGTAAGTCCCCATTCAGAATGGGACTTTGTCACTTTTTTAATGAAAACGGAAAATTTGCACTTTTTCACTTTTTGGATGAAAAAAGTTGATTTTTTTCCAAGTCCCCATTCAAAATGGAACTTTGTTACTTTTTCGAACAACAAAAATTGAATTTGTATTTTTTCACTTTTTGGATGAAAATATTTACAAGTTTCTATAAGTTCCCACTCAGAATGGGACTTTGTCACTTTTGTGAAGAAAAATGATGAATTTGCACTTTTTCAGTTTTTGGATAAAAAAGTTGATCTTTTCATCCAAAAAATCAAAATGTCCCATTCTGACATGGAAGACCACAAACATGTCAACTTTGGCTAAAGTTGAATTAGAAAAAAACTTCAAGTTTTGAAAGAAGACGAAAGTTCTTCTACAGGCCCACTCAGAATGGGACTTTGTCACTTTTTTGAAGAAAAGATTTGAGTTTTGATATTTTCACTTTTTGAATGAAAACAGTTACAACTTTTTCTAAGTCCTTACTGGCAAAGGGACTTTGTCACTCTTTTGAAGAATGACATTTAATTTTGATTTTTTGGAAGAAAAAAGGTTAAAAAAAATTATAAGTCTCCATTCAGAATGGGACAACAACACTTCTTTGAATAAACAATGAATTTGTACGTTTTCACTTATTTGAAAACAAAGTTGAAATTTTTTCTGAGTCCCCAACCTTAATGGGACATGTTCACTTTTTTAAAGAAAAAAATATAATTTGTATTTTTTCACTTTTTGGATGAAAAGAGTTGCAATTTTCTTTAAGTCCCCACTCAGAATGGGACTTGTCACTTTTTTGCAGAAAATGATGAATTTACACTTTTTGGATGAAAAAAGTTTAATTGTTTTTTAAGTCCCCACTCACAATGGGACTTTGTCACTTTTTTGAAGAGATCGATGAATTTACACTTTTTCACTTTTTGACTGAAAAACTTTGACATTTTTTGTAAGTCCCCACTCAGAATGGGACTTTGTCACTTTTTATAATGAAAAGGATAAATTTGCACTTCTTCACTTTTTGGATGAAAAATGTTGACATTTTTTCCAAGTCCCCACTCAAAATGGGACTTTGTTACTTTTTTTAAAAACAAAAATTGAATTTGTATTTTTCACTTTTTGGATGTAAAGATTTACAAGTTTCTATAAGTCCGCACTGAGAATAGGACTTTGTTGCTTTTTTTGCAGAAAGGATGAATTTGCACTTTTTCACTTTTTGGATGAAAAAAGTTGATATTTTTATTAAATCCCCACTCAGAATTGCACTTTTTTCAAGAAAACAATGAGTTTCTACTTTTTTACTTTTGGTTGAAAAAAGTTGATTTTTTTTAAACTCTCTACTCAGAATGTGGCTTTGTCACTTTTTTGAAGAAAACAATGCATTTGTACTTTTTCACTATTTGGATCAAAAAATTTGATCTTTTCATCCAAAAAGTCAAAATGTCCCATTTGACATGGGAATTGGCAAACATGTCAACCTAGACAAAAGTTAAATTATTTTCTAAGTCCCATCTCCAAAGGAGATGGGACCTAGAACAAAATTCAACTTTCAATAAAAGTCAAAAGTTCTTCGGTGGCCCCCACTCAGAATAGGAATTTGAGGCATTTTTGAAGAAAAAAATGGAATTTAGATTTTTTTCACTTTTAGGATGAAAAGAGGGAAAACATTTTCTAAGTCCCCCCTCAGAATGGGACTTTGTCACTTTTTTGCAGAAAATTATGAATTTGTATTTTTGCACTTTTTGGAGGAAAAAAGTTTAAAAAAAATTCTAAGTCCCCATTCAGAATTTGTCTTTGTCACTTTTCTTTTTTTTTTACAGAAAACGATCAATTTGCACTTTGAACATTTTTTGACTTTTTTCATCCAAAAAGTGAAAAAGTACCCACTTAAAATGGTACTTTGTCACTTTTTTGAAGTAAACATTTGAATATGGATTTTTTTACTTTTTGGATTAAAAAAGTTACTATGTTTTCTGAGTCCCCACTCAGAATGAGACTTTGTGACTTTTTTGAAGAAAAAATGTGAATTTGTATTTTTTCACTTTTATGATGGAAAAAGTTACAATTTTTTTAAAGTCCCCACTCAGAATTTGTCTTTGTCACTTTTTTGCAGAAAACAATGAATTTGCACTTTTTCACTTTTTGACTGAAAAACATTGACATTTTTTGTAAGTCCCCACTCAGAATGGGACTTTGTCACTTTTTTTAAATGAAAACGATAAATTTGCACTTTATCACTTTTTGGATGAAAAATGTTGATATCTTTTCCATGTCCCCACTCCAAATGGGACTTTGTTAATTTTTTGAACAACAAAAATTTATTGGTATTTTTTCACTTTTTGGATGACAAGATTAACACGTTGTTAGAAGTCCCCACTAAGAATGGGACTTGTCATATTTTTGCAGGATATGATGAATTTGTAGTTTTTTCACTTTTTGTATGTAAAAAGTGTAAACCTTTTTTAAGTTCCCACTCACAATGGGACTTTGTCACATTTTTGAAGAAAAATGATGAGTTTGCACTGTTTCAGTTTTTGGTTGAAAGTAGTTGAATTCTTTTCAAAGTCTCCACTCAGAATGGGACTTTGTCACTTTGTTAAAGAAAACAATGCATTTGCACTGTTTCTCTGTTTGGATCAAAAAAGTGGAGCTTTTCATCTAAAAAGTCAAAATGTCCCTTTTTGACATGGGAGTTGGTAAACGTGTCAACTTAGACAAAACTTGTATTATTTTCTAAGGTCCATCTCAGAATGAGATGGGACCTTAAAAAAACATTCATCTTTTAAAAAAAGTCAAATGTTCTTCCAAGACCCAACTCAGAATGGAACTTTGTCACTTTTTTTAACAAGAAAATTGAATTTGGATTTTTTCACTTTATGGATGGAAAACAGTAGAATTTTTTACAAGTCCCCAATCAGAATGGTACCTTGTCATTTTTTTTAAGAAAATGATGAATTTGCACTTTTTCGATGAAAAAAGTTAATTTTGTTTCTAAGTCACCACTCAGAATGGGACTTTATCACTTTTTTCAAGAAAACAATAAATTTGCACTTTTTTTCTTCTTGGATGAAAAAAAGATGAATGTATTTCTATGTCACCACTCAGAATGGCACACTGTCACTTTTTTGAAGAAAACAATGAATTTGCACTTTTTCTCTTTTTAGATGAAAAAAGTTAAAATTTTTACTAAGTGTCCACTCATGATGGGACTTTGTCATATTTTGAAGAAAAAAGATGAATTTGGGTTTTTTCACTTTTTGGATGAAAAAAGTTGATCTTTTCATCCAAAAAGTGACTGTGTCCCATTCTTCCATGGGAGCCAGCAAACATGTTAACTTTGACACAAGTTTGTTTTTTTCTAACTTCCATCTCAGAATGAGATGGGAGTTAGAAAAAAAACTACAACTTTTTAAAAAAGTTGTTTTTGTAAGTCCCGACTCAGAATGGAACTTTGTCACTTTTTTTTAACAAAAAAATTTAATTTGGATTTTTTTCACTTAATGGATGAAAAAGGTAGATTTTTTTCTAAGACCCCACTCAGAATGATACCTTGCACTTTTTTTTAAAGAAAATGATGAATTTGCACTTTTTCACTTTAAAAAGTTGAATTTTTTTCAAATTCCCCACTCAGAAAGGGACTTTATCACTTTTTTGAAGAAAACAATGAATTTGCACTTTTTTTCTTTTTGGACGAAAAAAATTGATTTTTTTCTATGTCCCCAATCAGAATGGGACTTTGTCACTTTTTTGAGGAGAAAAGTTGAATTTGGACTTTATCACCTTTTAGATGAAAAAAGTTGACATTTTTTCTAAGTCCTTACTCAGAATGGGACTTTGTCACCTTTTTTGTTCAAAGAATTGAATTGGCACTTTTTCACTTTTTGGATGAAAAAAGTTACTTTTTTTCCTAAGTACCCACTCAGAATCGGAAATGTATAACTTTTTGGAAGAAAACAATGAATTTGGATTTTTTCACTTTTTGGATGAAAAAAGTTGCATTTTTTGTAAGTCCCCATTCAGAATGGGACTTTGTCACTTTTTTTATGAAAACGGAAAATTTGCACTTTTTCACTTTTTGGATGAAAAAAGTTGATTTTTTTCCAAGTCCCCATTCAAAATGGAACTTTGTTACTTTTTCGAACAACAAAAATTGAATTTGTATTTTTTCACTTTTTGGATGAAAATATTTACAAGTTTCTATAAGTCCCCACTCAGAATGGGACTTTGTCACTTTTGTGAAGAAAAATGATGAATTTTCACCTTTTCACTATTTGGATCAAAAAAGTTTATCTTTCCATCCAATAAGTCGAAATGTCCTATTCTGACATGGGAAGCAGAACACATGTCAACTTAGACAAAAGTTGAATATTTTTCTAAGTCCACTCAGAATGATTTTTTTTTCACTTTTTTGAAGAAAAAAATTGAAATTTGATTTTTTTACTTTTGGAACTTAAAAAGGTGAAATTTGGATTTTTTTACTTTTTGGATGAAAAAAGTTGAAATTTTTTCCAAGTGCCTACTCAGAACAGAATTTTTTTCACTTTTTTGAAGAAAAAAATTGAAATTTGATTTTTTCACTTTTGGGACTAAAAAAGATGAAATTTGGATTTTTTCACTTTTTTGGTGAAAAAAGTTGAAATTTTTTCCAAGTGCCCACTCAGAATGAATTTCTTTTCACTTTTTTGAAGAAAAAAATTTAAATTAGATTTTTTTACTTTTGGAACCAAAAAAGATGAAATTTGGATTTTTTCACTTTTTGGATGAAAAAAGTTGAAATTTTTTCCAAGTGCCCACTCAGAATGGGACTTTGTCACTTTTTTGACAAAAACTATGAATTTGCACTTTTTCACTATTTGGATCAAAAAAGTTTATCTTTCCATCCAATAAGTCAAAATGTCCCATTCTGACATGGGAAGTGGCACACATGTCAACTTAGACAAAAGTTGAATATTTTTCTAAGTCCCATCTCATAATGAGATGGGACTTAGAAAAAAATTCAACTTTTGTGAAAAGTCAAAAGAGCTTCAAAGTCCCTTGTCAGAATGGGAATTTGTTACTTCTTTGAAGAAGAAAATTAAATTTGGATGTTTTCACTTTTTGGACGATAAAGGTTGACATTTTTTCTAAGTCCCCATTCAGAATGGGACTTTGTGACTTTTTTGAAGAAATGTATTGAATTTGGATTTTTGCACTTTTTGGATGAAAAAAATTGACATTTTTTCCAAGTGCCCACTCAGAAAGGAATTTTTTTCACTTTTTTGAAGAAAAAAATTGAAATTTGATTTTTTCACTTTTGGGACTAAAAAAGATGAAATTTAGATTTTTTCACTTTTTGGATGAAAAAAGTTGAAATTTTTTCCAAGTGCCCACTCAGAACGGAATTTGTTTAACTTTTTTGAAGAAAAAAATTGGAATTTGATTTTTTCACTTTTGGGACTAAAAAAGATTAAATTTGGATTTTTTCACTTTTTTGGTGAAAAAAGTTGAAATTTTTTCCAAGTGCCCACTCGGAATGATTTTTTTTTCACTTTTTTGAAGAAAAAAAATTGAAATTTGATTTTTTTACTTTTGGAACCAAAAAAGATGAAATTTGGATTGTTTCACTTTTTGGATGAAAAAAGTTGAAATTTTTTCCAAGTGCCCACTCAGAATGGGACTTTGTCACTTTTCTGACAAAAACTATGAATTTGCACTTTTTCACTATTTGGATCAAAAAAGTTTATCTTTCCATCCAATAAGTCAAAATGTCCCATTCTGACATGGGAAGCGGCACACATGTCAACTTAGACAAAAGTTGATTATTTTTCTAAGTCCCATCTCATAATGAGATGGGACTTAGAAAAAAATTAAACTTTTGTGAAAAGTCAAAAGAGCTTCCAAGTCCCTTGTCAGAATGGGAATTTGTTACTTCTTTGAAGAAGAAAATGTAATTTGGATGTTTTCACTTTTTGGACGATAAAGGTTGACATTTTTTCTAAGTCCCCATTCAGATTTGGACTTTGTGACTTTTTAGAAGAAATTAATTGAATTTGGATTTTTTCACTTTTTGGATGAAAAAAGTAGAATTGTTTTCCAAGTGCCCATTCAGAACCGGAATTTGTCACTTTTTTGAAGAAAAAAATTGAAATTTGATTTTTTCACTTTTGGGACTAAAAAAGATGAAATTTGGATTTTTTCACTTTTTGGATGAAAAAAGTTGAAATTTTTTCCAAGAGCCCACTCAGAACAGAATTTTTTTCACTTTTTTGAAGAAAAAAAATAAAATTAGATTTTTTCACTTTTGGGACTAATAAAGATGAAATTTTGATTTTTTTACTTTTTTGGTGAAAAAAGTTGAAATTATTTCCAAGTGCCCACTCAGAATGAATTTGTTTTCACTTTTTTGAAGAAAAAAATAGAAATTTGATTTTTTTACTTTTGGGACTAAAAAAGATGAAATTTGGATTTTTTCACTTTTTGGATGAAAAAAGTTGAAATTTTTTCCAAGTGCCCACTCCGAACAGAATGTTTTTCACTTTTTTGAAGAAAAAAATTGAAATTTGATTTTTTTACTTTTGGGACTAAAAAACATGAAATTTTGATTTTTTCACTTTTTGGATGAAAAAAGTTGAAATTTTTTCCAAGTGCCCACTCAGAATTTGACTTTGTCACTTTTTTGACAAAAACTATGAATTTGCACTTTTTCACTATTTGGATCAAAATTTTATCTTTCCAGCCAATAAGTCAAAATGTCCCATTCTGACATGGGAAGCGGCACACATGTCAACTTAGACAAAAGTTGAATATTTTTCTAAGTCCCATCTCATAATGAGATGGGACTTAGAAAACAATTCAACTTTTGTGAAAAGTCAAACGAGCTTCCAAGTCCCTTGTCAGAATGAGAATTTGTTATTTCTTTGAAGAAGAAAATTAAATTTGGATGTTTTCACTTTTTGGACGATAAAGGTTGAAATTTTTCTAATTCCCCATTCAAAATGGGACTTTGTGACTTTTTTGAAGAAATGTATTGAATTTGGATTTTTGCACCTTTTGGATGAAAAAAATTGACATTTTTTCCAAGTGCCCACTCAGAACCGGACTTTGTCACTTTTTTGAAGAAAAAAAATGAAATTTGATTTTTTCACTTTTGGGACTAAAAAAGATGAAATTTGGATTTTTTCACTTTTTGGATGAAAAAAGTTGAAATTTTTTCCAAGTGCCCACTCAGAATGATTTTTTTTTCACTTTTTTGAAGAAAAAAATTGAAATTTGATTTTTTTACTTTTGGAACTAAAAAAGATGAAATTTGGATTTTTTCACTTTTTGGATGAAAAAAGTTGAAATTTTTTCCAAGTGCCCACTCAGAACAGAATTTTTTTCCCTTTTTTGAAGAAAAAAATTGAAATTTG